>NC_088386.1:33840000-34465000 GCF_037993035.2 Macaca fascicularis
CAAATGCTAATTGAGTGGCAATTTATAAAACAATTTTACAGTGAAATCTTTAAAATATGTTAAAAGCTCTCAAGTTTAAAAAGATGTGTGACCTCAAGTTTGCAGGTTTTATCTATTACTTAATTGGAAAAGTTACAAATAGAAAACAGGATCATCTCTAGGCATAACTATCAAATGGTTAAAGTTCAAAGTTTTCCCTCACAATTTGTGACCCTTTCTTATATCTCTATTTCCCCCAAGGATGTTTGGTTATCATATTCACCCCTTATACTCTAAGAACACTGCAAGCATAACCTGACTCTGTTTAATCTCACATGTAAATATGATTCCCAAAAGGAACCAAAAAACAAACAAACCAAAGCAAATGATATGGTTTGGCTCTCGTGTCCCTACTCAAATCTCATCTCGAATTGTAACCTCCATGTGTAGAGGGCAGGAGATAATTGGATCATGGGGGTGATTTCCCACCTGCTGTTCTTGTGATAGTGAAAGAGTTCTTACAAGATCTGATGGTTTTATTAGGCAGTTTTCCCTATTCTTGCTGGCTGTCTCTCACCTGCCACCATGTAAGATGGGCCTGCTTTCACTTCCACTATGATCATATTTCCTGAGGTCTCCCCAGTCATGCAAAACTGTGAGTCAATTAAACCTCTTTGCTTTATAATTTACCCAGTCCTGAGTATGTCTTTATAGCAGTGTGAAAACAGACAAATACACAAACAAACAAAAGCTAATGTGAATGAAGCACTGATGACTAAGTAAACTCAGAATGACTTTTCAGACTTTCAACAGAAATGGTATTTCTTTTCCTTTAGCTACCATTCTTTTAACCAGCCATAAGGAGGGTCATAGAGTTTCAGATGTGAAAAATATCCTAGCCTCATTTGACTCACCTCCACCCCTTTCCCTTTACAGGCTTAAATTTTCCAACCAACAGCCCAATAACTGACAACAAAAATGCCTGGACTTAGGACAAAAGATCTGTTCTGTGACTTCTTCCTATCTCCTTAGTTATAATTGAAAATTTGAAAATGAGAACCTTTCAATTCAAGTGGGACCAAGATAAAATATGTGCAAAAATCAGTACCAAACCATTCTTGTGACTTCTAAAACATAGTAGATATTATGTGCTATCTATTGCAAGAACATGTTGATACATTTATGTCAACAATATCATATTTGACTTTGAAGGATACTACATTTTATTAAATATCCAGAGATTACCAAGGGGACTTTATGATCAATGTCAAACTCTACAGTAAGCTTTGTGCATTCATTTTCTCTGGTATGTAGATATAGTTACAGGTAAAGGTTTTCTCCAACTTTGGGTAGAATCACTTTAAAAATTCAGAGTTGGCCGGGTATGGTGGCTCACGCTTGCAATCCTAGCACTTTGGGAGGCCGAGGTGGGCAGATCACTTGAGGTAGGGAGTTCAAGACCAGCCTGACAAACATGGAGAAACCTCATCTCTACTAAATATACAAAATTATCTGGGCGTTGTGGCAGGGGCTGTAATCCCAGCTACTCGGGAGGCTGAGGCAGGAGAATCACTTGAACCCAGGAGGCAGAGGTTATGGTGAGCTGAGATAGCACCATTGCACTCCAGCCTGTGCAACAAGAGTGAAACTCCGTCTCAAAAAAACAAAATAAAATAAAATAAAAACTTCCGAGTCAATAAATAAACTTAGAGAGTCTCATATATATTGTCAGTAAAGGTTTGGATGAGTTGGAATTTCCAGAACCCAAGAAATGAAAATGGAAGTGTAAAATAGTACTTATAAGGGAAAACATCAAACAGATTTCTCTTTGCCATGTATTTCAGCAAGTTTTAGATTTCATTAGGGTCTCACTTTGGATTAAAGTTAAAAGTCATAGTATTAATGACTGAATCTCAAATTGCCTCTGAAATATAGTTATGGGTCCACCAAATGAAAACACTTTCAATCACAAGGAAATCTTCCTTTAGGTTTCCTTCTTTGAACACTCCTTAATATTTAGCAAATATATGTGGTATTAGTGCTGATAGTATATAATATTTAAATATGTGTTGGTTAATAAACTCTTAATTCTTTGAATTCAGAGTCTGTGGTATTTCTCTTGTGCTATCCACTAAACTTAATAAAGGTCAGAGAGAATAATGTGGTATTCAGTATATGTAGATTGATTTAGATCAGTAAGTCTTGTAAAATAACAAATATATTCAAATTATAGATGAAGACCCAGGATTTAATCTAGAAACAGAGATTCAAAGGACTTTTAATAAACTTTCTTGAGGCTAGGAATTATATTTTTCTTATCCTCGCGTGGTATTGTAGGAGTCATAGCACAAGGATTTTTTTAAGGCACAGTAAATATGTGCTAAATAAATTAATTAATGAGTTAATTTGGTTCTCAAGTTTGCATTTAGAAAATACTGAAAATCAGTAGAGACCTTCATGAATGTTATGCAGAATGGGAAGAAGGTCTTCTTCAGACATTTCTTCTATGCTGCATAAGCACAGATCTCTGCTCCTGTTTTCCCTCTTTCTCAGATACGTGTAACTTTTGCAAGTTAACTCTACACATCTGGTAGCTGTTAAGTTTTAACTGACACTCCAGAAACTCTGGAATCACCAATGTCCCTTTAACAATCCAAATGGAGGGTCTGAATAGTGGACTTTAAGCACTAAACGAACGTAGAGTTCTAGTGTGGGGTGTACATGCACAGGTGAGAAAGTCAGCTTGAGATTCTGTCTCCAAACCTTACAACAGCCTAACGAGGTAGATACTATTATCCCCTTTTAAAGATGCAAATATGAGACTCTGAATGATGTTTCTCGAAGTGTAGCCCTGGACTGATAGCATTAGGATCACCTGGAAACGTGTCAGGCAGATGCTTGGGCCCATTTCAGACCTATTGATTCAGAGACTCTGGGGTGGAGCCCAGCACATCGTGTTTCAGCAAGAAGCCTGGGCGATTCTGGTGCATACTAAAGTGTCAGAATCACTGCATTAGAGAGCTTAAGTGATTTGATTTGCCCAAGGTCCCACACAGATGGGAAAGGCAGAGCTGGTAACTGAATCCAGGCATCTAATGCCAGTATCTCACTTTATTTTACCTCATTTCCTCATGTTGGAGAGTCAGTCACCCTCTACTCTCTCAAAAGGCCAATCCTGTGCTAGAGCTGAAATTCAACAAGGAAAAAGATGAAGCCACTTCCTAGGAGAGCCTCACAACTTCAGAATGTTACTCTTAAAAATCAGTTTACATATAAAGTCCAAATAAGCATATAATCTTCCTGATGAAAATAGAACACATATAATGGTTTTTGCTATAAAAATATAGAGATCAGGAAGGACTTTTCACTCATTTCATTCTGTGCTTTCTCTAAAATTGTTATTTATAGATCTTAAAAATGACTTTCTTCTCTTTGTCTAATCTGATCCAGACAATGAGTAGATGTTTAAAAGAGGTAAAGTAATTCATAGTAGGATACATGTATTTTGTGTCTTAACAGCCATTTTCCCTTCCTTGACCTGAGCTGACCTATAAAATTCTCTGAGAACAAAAAAAAAAAAGACTCTGAAATAACTTTGTTGGAAGTAGCATAGTACATTGGTTAAGAATCTAGGTTTTGGGCCAGGCGCAGTGGCTCATGCTTGTAATTCCAGCACTTTGGGAGGCAAAGGCGGGCAGATCACCGGAGGTCAGGAGTTCCAGACCAGCCTAGCCAACATGGTGAAACCTCTCTCTACTAAAATACAAAAATTTGCCGGTATTGTGGTGAGCACCTGTAGTCCCAGCTACTCGGGAGGCTGAGGCAGGAGAATTGCTTGAACCCAGAAGGCCGAGGTTGCAGTGAGTGGAGAACGCAGCACTGCATTCCACTCCAGCCTGGGCGACAGAGAAAGACTCCGTCTCAAAAAAACAAAACAAAACAAAACAAAAAACTAGGTTTTCGAATTAGAATCACCTGGATTTGATCCAATTCTAACAACTTACTATGTCCAATAATTTATTTAGATTTCTCATGCCTCAGTTTTACCATCTAAAATGAAGATAAAAACTATACCTACTTTATAGAGTAGTTGTAAGAATTTTATGAACTTAAAACAAACAAACAAACAAACAAAAAAACTAGGTTTTGGAATTAGAATCACCTGGATTTGATCTAATTCTAACAACTTACTATGTCCAGTGATTTATTTACATTTCTCGTGCCTCAGGTTTACCACCTAAAATGAAGATAAAGACTATATCTACTTCATAAAGTAGTTGCAAGAATTCTAGGAACAAATACAATAAAGCACTTAGCACAGTTTCAGCACAGAGTAGATGCTTAATAAATGCTGGCTTATTGTTATTAGTGTTACTGCTATCATTAGCCATGTGAAAATACTACAGCTGAGCTCCAGGTTTGCCATTTGTGCATATAGTTATTTATTCAACATGTTCCTTCCCTTTATGTCATTCCTCAAGATGTTTTGTAGGGCCCCTTTAATTTTCAGTAGGTATTTCTTCTGCCTGTGTTTCATCTCCCCCAGGACACAAACCCACACATTCACACACCCACTCATTCTTATGACTCAGGTTGTCACAATCACATCCCAGAGTCTGGGCCTTTTTACCAAAGTTGATTACAGGAGTGAAGATAACTGCAGAAGATCTTTTCCCTGAAAGTGTCCTTGCCACCAATCATTGCTGCCTGTCATTTTTAGTGATTCTTTGGTGTTAAGATGAACTATTTCCTCACCACGTACCCCTTTTTAAACAAAAATGCCACTGAAAATGGGTAACTTACTAAATCATCAGTGTAAATAAATTATCGAATCAAATGAAAGAAAAATGTAGATCTTGAGTGCATTGGATTCTTCAGGGAGAGGAAGTAAAAGTTCTCCGGTGGGTAACTGGAGGTGTCAAAAGCAAACCTGTGCATTAGACATTAGTCTGTGAAAGCTGACAAAGGCCTTTACCTTTGAAATCAATACAAAGTTGCAGAAGTGTCTTTCTATGTACATATTTTCACCTGAAAAATGTTAGCTCCATGATCTACCCAGGATCAGGGTAAAAATATCGAGCACAAATATCTATAATCACATACACAGCAGTGTCATATGGGGAACCTATAACTAGCCTAAACAAACCAGATAAATAAATAGAATGATAATAAAAGAGAGAGAATATATAATTTCACGTACATTTTACCTCCATAAAATCTTTAAACAGAACCAAATACACAAAGACTCTGAAAATTTAAATAAAGATAGTCAGTACCAATCTTTCCACCTATGCATATTAACCCAGCAACATTGGTCTAATTCATACCATAAAAGTACCCAACCTAGGCAAGTTCAATGCTAACATTAAGGAGACAATCGTGATGGTTAATTTCATGAGAGTCTCTTTTGACAGTAAGGAGTCTGGGTCCTCATTAAATTAGCTGACTCGAGATTCCCAAAGTTGCAAAATTAGCATCTCCACCCTCCCAAAGTCATCATCATGTAGCATGGCCAATTACAATCAACAAGCATCAGCATGTTTGGGATTTAAAAGCTGTAGTCAGTTGCTATAGATGAGTTGGGCATGTTTCCAATGCCTTCCTAAGTATGAAAATAAACATATATTCAATAATGACCTAATGGGAAACATTCAGTGAAGCATCTGACAACCAGTTCAGACTGGTACCTTTATCGCTTTCAGTTTCATCTGTCTCCCGGTCATACAAATGCCTAGGCACCAGTAGTGTTGTGGTGGGGAGGGGGCTGTGGCCCCTGCAGAAGTCCAGGTGTTTTGCCTAAACACTGATTATGACAATGTATCCAACAGTGGTAGGCATTCTATCTGCAAAAGCCTGATAACTCTATCAGACTCTGCTCGATCAAGCGACTCCAGAGTCCCCCTTTTCATCTTCAGCTTGAGGCAGATCTCAATGGGCTGAAAGAGTATGAGAAACCGAGATAAGTGCGGGCTACAATTACAGAGATATGTCTGTGCTGCTGCAATTAGAGTTGTGTCAGCTCTTCTATTAACCTTTGCATTGCCAGCATTTTCCCATTTGGAATTCCAAGTGAGTAATAGCATTTAAACTAAGAAGGAACACAAGCCACTGCCTGAGTTACAGACCCGTGAAAGGGGTGAAAATGGACAGCAGTGATAGGACAGTATCTATTGAGCTGCTAAACAAGCCAAGCAGGGATTGGGAAAGTTTACGAGAGTGGCTCCCACACCACTGTTCTTTTGTACTGTGATGTGGAAACAATTTCTGGGGATAGGGTGGACTATTACTGTGTCACTGAGAGAAGCTGGGCACCAGTAAGATCTCAATAATTTATTGGGCCTTTCCCTTGCCTGTTTTAGATTCCCTAACCAAATACTCCTTTTAAACAGTTTAGAATAATGATTTTCAGACCATTTTGAAATAAAATATACAGAATTTGTGATTATCCAATGAGTTTAATAACTCTTTGTATTTATGCCCATTATGGCATTCAAGCCTCACAATAATCTGTATGATGCATGGAATATGTGTTGTTATGTCCCATTGACAGAGATTGAAATTAAAAAGCAGAGAAGCTAGGTAAATTGCCCAGAATCACACAGCACGTTAATTGCAGGACCAACACAAACCCAAACCTATTAATTAATATCTGGAATAGATTACATTAGTTTTCACTGCTAAGGACTAGAAAGCTAGAGTATCTTTTCTTTTCCATACCACAAACCAGCCTTCAGTTGCTTCATCGAAAAAAAAAAAAAAAAGAAAGAAAAGAAAATAAAAGCTCTGGTTTCGAGAAAAGTTTATCATAATCTCCACGAAGAAGTATTTTTCAATTGTATTATACATAACACAGAATTTTTTTAATATCCTTCTCAAGCACCTAAAATCTTTTTCACTAAAATTATTGTTCACCCCTCTGTTATTCAGCTTTTAAACTGTATTAAAACTGAAAACAAGACAACGCTCTTCTCCTAAAAACCAGATTCTGTCTCTCCTCCATATTTGATCTGCTTCAAGTATCCAAGCATAAAATTAAAATGAATGATACTGCCACTGTCTTTTTACTTACCCCCATCTGATTCTCTTGCCCCAAAAGCTTAGTCTTAGGAATGTAGAAATGGAACAAATTTGAGTTTGGTTATTTTTTATTAATAGGATTAAATATTAATTATGTTAAATTTTGTTTACAAATCTGGTTTGTAATGCTGTTTTCCCATCAAAACTTAAGGGCAATTTCAAGTCCATCTGGTCCAGTGATCTGACACTTCCAGCTGTGTGTCAAACCAGTTTGGATTGTACAAGCCTGGGTAGATTATCAAGAAATCTAAGGCTAAATTTCAAATAGCTTTGGGCTAACTTAGTGATTCCCAAACTTGCTAATAATAAAAATAACCTGGAGCTATTGTTAAAAATATAGATTCCCAGACTTTTCTGGAATCTACAGTTTTAAGATGTGCCCAGGTGATTACTTCTCTCAGCTGTATTTGGGAAACATTGTGCTAAATGTTCATTTTAAGTGGAAACCAAAACTAAAGCAGGGATTTTTATTGAATTTTTAAAAGATCTTAGAGGCTCCTCTTAAATCAACAAATTCAAGTTTATGTTTTTCAAGAAAACTTGGGAAAATAAAGACATTATCAAACATGGTCATCACCTACTGTATACATATTTCAAGAAGTTTTTGTTTCTGTAGGCATCGATTCTTTCTAAAATTTGTATCACCAGCAGCTAAGCCAGGTCTACACACTGTGCTTGGTATAGAATGCTTAATAAATATTTAATTAAAGAATGAATGAAAAAATGACTCAAGTTTCCACTTCTTCAAGAAGTTCACACCCATCTTTCCAACCACCTGTGATATCTTACCTCTCTCTCTCATATGCATGTTATAAATACAGCCTACTCCACCCCACAATGCACTTGATCCCATTGTATTCAATTGTTCCTCTAAGGCAGCACATTGTGGTAAAAAGAAATACGACTTTCGGTTCAGGCACCCATGGACAAATTTCTTAACCTAGAATCAACGTGTGGATATGATAAGTATTTTACAGAGTTGGTGAGAGGATTCAATGAGTAATGCCCACCAAGTATTATGTATGACCTCTGTAAAACTACCTAAGTCTTCTCATACTTAATATTTAGTGCCAACGTCACTGCAAGAGCTCGGTTTATTCTATTTTCCTTCCATTCTTCCTTCATTGAATAATCTACAGATCCTTTAAGATCAGGGACCAAGTCTTACACTTCTTTATATTCCTTTGCCGCTATCCTTTGTCAGTTATTCTGAGCATATATGTTCAAATAATTGTGAATTTAGAAAGATCAAAATGAAATGGCACAGGAAAATAAGAGTAGAGAAATAAAGAGAGAGCACTGAAAGAAAAAAGAAATACTTAAAAATAGTAAATGCTGGAAAGAGTTGTCTTCTCAATAATTATCCCAGGCACCATGGAACTAGCCCTCAGTGCAGAATTAGAGTTGACATCCTAAGACTGCCCAGCAGGAGTTGTTTCTCACAGCAATAATTGTTTGCAGTTTTGTTCGCTTCCAGTAACTTAGATTTCAGAACAAAGAGTAAATGTTTGATTTTTACCTACACTGCACAGTATTCTCTTTGCAATATAGTTTTTATTTGCTGAGGCTTTTCTGCTTATCTGCAAAGCTCAGAGTTTCTTTCAAATATAATTCATGCAATTTTTAATCTTTAAAGTCAAATGGAGATGAAAAGTAATACTATATACTGCATGTAGCCCAGGATTCTCCACATTCCTAGCTCCAAATAAAAACTAAAAACAAATGGGAAGACAGGTTTTTGTTAATTTTTAATTTTTTTTTTTTTTTTTTTTTTTTTTTTTTTTTTTTTTTTTTTGAGACAAGGTCTCACTCTGTCACCCAGGATGGAGTGTAGTAGTGCCATCATGGCTCACTGTAGACTCGACTTCCTGGGCTCAAGTGATCCTGCCTCAGCCTCCTGAGTAGCTGGGACCACAGGCAAGCACCAACATGCCTGGCAATGGAAAAAATAGTTTTTCAGGTTGCTTTCATTAATTAACTAAAGTAATTTAGAGCTAAAAACCCAGCAGAAGTCTTTTTACAGATGAGGTCCAAACTGAGACCTAAAGAAGGTAAGTGAACCACCTAAGAACAAATCAATCAAAATTCCAACCAGGATGAATAATTTATATCTAAAGAAATTTATTAAATCATTACATTTTAGACCCACAAATGATCTTAGAAACACCCAAGTCTAAAATATCACTCTCAAATAGAAATACCCAATACAACATTCCTGATGGTGCTGTGTGAATATTACCTCTGAGAATTAATTACTTGTCACAATTAGACAGCCCATTCAATTTGTGAGATATTTTATTTTCATATCTAGCCATAATATCTTTCTTTCTACTCTTTGTTCCGGATTCTGATATTTGAGAAACCGATAATTCTGCTTCCTTTTCTCTTGAATATTTTCATATTTCTTTTAGGCATTATACTCCAGATTTTTTAATAGTCAAATAATTGTATTTTGTTATTTTTAATTTAAGTTTGGGGTACATGTACAGGTTTGTTACCTAGGTAAACTTGTGTCATGGGGGTTTGTTGTACAGATTATTTCATCATCCGGGTATTAAGCCTAATACTCACTAGTTATTTTCCCTAATTCTCTACCTCCTCCTACCCTCCACCCTGCAATAGACCCCAGTATGTGTTGTTCCCCACCATGTGTCCATGTGCTCTCATCTTTTAGCTCCCACTTATAATTGAGAACACGCAATATTTGGTTTTCTGTTTCTGCATTAGTTTGCTAAGGATAATAGCCTCCAGTTCCATCCATGTCCCTGAAAATGACATCATCTTTTTTCTTTTTTACGGCTGCAAAGTATTCCGTGGTATGTACCATATTTTCTTATGCAGTCTGTCATTGATGGGCATTTGGTTGGTTTTGTATCTTTGCTATTGTGAATAGTGTTGCAATGAACATATGTGTGCATGTGTCTTTATAACAGAATGATTTATATTCCTTTGAGTATATACATAGTAATGGGGTTGCTGGGTTGAATGGTATTTCTGTGTTTAGGTCTTTGAGGAATTGCCACACCGTCTTCCACAATGGTTGAACTAATTTACACTCCCACCAATAGTATATAAGCATTCCTTTTCTCCACAACCTCTCCAGGAGCTGTTATTTTTTGACTTTTTAGTAATAGCCATTCTGACTGGTGTGAGATACTATCTCATTGCGGTTTTGATTTGCATTTCTCTAATGATCAGTGATTTTACTATAAAATTTTAAATATTTCATGAGCTTGGTCCCCTCCAGATATTCTGTAATTAATATTGATGAGGATAACATAGAGAAAAAAAATTATGAGAACAACCTATATTTATTGTGTGTTTTCTATGATAAGGCATTGTGACAAATGATTAGCATTTACTATCTGTTTTGTCCAGTGCTCTATCCACAGCACCTAAAACAGTGCCTGACATACATTAGGCATATGATGAATGTTGGTTGACTGAAGCCACCTTCATCAAACTCTTCAAAGGAGGCTTAATTATTCCTATCAAAGAGCCAATATATATTACCGTTGGAATTTGAAGATAGAGCATTTTGACTACATAACTTGATACATGCAATTAACCATTGTGCTTTAGGCTTACAAATGTTCTTTTCTCAAATTTATTCCATTTATTAACTATTACAATACGTCCTCACTTAATATCGTCAATGGATTCTTGGAGACTAAGTTTAAACAAAGCGACATTCAACAAAACCGATTTTACGACAGGCTAATTGATATAAATAAGAGTTAAGATCCTGTGGCATATTTCTGGTCACAAAAACATCACCAAACTTCTTAATAAAGACCCACTTCTAATAGTAAACATTGAAATAAATGTTGTCTACATGTACATTTCAGAAAGATTAATAAAAATAAGATAATTACTTATCTAATTTGTAGTGAATCAGTGAATCACAGCAGTAGTAGTGGTGGTGGGTTCAATTGAGAAATAAATATTTGCAAAGTGAGAGTTGTAATGAGCACCTCCAACCACCACACAGTCCAAAAAACCATAAATATGGTATGCTCACTGAGTGCTTTCATGTCAAATTGTTTATTGTCCTGTATTTGTATGATTATTGCATACTTTACAAATTTTTATTTTACCATCATTTCTATTCATTCTTCATTTTCCAACCTGATTATTCCAGTTCAGCATCTCAGGTAGCTGGAGCCTTTCCTGGCAGCTCAGGGCACCAGGAGTGAACCAGCTTTTGACAGGACACCATTCCACTGTGGGGCACACACATGCACATACACACAGACACACACATATACATACACTCTCTCAGACTGGCATACGTGTTAACCTAACATGCACAGTTTTGGGATATAGGAGGAAATAGAAGTACTTGAGAAAAAAAAATCCATGCAGACATAAGAAGAACATGCAAACTTCACACAGACAGTGACTCTGTCCCAGAATTAATTTTTTTTCATTGATGGCATAATAAAATGACTTTGCACAAAACAATGTTATTTGAGGATATGCTGTATAAGTAAAAGTTCTGCATCTAGAAGGGAACTGTATAGTATTCTAGAATTCTGTTCATGGGAGTTGATTCCTATAGTATACAAATAAGCTGTTATTTCTTGATCCCTGACCCCTGCAAGCTACTACTCTATTTCTTTTACTCCCTTTTCAGAAAAATCCTTTAGAGTTATCTGCCTTGCTGTCTCCAATTCCTCCTCTTCAGTTACTTTGTAAAACCACTTCATTTACTTTCTCCCCAAATCCTCCATGAAAATCATTTGTTAGGATTTTCAATGACTTTCACTATACTAAATCTAGCAGACCTAATTATACTTGACTTGTCAGCCACATGAAACACAACTCATCCCTCACTTCTCTCCAATACACTTCATTCCCTTGCCATCCAGTACAACTATCTTGGTCTCCTCGCACTTCACCGAGCACTCCTTCTCAGTCTCAATCCTCTTTTTAATCCAGAGCTCTTGGTGTTAGTTTGCCCCAGGGCACAGTCCTTTTTGTCTATACTCACTCCCCTGTGATCTCATTCTTCTCAGGGCTTTAAACACAATTTCAGTGCAAAGACTCTCAACTGTCACATTCCCGCCCATAACTCTCTCTCCACTGCCTTATTTTAATGTCCAACAGAGAACCAAAACACAATTCCTACTCCCAACCATTCCAAACCCACTCTACCCACAGCCTTGCCTGTCTCAGTTGATGGAAACTCTATCCTTGCTGAAGGTCAACACTCTTGGAATCACGTTGACACTTCTCTTTCTTTAACATATAATCTGTCAGAACATCCTAAACCTCGATTGTTTTCTTTTTTAAAAATCTGATCATGTCACCCTTCCACTCAAAACCTTGCAATGGTTCTCCACTTCACTTACAGTAAAAGCCTTTTTACTGTAAAAAGCCTTTTTACTGTAAAAACTGGCCTTTCATGTTCTGCCTGATCCATTCCTCTGTTATGTTAAACATCACCCTCTTTAGCTCACTTAATCCTCGCAAAAACCCTATGACAGTTTGTTATCCCTATGTTGTAGATAAAGAGACTGAGGCTGAAAAACAGTTTTTTTTGTTTTGTTTTGTTTTGTTTTGTTTTGTTTTGTTTCGTTTGAGACAGAGTCTCACTCTGTTGCCCAGGCTGGAGTTCAGTGGCGTGATCGTGGCCACCAGGAGCTGCTCAAATCTCTGCAACCTCAGCCTCCTGGGTTCAAGTGATTCTCCAGCCTCAGACTCCCAAGTAGCTGGGATTACAGGGACATGCCACCATGCCAGGCTAAGTTTTGTATTTTCAGTAGAGATGGGGTTTCATCATGTTGACCAGGCTGGTCTCAAACTCCTAGCCTCGAGATTAACCCACCTCAGCCTCCCAAAGTGTTGGGATTACAGGCATGAGCCACTGGGTCAGCCAGAAGTTAAGTATTTGATTTAAGATTAAAAGACTAGTGAATGATATAGCCAAAATGTAAACTTGAGTAGCGGTACTCTTTATCATTCCATTCACTGAACCAAGAAGAGCTGACGTTCATTGCAAAACCCCAAGGAGGCAAAGAAACAGGTGGTACCTGGTACCCCTAAAAATGAGAGGTGAATGCAGGACTAAAAACAGGTAGAGTCATTGAAAATCTGATTAAAATTTCAGTCTTCACTTTGCATAGACAGGCAATGGATCCTTCCTAACCTTGGAAGAGGAATTGAGACTTACATGGTGGTAAGGGTGGGCCAGAGAGATGCAGGACTGGGGAATACTGGACATAAAGAGCCAAATCATTCCCCGGTCTAAAATGAGATATTATTTTTCCTTGTATTTCCCATAACTTTTTCCATGAACATTTCAAAAACAATTTTTAGAACATTAGCATGGAGCAGTATAGACCTGGCTAAACAGCTTAGTCCAAAAATTAATGAAAATGACAAGTCTGCATTCAAAGACAAACTACTTAATGACTAATTTTTTTAATTGGTTCTAGGCTGAGACCTTTGTATAACAAGTTTCAGCCTAGAGAAAAATTTTTATGCTGCAGTTATGAACTGCTGATAATAGAAGATTTAATGGAATTTCAAATAGGCCATTAATTGTAACATGCCAATATAATAACAGGAAGATTAAAATATGACTAAACTAAACAAGTTCAATACAGCTTAAGGACTTTGTTTGAAATTAAACTTTCCCAAGTATATATTTTGATATCAAATCTTGAAAAGTTAAATACTGAAACAGATAGCAAAAGGTTTTTGTGGCAAATTTCCATAAAATATTCCTGAATAGCTTACACTAACAACTTTGCAACCATATGAATTAGAAATTAGATCAAGCATAAAATAAATTGGGATAAGAGAGTTGTGGCGTGTGTGTATTTATAATGTCTTATCCTTTTCAAAAGAAAATTTTGTGAAATGTGATTCTTCAGGGTAAATTTTGAGGTGTTTGTGACTTTTAATTTATTTCTCACAATATGGGGTTGCAAAACGGTAAAAAGGATTGGATGGAGTATTGTTTTTGAGTATATTGAGTGTAAACCTTGGAAAAGACAGATGGTGTATAGAGAGATTTCATTCTGTTTGGGGAGAAGAAAGAAAAAAATATGGTGGTAATAGCTACTGTGTTGTTTTTCTAAGGATGGTGCAATGTTGGAGAGAATTATATAGATTCCAGCTGTATTTTGTACTACCATGTGTATATCAAAAAGACTTGCTGGTGGGTTGGAAATGAGAGGCAAAGAGAGGAAGAAATTAAAAATGATGAGCAAGGCCAGGCATAGTGGCTCAACCTTGTAATCCCAGCACTTTGGGAGGCAGAGGCAGGCAGATCACCTGAGGTCAGTAGTTCGAGACCAGCCTGGTCAATATGGTGAAACCCCATCTCTACTAAAAATACAAAATGAGCCGGGTGTGGTGGTGCACACCTCTAGTCCCAGGTACTTGGTAGGCTGAGGCAGGAGAATTGCTTAAACCCAAGAGGTGGACGTTGCAGTGAGCTGAGATTGCACCATTGCATTCCAGCTTAGGCGACAAGAATGAAACTCCATCTTAAAAAAAAATAAAAAAAGATGAACAAGTTCCTGGCTTGAGCAACTGACAAAATTTACTGAAAGAAGATCAGTAGGGCAAGTAGATTCATGGGGTGTGGAATCATAAGTTCTCTCTGGGACTTCTAAAGTTTGTGATGCTCGTGAGTCATCCAACAGGTGAAATCAGGTAGGATGTTAAATATCCAAGTCTGGAGTCATCTCCACTGAACTATGGACATCAGCAACAGTGAACACAAAGTTGGTCAGATTCAACATTATATGAGCACAGAGTAGGCGGTCACCTTGAAAATGCTATGACGTAGTCACAAAAGTCTAGTAGGAAAGTGAGGAAATCTAGATTCTTGTTTTTCTCCTCATTCCACTATCTAGCTGTGGGATTCATTCTAACTTTCTAGAATTCACAATAGTGCCATTGTTTATAATATACACTCCCAATTCAGAAAACTGGGACCAAGTTCTAGTTGTGCCTCTTACCAGCTGCATAACTTCAGAAAAGATAAAATATTTGTGCCTCAGTGTCCTCATCAATAAAAGGGTGATATTATTATAACTATTTCATAAGATTGTCTTAGAATTAAATTACCATGTGTGTTTATACACACAAATACATACACACACACCATAACTTAAGGTTGTTTCTGAAACATAATAAGTGCTAATTAAGTGTTTGTTATTATTATTATAAGATGGATTCGATTATAATAACATCTTTCAGATTTTATCTATTAATAAGATCCTTTCTTCCAAACAATATTATGTAGAAACTCAATATGTAAATATATATGAGAAATAAAGAGGGTATGGCTATGGCTGGAACTTAGAATCCATATTCCACCAGCTTAACAGTTTCCCCTCCCTTTTCCCTGTCAATAGCCTCAGAGGAAGATCTAGGAAACTTGTCATCCTCTTTTCTGAAAACCACCAGACTAGATAATCTTTCCAAAGTGAGAGAGAAATAGATGTTTTCAGACATACAAGCAATAAAGAGTCTAAAAAGAGATCCTCACTAAAAGAACTCAGTGCTTTGGCAATAACAGTAGTGAAGCTGGAGGTTCAGTCCATCTTACTGGAGGGATGCTTCTTCTCTAGTCCTATGTTCCTTTCCATATGGCGGGTCTTCCACTTGCATCACAGCCCTGGGCTTCCTCTCCCCACCCTACCCCCAGCTCACTAGTCCTCCTCTGAGAAAAGTATCTTAATATGATGGGAAAATTTGAAAGGAGAGATTGGGTGTAAGGAGAGAAGCCACTTCCTCTCTCCTTCTGCTGGGGAGCCACTTGTCTATAGGGAAGAACCTTATGCTGTGCTGCTTCCATATGGTACTATCTGGGCACATTGGCACCCACTGTCAGGGGGCTTTTGCTATCTTCCAGAACTGCCTATGACGTGGTTTTATAACCATCTAATTCTGGGTACCAGTATTAGAAAGTCCACTTGTCCACCAGTAGGCAATTTTTCAACTATCAGCTCTGTCGGTAACAAATATCACATTTGGGTTCCCATATGCCTTACACTTTTGTCTTATTTTTAATGGATTCAGAACTTGGATGACAAGATGTGTGCTATTTAGAAGACCCCCTTGACCTCCAATAGTGTGGGGCAAAAACAAAAACAAAAACAAAAACAAGTCGGTGAACTCAAAAAAATCTGTTGGCAAATTCCTGAGATAAAGTTCCCGATCAAAAAAAAAACAAACAAACAAAATTTATCATGCTAAAGAGGTTGGATTTTATCCTGTAAGGAGTCAAAGGTCATTAGAACACTTTAAAGAAAAAATAAATGGCCAGATTGGTATGTTTGATTATTTTCTCAGACAGGGTCAGCATAGAAAGAAGACAGTACTAAAAACTGGCTAGCATCAGGTTAAAAAGAAAAGGCAGCATTTCTGAATGTCAAATTCACCTGCTCTATAACTTTGTATAAGGCTGCCTCAGATGATGATGTCACATTTTCCCAACCTACTATCTAACAGCTGGTCAGCCTGTTCCATAGATTTCATTAGGTCAAGCAATCAAATAAGCAAATCTTCAACTGCAATGGGATCTTTATCATGGTGTTTCAAAGATGCTTTACAACTTTCCATTAAAAAAAAAAAATGAAGTAATGTTTCTCTTCTGACTTCCAAAGTTTACATTTTCATGATACATTGTTATTTAGAATTTTATTGTGAAATTTAAAAAGGCAAAATACTGATAATCACAGAGTGATAGCTTAAGAACTAAAATTTGTGGCTATAAAATAGATCATTTGTCACAAAATTAGCACAGTTTTAAAATTTTGATGCAAAACAAATGTATACTACATTGCAACATTTGTTTTTTCCTTGCATACAATTTTTTTTTTTTTAGTAATTGTGAGAATATGTCAAGAACCTAATAGTACCTCTTAGCTATAAGCTAGGCATTAAGCTGATACTTGGTTCCTTGCCTTTCTGAGTGCTCTCTTTTTGTGCCATTCCTCTGAGAACAATGCTTCCAGCAGAACTGATTTTGACATAGAAGTAAATAGTTTCTGCTACAAACATTTATTAAGTTCCATAGTGGGATAACACTGTCCGGGGCACGGGGAATACTGTCATGAACAAGCAAGAGAGGACACCGTCCGTGGTTCGGGAAGATCAAAGTCACACACAAGCGAAAGCAGTAGTAGTAACACCCCATCCTCAATTCCTAAGGGTTCCCCCATCCTGACCTCCCATCAGGAAATCCCCTGATGTGTACACTACCTGATGAGGAACTTTGTTGAGGAAACACAAGAAAGGGAGGGAAAGGATACTCACCCGGCTAGGCAAATCAGCCAAATCACCTGGGATGACAAACATCATAATCACAGATTGCCCTGCTTCAAGGAGGAGCCACTTGGTGACTTAAATCATTCAGCTGTTTCATTCTTAATCTTTGTTTTATTGTGTTTTCTTCAACACAGCTGCTAAGTACTCCCTTTCTTAGCAGGGAAAAAAGTGCAGGCCTAGCTATTTCTAAAGTCCAGTCATTAGTTCCTTGGAAACAAAATATATTAATACGAAACCTCTTTTAGTAATAAAAAGCCTACCCAAACTACTTGGGAGAAACAGGCTTGTCTGGCTTTCTAGCTGGGAAGTTCCACCAATGAACTTCAGGCACGGCTAGATCACAGTGCTCAAATTACGTCTTAAAGATTTGACTTTCCCATTCTATCTTTGTTTTTCTCTGGGCAGATTCTTCTCACATGTGGCAAAGATGACCACCAGCAGCTCTAGGCTTCCATCATCTTTACTGACGATACACGTGTACCCCGCCCTCCCCACACCAGCAAATTGTACCTTTCCTCATAGTTTCAGCAAAATTCCAGGGATTGTCCTCCAGAGAAATGCTAGAAAGAAAAAAGAAAACATAGGTATATCCATTTTACACAAAAAGCCCTCTAATATTTTTAAAGACTTTTAAATAAAGAGAACAAAATTTTAAAAAAATCAAATTCCAATGACAAAAAACTGTATAGATTAATGTTTTTTATAGATCTTCCTCTGGAGTTTATGGAAATGTCAATGGAATTAAGTCAGCTATTTCTTAGCTCCTTTTACTGACTCACTTCTTGTTGTACTGTTCAGAACAATCTCTGCCTAACTTTTTTGTTTAGGTTTTATTTTCAGGATAATACTCATAGGTTTTCCCAACTTCTTGTTTGCCATCCTCTCTTTCTAATTACATAGCCAACAGTGAAATTATGTAGATTAGTTACAGATAATAGATCCAGAGAGAGCCAAGTAAGACTTGTATCTTCTCAGAAAACCATAGGCTTTCTAGATCTAACGTCTTCTGGCTTCACATAGACAAGTCAATTTACTTAATTCCTTGATGCTTGACCTATGCTTTGCTCCATTATGTTTTTAGCAATGGTTATCAAGCACAAAGCTGGAAATTTGTCTCTATGGGACTGGAACATAGAAAGCTGGTGCTGGGCTTTGAGAAACCCTCACAAAAGAGGACAAAGACCAGGCACTGTAAGGAAGATGAAGATTGTACACATTCTCTCAAGCTGGGCGGGTCTCTTGCCCATGCAATTCTCTCCAGCTGTAGAAAAGTGGAGACTGTAGAAAAGTCAGCCCACTACCTGTGGCTAAGAGGAAAACAAATTATTCTCATATGGTAGGAAGAATGCACCTGTACTGTATCAATGGAGAATTACCTGGGCATGATCAAGATGAAAATAAATCTCATGGCAAAAACAAACAAATATTTAATGCAAAGTAAAAGGATCCAACTTGGAAGAAATCATAGCTTAAAAATGACATGGAAATACCTCACAGTTGCTTTAAGCTATAGATGAATTTAATAAGAATACAAATTCAAAGGATTTTAAGAATGAACTGAAAAATGAGTTGATCAAACAACGGTTTGAGATCAAAAAGAAGTTTGTCAGTCTGAGAAAAAAACAATTAAGGATGGATAACATTGTTCTCAGGCCATAAAATTCATTGGCTCTTCTCTCTTCTTTCAAATAAAGTACAGTTTAGGAGCTCAGGAAATAAACCAGACTCATTGTTTGAAGAGATTCTCTAAGATATCGCCTGTTTCCTGCTTTAAAGATCATACACCTTCTCTTGGAATTAGGAAAGATCAAGGCTTCATGAAGACTTTGGTGGAAACTTGCCAAATGCACATGTGTGTGTGCACACACACTAGCCAGTGGAGAGGAGTAAATATTTGAGACCTATTGAAGAGTTAAAGTCTTTGTGTTCCTTCAGCAACATCACACAAAATGACAAGTATACGCTAATCATTCTCACTGTCAAACCCCTCAATACCATTTCCACCACTACCATTCTCTGTGTTCCATGGAAAGCTGACCCCTGAGGACTCATCACCCTTGCTCCTTTGTCCTTGGGCTTCCAGTTGGGCAGGAGATCAGAAGGTAGGAGGAGGGAGAGGCCAATATGTTTTTTCTCCAATTTTTCCCTGCTGCTTTGTAGATCTCTGACA
Source organism: Macaca fascicularis (assembly GCF_037993035.2). Taxonomy (NCBI): domain Eukaryota; kingdom Metazoa; phylum Chordata; class Mammalia; order Primates; family Cercopithecidae; genus Macaca; species Macaca fascicularis. The sequence goes on from NC_088386.1 coordinate 33,859,520, forward strand.
GTAGATAGAACACTCCACACTCTGCTGGTGTGAGAGGGGACCTTCTTCTCTGTGTTCATTGTCAGTTGACTCCAGGAGGGCTGTAGTGCCTGTAGCAACTTCAAGCAGTTGTTAGTCTCTGGAATCTCACTATTGCTTATCTTTTTCTCTTAATCTCATTCCCACCCCAACAGTACTTCTTAATATGTCTAAATTTTAAGCAAACAGGGCAAATTCTGTTTCCTCACAGGATCCAAACTGAGTTGCAAACACAGATACTGACTTTGGCCAAATTGAGAAAAATGAATAATTTCAAAGAAGCAAAGAAAATTAAAAAGGTTCTGATAAATATAGAATTGTTCTTATAGGGAAATGGCTAAAGATAATAATAGTGAATGTAAAAAAGAAAAGAAGAAGGAAGAGAAGGAGGAACAATCTAAGAGATTAGGGGGAAATTAACAGATAAGAGAGTTAGATAAAAAGGATCTAACATAGATACTGGGTTGTAAAGAACCAAACAGATACAAAAAGTTATTTGAAAATATGAAACAAGAATAAGAATAATTTCCCCTGAATTGAAGGCAAATGCTGCAGACTGAAAGAACACACTGGATTTGAAAGAAATTTGACACAGAGTAGTCAACGCCAATTCATATTCTAGTTAGGTGATTTTCCTTATGCTAGTTGTGCTACTATCAAGCATTAAGAAAAAGAATTCAAACAAAAAAGACCAAAAACGCCAATCACTATCACCGGGGAAGTAATCACACTGGCCTCAGATTCCTTGACAATTGCAGATTGGTTGTACCGTTCTTCATGGTTCTGGGGGGAAATCACGGTACATTGTAATAGTCCTATTATGTTAAAAATAAGTTTTAATAAAACCTGGAAGGTAGATAGAATGAGATGACAGAATGGATGTGACTGTTAATGTCCTCCTTATTTATAGCAGGGAATCACTATTAAAACTGAGACTTTCCAATCGTTTTTTTTTTTTTTAGGTGGAGTTTCGCTCTTGTTGCCCACGCTGGAGTGCAGTGTTGGGATCGCAGCTCACGACAACCTCTGCCTCCTGGATTCAAGCGATTCCCCTGCCTCCGAGTAGCTGGGATTACAGGCATGTGCCACCATGCCTGGCTAATTTTGTATTTTTAGTAGATAAGGGGTTTCTCCATTTTGGTCAGGCTGATCTCTAACTCCCGACCTCAGGTGATCCACTCTCCTTGGCCTTCCAAAGTGCTGGGATTACAGGTGTGAGTCACCGCACCCAGCCCCTCCAATCTCTTAACATTTGTGTTTTTCCAAAATTTCTTCCACAGTCTTAGAGGAATCTTTTACGTTGAAAGGAAAGGAAATATTTGTTTGAAGCTTACACTTCCATCAGGGTGTTTGAGAATGTTTGTGTGGTGTGTATGTATGCATGTGTGTGTGTGTTTGGGTCATAAAGAAATTGGCTTCTTTTTCACTTTAAAAAACATCTATAGGCCGGGTGCAGTGGCTCACGCCTGTAATCCCAGCACTTTGGGAGACTGAGGTGGGCAGATCACCTAAATCAGGAGTTTGACAAGCAGCCTGGCTGGCAGAGCGAAACCCCAGCTCTACTTAAAATACAAAAATTAGCCAGGCAGGGTGGCACACATCTATAGTCCCAGGTACTCCGGAGGCTGAAGCAGGAGAATGGCTTGAACCTGGGAGGCAGAGGTTGCAGTGAGGTGAGATCGTGCCACTGCACTCCAGCCTAGGTGACTGAGCAAGACTCCAACTCAAAAAACAAACAAACAAACAAACAAAGAACCCGAAAACTATAATAGGCCAGGCATGGTAGCTCAAGCCCATAATCCTAGCACTTTGGGAGGCCAAGACAGTTGGATTGTTTGATTTCAGAAGTTCAAGACCAGCCTGGGCAACATGGCTAAACCCCATCTCTAAAAAATATTAAAAAATTGCCTTGGCATAATAACACTCACCTGTGGTCCCAGCTACCCTAGAGGGTTCCTTGAGCCCAGGAGTTCAAGGTGGTAGTAATCTATGATAGTGCCACTACACCTCAGTCTGGGCTACAAAGTGAGACCCTGACTCTTTTTCAAAAAAAGTCATCTATAATATAATCATATTTTAAAGCATTTCTTTCCTGTCTAGTGGTCTATTTTTTAAAGAAACATGCCTGGATAAAGTTCATCTAATATTAACCAAGTTTCTTCCTATGTGGTGAGATTTAACTGATTTTTAAATCTCCATGTTTGTACTTTTTGCAGTGTTTGAATTCCTTCTAAAAATACACTTAGTATTTACAAGAAAAGATAGAATAATTTATTTTATTAAAAATAAGACTGTAAACAAGACAAAATATTAACCAACAACTATTAATCTCTCTATGGAAGGATATGAATCATTTTAGTGTTCTTCTTCTACTTTTTCCTAATTGGCAAATAATAATTCTATATATTTATGGGGTAGGATGTGATGTTTCAATACATGTATATACATTGTGAGATGATCAAATCAGTGTAATTAGCATACCCGTTACCCCAAATGCTTATTATTTCTTTGTGGTGAGAACATTTAAAATCTTCTCTTTTAGTTATTTTGAAATATCTAATACATTAACTATAGTTACCTTGCTGTGCAATAGAGCAGCTAAAACTTATTCCTCCTAGCTGTAACTTTGTACCTGTTGACAAATGTCTCTCCTTTTGTCCATTTACCTCCCCCAATCCAACCCCCTGGTAACCATCATTCTGCTCCCTACTTCTATTTTTTTTTTTTTAATTTTAGCATCAGAATTACGTGCAAATCTGCTCTCTCCTTCTATGAGCTTGCCTTTTTTAGATTTTACATATACATAAGATCACATGGTATTTGTCTCTCTGTGCCTGACTCATTTCACTTAACACAATATCCCCTAGGTTCATCCATGTTGTTGAAAATGACAGAAATTCAGTTTATTTTTTAAAGATGAACAGTATTCTGTTATGTATATATACCACATCGTAAAAATCTATTCATCCCTTGATGGAAAGTTAGGTTGTTTCCATATCTTGGCTATTGTGAATAACGCTGCAATGAACATGAAAGTGCAGATGTCTCTTTGGCATAATGATTTTTATTCCTGTGAATATATACCCAGTAGTGAGATTGCTGCATCATATGGTAATTCTATTTTTAGTTTTTTAAGAAATCTTCATATTATTTTCAAAATGTCTACTAATTTATAATACCACCAACAGTATATAAGGGTTCCCTTTTCTCCACATGCTCACCAACACTTGCTATCTTTTATGTTTTTGATAATAGTCAGTCTACAATTGTGAGGTGGTATCTCATTGTGGTTTTAATTTGCATTTCTCTGATGATTAAAGATACCGAGCATTTTTTTCATGTATCTCTTGGCCATTTGTAAGTCTTCTTTTAAGAAGCGTCTATTCAAGTCCTTTGCCCATTTTTAAATAGAGTTGTTTTCTTGTTATTGAGTAGTTTGGTTTATTTATATATTTTGAATATTGGCTCATTATCCCATATGTGATTTTCAAATATTTTCTCCTAATCTGTGGATTGTCTCTTCTCTCTATTAAGCTTCTTTTACTTTTTAATAAAAGTTTGTTTCATGTCTTTGCAAAACAAGGTTCCAGACTTCATTTGATAATATACAGGAAACTTCAATAATTTGTGACAGCATATTGCAGGGTAAGGAATACTTAAACTTTAGACTGAACCCAAGTTAAATATCAATTATCTATTGTTATGTAGTAAATCACTCCAAACTTAGGTAGCATAAAATGACTACTATTTTATATACTTATGACTTTGTGGGTCAAGTAGTTAGGCAATGTACAATGATAATAACTTGTTTCTGTTCTTTGATGTCTGGAACCTCACCTGACTTTACTTAAATATCCAGGAGCTGGCTGGAAAGGCTCAATGGAGGACATATGTCTGCAGTCTTGGTTCTGACTCTTAGCTTGGGCTCCTCATATCATGGTAGTCTCAAGGTTCCAAGAGGAAACATTACAAACAAGACAAACTCCCTAAGTCCAAGTGGTTAGTAAGCCTCTGTTAATGTCATGCTTGCTAATGTCCCATTGGCAAAAGCAAGTCCCAAGGTCAACCCTAGACTCAATGTGGGAAGGGCAAACACAAGAAATTTGGATCCTAGCTCTATCTTTTTTGACCTTGACAAGTAATTTTATTTCTTTAAGTCTCAAAATTTTGAGTTTTCTCTCCTGTAAAATGAAGATAACAATATCCGATTCACTTGGTTTAAGGGATTAAATGAGACAAAAGTATAGCTAACAGAGAACCTAAGAAATAGTACATGTTTAATAGATATTAATTTTCATAATACTTATTATAAAAACATAAAGGGTACTTTTGTTTAAAAATGATTGCACACCTCATAAACTTGCCTTTTGAATAAGTTTGATACAGTTTTGATTAGCACTGTTTTAAATCTGTTTACTTTGGGTCCCCCACACGAATTCTATAAGTCCTTCTATGCCATGGTTACCTTATTTTCTATTTCCTTTGTTTCTCATCTTAACTTTTATTTTTATAGGGTTCTAATCAAAAGTACATTTTCCATTAACTACTTGGAGGACATCTCATTTGATCTTCATGCAACCTTATGATATAGATAAAGAGATTATTATCTTCACTTCACAGTTGGGGAAATTATGACTGAGAAAGGTTAAATTAATATCTAAGATCATCCATTAGCATACGCAAGAATATGTCCAAAGTCTGAGTCTTCCCAGGCTTCAGAACTGTAGACCATAATATATCTTTCTAAATTCTCGTGAGCCTCTTAAGAAATCTACGTGAACATTCCAGAAATGTTATCATTGCAATGTTTCTACAATCTTTTCATATGTTGATTTACTGTCTAATAATAGAAACAGAATCCACCATAGTTAAGAGAACTTAACTTACTTTCTCCAGGTATCAGATGCAAACCTGTTATAATATTAGTATGTATTTAACATTGTAAAAATATGTAGGAAACTTCTGGCTGTAAAAGGCTCTTTTCTTTTTATTCAAATAAAAAAGGACTTAGAAACTCACTGATAAACTGGAGAGTGTTGAAGGCAAACTCCCTAGAATATACCTGTTTCTGCTTTGTTTCCTTTAATTAAGAAAGATCAAGGTCTCATAAAGATGCCAGTGGAGGCCGGGAGCTGTGGCTCACACCTGTAATCCCAGCACTTTGGGAGGCCAAGGCAGGGGGATCACCTTAAGTCAGGAGTTCGAGACCAGCCTGGCTAACATGGTGAAATCCCGTCTCTACTAAAAATATGAAAATTAGCCAGACGTGGTGGTACGCGCCTGTAATCCCAACTACTTGGGAGTCTGAGACACGAGAATCACCTGAACCCAGGAAGCAGAGGTTGCAGTGAGCTGCGATCGCTCCATTGCACTCCAGCCTGGCTGACGAGAAACTCCGTCTCAAAAAAAAAAAAAAAAAAAAAAAAGAGGCGGGCAGAAGCTTGATATTTGCAGATGAGTCTCACATACCAACACACATTCATTCATACAAGCATACACACACACATACACATCAGTGGAAAGGGGTAAATGTTTGATATCTGTATACTGATATAAAATGTTAAATTCTGTATAATCTTTAACAAAGGTAACACAAAGATTGTGGAGGAGTTCAAGATTTTGTGTACCAATTAGAGATCTTCAGTTGCAACGAAAAAGGCTAGCACTGGCAAACTTGAAAAATAAAAAAAGACTTACAGGAAGGATACGGGTGGCTCACATAAGCAAAGTAATAACTGCCAAAGTGTGATCAGCGAAGAACCCAGGGACGCAGGTAGCAAGAGTCAAGTAGCAGGAACTACTCTGTGGTTTTATTAGGTTACCTCTGTGGGGATGAATTAGCTCTCTTTTTCCTATCTTTATATCACTCTTTTTAAAAGTTAAATCTTGAAAAAGAATGTTTGGTTGGTCCTTATACTCACTCCTTGGCCAGGTGAGGACAGGGGACTTTGACAGTGAACAACACTGCAAACATTGGGCAAAAGGTAACTCAAGAAAGGAAATCATGGTATTATATCGAGAAGAAAGAAAAGAATGCTGGACCACTAAAAATTAAATTACAGACCAAAATGTCTGGTTTAGATTTAATACATTTTATAGAAGGAGATATTTGCCTCAGATAAACCCAATAGCTAAGCTGATTTAAGATTACCCCATTTAATCATTACAGAGACTTATTTTAGAAAGTTCTCAGTACATCAGGTTAGAATAATTTTATATTATTCTCTTAGTATGTTACTTACAGTTATCTGTTTTATTGTTATTAAACCTGTCATTTAAAAACATAAGCAGCACAATATAGTTCATTCCAAACTACACTTTCTTTCATCACATAATTACATTAGAAAACACTAAGCCTTCTGCTACAATGAGATAATACAATTCCTAGGTGTTCAAAGACACATGGCAAACAATACCTAAAAGGCAATGTTATCTTACAGTTAAATATGCCTACCTCTCAGGGTGTTACCACTGCTAATGTGCTTTTAGAATTCTGAAAAAGATGTACTATAAGAATGTCATTGATTGGCAAATCATTACATACCAAATACCTGGAGTAAAATAATAGTAAGAATTCAAAACAAGATTGTGAGTATATTTTGAAATAAATTTTGAAAAACATACATGGAAATTAAAACCTTTTTTGCAAACTGCCATAACTGTTTTCCTTGATTATAATGAGACATTGGCAGAACTAAGTATTTGATATCTATAATAATTTAAGAGATGAAAAAAATGGCAGATAGGAGGCAGGACTAACTTGCCTCTGCACCTCAGATGGATAGAACAGCATGTGGGGACTCACACTGTGAACTTTTGCTCTAAAAACTACTACAGGAACATATTAGAAAAACCAACAGAATACAAGAGACCCTTTGAAAGAAGCAGGTTGCTGCTGCAAACTCCGTGAGACAGCCAAAACACTGTGAGTGCCCAAAGTGTGAGAGGGGTAAGTCCACCTTCTAACACACACCATCACTGGGGAACCTGTCAATCCAGATCACAGGAGAAAGATCTAACCTTACCTAGATCTGAAACAAATGTAGAGAGCCAAGAGAAATACAAAAGTAGAAGAAGCAGTGGGAAGAGCCCTTTAGGCTCTGCTAGTCCTCAGGGAAGCCATTTCTGATTTTATCTCACAGGGTTCCTTAGGGAAGGCTGCCAGTGGAAACGGGGGAAGGATCACAGGGAGAAGGAAACTTCCAGAAGATCTTTGTAATAATTTTGACCAAACACAAATTTTCCTGGACACAACTGGGTGGGTGGGGGCAAAAGGGAAATGCAGATGGGAGCACAGAAGTCAAGGCCGGTGGGTAGGGGTGGGGCCTGAAAGCCCTGCTTACTTTCTTAGCAGAAAGGCTTGTAGCCTGGGGCTAGATCTCAGGCCTGCTTACAGGCTGGCTGGATATAAACTCGGTGCTGTTGATGCAGCACGATGGGAGTGAGACTGGTCTTGCTGGCTGCATGGGAGTTGGGTGATGCTGTCACTATTGGTTTTCCCCTACTTCCCTGGTGATCTGTATGAAACAGAAGAGGCAGCCATAATCCCTCTGAGAATATAACTCCATTGGCCTGAGAACCACACCCCCATACTCCAGAGCAGCTGCAGCAAACCCTGCCCAAGGAGAGTCTGAGCTCACACCACCTAAACTTGCCCCTACCTGATGGTCTTTCTCTACCAGCCCTGGTATCCAAAGACAAAAGGTAAAATCTCTTGGGAGATTCTATGGCCCCACCCATTGCCTGAGAAACGCAAATACTTATCCAAGCAACCTTAGGGCAAGCTTGTATCAGCTGATGCTCTCTCTTCTTCTTTTTTTTCTTTTTTGAGATGGAGTTTCGCTCTTGTTGCCCAGGCTGGAGTGCAATGGCACAATCTCAGCTTACTGCAACCTCTGCCTCCAGGGTTCAGGCTATTCTCCTGCTTCAGCTTTCCTGAGTAGCTGGGATTATAGGCATGCGCTACCATGCCCAGCTAATTTTGTATTTTTAGTAGAGATGGGGTTTCTCCATGTTGGTCAGGTCTCGAACTCCCGACCTCAGGTGATCCTCCCACCTCAGTCTCCTAAAGTGCTGGGATTACAGGCGTGAGCCACTGCACCCGGCGCAGCTGATGCTCTCTTGAAAGCACCACCTCCTGGCTGGAGACCAACCAAGTGCTAGCAAAACTAGCATTTGAGAAAACCAGTGCACTAAATACAACTACAACCAAGGACTCTCACAGAGTCCACGACATTCCCCTACTACCTCCACCGGAGCAGGTGCCGATGTCCATGGGTGAAAGACCTGAAAACCAATCACATCACAGGACTCTTTGCAGACACTCCCCAGTACCAGCCCAGAGTCTGGCAGCCCCACTGGATGGCTAGTCTCAGAAGAGCAATAACAATCACTGCAGTCCAGCTCTCAGGAAGCCCCATCTCTAGGGGAAGAGAGAGAACAATGAGACAAAAGAATATGAACAGCGGCCCTTGAGCCCCAGATCTTTCCTCTGACATAGTCTACGCAAATGAGAAGGAACCAGAAAAACAATTCTGGTAATATGACAAAGCAAGGTTCTTTAACACCCTCAGAAGATCACATTAGCTCACCAGCAATGGATCCAAACCAAGAAGAAATCTTTGAATTGCCAGTAAAATAATTGAGAATGTTGATTATTAAGCTACTCAAGGAGGCACCAGATAATGGTGAAAACCAACTTAAAGAAATGAAAAAAAAAAATGCAGGATATGGATGAAAAAATCTCCAGAGAAATACACAGCATAAATAAAAAAACAATTAAAACTTCTGGAAATGAAAGACATGCTTAGAGAAATGCAAAATACACTGGAAAATCTCAACAATAGAATTGAACAAGTAGAAGAAAAAAACTTCTGAGTTTGAAGACAAGGCATTTGAATTAACCAAATCCAACAAAAACAAAGAAAAATAATCAAAAAAAAAAAAAAAAAAAAAAAAGAACAAAGCCTCTAAGGAGTTTGGGATTATGTTAAATGACCAAACCTAAAAATAATTGGTGTTCCTGAAGAAGATGAGAAATCTAAAAGTTTGGAAAACATATTTGAGGGAATAGTGAAGGAAAATTTCCCTGGCCTTGCTAGAGAACTAGACATCCAAATTCAAGAAGCTCAAAGAACACCAGGTAAATTAATCACAAAAAGATCATCACCTAGGCACATAGTCATCAGGTTATCTAAATTCAAGATGAAGGCAAGAATCTTAAGAGCTGTGAGGCAAAAGCACCAGGTAACCTATAAAGGAAAACCTATCAGATTAACAGCAGATTTCTCAGCAGAAACCCTACAAGCTAGAAGGGATTGGGGTCTTATCTTTAGCCTCCTTAAACAAAACAACTTTCAGCCAAAGAGTCTATGTCCAGTGAAACTGAGCTTCATAAAGGAAGGAAAGATAAAGTCTTTTTCAGACAAACAAATGCTGAGAGAATTCACCACTACCAGTGCCAACTGGTAGACTACACTACAAGAGCTGCTAAAAGGAGATAGACATCTTGAAACAAAACATCAAAATACAAAAAACAGAACCTGCCTAAAACATAAATCTCACATGGCCTATAATACAATACACAATGAAAAAAAAAAAGGTATTTAGGCAACAACTAGCATGATGAATAGAATAGTACCTCACATCTCAATATCAACATTGAATGTACATGGCCTAAAAGCTCCACTTAAAAGATACAGAATGGCAGAATGGATAAGAATTCACCAACGAAGTATCTTGTTGTCTTCAACAGATTCACCTGACACATAAGGACTCAGATAAACTTAAGGTAAAAGGGTGGGAAAAGATATTCCATGCAAATAGACACTAAAAGTGAGCAGGAGTAGCTATTCTCATATCAGACAAAACAGACTTTAAAGCAACAACAGTTAAAAAAGAAGAGGAACATAATGATAGAAGAACTAGTCCAAGAAGAAAATACCACAATCCTAAATATATAAGCACCTAACACTGGAGCTCCCAAATTTATAAAACCCAGAAAAGAAGAGAAAAGATCCAAATAAGCTAAATTGGAAATGAAATGGGAGATATTACAACTGATACCACAGAAAATACAAAAGATTATTCAAGTCTGCTACAGACACCTGTATACGCACAAACGAGAAAACCTAGAGGAGATGGATATATTCCTGGAAAGATACAATTATTCTAGTACAAACCAGGAAGAAATATAAATTGTGAACAAACCAATAACAGGCAGCGAAATAGAAATGGTAATTTTTAAAATCACCAACAAAAAAAAAAGACCAGGACCAAATAGATTCAGAGCTAAATTCTATCAGTCATTCAAAGAAAAATTGGTACCAATCTTATTGACACTATCCCAAAAGATAAAGAGGGAATCCTCCCTAATTTCATTCTATGAAGCCAGTATCACCCTAATACCAAAACCAGGAAAGGACATAACAAGAAAAGAAAACTACATACCAATATCCCTGATGAATATAGATGCAAAAATCCTCAACAAAATACTAACGGATCAAATACAACAGCATATCAAAAAGATAATCCATCATGATCAAGTGGGTTTTATCCCAGGGATGCAGGGATGATTTAACATACGCAAGTCAATGAATGTGATACACCACATAAAAAAGATTAAAAATAAAAATCACATGATCATCTCAATAGATGCAGAAAAATCGTTTGACAAAATCCAGCATCCTTTTATGATTAAAACCTCAGCAAAACTGGCGTAGAAGAGACATTCCTTAAGGCAATCAATGCCATCTATAACAAACCCACAGCCAACATTATACTGAATGAGAAAAAGTTGAAAGCATTTCCCCTGAGAACTAGAACAAAACAAAGATGTCCACTCTCGCCATTTCTATTCAACATAATACTGGAAGTCTTAGACAGAGAAGTCAGACAAGAGAAAGAAAAGGCATTCAAATTGGTTAAGAGGAAGTCAAACCATTGTTGTTCACTGATGATGTAACTGTATACTTGGAAAACCATAAAGACACGTCCAAAAAGCTCCCAGATCTGATAAATTAATTCAGTAAAATTTCAAGATACAAAATCAATGTACACAAATCAGTGTACATTGGTGTATAGCACTGGTATACACCATCAGAGGCCAAACTGAGAATCAAGTCAAGAACTCAACCCCTTTTACAATAGCTGCAAAAAACAAAAACAAACAAACAAAACTTAGCAATATAACTCTATTGGTCCATTTTCATACTGCTATAAAGAACTGCCCAAGACTGGGTAATTTATAAAGGAGAAAGGTTTAATTGACTCACAGTTCCGCATGACTGGGGAGACCTCAGGAAACTTACAATCGTGGCAGAAGGTGACGGGGAAGCAAAGCACCTTCATCACAAGGTGGCAGGAAGGAGAAGCACTGAGTGAAGAGGGAAGAGCCCTTTATAAAACCATCACATCTCGTAAGAACTCACTATCATGAGGTCAGCATGGGGGAACTGTCCCCATGATTAAATTATCTCCACCTGGTCTCTCCTTTGACACGTAGGGATTATGGGGATTACAATTCAAGATGAGATTTGGGTGGGGGCACAAAACCTAAGCATATCATTCTGCCCCTGGCCCCTCCCAAACCTCATGTCTCTTTCACATTTCAAAACCAATCATGCCTTCCCAATAGTCCCCCAAAGTCTTTTTTGTTGTTGTTGTTTAATACTTTAAGTTCTGGGATACATGTGCAGAATGTGCAAGTTTGTTACATAAGTCTACATATGCCATGGTGGTTTGCTGCACCCATCGACCTGTCATCTACATTAGGCATTTCTTCTGATGCTATCCCTCCCGTAACTCCCATCACCCAACAGGCCCCAGTGAGTAATGTTCCCTTCCCTGTGTCCATGTGCTCATTGTTCAGCTCCCACTTAAGAGTGAGAACATGCGGTGTTTGGTTTTCTGTTCCTGTGTAAGTTTGCTGAGAATGATGGTTTCCAGCTTTACCCATATCCCTGCAAAGGACATGAATTCATCCTTTTTATGGCTGCATACTACTCTATGGTGTATATGTTCCACATTTTCTTAATCCAGACTATCATTAATGGGCATTTGGGTTGGTTCCAAGTCTTTGCTTTTGTGAACAGTGCTGCAATAAACATATGTGCGCATGTGTCTTTATAGTAGAATGATTTATAGTCCTTTGGGTATATACCCGGTAATGGGATTGCTGGGTCAAATGGTATTACTGGTTGTAGATCCTTGAGGAATTGCCACACTGTCTTCCACAATGGCTGAACTAGTTTACAGTCCCAGCAACAGTGTAAAAAGTTCCTATTTCTCCACATACTCTCCAGCATCTGTTGTTTCCTGACTTTTTAATGATCACCATTATAACTAGCATGAGATGGAATCTCATTGTGGTTTTGATTTGCATTGCTCTAATAATCAGTGAGGATGAGCTTTTTTTCATATGTTTTTTGGCTGCATAAATGTCTTTTTTTTTTTTTTTTTTGAGATGGAGTCTCACTCTGTCACCCAGGCTGGAGTACAGTGTTGCAATCTCGACTCACTTCAAGCTCCGCCTCCCGGGTTCACACCATTCTCCTGCCTCAGCCTCCCAGGTAGCTGGGACCACAGGCACCTGCCACCACGCCCGGCTAATTTTTTGTATTTTTAGTAGAGATGGGGTTTCACCGTGTTAGCCAGGATGGTCTCAATCTCCTCACCTCATGATCCACCCTCCTCGGCCTCCCAAAGTACTGTGATTACAGGCATTTTTGTTTTGTTTTGTTTTGTTTTTGTGAAACGGAGTTTCACTCTTGTCACCCACGCTGGAGTGCAGTGGTGCAATCTTGGCCCACTGCAACCTCCACCTCTGGGGTTCAAGCAATTCTCCTGCCTCAGCCTCCCAAGTAGCTGGGATTACAAGCGCCCACCAGCACGTCTGGCTAATTTTTGTATTTTTAGTAAAGACAGGGTTTCTCCATATTGGCCAGGCTTGTCTCAAACTTTTGACCTCCAGTGATCCTCCTGCCTCAGCCTCCCAAAAATGTCTTCTTTTGAGAAGTGTCTGTTCATATCCTTCACCCACTTTCTGATGGGGTTGTTTGTTTTTTCTTATATATTTGTTTAAGTTTCTTGTAGATTATGGATATTAGCCCTTTGTCAGATGGATAGATTGCAAAAGTTTTCTCACATTCTGTAGGTTGCCTATTCACTCTGATGATGGTTCTTTTGCTGTCCAGAAGCTTCATTCCAGCACTAACCCAAAAGTCCAAGTCCAAAGTCTCATCTGAGACAAGGCAAGTCTCTTCCACCTATGAGTCTGTAATATCAAAAGTAAGTTAGTTACTTCCTAGATACAATGGGGGTGAAGGCATTGGGTAAATATAGCTGTTCCAAATGAGCAAAACTGGCCAAAATGAAGGGGCTCCAGGCCCCATGCGAGTCTGAAATCCAGTGGGGCAGTCAAATGTTAAAGCTCTGAAATGATCTCCTTTACCTCTATGTCTCACATCTAGGTCATGCTGATGCAAGAGTTGGGCTCCCATGGCCTTAGGCAATACCTAACCAAGGAATTGAAAGACCTCTACAAAGAAAACTACAAAACACTGCTGAAAGAAATCATAGATGACACAAATAAAAACACATCCCATGCTCACGGATGGGCAGAACAAATAATGTCAAAATTACCATGCTGCCAAAAGCAATCTACAAATTTAATGCAATTCCCATCAAAATATGATTATAATTCTTCACACAACTAGAAAAAACAACCCTAAAATTCATATGAAATTAAAACAAAAAGAACCTGCATAGCCAAAGCAAGACTAAGCAGCAAAAAAACAAATCTGGAGGCATCACATTACCTAGCTTCAAACTATATTACAAGGCTATAATCACCAAAACAGCATGGTTCTGGTATAAAAATAGGCATGTAGACCAATGGAACAGAACAGAGAACCCAGAAATAAAACTAAATACTTACAGCCAACTGATCTTCAACAAAGCAAACAAAAACATAAAGTAGAGAAAGTACACCCTTTTTAACAAATGGTGCTGGGATAACTGGCAAGCCACATGTAGGAGAGTGAAACTAGATCCTAATCTCTCACCTTATAGAAAAATCAATTCAATATGGATCAAAGATTTAAATCTGAGACCTGAAACCATAAACATTCTAGAAGGTAACATCAGAAAAATCATTCTAAACATTGGCTTAGGCAAAGACTTCATGACCAAGAACCCAAAAGCAAATGCAACAAGAACAAAGATAAAATGGTGGAACTTAATTAAACTAAAAAGCTTATACACAGCAAAATAAATAATTAATATAGTAAACAGAACCCTCGGAGTTGGAGAACATCTTCACAAACGAAGCATTCAACAAAGGAATAATATCCAGAATCTACAAGGCAATCAAAAAAATCACCAGAAAAAAATAAATAAATAAATAAAAACAAATACAAATAATCCCATCACAAAGTGGGCTAAGGACATAAATAGACAATTTTCAAAAGAAGATATACACATGGCCAACAAACATATTTTTTAAATGCTTAGTATCACTAATTATCAGGGAAATGCAAATCAAAACCACAGTGCAATAGCACCTTACTTCTGCAAGAATGGTCATAATTAAAAAATCAAAAAATAATAGATGTTGTCATGGCTGTGGTGAAAAGGGAACACTTTTAGCCTGCTGGTGGAAATGTAAACTAGTACAACCACTCTGGAAAATAATATGGAGATTCCTTAAAGATCTAAAAGTAGATTTGCCAATTGATCCAGCAATCCCACTACTGGATATCTACCCAGAAGAAAAGAAGTCATAATATAAAAAGACACTTGCACATGCATGTTTATAGCAGCACAATTCGCAATTGCAAAAATATGGAATCAGCTCATATGCCCATCAATCAATGAGTGGATAAAGAAAATGTGGTATAACGTCCCCACCCTGTGTCCAAGTGTTCTCATTGTTCAATTCCCACTTTTAAGTGAGAACATGCAGTGTCTGGTTTTCTCTGCTTGCAATAGTTTGCTCAGAATAATGGTTTCCAGCTTCATCCATGTCCCTACAGAGGACATGAACTCATTCTTTTTTATGGCTGCATAGTCTTCCATGGTGTATATGTGCCACATTTTCTTAATCCAGTCTATCATTGATGGACATTTGGGTTGGTTCCAAGTCTTTGCTATTGTAAATAGTGCCACAAAGAACATATGTATGCATATGTCTTTATAGCAGCATGATTTATAGTCCTTCAGGTATAAGCCCAGTAATGGGATGGCTGGGTCAATGGTATTTCTAGTCCTAGATCCTCGAGGAATCGCCACACTGTCTTTCACAATGGTTGAACTAGCTTACAGTCCCATCAACAGTGTAAAAGCATTCCCATTTCTCCACATCCTCTCTAGCACCTGTTGTTTCCTGACATTTTAATGATCGTCATTCTAATTGGTGTGAGATTATCTCATTGTGGTTTTGGTTTGCATTTCTCTGATGGCCAGTGATGATGAGCATTTTTTCATGCATCTGTTGGCTGCATAAATGTCTTCGAGAGGTGTCTGTTCATATCCTTTGCCCACTTTTTGATGGGGTTGTTTGATTTTTTCTTGTACATTTGTTTAAGTTCTTTGTAGATTCTGGATATTAGCCTTTTGTCGGATGGGTAGATTGCAAAAATTTTCTCCCATTCTGTAGGTTGCTTGATCACTCTGATGGTAGTTTCTTTTGCTGTCCAGAAGCTCTTTAGTTTAATTAGATTCCATTTGTCAATTTTGGCTTTTGTTGCCATTGCTTTTGGTGTTTTAGTCATGAAGTCCTTGCCCATGCCTATGTCCTGAATGGTATTGCCTAGGTTTTCTTCTAGGGCTTTTATGGTTTTCGGTCTAACATTTAAGTCTTTAATCCATCTTGAATTAATTTTTGTATAAGGTATAAGGAAGGGGTCCAGTTTCAGCTTTCTACATATGGCTAGCCAGTTTTCCCAGCACCATTTATTAAAGAGGGAATCCCTTCCCCATTTCATGTTTTTTTCAGGTTTGTCAAAGATCAGATGGTTGTAGATGTGTGGGGTGGGGGGCGGCAGAAGGGATAGCATTAGGAGATATACCTGATGTAAATGACGAGTTAACCGATGCAGCACACAAACATGACACATGTATACATATGTAACAAACCTGCACATTGTGCACATGTACCATAGAACTTAAAGTATAATAATAATAAAAAAGAAAAGGTGGTATGTATATATACGCAACATGAAATACCACTCAGCCATAAAAAGCATGAAATATTGGAATTCGAAGCAACCTGGATGGATTTGGAGACCATTATTCTAAGTTAAGTAACCCAGGAATGGAAAATGGTGCATTGGATGTTCTCAATCATAAGAGGGAGCTAAGCTCTAAGGACACAAAGACATAAAAATGATACAATGGATTTTGCGGATTCAGTGGGAAGGGTGGGAGGGGAGTGAGGGATAAAAGACTATACATTGGATACAGTGTACACTGCTTGGGTGATGGTTGCACCAAAATCTCAGAAATCACCACTAAAGAACTTATCCATGTAACCAAACACCACCTGTTCCCCAAAAACCTACTGAAATTGATTAAAAAATCATTTAAAAGATGGAATAAGGAGCTGGGGCTGTTGGAATCATCTCGCCACTTTGTTTGCCTGAATGAAGTCAGGGAATGAGGTACAGAGATGAGATTCTGTGAGTTCTCTGGCAGGTTTTCATAAGGGTGGATAAGAACTCATGTGAACCCACAGAGCTTTAGAACTTAGAGAACCTAGAAGTAAAGAGCTCTTAGAAATCATCCAGGCCAAACTCTTCATATAACAGTTTCTTTCTTATCATTCATGTGGTTTATCAAAAGATAGTAGCAATCCTAGTCATGCCAATTCTAATTCACTACTTACCCAGAGTGGAAACTTTTACCAAAATATTTGGAAACAGTTTTAAATTTTTTTTCTCTACCAGGATGTCCACATGTTGAAGGAAGTAGGCAAAAACTATGATAAAAATATGAGCTAGTCCTTTGTCTTTTGAATGCCTTAAAAACACTCAAAGAATCTGAGCTGGCAGGAACCCAAGAGGCTACTTCTTTATACATTCTATGTTTTGTTCTAAAAAACAATTTATGGCAGCTTTAGAAGTCAACTAGTAAAACCTTATTTCCCACAGAGGAACCTCCTCTGGGACATCTCAAATTGATATTTTCTTTTATTCTTCAAAGATGAAACACATTCACAAGTATCTTTCCCTTGCTAAAGCTGATTATTAGAAAAAGAAATCTCCCCTATATGGATTTACATCCTCTTTCCTAGAATGTACACTTTATTTAATACAGTCCACTTTTAGGACTTCTTTCAAGATCATAATCTGTCCACAATCTTCCTAGCAACCCTAGAAATTTTTCTTCCTATATCAAAGAAATGGCCTAACAGAATCACTTGTCCACTGTCAAAAGTAAGTTGCCTCTTCTGATTCTGAATCAGCATCAGAATCACTTGCTGTACCAATTCATAGGCTCCACTCCAGACCTAAAGTATTGGAATCTCTGAAGACATAAGACCAGAGAATCTACAACTATTTACATCCCAATAAAAAAAATTAAAAATATAAATTTTTAAAAATTATGCTTTAAAAAGACCAGAGAATCTGCATTTTAAATAAGCATATTCTGATTCTTGCATACACTTAAATCCTTGAACTAGTGCCTAAAGGATAGGGATACAAAGCTAACACGGATTCAACCATCTTAAAACTAACTCCTAGAAAAATGTTCTCATTCTGCAAGAAAAAAAGAGCATCGTTATCTGAAAGCTCCACAGTCCCCAAAGCAACACATTGACATAACTGTAGGAATCCAGTGCTTGGCTAGTAATTACTCAGTCTGTTGGGGGCTAATTGTTCAAGGGGTTGCAGTCTACATGGAGAAAGTGCACAGAAACAGTGAAGAACAAACTAGCACCAGACCCAAAATGTTGGGGGTGGGGGCAGCCCTATGAAATGTTGCTCTGATTTTACTCCATGAATATGAACAATACTTCAACATACTTGACATTTAAGGAAAGCTCGTTTTATAATAAACTTTGGATTCTTGAGAGGCTTTTTATGAAATTTTGTCTTTAGTAGCACAAAGTAGGGTTAATCCAATTCTATGAGCCTTAAACCAATATTCCAGAGTGTACTTTGTTAAGAACCTATGATTGAGTTCTAGACTGACATACCACATGTATCCCAGGATTTAATTCTTAGATGACTCTTCTTTTCTCTACCTACATTAACTGCTTTGGTTTTCTCATGGCTTTCAATATCACCTATACTCTGCCAACAGCTAATTCTCTAGTGCAATTCTCTTACCTGAACTCTAAATTCATACTCAATGCCTATTTGACATTATTGCTTAGATATCTAATATACATCTCAAACTAAATATTTCTAAAACTGAATGGTTCATCACTTTCCAAACCTGGTCCTTTTGAAGGCTTTGCTATCTTAGTTAACTGCAAATATATCTTTTCAATTGCTCAGGCTATAACTTCAAGTCATCTTTAATTTTTCATTTTCTTTTTCATCCCAAATTTGATTTTTCAACACATCTTCTTGGTTCCTTCTTCAAAACACATCTAGAATCTGACTTCTTCTCACCATTTCAACCTCTACCACTTGATCTGAGCCACCATCTTCTCTTGACTGGGTTATTGTGATAGATTTCTAAATGGTTTCCCGAGTTCTATGCTGTCCTCACTCCAAACCGTTCTTTACCACAAAACCCAGAATAATTCATTTAAAACTAAGCTCAAAGATATCATTCCACTGCTCAAAATTCTTCAATGTTTCCTCATCTTACTCACTCAGGTTAAAAACCAAAATCTTTACTATGGCCTACAAGACCCTACATAAATCTGGCTCCCCATGACCTCTAAGAGTTCATATCAAACTATTCTGCATCTGGCTCATGCTGCCCCAATATTCCTAGCTCTGGTATCCCAATGAATTCATCATATTCTGGCCTTAGGGGCTTTGCACAGGCTTTCCTCAGATATTCTCATTGCTTACTTCTTTGCCATTTTAAGTTATTGCTAAAAAATGTCACTTTCTCAGTCAATAATCCCCTGACTACTATGTTTAAACCCTGTTTAAAATGTACTTAGTGCCCAGAACTACTGACCCTTTTTTTCTGTTTTATTTTTCTTTCATGTAATGTCACCTTCTAACTTTTTTTTTTTTTCCTGAGACAATGTCTTGCCCTGTTGCCCAGGCTGGAGTGCAGTGGCACAATCTCATCCCACTGCAACCTCAACCTCCTAGGCTCAGGCCTTCCTCCTACCTTATAATTTACTTTTTCACTTTTATGTATTATCTACCTTCTTCCAGTAGAAAATATAAACTCCACCAAAGCAATCACTTTTGTCTTGTTTTTTTTTTATTTTCCCTCTCTCTGTCCCCACTGTCGTATTTCCAGTACCCAGAATAGTTCCTGGAACAAAATAGGTTTTTAAATAAATGTTTTTTGAGTGACTCAGTTAATAAATAAGTTTAGCTGGCTTTGTGGCCCTGATAGGATAGGTCGCTTAACCTTACATCCTGTGAATCCTCATTTGTAAAATGTGATTCATGATCCTTATTAAGGTCTCTTTCACATTCTGAAATTAAAGTGAGGCTCACAGATCCATAGTTATGGAAGAAAGCCCAGTGAAGTTCTGGGGCACAGCCTGGCTGTTTGAAGATTATTGTAAACCAAGCTGCCATGGCCATGAGAAAGGCACCCAGCGGTTCCTGTGATAAAGACTGAGTTTCAACATAACGTGGTGTCAAGGAGAATCTGAGGTTGCACTACCCTCTCTAAAACAGTCATAAATAAAATCTGTCTGATGATTTCATCTTTATATCTTTTTTCTGCTTTGGGCAACCCAAGTAGTGTTCACTGCCTCTACTCAGCATGATTTTGTAAATGCTAGCCACACTACAGAGTTTAAAGGTATGAAATACCTAATTAAAATGAGACTTCTGGTGGGAATAGCTTTCAGAGAGTAGTAATATGACTAGACAATATTTAACAAAAAATGTCTGAGTCTAGGAGTCAAGGGAACTGGATCCTAAATCTGGTTCTGTCACTGTGTGACTTCAGAGAAGACTGAGCCTTTATGCCTCAGTTTTCTCATTTGTCAAACCAGGATTTGCCAGCCCTCAGAGAATAATTGTAGGGATTGCATAAACTAACAGATAAAAAAGTACTTTTAAAGTTTACAAATGCATGTTTCATCCTTTAAAAGTACTAACGATGTATTATGTTCTGAAAATGACAGAGAATTAAATGTGATCTTCACTCATAAAACTAGGAGATACAATCCTATAGGTTCACAATTTACTTAACAGGATATGACATGATCACTGGGAGATATTCCAGAAAAGAGGCTGTTGACAGAGTGGAAAAGTCAGGCATATGCAATTACAATGTTGAATCCAATCATCGTCATAAGTTCAGGGTAGATATTTATGGATCATCATGGGGACCAGGAGGAACCTGACATTCTGAGTGGGTGGTAGAAGATTTTCTTTGGAGAGGCAAAGTTATCAAAGACAAAGTCACTTCCGACTTAAGAAGCAGATATTTTACAAGCTGTACAGTTCATCCATTTAACAGGCCCTAACATTTGCTGCATACAGAAATTAAGTTTGGTTGCCATGAGAGTATACTGGGTATTCTGAGTGCCACACCTGGTACCAGCACAGCTGTAATCAGGACAGATTGCGATCAGGATACTTTTTTCTGGCTCCATAGATACTGAAAAAATCCATGTTTTCTTTTTCCAGGGCCTAACTCAGAAATCAAGCCTGATCAAATAAAGCACACATTCCCTCTGGCACTAAATTTGACTCGGCAGCGTCTGTACAGGATCCTGGCAAGTAAGAGAATCATTTTTCTAAGCCATGGCCAGTCCCTGGAAGCAAATCTAATCATAGTATGGTGTTCCAAGAGGGGAAGTGAGAAATTTTCAGAGATGGGCAGAAGGGAAGATATAAGAATAATCATAACAAGATTCTAAGGGGGGAAAGCCATATTGAATTAAACTTCTATATGTTTTTGAAGTTTATCTAGATGATCTACAGCATCTCTGCAGTGCCCAAATAAGTGCCTATAAAAAACTAAATATATGTGTTAATTAATGAAAGAATGAAACCTAGTCAGGGTTGGCTAAGTATCTATAATTGTATTCATTTGGTTACAGAACCAGAACATTCAGCCTTTAGAATCACTGGGGATTGGCTCACCGCTGTGTGGAAACACAACTGTTATTTCCGAATGCCATCCACGTGGCTCAGCCACTGAGATGAAGCACCATTCAGAAGAAGCAAATGTGTGCTCTATGTTTCACCCAGTCTGATTTGGCCAAGATCACATAGATAGGTTCTACAAAGAAAGCATTATTGCCATTATCATTGAAATACAAATCTACTTTTGGAAGACAAGGGCCTTATAAATACACCAACTGAAAGATAAGCAAAGTGAATTTAAGCTATGTAAGTATGAGGAGATTCTTTAACAGAAATGCCCTCTTCTAAATTTCTCTGCCAAATCTTCTTTCTACATTTAAATTCTCAAAACCTTTTTGTTTCATGTCCTTGATTCCAGTGCCTTCAATGACTTTAGCTACTCTTTAGTACTTGTACAGAGAAACTTCTCTTACATGATACAGTCAGGGAATGCAATATCCAAGCTCTACAATATTCTGGCTACTGAAAAGATATGCTTTTGACATACCATATAACATTTCCAACAGGTTTCCAACAATAATAATACATGATATTCTATTACATCATATTATATTAAATCATATTATAATCATATATGAGTTCTTCTGCTGAATGTAGTATAATCTTCTCCTGGTGACTCATCAAGTACTTTAGGATCATGGTTTATCTGTTTTATTGATGCTTACAAAAGCAAAACAACTATGCCAAAGTGCTGATGAGTGAAGCATTATATTGAATAGATTCCTGCTAAACCCGAGAACATCTTTGCCCTGAAACTACCTGGTATCTAGATAGCTCTTGGTAACCCTAGGTATATACTATCAACATAACAAGATCAGCTCTACTTAGTTTCCCAGATCAAACAAGATCAGTTGTGCTTTATTTAGTGTATTGTTTAATGTCTTCCTGCGATTGTATTCGTTTCAAGCTTTTTTTCACAATACACTCCTTCTTTTGTTTTCATTTCAGATTGTCTCCAGGCTCCAAGATTTTATTTTTTCATAGCAATTTCTTCCCCCAATGCTTATTTTAATGCTACGCACAATGAGTTCTTCAAAAACTAGCCACTAACTGGTACTTACCAGCTACATTTTGTGAAACAAAAATTATGGGAGGCCATTGTTTTAGGATGGAGCTCCTGCCCTAGTCCCTAACAAACTAGACCAAACCAAAATGGGGTCACTCATGCTAAATGGCACATAATCAAACTAAAGCTTTAAGAAATCAGATAGATCCCAAATCGACCAACTTTTCCTGAAAACGGGAGACTCCAGTCTACCTGAGTCAGAGTAATAAGGAAGTCCTTTCTCCTTGAACCTGCACAAAAAAAGTAACCTGATATTAAATAATCAGTTATTTTTATTCCTTTTTTTTAGGTGGGGTCTCACTCTCTCACTCTGTCACCCAAGCTGGGGTGCACAGGTGCAATCATGGCTCATTGCAGCCTATAAAGGTTCAAGAGATCCTCTCCCCTTACCCTCCCAAGTAGCTGGGACTAATTACAGGCACACATTACCATGCCCAGCCAATTTTTTATTTTGCTTTTTGTAGAGATGAGGTCTCGCTTCATTACCCAGGCTGCTCTCAAACTCTGGACATCAAGCAATTCTCCTGCCTCATCCTCCCAAAGTGCTGAAATTACAGGCATGAGCCACTGGGCCCAGCCCCACTCAGTTAATTTATTTTATTATTTTATTTTTCAGACAGAGTCTTGCTCTGTCGCCCAGGCTGGAGTGCAGTGGCATGATCTTGGCTCACTGCAACCTTCGCCTCCCAGGTTCAAGCGATTCTCCTGCCTCAGTCTCCCGAGTAGTGAGGACTACAAATACGCACCACTATACCTGGCTAATTTTTGTATTTTTATTAGAGACGGGGTTTCACCATGTTGGCCAGGCTGGTCTCGAGCTCCTGGCCTCATGATCTGCCCGCCTCGGCCTCCCAAGTGTTGGGATTACAGGCGTGAACCACCGTGCCCAGCTTCAGTTATTTTTATATTGCTCTTTTCCTTGTCCTCACTTTAAAAAACCCACTGTTCTGCCATTGCCCAGTGGGAAGTTTACTCTATCTTGAAGAATAGAAGCTGCCCCAATTCATGAGTCACAGATAAAAGCCAATTCTATCTATAACTAAATTTGTTGTAATTTTGTCTTTTGACAACTTTATATGGCAAAAATAGCCAATGTGCTAAGTGAATAACCAAAATGTTCTTGTAAATAACATAAATTTGTAGTTTCCTTGAATACTCTGCAGAGCTCTGGGATTCTCTAGTGCTTCACTGACCACTGTGATATGAAGAGGAGGCTAAACTCACGTCACTCTGCACATCCCATATCCTTCAAGCTGAGGTACTCCATCCTAATCCTTTTTATTTATTGAGACAGGGTCTCACTCTGTCATCCAGACTGGAGTGCAATGGCTCTATCATGGTTCACTGCAGCCTCGACCTCCTGGGATCAAACAATCCTCCTGCCTCAGCTCCTGAGTAGCTAGAACTACAGGCGTGTGCCCCATACCCAGCTAATTTTTGTATGATTTTAGAAGTGGGGTCTCCCTATGTTGCCCAGGCTAGCCTCAAACATCTAGTTTCAAGCAATCCTCCTGCCTCAGCCTCCCAAAGTGCTGGGGTTACAGGCAAGAGCCACTGCACCTGGCCCTTGTCTGTTTGATATAGTGGGCTTCTATACAAGATTGTGTGTAAATGTGTTTTATAGCATAAAAATAGTTTGACAATTAATAACATTGACCCAACTGCTAATTGACAGTGAATATTTCACTTCGGTGACTTTACTTGCTTGTTGACAAAGTTACTATTGAGCAGGGGCAGTGATATTGTAAAGTCCTTTTTTTTTTTTTTTTTTTTTTTTTGGTGTACAAATATTTTTAAATGCTTACCAATGGTTCAATACTGAATAAAGTCTATGTACTCCCAATGATTACTGTTCAAAGTAGCATTATGCAAAGCACTTAACTGAGCTTCCACCCTATGATTCTAAAAGCTAAGCAAAAATGCTTGTCACTATTTTGAAGATATGGTTTATAATTATTGGAGAAGCACGTTCACATGTGGTTTGACTCTTCTCCACACTGGAGTAATTACCCTGCATTGTAGCTGGACTCAGGGGATTTTGAATGTAGTAATGAATTGCTGCAAACCTTCCAAGAAATACAGAACCATATGTCTCGGGAAATGGGTTGGAGGCTGCAGCTATAGATAAGAATGTGGGAAGGGAATGCTAGTACTTCTAAAGCCAACTGTGTAAGGTTATGAATTGAAATTCATTGCTAATGTGGATGAAGCTGGAATGTATTTTTCCCATGATGTTTAGAGTGGAATTTGTCAGAGTAGCAGGAAATTGGATGCTAAACTTTATAAGTTGCTTTCCAGTGATTAAAGAACAGAATGTCCAGATTCTTAGAATCTTCATACTAGAAGTTCAAATTTATATGTAGCTTATATTATCTGGATGGCTACAATTGGAAACTCTCAGAAGCTTAGGCCAGATCACAAAAAGGCCAAAATATGAGAATAAAACCATTGAGAATTAAAATACAGAAGTTGAAAGTCGCCGACTGTAGAAGTTTCATATTCAAGAGATATTTTCTTTTTCCTGAGATCTCAATCCAGTCAAATAATCAAATGTAAATAAAAAATATGTAACTTAATCAAATCCATCTGTAGAAAGGATAGGATGTGTTTATAGAAGCCCAGTAATTTAAACCAAAGCTAGAAAAGGTGGTATCAAAAATAAAGATTTATAAAAATTTGCACTATCCAAGAAGAAGAGAGAGACTATAGGTCACCTGAGGGAAATTCTACCAATAAATAAGGGCGGTTCACCAAGCTTACAGCCTAGTGAGACAATATTCCAGATCTCAAGCTTTCTTACAGACTGGAGACAATCTTTCAGATCTCAAGAAAGAAAGAATAGATAAAATAGACATCTATAGTCAGTTGACTTTAAGTAAAAGAGATAATCCTATATCATCTGAGTGGCCCTAATTCAATCAGTTGAAAAGCTTTACAGCAGAATGAGTTTTCCTGGAAGAAGAAATTCTACCTATCAGCTTCAGCTTGACATATTTTGGACTTGTCTAGCCAGCTCCCACAACTGCAGCCTGGGTGACAGAGTGAGACCCTGACTCAAAAAAAAAAATAAAATAAAATAAAAAAATAAAAATCCTTAGTATATATTGTCTATTAGTTCTGTTTTTCTGGTTGAACTCTGAATGAACTTCTCCATTAGTTGCCTGACAAAGGCAAAGTCTTCATCAAAAAGAAAGTAAATAAAGAAAGAGGAAGACTAGTGTCAAGCAAACAGAGCATTAAATTTAAAAGAGTGACAAAGGGAATCCCTCGATGATGGTAACTGACTAAAAATCCCTAGGACAACACTTGTGAACCGTATACAATAGGATGTCTAACGTCCATAAGGGAAACAGGAACAGATACTTATAAGGTGAAGTTTACTCACACGTGTCAGATTAGTGGAAGTTAGCAGCTTGAGAGGAAGACAAAAGTCAGAAAGATTCAAAAACAATATTGACAGTAATTCTTAGTGACTAAGACAAAAGTTGCCCGGCAGTTCATTGGTGGAACCATAGAAGTCTGTCTGGAGTTCACTGTAAGCCCAGGAAGCAGGGACATCAATGAGACTGTTCTGGAGCCTTGACGTGCCATAATTATGGTTTTGCCTGAGATTACTACTAATATAAACTTCACGTTCTGAAGAAGAATCTACTCTCCATTACAAAAACCAAAGTAAAGAAAGTCTGAGCAACGAATGCTTCACCATGCTTTATTGTATTAGCGAAAATGAAAGTTTCTGAATAGCATTTAAAAAATGATCATGGTAATATGCCAAGAAGGAAAAGGTTTCCAGGAGGCAAAGGGGAATTAAAACATGTGTTGATAGAAAAATGTGTTTAGTTGATAGAAAGAAATTCAGAACTATTAAAGTTGTGCTGTGGGGAATAAAACTTTGGTACCAGAGTGACACCTTTGATATCTCTCAACTATCAGAGTCTATAAAGTAAAATCATGTTATTTAGATATCAGCCTCATGTTTTTGGCTCAACTTAGTCAAAGACTAAATTTAATGCAGCTTTAGATATAAATTAGATTGTTAGGGAAAGGAATGACTTCTGAAGTTCTGGGTAGTCCAGAAACCATCAAGTAATGAAATTAAGCAAGGAATTAAAAGCAGTGCATTCTATTGGACCTCAGGTAGGTTTATGAAATTTTGTTTAGGTGAGTCATAGATGTAGAAGTACATGAACAAGTTACAGATAGTAGTTATGGCTCTCAAGGATCAAACAAGCAGTGGCTTCAGAGCCTTCAAGATATTTATTCCACATCATGATCTGAGGATTCTAATGAAAGTTGGAGATACAGTGCCCTATTCTTTAGTATATTTTGTCTTACAGTAATAAAAACAAATGCATTTATATGTGTATATAGGGAAAAGCACTATAGTATTACAAATTAGGCAGACTGAGACATGAGACATCCTGGTACCTTAGCAATTTGTATCAACAAGAAAGGAGCAGAAGCTGAGACTTTGAAGAACATAAGACATGCCAATCTTGAACAGCTAGCTTCTGAGGGACTAGCCAGGAATTCCAATGCCCAAAAATAAAAAAATATGGAAGCCCAATGCTGAGTCCCCATCAGTAAGGGTCCCCATCAGTCAGGTAGGGAAAGCATCAGAAATCCATCTGATGTTGATTATAACTCCTGTCACAGCAAACTTCTTGATGGGAGCCAGGATCCACAGGAGAGAGGCTTGGTACAAGCCATATAGGGAATTGGAGTCACAGCCAAGTTAATTGCAGCTTGAGGAGTATCTCAAGCCCAGCAAGGAAAGCATAGCAAATTGATGATCTGAATTAATTTGGTGGGTAACAGGGGAGAAACAAAAACCGTGCAACAAAAGGTTTATATGCTCCAGGAGCTTGGCAGGGCCATGCCAAGTACAAATTAGGAAGAATAGTTCTAGACTCTGTCTATAGGTGGTGCTAAGAAAACTGCTTTTACTACCTGACCTGGTTAGGCTCTGCTAGGAAACTGGAGTCATTGGGGGCAGCTTGAGAGGGGCATTTTTGACTTCAGCTGGATGGACCTGGAGAACACAAAAGTAAAGAAAATGAGTTCATTAAGGACAACAGGCACATATTTGTAACTACATAAAAAGAAGCAACACGAGTCCTATTTCAAAACTATTATATATGTTGTTTCCAAGGAACCCTTGTCAGTGAGGAATCAGAGTTTTTAATGAATAGGGTTATGGGAGTTCTACACTACACATTTTCAGGAACTGTGCTCCTGAGCAGGTGAATGAAAAGAAACTTCTGCACATTTACTTAGGGAGATATTTGTTCAGTGTGGTAACAGGAATTGTTATGTTTTGAGCTCAGTAATAGTTCATGAAGCCTACTGGACAGTCATGGAAATGATGATCAAAGCAAGGACATAAATAATCTATACTTTATTTTTCCAGTAGAGTATGAAAAAATATCTCATTAGCCTTTGAAAAAAACTTGGGAAATAAAATGAGATGTCTGGGGCCAGGTGCAGTGGCTCATGTCTGTAATCCCAGCACTTTGGGAGGCTGAGGCAGGCGGATCACCTGAGATCAGGAGTTCGAGACCAGCCTGGCCAACATGGTGAAACCCTGTCTCTATTAAAAATACAAAATTTAGCCGGGCATGATGGTGCACACCTGTAATCCCAGCTACTGTGGAGGCTGAGGCAGGAGAATCATTTGAACCTGGGAGGTGGGGGTTGCAGTTAACTGAGACCACACCATTGCACTCTGGCCTGGGTGACAGAGTGAGACTCTGTCTCAAAAACCAAAACAAACAAAAACAAACAAACCAAAAAAACAGATGTCTGAAGAAGTCATCAAGAAAAGCAACTAGTTAAAAAGAGATTTTAAATAGCTATATAGTTAATGAAGTGGCTGAAGGTGTTTTTGTCATTGTTTTGTTTTTTCCTGTTTCATTCCAACTAATCCCACAGTGTTGGCTGCAGGATGTTGAATGGCAGGGTATCAATCAGCACTTTTCCAAGTCTGAATAGGCTGTCATTCTACTTTCTTTGGTAAGAGAAGACTTAAAGTGGATGGAAACATGTCTTGGCCTACCAAAAGAGCTTTATGCAGCAACCCAATCCAACTACTTTCCCCTTAGTCCGCAGATACAGTAAACCTGGACCTGGAAAACTTGGAATACATCTTCATCTGTCCATCTGTTACACTTGCAAGGAAAAAATTATGAAGTCAACCCTTATAAAGGCTGTCCTGATTCACAGAATATTCATTCAGTGATTTTTCTTTATTTCATTTCTCCAAGTTCCACTATTTAAAAACAAAAATTAAAATTAAAATACCCTTTAGTAGTTGGGATACTTTTTTAAAAGAGGATAGGTAACTTTTTCTATCTAGTTAATGGTTTGGGGATAGATAGGCACATCATTTCTGGATAAACAGATCTCCTCCAAAGAGTCAAGTAATTTCTGCAACTTTCAATTTTTAATTTAACTCTAATATAGCAGCCAATGGTTTTAGTGCTATAAGAGGTCTGAAAAGATTATCTTGCCCTATCCCCTATATTCTAACCAATAAACGATAAGTAGATACATGCCTTCATTTTATGGAGTTCAGTGCTATGCTCAGGTCTCACAGCAAATAAGAGGGTAGAGAATCCAGGACATGTGTACCTCTTGTGGAGGGTCTTGATCTACCATACCATGCTGCTTCTCTTCCAGATCTGTGACTGATTTAAGCTATGTTATTATAAACCAGGCCATAGACATTAATTCAGTAACTGAGTTCTGTGAAATTTCCAAGCTAGATTAAGATGATTAAAGAGTGTCTTCTCAAAAACAACTTTATTATTAAAATTTAAATAGATCTTGTAGAGTAAGTGTCGGTAATAATACACATTTTTTTCCTCTTAATAAAGCAGTATGGCCGGGCGTGGTGGCTCACGCCTGTAATCCCAGCACTTTGGGAGGGCAAGGCAGGCGGATCACGCGGTCAGGAGATCGAGACCATCCTGGCTAATACAGTGAAACCCCCGTCTCTACTAAAAATACAAAAACAGTAGCCGGGCGTGGTGACGGGCGTCTGTAGCCCCAGCTCCTTGGGAGGCTGAGGCAGGAGAATGGCATGAACCCAGGAGGCGGAGCTTGCAGTGAGCTTAGATTGCGCCACTGTACTCCAGCCCTGGGCAACAGAGGAAGACTTCGAGAAAGAAGAAAAGAAAGAAAGAGAGAAAGAGAGAAAGAGGAGAAAGAGGAGAAAGAGGAGAAAGAGGAGAAAGAAGAGAAAGAAGAGAAAGAAGAGAAAGAAGAGAAAGAAGAGAAAGAAAGGAAGGAAAGAAAGAAAGGAAAGAAAGGAAGGAAAGAAAGGAAGGAAAGAAAGGAAGGAAAGAAAGGAAGGAAAGAAAGGAAGGAAAGAAAGGAAGGAAAGAAAGGAAGGAAAGAAAGGAAGGAAAGAAAGGAAGGAAAGAAAGGAAGGAAAGAAAGAAAGGAAAGAAAGGAAGGAAAGAAAGAAAGGAAAGAAAGAAAGGAAGGAAGGAAGGAAGGAGAAAGAAGGAAAGAAAGAAAGGAAGGAAAGAAAGAAAGGAAGGAAGGAAGGAGAAAGAAGGAAAGAAAGAAAAAGAAAGAAAGAAAAGAAAGAAAGAAAGAAAGAAAGAAAGAAAGAAAGAAAGAAAGAAAGAAAGAAAGAAGGAAGGAAGGAAGGAAGGAAGGAAGGAAGGAAGGAAGGAAGGAAGGAAGGAAGGAAGGAAGGAAGGAAGGGAAGGAAGGAAGGAAGGAAGGAGAGAGAGAGAAAGAAGGAGGGAGGGAGGGAGGAGGGAAGGGAAGGGAAGGGAAGGGAGAAAGAAAGGAAGGAAGGAAAGAAGGAAGGAAGGAAGGAAGGAAGGAAGGAAGGAAGGAAGGAAGGAAGGAAGGAAGGAAAGAAGGAAGGAAGGAAGGAGGAAAGAAGTAAATAATGGTAGAGTCATTGTTTATATTACCAATGCTTATAATCATACAACTTCTTCATATCACAATGAATATATTCTGGCTGGCGATAAAGTTCAAGTCAAGACTGTAATCAAAGGGAAAAAAAATGAAATCACTATACAGAAGGATATGGTAGCATATGCTGGTGAAGTGTGGCAAAAAAAATTTGCATGTGTTCCCTGTGTCTCTTGGTGGATGAGACTAGAAGACATGATAAAGAAGGATATAGGAAACCTAAAATGGGATATTTCCAAATTGGAATAATGGGCTTTCCACTGTGCTACCCTTATTCCAGAGAAAGCCATCATTCTCCACCAAGCATAAGTAAACCAAAACCCTGGTTTTCCGAGGTAGCAGATTACCACAGGGTATGCACTAAGAAGTGAGAAGTGGTGTTTCTGCAGACAGTCTCAAGATGGTTGGGTTGGTGGCTCAAGCCAGTCTTTGAGAAATCCTTATTTCCAATGGAAAAAATGAGGATATAGAAAATACAGTTTACTATCAAAAATATATATTGTTATAGGCTGGGCCCAGTGGCTCACACCAGTAATCCCAATACTTTGGGAAGCCAAGGTGGGCGGATCACTTGAAGTCAGGAGTTTGAGACCAGCCTGGCCAATATGGTGAAACCCCGTCTCTACTAAAAACACAAAAATTAGCTGGGCATGGTGGCGGGCCCCTGTAGTCCCAGCTACTTGGGAGGCTAAGGCACAAGAATTGCTTGAACCCGGGAAGCGGAGGATGCAGTGAGCCAAGATCGCATCACCACACCCTAGTCTGAGTGTCACAGCGAGACTCCATTTCAAACAAACAAACAAAATACATCTTGTTATAAAATGTTATTAAAGTTATTGAAGCATATATTCCTGTGAAATATTTTTAACACACATTTTATGAAACTAGAGATTTGTTTCTTTACATTGACAGTGTAGACAAAGACCTCTATCTGGTAAATTATCATTTCTAATTCCAAGTGTGTGTGACCATGCATATTCCTATCTTATTTTAGAATAAAGTTTTTTGGTTTTATATTGCTTGTAAAACTGCAGGGTTTTTTTCTGTTTGTTTTCTTTATGTGGAGTTTCGCTCTTGCTCAGGCTGGAGTGAAGTGCACAATGGCTCACTGCAACCTCCACCTCCCCAGTTCAAGCAATTCTCCTGCCTCAGCCTCCCAAGTAGCTGGGTGGGATTATAGGCACCCGCTACCACACCCAGATAATTTTTGTATTTTTAGTAGAGACAAGGTTTCATCATGTTGACCAGGCTGGTCTCAAACTCCTGACCTCAGGCAATCCACCCACCTCGGCCTCCCAAAGTACTGGGATTACAGGCAAGAGCCACTGTGCCAGGCCAGAAATGCAGATATTTTAAAACAAGATCTACAAATTGATTTTTCAGACACTGTGGTAACAATATTTAAAGGTAAATTAATATAAACATATGATTGATGATACTTAAAAAACTTTTATTTTTCAAAAGTGGTAGTCTTTTAAATTTTACACTTGCAGGTAAGAATATTTCTGGAGAGCATGTCCAGACTGACTTATTTATATAAGTGTTATTTTATACACTGTTTTTTTTCCTAAAAGAAAGTAAAGGACATTACAAAGATACAAACAGTATGAATCTACGTTCAGATGGCTAGGTTAATTCAAGGAAATATTGTAGACAGTTGTATTTGTCAGTATAGGCTAGGTTATACTTTGCTTGAAAAACATAGATTAATAAAACAGAATTTTGTAACTTATTTACTGTAAGTCTGTTGTAGGTCAAGGTTACTCCTAAGGCTAATGTCCTTCATCCAAAGACTAAAAAAATTGATGCTGCATTTATCACCTTCCAGTGGGTTTCAGAGCATATCATTTTTAGTTTTGTCAAAATTTTTTTAGTTAAAGAATTATTTAAATGGTATATGATGCTATCAATTCTAAATTTTGTTCCAAGCCACAAGCATCTATTGATATAATGTTAGGATATATACTTTCTGTTTTCTGTTTTTGTGTTTTAGGGAGGATGATGCCTATGTATATTTGCACATTGAAATTGTTTCTAGAATAACAAATAAGTTCATGTCAATGCTTACTAAATTTTTTTGTGTGTAATTTTTTTGTTAAACCACTTTATTGAAGTATGATAGATATATGAAAGGTCACAAATATTAAATGTACACAACATGATGCGTTTGGAAGTAGGCATACATCCATGAAACCATCACCATAATCTATGCCATAAATCTACACATCACCTCCAAAGTTTTCTCCTGCCCTTACTACTATTGTATGTGTGTATGATAAGAATATGTAACAAAAAGTCTACCTTATACATTACAGTATTGTTAACTGTAGGCATTATACTGTACAGTAGATCTCTAGAATTTATTCATCTTATATAATTGAAGCTTTGTACACTCTAATACTTTCCCATTAATACCTCACCCACAGCCCCTGCCAACCATCATTCCACTCTCTGCTGCTATGAATTTGACTATTTTAGATTCATCATATAACGAAGATAATGCAGTATTTGTCTTTCTGTGTCCGGTTTACTTCACTTAGAATAATACCTTCTGGGTTCATCCATGGTGTTGCAAATGGCAGGATTTCTTACTTTTTTAAGGCTGAATAATATTTCATTGTAAATATATACCACATTTTCTTTATCTATTCATCTGTCAGCAGGCTTTTAGGTTGTTTCCATTTCTTCGCTATTGTCATGAATCTAGTAATAGAGATATATCTTCAAGATCCTAACATTAATTCCTTCGGATAAATATCAAGAAGTAGGATTATTGGATCATATGGCAGGGTTATTTATAATTTTTTGAGCAATCTCCTTATTGTTTTCCATAGCTGCTGCACCAATTTACATTCTCACCAACAGGATACAAGTGCTCCTTTTTTTCCCACATCCTGGCCAATACTTGTTAACTTTTTTTCATTATTAATAGTCCTCCTAATATGTATGAGGAAATGATCTCATTGTGGTTTTGATTTGCATTTCCCTGATTAGTGATGTTGAGCACTTTTGATATAAGTGTTGGGCATTTGCATGTCTTCTTTGGAGAAATATCTATTGTGATCCTTTGCCCATTTTTAACCAGATTATTTGTTGTCAGGCTTTTGCGGGGTTTTTGGTATGGAGCTGTAAGAGTTCGTTATATATTTTGGATATTAATTCTTTATACAGACCTATGGCTTGCAAATATTCTCTCCTATTTTATATTTTGCAAGATAGGTTTGTCTCTCACTTGATTTGTTTTCATTCACCGTATCTTCACAATATTTATATTTGCCACTAAGTGAGATTTGAAAAGCATGTTTACATGGTATTCTTGCAATTGTAAAATCCTCCCAGAAAAACTGAATCATTTACATTATCATGCCTTATTCCCGCTCCCCGCCCCCCCCCCCCCCGCCTTAAACCAATTCTATAAGCACTTAAATGATCTTGATAGGGATTTAAAGTGATACCATCTCACACTAGTCAGAATGGTGATTATTAAAAAGTCCAGAAACAACAGATGCTGTTGAGGATGCAGAGAAAAAGGAACAGTTTTACACTGTTAGTGGGAGTGTAAATTAGTTCAATTGAAATTAGTTCAATTGTGGAAGACAGTGTTGTGATTTCTCAAAGATCTAGAGGCAGAAATACCATTTAACCCAATGATCTCATTACTGGGTATATACCCAAAGGAATATAAATCATTCTGTTATAGGCCAGGTGCAGTGGCTCACATCTGTAATCCCAGCACTTTGAGAGGCCGAGGTGGGCGGATCACTTGAAGTTAGGAGTGTCTGCGTTAGTTTGCCGAAGATAATGGATTCCAGCTCCCTCTATATCCTTGCAAGGGAAATGATCTCATTCCTTTTTATGGCTGCATGGTATTCCATGGTATATATTTTCTTTATCCAGTCTAACACTGATGGGCATTTGGGTTGATTCCATGTCTTTGCTATTGTGAATAGTGCTGCAATGAACACCCGGGTGCATATATCTTTATAATATAATTATTTATTTATTTATTTATTTTTTGAGACTGAGCCTTGCTCTGTCACCCAGGCTGGAGCGCAGTGGTGCGATCTTGACTCACTGCAGCCCCTGCCATCCAGGTTCATGTGATTCTCATGCCTCAGCCTCCTGAATAGCTGGGACTACAGGCACATGCCACCACACCTGTCTAATTTTTGTATTTTTAGTAGAGACAGTGTTTCACCCGTTGGTCAGGCTGGTCTCACCACAGGCTCTCACTTACAAGTGGGAGTTAAATGATGAGAACACATGGACACTGGGAGGGGAACAACAAAAACTGAGGCCTTTCATGTGGGAGGTGGGGGGAGTGAGGCCATCAGGAAGACCAGCTAATGAACACGGAGCTTAACACCTAGGTGATGGGTTGATGTGTGCAGCAAACCACAATGGCACATGTTTGCCTGTGTAACAAACCTGCACATCCTGCACATGTACCCTGGAACTTAAAATAAAAGTTGAATGAAAAATAAATAAATAAATAAATAAATAAATAAATAAATAAATAAATCTAGTATTGATTTGGGTTGTTTCAGTTTGTGTTCTCCAAATAATATTTGTTCAAAATAAAGTAATTTAGAAAATGCTTTAAAATGTGAAAGACTTACAAGAACTTGAATGTAAGACAACATCCTTTTATTCTAAGGCATACTTTTGGACAAAGTATTAAGAGTCTATTATGTGCTTGGCATCATACTAAATAATAAGAGAAATACAAAGAGGCAGAAAGAGATCAGAAAGCTGGAGATGTGGGTATCTCACTGATATCTCATACACACTGTGGTGTGCATGCCATTTTGACTCAGAAGGCAAGGGTTGGCTTTTCTCAAAGGATGATATCATGCTGACTGCTAAATGAAGAAGAAAGTGAACAACATGGAATTTTGGGGGTAGGACATGGGTAGGTAAGGTGTGAATCATACCAGGCCATAATGGTCATAGCATGGGGTCTAGATTTATGTGTGCTAAGAAGCAGTTCTTGGGGTATTTTTAGTAGGGATGTAGTATGATCTGATCCATATTTTTTAATATTGCACCCTGTCTTGTACATAGAAAATAATAGTGTCTTGGTGGCAGAGTGGAAGGAGAGATTTAGTAGGAGGCGAGGGTTTAGTGTAAGTGGGAGCTGAGAGAAGGAGGCTTGGCTCAGTAGAAGAGATGAAGAGAAATGGACAGAATTCTAAAGACAGGTCGGGTGCGGTGGCTCACACCTGTAATCCCAGCACTTTAGGAGGCTAAGGCGGGCAGACCACCTGAGGTCAGGAGTTCGAGGCCAGCCTGGCTAACATGGTGAAACCCCATCTCTACTAAAATACAAGAATTAGCTGAGCATGGTGGTGCACACCTGTAGTCCCAGCTACTCAGGAGGCTGAGGTAGGAGAATTGCTTGAACCCAGGAGGCGGAGGTTGTGGTGAGCCAAGATCGTGACACTGCACTCCAGCCTGGGCGACAGAGCCAGACTCTATCTAAAATAAAATTAAAAAAAAAAAAGAAAGAAAGAAATTCCAAAGACATAAGGTACTAGGAAAATATTTGAACCTCATATTGCTTTTCTACAGATCAGTAAGAAAAAGACTGAAAACTAAAAAATAAAATGAACAAGGAAGAATGTTAACAGGCAGTTTGCAGAAAATAAAAAATGCTTCTAAATATATATTAAGCTGTTCAATTTCACTCCTAATAAGATAAATGAAAATGAAAATTACATTGAAATGTATATTTACTAAAGATTAGCAAAAAGAAGAGAGTTTAATAGAATATAAACTTGGGGAGGGTAGAAAGAAATATTCTCATACATTTCTGGGGTGCATATAAATTAGTATACTCTCTGTGATGGACAATTTGGAGGTATCTATCAATATTACACATGTACTTATTCTTAGACCCAGAAGAGTCTTCTCATTTTAATTTATCCTAGAGATAAACTTTATTCTATATCCCCTAACAGATGCTGTCGGTGCTATGCTCATGTTCATCAGATCTGCAGCCTCCTATCAATGACTCTCAGAAGTTGGTGTGTATTCACTTCAGCTATCTCACTCTTGAGGTTAAATAATTGTGAGGAGTGTGTTTTTCTTCTTTCTCAGGTTTCCTCATTTGAGCTTCCCATAAGGTTAAACTCCAGTTGCCCATGTCAGTACCTTGGCTCAATACCGCACCATTGGATGACTGCCTTCTTTTCCCTGGATCACTTCCCTCTTCCTTTACTGGTTTTCCCAGTATTTATGAATCAATTACTTAAAATCGAGATTTGTTTCTCGAGAAATTGAACTAAGACAATCAATCCGAGCTTTTTCTCTGAATGTTCTTTCTACTTTTAGATTCCTAACAGGGGTGCTACTGGCATTTGGGTAGCATATGTCTATGTCATATAATCCTGCCACTACCTTTCAGGATGTTTAGCTTGTCTCTTCTTTGGACACAAAATTCCACTAGCTACTGTGACAGCCAAAAACTTAATACATGCATTTCCATATTTCCACGTGTCTTTCTCTCTCCCCTGGAAACAGAGCTTTTCCTATAGCCCTCTCAAGTAGTGCCAATATCTTCTCTCAGATGCCACATACCACTAGGCCAGTCGGGGGCTCCATACTGCTTCCAGATCATTTTCTCTTCTTCTTCCCCTAAAACTCCAGCTTTTAATATCATATCTTCCCATCATAATATTGCTATGATTCACTGTGTTTCCCTTGACCACTCCTCCTTATTCCTTAAAGATTTAGCCTTTAGTTGACTGACATTTTATCAAACGCTATTCCTATAAAAATTCTTGGCCGGGCGCGGTGGCTCAAGCCTGTAATCCCAGCACTTTGGGAGGCCGAGGCGGGCGGATCACAAGGTCAGGAGATCGAGACCACAGTGAAACCCCGTCTCTACTAAAAATACAAAAAATTAGCCGGGCGCGGTGGCGGGCGCCTGTAGTCCTAGCTACTCAGGAGGCTGAGGCAGGAGAATGGCGGGAACCCGGGAGGCGGAGCTTGCAGTGAGCCGAGATCGCGCCACTGCACTCCAGCCTGGGCAACAGCGTGAGACTCCGTCTCAAAAAAAAAAAAAAAAAAAAAAAAAAAAAAAAAAAATTCTTGATGATTGTAATATTCATGTGGATGATTCTTTTAACTCCATGACCTCTCAGTTCCTTGACTTTCTCTCTTCTTCAATGATCTTATCTGTCCTTCCTAAGGGAACCTCCAGAATCTCCTACCAAATACCTACCTATGGCTCTGCATCTGTGCCCACCTACCGCCTTTTCTGTTACTGTAAATGAACACCCTGTGCCTATCCAGACCCATATGTCTTCTAGTGTTCTAATCCCACACTTTCCTGCCTGCTGAAGGACATAATTCTAGCAATTCATCTTGCTCTATCTGCATCCTAAATTTTCCCTCTTCACAGCAGTCAAATATGCTGCAATTTTGCTCATCTGAAAATGATAATATGCTCAACTGGTTTTTATTCTACATCACTGGCTACTTTGTCACAACCTACTTTGCTAGTTTTGTCTTGTCTCTTTGATTCTAACTATTGGAGTGCCCGCAGGGCTAAGCCCATGAACTTTTCTCTATCTGTGCTGGTTACATTGTGATTTTGTTAATCTCTGTGGCTTTCAATATCACATATAAACTGAAAATTTCAGAATTTATTTATCCAGCTTGATCTCACCTCTGAATTCCAGACTTATATATCCACTATCCTTTTTGATAGCTCTATCTGGTACCTGATAAATAGTTCCAACTGGAAATTTTAAAAACCAAATTTATATCCGCCTATCCAAACGTGCTCACTCAATGATCCTCTACTCAGGAAATGGCATACTCATCATTCCAATTGCTCACACCAAAGTCCTGGCATCATTTAATTTCTCTTTCTTTTACACTCCACATCTACTTTATCAACAAATCTTTTTGGCTCTATATTAAAAGTATAAATAGAACTCGATCACCACTTACACCTCCATTGCCCCCAACATTCTAGTACGAACCATAATCCTTTTTTAAAATTTCAATAGCCTCCTGATTGGGTTCCTTATTTTCATTTTCCCCCACAGTCTAATTTAAGTATAGAAGTCAGAGTGATCCTTTTAAGACTTAAGTCAGATCATGTTATTACTTTGATCAAAACTCTGTCATTTGGAATAAAGGTGAATGTTCATACAATTGCTCACAAGACCAGATAGATTCTAATCCCTCAGGCACCATTCCACATGCCTCTTCTTTAACCTCTGAATAAATAACTGGAGAATGGAGACAGATTCCACATCGATTTTTGGAGGTAGAACTACTAAGACCTGCCAGTGGATTCGATGCGGTAGGGTTAGGGAAAGACAGCAATAAAACATGGTAAACAACTCCTGAGGTTTTGGCCTGAGCACCTGGAGAAATGATTGTGTGTTAACTCTCATGGGAAAGACTAGGGGAAGAGTAGGTACGGGCCTACCTAAAGTGCATTTGTAGGATGTAGTTATAGCAAGTAGATAAGAATTCTGTCATATACATGTTAGGTTTTAGATACCTACTGGACATTTAAGTGAAGATTTTGAGTATGCAGCTATGACGTCCAGTAAGAGAAAACTAGGTGAGTGTATTTCATGAAATCTATAGAAGATGATGCTGTTACTAAAAAGATGCCATGTTGAGAGATTTTGATGCTGCTGAGAGATTGAGGAAAAATTGAACAGAGGTTGACAATGAATTAGATACATTCAGGTCATTGGTAACCTTGTGAAACCGTACTAGTGAAAAGATGGGATGGGTTAGGGACAGAATAGGAGGAGTGAAATGGAAGAGAGTTTATACAACTAATATGGTAGTAGAAAGTTATATTGATTCCGATTGAATCCATTTTTAACCATCATTGTTATGATATAATTAACATACCATAAATTTACCCATATAAAGTATACAGTTCAGTGGTATTCAGTGTATTGAAAAGATTGTACAACTATCACTACTATCTAATTCCAGAATATTTTCAATACTTCCCAAAGAAACCTCACATTCATTAGCAGTCACTTTCCAATCTCCCAATCCCTGCCAACCACTGTCTTCTTTCTGTCTCTATGAATTTGCCTATTCTGGACATTTCATGCAAGTGAAGTCATTCAACACACGGGCCTTTGTGTCTGGTTCTTTCACTTAGCATGTTTGCAAGGTTGCAGTGTGTGTCCATGATTTATTCCTTTCTATGACTAAACATATTTGATTATTTTATGTATATCCCGTATTTTGTTTATCTGTTCATCAGATGATAGACATTTGGGTTGTTTCCACCTTTTGGCTGTTAAAGATAAGGCTGCTAGAAGCACTCATGTATGAGTTTTTGTGCAAAAATATTTTCATTTCTCTTGGGTACATCCTAGGAGTAGAACTGCTATGTCATGTAGTAACTATACGTTTAGAAATTTGAGGAACTGCCAGACTTTTCTAAAGTGGCT
This sequence comes from Macaca fascicularis, assembly GCF_037993035.2. Taxonomy (NCBI): domain Eukaryota; kingdom Metazoa; phylum Chordata; class Mammalia; order Primates; family Cercopithecidae; genus Macaca; species Macaca fascicularis. The sequence continues at coordinate 33,899,230 of NC_088386.1, forward strand.
GCACCATTTTATATTCCCACCAGAAATTCCATCCAGATTCGGGGCTTTTAAAAATATATTCCATCTCTACTTAGCCTTTTGAACATTTGGAACATAGTCACAATAATTGTTTTAGTGTCTGTCTCTGCTAATTATATCATCTGTGCCAATTTTGGGTCCGTTTTGATTGATTGGTTGCTCTCCCCATTATGAGTTGTGTTTTTCTGTTTCTTTGTATGCCTGGTAATCTTTGATTGCATGCATACTTTGTGAAGTTGTTGGGTGCTGGATACTTTTGAACTCTCATAAATCTTCTTGAGCTTCATACAGGTATGATGTTAAGTTACTTGGAAACAGTTTGATCTTTTCAGATGTTGCTTTTATGATTTGTTTGGCAGGTTGAAAGCAGTTCTCAGGCTAGGGCTAATTATTTCCCACCACTGAGGCAAGACCTTCTTGAGTACTTTATCCAGTGCCTGTGAATTATGAGTTTTTCCAATCTGGCTGGTAGTGGGAACAGACACTATTTCTGGCCCTCCTGGCCCTATGTATGTCATGGCCACAGGTTCTGTCTACTTCCTCCAGATGGTCCTTTTCTAGGCCTCATGTAATTTCTTCATAGTCATGATCAAAACTCTTCTGAATACTTGACGGAGATCTTTCTGTGGACCCCCAGGCTTCACTCTGCACAGCTCTCTCTCTCTCCTCTGTCACTCTCTCCTAAGAAATCTCACTGCATTGATCTTCCTGGACTCTCAGCAACGTTGCCTCAATTCAGAATCATAACTGGGCTCACCTCCGTTCTCCTACCACATGTCATGACCTGAAAACTCTCTCAAATTAGTAAGCTGGGGCAACAGTAGTTCTCATCCCTTTTATTTCCTGTATTTCAAGAATCACCATGTCCATTGCCTGATGTCTAGTGTCATGAAAACCATTGTTGCATGTCCTTTGTCTGTTTTTGTTATTGTTTAGTTGTTACAGGTAGGAGGGTAAATCTAGTTCTACTACTCCATCTTGACCATATATTTTTTTCTAAATCAGAGATAGCAGGGAGGACTCTGAAATGGCCCATCATCAATGCCTTTCCTTCCTTATTTATGATGAGAATGAGGGCTTTGACTCAAATCATTTCTATGTATATTTACATAGCTGTTTCTCAGATCTTAAAAAACAGATGGGGCAAGCACTGATACCTCAAATAGATTTCTTTTTTGGAAACAAAATATTCCACTGGGGAATAGTCATTTATAGTACGGGATGCTAGCCCAAGCTTTGTCCTGGCAGAGTTTACAGATCCAAATGTCTGCACAGAGGCTTGACAGATGTGAAGTGTAGGCCAGATGTAAAATGTGATGAACTGAGAACATGACAGTGAACTGGAGAGGCAGGCTTGGTCCAAAGTCCTTCAAATTCAAAAGGATGACAGCAAATGAAAATGCCCTAACTTTCTGACTGAACTTAATCCCACTGTCTGCATCCAAAACTCTGACCACCTGCCTCGATTCTAAGATAGTTTTTATTTATTTTTCACCAACTACAAAAAGCAGCACTGAATAAGATTGTTTTATTAAAATATCTCGTACAAAAATATCTTTAAAAGAAGAGCAACACATACTAATTTTTGTATAGTGATATTATTATTAATGCCTATAAGTCCTTCAAAGGAGGCTCATTGTCTCCCAAAAGATGATTAACTAGGAGAATGCAAAATGACAGATGAGGAAATAAATGTAGTTTTACTGAAGCAGTAAGTATTTTAGCAATCTCAGAATGTGTGTCCACAAAGCTTAGCAATATACTTATGTCAAGGACAGTAGTTACATCTCTTTTATCTTCCCAGCAAAAAGTAACTACAACCAGTTTCACCTGTTTTGCAACTTGCTTTGGTCAATATTTTCTTTAGCTGGGAAGAAAGCTAACTGACACAGTGGAGATGGAAAACTGGTTTTAGAAACCTATTGATATAAGTTAGAAGAGACATATTTGTAGAGCTGGAATCAACATTTTAAATACAACAATTTCTAGACTTTAAATAGTTATACTTTGGTTTACAGTTTTCTAGAAATTAAATGGTAGCTAAGACTATCATATTAGGAATTGAAATATGAATGATTCTATAGACTGTGACTTAGCTGTGATGCTCATAAAATTCTAAGTCCTGCACCTACTTAAGGTAGTCCATACAAGTACAAACCCAGAATATCTGAGTCATGTTATGAGTGAAATATATGTTCCTACTAATATTCAATCAGAGTTACCTTGCCTTTTAAAGGACATCAAAGGATTTCAACATACAAAAGTCAGATATAAAGTGTTAGTGTATATTTTTTAACACCTAGTAAAAATAACAATGGTATTAATTGTATGAAGAAGAAAGGCCATCTTGGTCAGGTCGTCCAACCACAATACTTAACAGGAAGATTAGCTTCTCCAACATAAATACTTAGTTACACACACCACTGCTGTGACAATCACCACTGACTTTCACTGTAGAGTTTATGGATCTTTAAGATTATATTTCATGACTGAACTGCATTTTTAAAAGACTTTTCCCAAATAATGTATGAAAAACCAGACTTCTTTTAATTATTGTTTGTTGTAACAACTTATATTAAAAAGAAGTGACATTTTTCCAAGTAGGTTTTGTTGGATCAGTGGTTTTCAATTTGGGGCTCATTTGTCTCTCTCATTTTTTCCCCCAGGGGACCTTTGGCAATGTTGAAAAATGTTTTGATTGTTATAACTAGACAAGTGGGTGCTACTGGTAGAGATGCCACCAAAAATCTTACAATGCACAAGACAGCTCCCAACAACAAAGAATTATCCAACCTCAAATGTCAATAGAACTGAAATTGAGAAATCATGTTAGATCAAGACTCTGTGATGTTAAGCTTCCGTATAAATTCTAGTTGAGAAATACCTTTGTGGTAACTTTTAAAATTACAATTGTTTCAAGAAAAACAGCTAATTTAGGCTTATTTACTATATCAAAACAATAACTTCTTATTTGCTTAGCATTTTATCTTAAAAAAAATTTTTTTTAATAGAGACAGGACCTCTCTATGCTGCCCAGGTTGGTACTGAACTCCTGGGCTCAAGTGATCCTCCTGCCTTGGGCTCCCACAGTGCTGGGATTATAGGCATGAAACACCATACCTGGTCTTTTTTCTTTTCTTTTAGCCTTTTATCTTTTGCACAATCTTTTCATATGTTTCATCTCATTTTCTCCTCATAGATTTGTGGTGAAATTATCTTTTTTTCTGTTCTGCTATCCAGGGCACTGTTGTGCAGGACAAGAATAGGATTCAAACAAGTGATACTGATTCGCATTCTGAATGAAAAACCCAGTGCTCTTTTGCTATCCTATCCTACAGTAGTGACACTCTTGTTAAGGACACTATATGAAAAGAAATGTAAAAATAAACAAAAACAAATCATTGTGCACCTCTGGGAATGTGACCCCAGAAGATAGGTATCATATGCTCTAAGAATGGAGGAAGCAGGAGAGACATAGGTTGGATATGGGAGGTGAGGAGCAAGTATGGGGAGTAAGAGGTGCAAAAAACAATGACATTACTAAAGCCATCTGGAGAAGCACAGGCAGATTCCTAAACTGAATGTGACTGCTTTCCTGTGAAAATCATTCCTTCTCCCCTAAGCAGGGTAAGACCCTTATGAAAACACAAAATGCATGAATCTGCTGAATTCAACTAGAAAAACAGAAACCACACTTATTTCTTCGAACAAAGAATGTGATACAAGGAATCTGTTGCACAGGTGATGAAAAAACTGAGAAGAATCCAGGGGAAATTCTTCCCTGGAGAAGCAACCACAGGAAACTATTACACTTTTTAGTAGGTGGCAGGAGGAGGTGGTATTGTCAGATCCCAGCGCTGATTTCATGGTAGGCCTGTCCAGCAAGAGAGGGAGCCTTTGGGGAGAGAGCTGCTGCAGGGGATGGTGCCTAAAGCAGAAAGAGATGGGGAGATACATTGGTTTTTCCCACCCTCCAGTCACCGGACAGTGCTCCCTGTTAGCCTAGCCCAGTAGGAAGCCAGCTGACACAGGGGTCTGGAAAACAGCCTGCAGAAGCCAGCTGAGATAAGAAGAGAGAAGGGCAGGGGAGGAGTATCTTCCAAGACTAGCAGGCTAGTCATCACATGTCCCGTGGAGGAATGCCAATGGAGGAACACCATGGATTGGTTCAAGTGATCAAGTAAATATTCCAGGAGCTCAATCATGTTTTCTTTCAAAATAAGATGTTTTAAGTCTATCTTGGACCAAACAATTAAATAACTAAAATAAAAATCAAACTCAGAAGAGAAAGAGTATTTGACAAATGAAGCCCTGTACCTTTTTGTATAAATATCCAGGCCTCGTAGGGTTAAGTGATTATCACAGAAAGAAAAGTTTTTTTTTAAATAGAAAATAGAAAACAGCTCTAATAGGTGGGATTTTGTCACACCTGTTTTGCACACAGTAGGCTCCACGGTAAAAATAGAGGAAAATTCTTGCTGAGCTTTTGACGACATGAAAATAAAGGCATTCATCACCTTTCCTCTCAAAATTGCAGACTGTAGCAGAACACCATTTTTAAAAATCTAGTCTAATTTCCTTTTTGGGGAAAAAAATGAGAAAGGAGACTAAAGAGACAAAAATATATAATTGCAGATTCTCCCTCTTAACTAGATCACTGTGTACCCAAAATATGTGTAATTCAATTCTAAGAAATATATTGAAATTGCAGAATCACTAGTATAGAAACCTCAGAAATCCTGGAACAAAAAAGCCAACTATTAATGGCTATTTCAACTGAGTAATGGTTAACATTTAGAAGAGATGTAATCTGGGGTAATTGCTGGGGATACTTTGACTTTCTTGTATATGTTCTTAATCTGCATAAATCTGCATAAATGATCAGAAAAGCCACAGAGAAGTGTAGTAGGGATGCCACATGTAACTGAGTCATAAAAGGCTCCTTTAGAGAAGGAGACACTCAAAGCACAGGGAAATGTAACAGGCACCTTAAGTAGGAAAATGTGAAGTGTGATTTCTGGTAGCTGTCCTACTTGGGACACAAGTGGCCTTTGCTGGTCAGTCCCAGCAGGCAGGGCAAGACTGAAGGACCCAATATGCAGTCCCAGACCAGGGCTTTGAAAGGGGCTCCAGAGAGCCAGATGAAGCTGCAGCCTTGAGAGAGTCCAGTTATCATTTCTACAGGGTCAAGCAAACAAATGCCACAGTCCAAAGCGGCAGTCGCCTGGGGGCAGGGTCCTCAGAGGTGGAACAAGAGCTTGAAAGGGAATCTAGGGGCTGGTGAAACTCTTGAAATCCAGGCAGGCCAGCTCGCTTTGGGAGTAAGGGGAGTGTTTATCTGACAGCTACTGGCAGAAGGTGAGGAGCCAAGACAGAGGATCAGGCAAAGAAGCCCATTAGGATATAGAAACTGGGCAAGAGAGAGATTTAAGTGATGATGGGGGTGAGGGGCTTGAACTGTGTCATAGAGACGTGTGTAAGTGTTTGCTTCCCTCCCAGTGGCATTTTTCTAATCCTTTGAGGCTCAAGTTCTCACGGTAGGTGCAGTGCCCAGAGCTCATAAGCCTTTCCCAGTCTTATCAAATTGTTTGAGAGCTGGACAAGAAAATGCCCTGGCTCTAAAATACAAAGCAGACTGTAAAATGAAATTAATAAATACTTCAAGAGGAAAATTATATGAATTCCTTTAATTTTTCATAACAAAACATTGTGCTCTTCATGTGGGATAGGACTACATTTTCCAGTGTTTGATAGTGTGTGGGATGAGGCCTCTAAAAGAATATGCAGGGTTTATGTAACCCTTGAATTGGTCTTTCTTCTGCTTGGCATAGTTCAGGCAGGGGAGGTTCAGTGTGTTAAGACTTCAGCAAGGTTGGGCAAAGACTGGAAGGCAAAAGTCCAAATCACACATAGCCAGAAATGTGGGGGAGGGGAGAAGAGACTGGAAGGAAGGGTGTCTGGGACAGTTGCAGAGGTTGGGTTGACTAAGTGCTGAGAGATGCAGGCACAGTGCCCCTGGAGATGGTGCAGTCTGGTTTCTAATTTTGGAAATGGTCATACCAGGGTTTCCAATTCGGCAGGCAGGCTAGCAGTAAAAGACTGAAGTGTAGGAGAACCATCTAGAGGCCGGTGGCCATTCAGTGTTGTGTGGGGGTATAAATACAGAATTGACAAAGTAAGACAGGGCTTAGTTTCTAAAGCAGGTAGGCAGCAGAAGGGAAGCGATGACTGAACAGGAGAATCTGGTTCTTCTGAGGCACCAGACCAGTGGAAAATCAGTGAGTCAAGGAACACTGAGGTCCAGAGGTTCCAAGGCTCCTGGGTTTACTTAGTGTCTGATTGGCTACAAGGCAATTTCAGGAACACCACAGAAGGTCAACCAATGAGAATGGACTTCTAGATTGCTTGTCTGGGATCAGGGCCTAATTCTATTCTATATGCATCCTCGTTGGGAGCAGGGGCAACAGAGTCTAAGTGAAACAGGGAGTGATCCAATTGGAGATTACCCTGGAGACAGGACCCCTTTGTGTGTCCAGAGAAATAGGTATGGAACTGCCATTTCTTGAGTCAGGTTCCAAGATGACTGGGGTGAAGTGGCTCCAATTTAGGAGAAGGACACAAAGACAGGAAACCACCCAGTAGGCACTGCAGGGGCAGATGTTTAAACAAACTCTTCTAGCCAGGTACGGCCCTGATAGGGAGGAGGGTGTGTCTCTCTGAGGAGACCACAGACCCTGACAGGGAGACACTATGATGACTGAGCAGAGATAAAAGAGGAGGAGACCTATCATTTGTACCTCTAGAGCCAATTAGGGCTGATGCAGATGCTGGTGGCCTCTGGCTGAAGAACAGAGTGGAGAGCTTTAGACTTCCCCTGGGTCTGTATCCAGGGTCCAGGGCCAACCACAACTCCTCTCTCTGTTACCTGAGAGCACAGAAGGGGCAGGGCCAGGGCGCCAGCAGGAGAGAGCTTAGCTGGCCAAGCTGAAGAGAGAGGTCATTAGGGACTAGATCATGGCAGCAGCAACTGCCTGGATCCTGGCAGAATAAAAGAATTCCAGCAACAGTAAGCGACTTTGGATAAGAGCCCTCAGCTGATGCCTGGAGGGATGCTGTAGGAGTTTTGGATAATCTTGTAGAAGAGATCATTTTTATTGTTTTTCTTTTACTACATATGAATAGAAGACCTGCAGGTAGCATAGCCAAGACTTTTCCCAGATGATATATTTCCCAGCAGAGGTACTGCTATTTCTAATGTGTGAGACACTAATGATACAGAATCTAGGAATTACTAGCATTTCAAGAGCCTCCATCACGTTTAAAACCTAATTCAAATGAATATTTAACTGAACGGCTATAAAATGTAGCAGTATGCCAACCATTCAACTTATTCTTCAAATTTTTCACAAGAAAAACAACAAAAATCATCTCTCCTATAGTAGACCTGACAGATTATCCAAAGAATCAAAGCAGTAAATTTATGAACATGTATTTAATTTGGAACAAAGAAGCATTCTGAAATATTTGACATAATGTGACTGGGGACATAAAGGTGAGGCTGTTGGCCGGGCACTGTGGCTCATGCCTGTAATCTCAGCACTTTGGGAGGCCAAGGCAGGAAGATCACTGGAAGCCAGGAGTTCCAGACCAGCCTGGGCAACATAGTAAAACCCTGTCTCTACAAAAAATAAAAAAAAAAATTAGCTGGACTTGATAGTGTATGCCTGTAGGAGGCTGAGATGGGAGGATCCTCCTTGGGCCCAGGAGGTCAAGACTGCACTGAGTTATGATGGAACCACTGCCCTCCAGCCTGGGTAACAGAGCAAGACACGGCAAGGGAAGGGAAGGGGGAAGGGAGAAAGAGAAAAGAAAGAGAAAGGAAAAAAGGGAAGGGAAGGGAAGAAGGGAAGAAGGAAAAGAAGAGAGAAAAGAAAAGAAAAAAAGGAAAAGAAAAGAAAGAAAAAGAGAAAGGTGAGAAAGAAAAGAAAGAAAAGAAAGTAAGAGGAAGGGTACCAATGAAGGACTTAAAGGACTTAAAAATGGTCCTGTTCTCAGAATTCAGGGTAGGCCCTGTTCTGAGTTTTCTGAGGATTCTCTGGGAATGATTTTTGAGTGAGTACATCAAATGTATGGGTCCTTTTTTGCCATAGGCATCACTAGACAAGGGTTAGAGGTATAATTGTTTGAGTTCTGAAGTTTTTTGCAACCTTAAGAAGTCAGTATCATATAATATAAAAGTACTACAAAACTAGGAATTCACAAGCAAGATGAAAAGCCAGAGGCAGAAAAACGAAGACATGAGAAGAGAGAATGAAATTATGTGTACAATAATTTACAAGCTATTAATATTAAACAAGGATTTGGTGTTTCCTTCGAGATAAAAGGCCTCATATTTATTACAGTGAAAAATAATCAGCAAATGAGTTGTCATTTCTTTCCACATTGATTCCAGAAACTAAACGTCATTCTAATTGTATAAGTGTTAGCTTGTGGAAGTTGGGACTGAGTTTGGTTTCCTTGAAGAAAATTTAGGAAAGAAGGGAATGATACTTAGAAAAATACGTGGGATGCCAGGCATGGTGGTGTGCATCTGTAAGTTCCAGCTACTCAGGAGGCTGAGACAGGATTGTTTAAGTCCAGGAGTTTGAAACTGCAGTGAGCCATCATCATGCCTATGAATAACCACTGCACTCCAGCCTGGGCAACAAAAGGAGACCCTGTCTGTTTCTTTCTTTTTAAAAAAAAAAAAAAAAAAAAAAAAAAGAAAGAAAAAGGAAACGGAAAAATAGTGGAAATCAGCTTACTAGCAAAGAGCTTGGTGGACTGCATTAAAACTTGTAGAGGCATTAGCAAAATCCCCAGAAGCAGCAAGCCCAACAAGTACATCACCAAGGATTCATAAAGTATTGCATGTTTGCTAACAAGCATATTCCTTGCTTTTTTATCTCTACATGGAAGATAATAATGGATTTGTGAGTTTTGTATAGCTTAGTTTTTGACAACTAGAATTGGAAAATTATTGTATAAAGCAGGTGGTGGTATGGAAGGCAGTGGTGAGTCCATCGTGCCTACACAGCCATGAAATGGGAGCATCTGTGGTGTTTAATTTAGAAGAGGAACAAGATGCTACAGTCACTAAAATATCAAAGTGGGAAGCTTGATTGGTTCTTTAGGCAGAGCCTCATAGGGTTGGGTCATGGAGATCCAGAGTCTGAGGCTCATCTGTGTTTATTAAACTCAGAACGGCTGTTCTGATCATCTTCACTAACTGCTGACATAATTATAGGAAGTAGAACTTCCAAGTTGGCCATATACACTGAGTATAAATAGTTTCCTATAGAAAATCAACAATAAGTAGCAAAATAAATATGCAAAAGTTATATGCATATTTATTCAGTAGGCTTTTAGGCAGGACAGGTTGGGTGATCCTAATGGTTAATGCCTTAAACAAAGCAAGCCTGATACTGGCCTAGCAGAGGCACACTGCGCTCTACACTAATGATAAAGCTGTTATTTATCTATTTTAAAAATTTACTTATGGCAGCAGTAAATGAAAGCCTATCTTATCTCTCTAGTTTTCCAATAGGTATCCAGTAAGTAGGAAATCAAATTAAGAAGGTAGTTCTTTAGCAGACTGGTAATAAAGCATCAAGCTTTAATAAGCTTAAATCCAAGCTTATTGACCATAAAACCATCTTCTACTTTGCTAAGCCGTTACAGTTTTGTTAGCATTACTTACAAGCCATATTCACTCTTACTATCATTTTATTGGTGGGTAAAGTCATTATATACTGCTAGCAAGAGAGGAATGGTGTGTCCTAACACTTAAGGATAGTAAGGAGATCAAGCCTAGGGAAAAGACTCTATGAGAATACCCTGAGGAGCAATTTGACATCCTTGTGGTGGAAGTTTATTGAATCAGTTCCCAACTTTAGCCCAGTCAACTGTGAAGGGTCAGCATTATTCTTAACTTCCAACTGGAAATGTACTTGATGAACTTATAATTTAATTCTTTGAGTGTATTATATTTACTAGGTGTCTTAAAATTTTTAATTAGTGGAAGAGAGGGAGGTGACATACTACGAAGGGGTTGAAAGAGCTAAAAGCCTTAGTCAAAAATTACATGTAATTTTTGCTGTATGTCACATACTACAAAGTTAACACGGTTGCACAGTGAGTATAGCAAATAGTTTTAACTGTTCTTTGCTGGTGTTTGGAGATGTTGAAATGTTTACACTAATATTTCCTCTCTCCACCAACTCTTCCCCACTCCCTATACTCACTTCCACTTCTGTTTTTTAACTTCTGGAGTTTCTTGATCTGCATAAACATTCTATGAACTCAGCCCAAGGCAACTTTGAATTTTATGGTTACACTGCTAATTTTATCTTTATCTGAAAACTTTTGGCACAGATTTTGTTTTATAAATCTGTTTTGTAAATAAGTCAATAAGATTGCTACTGTAAGGCCAGATGTGGTGGCTCACACCTGTAATCCCAGCACTTTGGGAGGCAGAAGCGGGAGGATCACTTGAGTCCAGGAGTTTCAGCCCAGCCTGGGCAATATGGTGAGACTCCGTTTCTACTAAAAATACAAAATTTAGTCGGACTCACGCCTGTAGTCCCAGATACTTGGTGGCTGAGGCACAGAATTGCTTGAATCCGGGAGGTGCAGGTTGCAGTGACCCAAGCTCATGCCACTGTACTCCAGCCTGGGGTACAGAGCAAGACCCTATCTCAAACAAACAAAAAGAAAAAAGAAAAAAGAAAAAGAAACAAAAAAGATTGAAATGAGGGGATCTGACTGTCCAGTATTCAAATCCCAGTAAACTTTGGATGAATTACTTCCCATTTCTAGTTTTTGTTGCTTAATTTTAAGATGGAAATAATTTCTACCTTGAAGTTGTAGGGAGGTTGTTGAGAGAATAGAGATGATACAAGTCTATGCTTAGAATACTCAGCACATAGCAAAATAATAAATGTTTTCCCTCCCCCACCTCTTTTCTTGGAAAGCCAGGTAAGCAATGAGAAGTTGATTTATGGCCGGGTGTGGTGGTTCACGCCTGTAAATCCCAGCACTTTGGGAGACAAAGGTGGGAGGATCCCTTTAGCTCAGGAGTTCGAGATCTGCTTGGGCCACATAGCAAGACCTCATCTCTACAAAAAATTAAGATTACCTGGGCATGGCACACACCTGTAGTCCCACCTACTTGGGAGGCTGAGTTGGGAGGATCACTTGGGTCTAGGAGGTCGAGGCTGCAGTGAGCTGTGATGGCACCACTGCACTCCAGCCTGGGTGACAGAGAGCCCTGTCTAAAAAAAAAAAATTAAAAAAAAAAAATTAAAAAAAAAATTGCCGACATATGCAGTTAAAGTAGAGTTGGGATCCTTGAATGATGTCCATGCCTGTTCAGGCAAAGCCCGAGTTGCTGGTCCCCCAAACTTCTTTAAAGAAGTTTACTCCTGGTAGCTTGATTAAGTATCTTTGTCCCATGACCGTGGGGAATAAAGAGTTCAGTTGTAACCCCCTTTTTAAACTAAATGGCCGCAGAGACAAGGCAGTCCCATCCTCTCTTCACACATTTGTGCAAGTGCAGCTTTATTTCCCACCGTGCAGCCCCAGGAGGCCGCCTGCTCTTCTGCACTCACTTCCTAGGCATCCCTGGCCGCCCCTCGCCCCTCCGCAGGCTCTCCTTCTGGCCTGAGACTTCCAGCTAAGACTCATCCCCTCCACCCGAAAACTGCTCCATGGGGCACTACATCTACCTGGAAAGTTCTCGATTTCCAACTGGAGCCTGTATATTGCTGGTTGTGTCTCAGCAGTTCTTACAGATCTGGGCTCACAACGGGAGTTTAGCAACAGTTCTACCCTGGCTTCCTGGACCCAAGAAAATCCTGTGTGCACATACGGCCGCCGCCTTTGGCGTCTCCCGCGGATTAGACCAGTTAGGAGGTCTCAGTAGGCTTTAAGCAGGACAAGTTTTACACTTGGCCAAATAAGGGTCAAGCTAAGCAAGGCGCCTCCGCACGCCAAGCCAGAGCGGTGCGGGCTGCGGATCCTGCCCAGCCGGGAGCCCAGTGCCAGGCGGCGGCGGCCTCCCAAGCGCGGCGGCAGATCCGGGCCCGCCCGGAAGTGCCCGGCGCTGGAGGAGGGAGCAAGAGCCCGCAGGAGCCCGCGAGCCGCCGCCGCCGCGCGCACGCGCCCTCGCGGGCTGGGGGCCGGGGCAGGAGTCGTAACTCGGAAGCAGGAGCCCAGACGGACCCGCGGCGGGGGGGTGGGGGCTGCGCGGGGGCGGGAGCGGCGGAGGTGGCCGCCCCTGGCGGCGGGTTTGTTTATCCCGGGGAAGAAGTTTAGAAGCGGGAGATAGGGAAGGAGGGCGGGTCGGGAAGGAGGGATGCCGTTCGGCGGAGGCGGCCGCCACAGGGACTTGCCGCCATCACCCCTGCCGCTGCCACCGCAGCCTCGGGCTCCCAGGGCCGACGCGGCCGCTGCCTCTGCAGGAGAGGAGTCTCCGCCGGGACTGACCGCTGCCGCCCCGCACGTCCAGGTAGGCGCCCCTCCCCCTCCCCCTGGTCCCGCGGCAGCCCCGGGCGCTTGCTCCCCTCCCCCGGCTCGCCGAAGACCGGCGGCCTCCGGCTCGTGCCTCACTGCGCCCTCTTCCCTCTGGGTCCCGGACCCCCGCTCGGGCGGCGAGCTCCGGCCTGCTCTGGGGTCTACCTCCCAAGCCGCCGGACCGCCCTTCCCTCGCGCGGCGGCGCAGCTTTCCCCGGGGATGCCCCCAAACCCTCTTTGATTTCCCAGCCTCCGCCTTCCAGGATCCCCTTTCGTTTTACACCCGGGCCTCGCCCCTTCTTTTCCTCTGGTCTCCCTCCTCGTCTATACCTGTATACCTCCACGCCTGCCCCTTTTTACCTGAGTGCTGCCCAAAGCCAGAAACTGCCTCCTCTCCCACCGCGCAGCGTCCACTTTCATACCTCCTCATCCCAAATACAGACACTTGAAACTCTCATCCCTGGTAGCCCATTTTAGGCAGAGTTCTCAGCTCCGCACACCGCTCAGTACCTCCACTCCCATGGTCATGCCTTTAACCTCGCCACCTGCTTTCTAATACATTTTTGCTCACTTATACCAGAGTACATCAAGCTAACCGAGCGGTTCGGGGTCCAAGTCTTGAGAAAGCCCACTTTTATTCCTGCTGCTCTCCTTTTTCCTAATTCTTTTTGAGTCGATGTATTTGTATACTGATTCAACGTAAAAGAAAAGGGATGGTAGCATTTTCTCTCTCAAAGCAGTCACAGAACCCAGTAGAAATAATATTCACCGTCTGCTTATCCTAACTTTCGCTTCTCTTTCCTGACTGAACTCTGTCATTCAGTGATTCTTCCCAGGCTTCTGATGCTTTGTCTATATTTGAATAATCTTGGGCCTAGTTTGACCCGTTGTAGTACTCACTTTCCTACTTGCAATTGAATTCACTGTTTCTTGGACTGGAAACTGACGAGGTAAAAGGTTCATACCTTGAAAAATTACTTCTCTCCTGCCACAATGGGATTGGTGGAATATTTCAAATTATCATTTCATCATTCTTGTGAGAAATGTTGCCTAGTGGTTAAGAACTCTTCTCTAGAGCTCAAACTAGTATAGTTACCAGGGTGTAAATCCTTGCTCTGCCATCTACCAGCTTTGGCTTTGGAGAAGTTATTTAATATTTCTTGGCCTCAGTTTTCTTACAGCTGTAAAATGGGGTTATGTATTACCTCATAGAATGGTGCTAATAATTGCACAAGTAAATACAAGTAGAGTACTTAAAACAGTACCTGGCACAGGGCAAATATCTGATAAATGTTATCTTTATCATCACTCCTTAGTTTTACTTGATCCGACTTGTGGGTAGGTTAATTCCAAGACAGGAAAGTGGGAATGGAAAGCTACTGTCTTTTTTTTTTTTTTTTTTGACATTTAACATCCTTTTTTTGACATAGATAGCATTTATAATTTGTTATTGTATAAATTAATTCCTTCTGATTTGAAAACTACAGGGTTGTAGCCCACCAGTTGCAAGTCAACTGACTGCCAAGCTGCAGATAGGTCAGTCTTTATTTCAGATGTCTATTTGGAACTTCTACAATTTTACTTTTGTTTTGAGAATAAACAAAGTGAAACTACTGTGTATAATAGATTCATCTACTGGAAACTGAGATTTTACAGATGAAAATGTTAGTACTGTAAGTTAAATACTCAAAACTGGTGGTATTCTTCGTACTCATCTGACCTTTATCTTCAATCACTACTCAAGATAGAGCTTTGGCTTGGCTTCATTCAGAAGACTGGTGGCCGTTTTCTCTTCATGTGTTACATTCATTCATATTCACATGTCTTCTTGGCTTGGTGTTTACAGAATTTTACTCACTTAAAAAAATGCTGACAGTTTTTGCCGCATTTGCTTACCTCTTGTGCACTATTGCTTGTTTATTACATTTTTAAAGGACTCACATTAAAGGATCTGAATAGATATTACTTACTTTAGTGTTGTTTTAAATAGTAAAAGTTTGAAATCACTATTTGCTGTCCTAATTACATGTAAAAATATGTACATATGTAACTATCAAAATAAAAATGTTTTTCCATTTATAGTTTAAAATCATTCTTGTGCCACCATGGAGCATATTCCATACTTGGGGTGACACTGTTTTTGGTAATCCTGTTCCCTGACCTAGAATAACCTTTGCTCTTTCTCCTGCATATCCAGGTTCTACCTGTATTGCACCTCTCACTGATTCCACCTAGTTCCTTCCAACATTTCGTTTCTTGGCTTTCCTAATGTCTATATCTGCATTTTTGGCCATGAATTTTTATAAGCAGTGCAGATTGAAGAAAACTTCCCTAGAATCAGACTTTTAAAGCTTATAGAACTTTGAAAGGCTGGGATAAAATTGACATTTAGCATCTACTCTATGCCTAGCACTATTTCTTTGGTTTTGTAAATACTCTTTCCAAAAATATTTAATGAGCATCTACCATGTGCCAGGCATTGGGGATACATGAGAGTGACCCTTCTGCACCATGTTTCTGGGTGAAAATCAAACCCTAATGCTCTGAGGCATCTAAGCTATGTAATGAATTATCTCATCTCCTGTGCACCTAGAATGGTACTAGCTATGTACCATTCTTGAGAGAACTGAGGAAGTGGTTACTCCAGTCAGTTTTTGTGGGGCTTAATTTCTGCAAAGCCCTAGTTGAGAAAAGCTCCTGTACAGAGAAGAGTAATATGCAGTCTCTGCTTTTTTTGTAATTTATATTCTAATGTGGCACTGTCAGGCAGTTTATATATATTAACTTTTTTAAACCCCATAATAATTCTTTAAGAAGACTTTTTTATTCCTATTTTACAAATGAGGAACTTGAGAAACAGATGAGTTAACTTCTGCAAAATCAGACAATTGAGAAAGTATTGCAGCCAGGCAACATAGTTCTCATCGATTACTCTTTTGACTCTCACACCTTTCACTTCCTTGCTGATTTACTTTAGAGAAGACTCACTTCCTTGTTGATCAGAGAAAATTCTTCACCTTTCTGAATATCTTATTTATTTATTTTTATAAATGTAAGCTTCACAGCAGAGTTTCCTTCTCTTTTCATGTTGTTTAGTAAAGAAAGTAAAGGAGATGTAACTCTTGTAAAGCACCTCGTCAAAAGTCTTATGTCAAGCCTTATGAAGGCCTTTACATTTAGTGGTCAGGCTCACTGTTTTGTTTGCTTACTTGGATTTGTTCACTTAACGAAAGTTTATTAACAACTCATCTGTGCCAGGCACTGTGCTAGTCTCTGGTGACATGTGGTAATGGAAAGATATTACTTGTATTCATGGAGGCAGAAGTCTGTTTGGGGAATAAAATAAAGAAAAAAATTACAGGCCAGGTGCAGTGGCTCCTATCTATAATCCCAGCACTTTAGGAGGTTAAGGTGGGCTTATCACTTAAGGTCAGGAGTTCGAGACCAGCCTGGCCAACATGATGAAACCCCGTCTCTTCTTTAAAAAAAAAAATAGCTGGGTGTGGTGGCACGCGCCTGTAGTCCCAGCTACTTGGGAGGGTGAGGCAGGAGAATCTCTTGAACCCTGGAGACAGAGCTTGCAATGAGCTGCACTCCAGCCTGAGCAACAGAGTGAGACTCTGTCTCAAAAAAGAAAAAAGAAAAAATTGTAAAAAGTAATTAGTTACCATTACTGCTACAAAGGAAAATCATTGTAAAGAATGAAGGCCCACCAATCCATCAGGGAATGCTTCTCTGAAGAAATGACTTTTAGACAGAAACCTAAAGGATGAACTTTTAGTGACCCAAGTGATGTTGGCAATTTCAACTTTCTAGAACTGACAGACCCAGTAAGAACTGAACCTTAGTACATGCGGTTGGTTGATGGGGAATAGACTGGAGCAGATCACAATGGCCAAAATCCATGCTAAGCATTTTGTACTTAATCCCAAGAGCACTAGGAAGCCACCAGAGAAAACAGCTGAATAAGTTACCCAAATTTTTGCTTTAAAAAAATCACTTGGCTGCTCTGTAGAGAATAGGTTGGAAGGAGGCAAGTATAAATACGGGGAGACTAGTTAAGTCATTGTCTCTCAAGCTTGTCTGTGTTGAAGGACCAATTTTGTTTTAATTTTCAATTCATACTGGTATTTAGTAACACACAATAAGATGTTTGCTGTGGCAGTGTCAAATTGCTGTAAAAGTTCCTAAATGCTTTCTCTAGGTTTCTATATTTATTTCATTTCAGACCAATAACAAAAGTTTGTGGATCAGTGTCAGTGCACAGATCACAATTTGAATAGTATGGAGATTAGCTGTTATAATAATGTAGTCAAGAGTTGATGGAACCTTGGTTCCGGATGGCAGTGATAGAGGTAAACTAGCCTGATTTGACAAATATTTGGGAGGAAAAATTATATAGATATAATAGATATAGAGGTGGATGAGATTTGGGGATCCTGGGGAGAGGAAAAGGCTGACTTCCAGGGCCAGTAGTTCTTGTGCTTCAGGTGGGAGTACTGGGGGAGGAGCAGTTTTTTATTTTGTAGTTTCAGGGAAGGGGGAGGTATTGGTCATTTTTCAATTTGAGGCTTGTTAAACTTGAGACTAAGACACAGAAGTAGAGATGTCTAGTAGCAATTGGATGTATAGGTCTGGAGCTCAGCAAAGAGGTTTGGACTGGAAATAAATTGGAAATAGTCAGCGTACAGTTTATAATTGATTTCTTGGAGTGAGGGATGAGATTGCTTAAGGAGAGAGTATAGAGAAGATAAGGGGGCTTATGAGTAAGCCCTGTGAATCTTTTGCATTTGAACTTTGGTAGAAAGAAATGGAACTAAAGAGGCTGAGAAGGAAGAAGCTAGAGATTGGAGGAAAATTTTGTTGGTATCACTGAAGCCAAGGCAATAGACTGAAAAAGAAGGGAGTGGCCGGCTGAATATTTTGAATGCAACTGGGAAATCAATCAAGTGGCAAACTAAGGAGCATATGCTGAATTCAGCAACAGGAAGAAAATTTTATATTTCTGGTAGTCAGTCCACCCATAAACTGTTTGACGATGAATTTTGTATTGATCTGCTAAAACTACAATCCTAAATTAAAATATTAAATCTATAACATGAGCCTTATCTGTCTTCCTGAGTTCAGACATGTTTTTGTTTATCATTTGGCTGTTCTATAAGTATCTAAAACTTTTCACAGCTTATTCATTCATAGTATGTATTTCTTAAATAGTCACTATTTATCAGACACTGAATACTAGACTTCTAGGTATGGGATTAGAATTCAGAGATTAGGGACCATGTATGATTAAACAAATATTTGTTTTTCTTGTGTGATGAGTGCTGTCATGGCAATTTATTCAGGTTGCCTTGGAAGCACAGAGCAGGGGCATCAAGGGAAGCTTTCTAAGGAAAGTGACCCTTGAGCAGAGTGTTTCTGAACGTCGAGTTACATAGGTGGAGAGGGCGAGTTAATCATAGGTGGCAGAGGAGTTTAAAGAAATGATACTTTAAGTAATTTGAAAGTCTGCAAAGGCAGAAAATGGGGCTAGATTACATGGGTAGTAGGTTGGAGAGGTTGGCCGTACCATTTAAAGGTTTCTCACTTGAACTTGTATCTTTTTTGGATTTGTTTTTTTGATTAATATCCTTACCACCCATACAGTCAATAATTGTGGAGGTATCTTTTTACTATCTTTAAGAATGAAATATTTCTTCGTTTGAGTATTTATTGCCCAAGATAGTGTTTAATTTTGCTAGTTAGCTTTACATTATATGTATGAAACCCATACTTACAGATTCATTCAATAACTGATAGCATACTTAAATATTTTAGTTATATTCCAGTGACTTAGTATGGAAGAAATTTTATGTAACTTTTTCTCTCAATTTTAAGGAGTTAAGGAAAGCCTTGCTAAGGATTGGTGAAGATGTACTATTAAACCTATGGGTTTATGGTCAGTGATGGTGTTTTTGGGCTCAGTAGAATGACAGCCGTCCCCTGATAGCTTAAATGTTATTTTAGGTGGTTGTATTACATCAAACAGTCTACAAATCCCTGGACTTCTCTCTTGAATCATGGGTAGTATACAGTTTATAGACATGGATAAACTTTTTGAAGAATACTGTAGTTGGTAAAAGCTTAATTGGCAAAGGCAGTGTCTCATAGAAAATAATGGGATAGAAAGGAAAATTATGTTAAAATTAATTGTATTCTTTATTTTATTTTATTTTTATTTTATTTTATTTTTTCGAGACAGAGTCTTGCCTTGTCACCCAGGCTGGAGTGCAGTGACATGATCTCAGCTCACTGCAACCTCTGTCTCCCGGATTCAAACAATTATCCTGCCTCAACCTCCCCAGTAGCTGGAACTACAGGCATAGCCACCATGCCTGGCTAACTTTTGTATTTTTAGTAGAGACGGGGTTTCACCATGTTGGCCAGGCTGGTCTCAAACTCCTGACCTCA
This sequence comes from Macaca fascicularis, assembly GCF_037993035.2. Classification (NCBI taxonomy): domain Eukaryota; kingdom Metazoa; phylum Chordata; class Mammalia; order Primates; family Cercopithecidae; genus Macaca; species Macaca fascicularis. The sequence continues at coordinate 33,918,250 of NC_088386.1, forward strand.
AGTAATCTGCCCGCCTCAGCCTCCCAAAATGCTGGGATTATAGGTGTGAGCCACTGGGCTGGCCAAAGTGAATTTTAAAAACACAGTGAATGAAAAGTTCTAGAAGACATGTACTTTGTTTTATTTTTGGCAGAGACAGAGATCTCGCTGTATTTCCCAGGCCTGTCTCAAACTCCTGGCCTCAAGCGATCCTCCCACCTTGGCTTCCCAAAGTGCTGGATTACAGGTGTGAGCTACCCAACGCAGCCATAGAAAGAATATACTTTAAAAGGGGGTCAGCTTTTTCAAAACCTGTTTCTGAAATACCTTCTTGAGTTATTGTGGAAACATCATTGTGTTATTCTGATCTGCTAGGGTGGTCTTCCTGAAATTTCATGTTAGGAAAATTATAACTTTAAACATTTCTTTTTCCTAGTTCATACTGGCTTTAAAATCTTTTGTTCTTGCCTTTTCCTTGGTTTTAAGTTTTGTATGTCTTATATAAAAACTGTATGCTTTTCATGTATTTATTATGGCTCTTACAGGTACCCTTTTAGAGGCCTTTTATCTTTATGTTGAACATAACTATAGCTCCTGTTTGGTATTCTTTATACCTGCTTATATGTTCTAAAAGAGGTCAGAATAATTATTAGCATTATATTCTGAATTGTGTAATACATGAGACTAAACTTTACATAGGTAAAAGCTAGCAGATTAAAATGATTTTTTTATTCTCAAGTATAAAATTTTTGCACCTCAAAGCATCATTGAGACAGGTTAGATATACCTGAAGTGAAAGTATGATGAAGTTACTCATCTCTGCAATATGGATATATTTAGAAAATACTCCCCTTCCCCCAGCACCCACACTTCTTTGGAGTTGGTGTGTTTGCTTTCATCCTATATTAGATAAATAAATACAAATATTTAGGGTTAACAGTTAAAATCAAAGAGGTGTTTTTATTTTCTGCAGAACTGTAAGGTTAATAGTATACCTAAAAAGTAGTATCATGCTTTTGAAATATTATTTTATAGGTGTGAGCTGAGAATAAATTAAACAAAAATAACGAATAAAATATAATGTTTTATTTATTGACAAAGAAAATACCATTGTTTCCTGTTTGGGTATGTTTTCCGAAGCAAATTTAACAATTTTTTTCTTGTGTAAAATACATTTGTATCTCCCCTCCTTGAACCCCCCAGTTAAGTGATTTTTTAAAAAAATATATTTTATGTTTTTGAAGCTGTTTTAGGTTCACTGAAGAAGTTGAATGGAATAACAAATAAAATATAATGTTATATTTATTGACAAAGGAAATAATATTATTTCCTGTTTGGGTATGTTTTCTAAAGCAAATATAACAATTTTTTTCTTGTGTAAAATACATTTGTATCTCCTCTCCTCAAACCCCCCACTTAAGTGATTTTTTTAAAAATAGATTTTATGTTTTTGAAGCTGTTTTAGGTTCACTGAAGAAGTTGAGCAGAATCTACAAAGATTTTCCATATATCCCCTGCACCCATACAGACATAATCGCCTCCATTATCACCATTCCCCACGAGAGTGACCCATTTTTTAAACTGATGAATCTACATTGACCCATCATTATCATCCAGAGTGGATGGTTTACATTAGATTCACGGTTGGTATTGTTTAGTATATTCTATGGATTTGGACAATTTTTATGACATCAATCTACCATTATGATGTCTTTTGCAGGGTACTTTCACAGCCTAAAACTCCTCTGACCTAGGCCTGTCCATTCTTCCTTCCTGCAACCCCTGACAGCCATTGATCTTTTTACTGTTTTGCCATTTCCAAAGAGTGTAGCCTTTTCAGATTAATTTCTTTCACTTAGTATTATGCATTTTAAGTTTCCTCTGTGTCTTTTCATGGCTCAATAGCTCATTTCTTTTTAATGCTGAATAATATTTCATTATCTGGATGTACCACAGTTTATCCGTTGACCTACTAAAGGACATCTTTGTTATTTACAAGTTTTGCAGATTATGAATAAAGCTGCTATGAACAACCTTGTGCAGGTTTTTGTGTAGACATAAGTTTTCAGCTCTTGGTAAATACCAAGGACCATGATTGATGAGTAGCATGTTCAGTTTTGTAGGAAACCACCCTGCTGACTTTCAAAGTGACTGTACCATTTTGCATTCGCACCAGCGATACGTGAAAGTTGCTGTTGTTCCACATCCTTGTCAGTGTTTGGTATTATGCCGCTGTTGGTTGACGTACTCTATAGATGTCCATTATGTCCAGTTGATTGATAGTATTGTTGAGTTCAAATTTGTCCTTACTGATTTTCTACCTGCTGGATCTGCCCATTTCTGTTAGAGGGGTGTTGAAGTGTCCAACTACAATAGTGGATTCATCTGTTTCTCTTTGCAAATCAGATTTTGCCTTACGTGTTTTGACACTCTGTTGTTAAGTACATACAAATTAAGAATTATGGAGAATTTACCTCTTTATCACTTTATAATGCCCCTCTTTATTCCTGATAACGTTCCTCAAGGTATAATTAAGTGATTTTTTAAGGTAAAGATTGCAATAGTCTCAAGGTGTTTTTTAAGCTGTCATTTGGATATATTTTTTAATGTTTTAGTAGGAAATTCCTCTGTAGTTTTTATAATATAAGACAAAAAGTGAAATAACAGTGCGTGTAAATTTGTTCTGAGATTGCCAAGGCAAGTACAAAAACAGGAAGCTACCAAATACCTAAATGAATTTAATTTCATTTAATTACACTTTTTTGGTGACAATATTTAGGCTCAGTTTAAACCTACTAACCATTTAGGAATTACGTCGAGTTTTGGTAGAAAAGCTCAAGTGGGGCATGGGCACACACTAAGCAGATTTGGTCATTTCTGATTGCATTTAAAGTGCAACCTTTATCCTGCATGTAGAATTTAAAAATAAAAATAAAAAAAATAAAGTACATCTTTTAAAACATGAAAATACTTTTTCCTGTAAGCATTTTATCAATGGCATTTGAGAACTGCCTTGAATTGTGAAGTATCTTGGTTTGTGCGTTAATATTGTTGATTTTATTTTCTCGGGTGTCTGATTTATTTTTACTGTTGTCTCTCTGCCTCTCCGTACCCCAAGTCTTTTATCAACAAAAATTTCATCTTTAAGTAGTTTAATGAAACCAGTATTTTTATTCGCACATGGGCCTGAGAAACTGACAGCTTTCTACAGTGGTAAATATAACCTTTACATCAAATTTCCTCATAGATTATTTTACTAAAAGAGAAGAAGTACCCTTTGTAAAGCACTTGTGCCGGACAGACACTGTGCCGAGTACTTAAGACATTTTATCTCATCTACTTCTTATCAGTAACCCATGAGGTATAGATAATATCGTAATTTTTTTGAATCACAGTTGCTATCAATTACCAGATGGATTATTATTTTATGTACCCCAGAGAGAGAGAGCACTGCGGATTTTAATTGTAAGATGCTATCAACTTCAGAAATGTTAAAATGTGACAAAATAGCTGTCTTAGAATTAGTGAAAGATGGAATTAGTGCTACCTTGTTTTGTGGTTATCACTTAGGGTTCTCCAGACAACTCACCTCCCAAAATGATGTGAAGTCAAGACAAATGTAGGTCTGCTTTACTCCAGAGCTCTCCAGGCATCAGAGCATAGAGACTAGGAGCATACAGCCAGCTTGCCATTTAATAGCTGTATGACTTCAGGGAAGTTACTTAAAGTCTTAGTTTTCTTTTCCGTAAAATGGAAATAGAAATGACAATGGTAAAACCATATAGTTATGAGAACTGAATGAGTTGTATATACATTTATAATGTGCTTTCCATGAGGTTAAATGCTCTGCACATATATTGGTTAATTAAAACAGTATTGTTGTTTCTGATCTAAGTAGTTGCTTTAAGCTTAAAAGAGAGAGGAAAAGAGCCTTATCAAATGGTTCATTGATGTTTTGTGCACATAATAAATATTAAAGTAATTTATTGATTTGTCCTTTAAAATTAATGTAAGATTGCAGTCTTGACAATTTTGACATCTAAATTATATTTTTATTTTGATAAAAATAATACTGTATAAAAGTTTGGGTGAAATCTGCTTTCCTTTCATCTCTGTTATGACATATTTAGTCAGAATATTGATGTGCTATGATGGATATCTTGAAAATAACCTGTGATACAGTTGGGATTCCTGTCAACCTCGTAAGAAACTGATTCAGAAATTTTTTTAAAGGGTTTCAGTATTATTGACGCATGTTTTAATTTCAGTTAAAATACACTGCCTTTTCATTGCACGGTGTATAGAGGAAAGATAATACCGAGACAGTTTTTGTAATAGCTTTATGTGCGGATGATTTTGTTGGTTCACTTTGAGATTTAAAATCTTGTCATCTTTCTGAACCACAGTTCTGTACAAATAAAATAAAATCTTTTCATATACCCTGATAACAAAAATGGATTAAGACTTCCTTTGAACTTCTTGCTTTTTGCCTTATTCCCACTTTTGCTTTGTTTTCATTGTTTTGTTTTGGTTTTTTTCGGACTCACATTATTCATTTACTTCACAAATAGTTATTGACCGACTGTTAAATGCCAGGTCCTGTGTTTACAGTGATGAATTGGAAATAGCCCTTGACCTGGAAGAACTCACTATTTATTAAATGTCTAGTCATTGAGTATTTAGGCATGGTGCCGAGGACTTTCTATATACATCTTTTGATTTAATCCTCGTAACTACACTACTAAGATAGGTCAGTGCTTCTCAAATGTTTCTATTAATAGATGGCAGAGAAGAGGAAACTCTTGGGGAATCAAAGGGAGGTGACAGTCCAAGTGTGGTAATGGTGATGGTGAAGGGGGAGAGCTTTGATGTTAAAATTCTTTTCAGTTTAGTGTTTTCTCTTACAAATGATTTGAGGCCTTGGTGGCTGTCACCTGTAATCCCAACACTTTGCAAGGCCAAGGTAGGAGGATTACCCGAGGCCAGGAGTTCTAGACTAGCCTGGACAACATAGCAAGACATTGTCTCTATAAAAATTAAAAAGTTACACTGGACATGGTGGCTCACGCCTGTAATCCCAGCACTTTAGGAGGCCAAGGCGGTTGTATCACCTGAGGTAAGGAATTTGAGATTAGCCTAGCCAACATGGCGAAACCCCATCTCTACTAAAAATACAAAAATCAGCCAGGTGTGGTGGCACACGCCTGTAATCCCAGCTACTTGGGAGGCTGAGGCAGGAGCGCTTGAACCTGGGAGGCGGAGGTTGCTGTGAGCTGAGATTACACCACTGCACTCCAGCGTAGGCAACAGAGTGAGACTCCATCTTAAAAATAAAAATTAAAATTAAATTAAAAAATTAGCCACATGTTGGTGTTGCTGTGCACGCATGTAGTCCCAGCTACTCAGGAGGCTGAGGCAGGAAGATCACTTGAGCTCAGGCATTTGAGGAGGCAGTGAGCTATGGTCTTGTCACTGTACTCCAGCCTAGGAAATAGAGCTAGACCCTAACTCAAAAAAAAAAACCAAAAAAATTGGCTTTTGCATTCTGTTAACATACCTTTCTTTGTTTTGATATAAACAAAATTTTAATGTAAAAAAATTTTAATTAGCATGAGGGAAGATTCAAAAAAGTATCCTGTTCCCATTTTAGGGTAGAGGGAGTGTGATACTGGGAGCAGGATTTTATTACACACTTCAGAGCATCAAGGGTGCTTATTTATTTGTTAATTTTTTTTTTTTTTTTTTTTGCTTTTTTAAGTAAACTTTTGAAGTATAACATGCAAAGACATGCACATATCATCATACATCATGTATGGTATTTTATCCTGGCTTCTTACTCTAAACATACATATATGGTTATGTGATCTGTGAACCCGAATATCTGAGACAGGTCTCAGTTAATTTAGGAAGTTTATTTTGCCAAGATCGAGGACTTGCGCTGGGGTAACAGCCTCAGGAGGTCCTAATGACATGTACCCAAGGTGGGCAGAGCATGATTTGGTTTTATACATTTTAGGGAGACATGAGACATTAGCCAGCATATGTAAAATGAATATTGGTTTGGTCCAGAAAGGCGGGACAACTCGAAACTGGGATAGGGCTTCCAGGTCATAGGTAGGTAAGAGACAAATAGTTGCATTCCTTTGAATTTATGATTAGCCTCTCCAAAGGAGGCAATCAGATACACATTTATCTCAGTGAGCAGAGGGGTGGCTTTGAATAGAATGGGAAGCAGGTTTGCCCTGAGCAGTTCCCAGCTTGACTTTTCCCTGGGGAATGTACCTTGTAATATAATCATTGGGTCATATGTGTGCTTTGTTCAGTTTTAGTATAACCCAGTGATTTCCAAAGTTGTACCAATGTATATAACCTCATCAGCAGCAGATGAGAGTTCTAGTTGTCCCATATACTCTGGAACATTGACTTGATATTCTCTCTCATATATTTAGCCATTCTGGTGGGTGTAACATGGTATTAAGTTGTGGTTAGGCTATTTTCTCAAAGTAAACATGATTCCTTTCCCTACTCCTACCCTTGGTCCCCTCTGTGCACACCAGGTGAAAGTGGAACAGAGACTTGTGTATTTTCGTAAAACCCATCAGATGATTCTGGTCGCCTTGCCAGTTGGTAAGAGGCAAAATATACAACAAATTTAAGTATAATTTAAGGAAAATGAGATGGTCGTGAAAATTATAGCTCCACAGTGTAGTTTATTGGTTTTCTGACAAATAGTGCACTTCTGACTTGCTAAATATGGATGAGTTTTAAGATTTTGCAGGCTGGCGAAAAGTTTTATAGGCTTTTTTATTTTACTGAGTGAGTTTGCAACATTGGCCCAAAGCTCTAATTACACAATGCTGGAATGCGCTTGTTCTTACTTGACCATCTACCCAGATTGCAGGTTGTGTTCATTCATTATTCTATGGGGTTTTGCTACAGTTTAAAGAAGGGAAACACTATATGAGCAGATGTTTCTCAATTTTCAGAACTTGAAAAAAGTTGACAAAGTAACCATTTCCTCACAGCATCCTGTGTGTTGTTTTATATTTAATTTCTTGTTGTGTTTTTCTTTTAAGTTTCACAGAAGTGTTGCTAAGCTGTATTTTTTGTCATTTTGTAGTGAAAGCCCAAGAGTGCAAAAAATATTTTTCCCTTGTATCCTTTTCAGTGTTAGGATTGTCGTTAATCTTTTCTCATTCCTTAATCATTATAGATTATGTTAGAATAATATGTAGGGAAGTGTCATTCCTGTACCTTTTGGGAATAATATTTGTTGATTTCTTTTAAGATATGCACATAAACTCTTAACTCCAGATAAGCCCATAGTTTTCCCTTTCTACATTTTATATGCCTAACTTTTTACAGCTATTATTTTTATAACTGGCTTCATTTCTTACTGCTGCAAACTACTGTTTTAAGGTAGAGCAACCATTTGATAAATACTTCTGCTCTACATATTCAAGTATTTACTGATTATTGCTAGTCACAGAACTCTTGGAATTATTAGCTCATCATCAGAAGAGCTAAGATGTCATTCATTATTTGTAAGATTTTTATTTTGAAATAAACGTGTTTGACAATAATTAGCTAAAAAATAAACAAACAAACCAAGTTTAATGAAAGCATGTGCTTATGAAGCTGCTATTCTGCTTTTAAAAGTTTTCTACAGCATTGTTCATCAGCTCAAATAAGCAGACAGTGGGTGGTTAGATTGATAAGGGGTGGAGGGTTTACAGGATGGTTGCGGTAAAAGAACAAAGGAGTGAAATGTTAAGTATGCTTGCTAGAGGGTGTTTGAAGTGGTGATGCATTGTGGGTTTTGAGGTTTGATAAGGAAGGAAGTGAAGCCATAATGGGAATAATGACTTAAATGGGAAGGGGCTAAGGAAGTATTGGTAATAAGAGATATTGAGGGATTAAATTGGTGACAGAACAGGAATAAGGTCTGTTGTAAAAGATATACTGAGGTTTATTTTCAGAGTTGGTCAGGCTATTGTAGGTAATAAGTTTGTTTGGAAAAGACTGCTATAATATTATGTGGGTGAGATCATTCGGGAATGTCAAGGAATTTGATGCTGGTAGGTTGCAAGTCCACAGGGTACACTCATCCAAGGTGATGATAGAAATAGTGAAGAAAACTATGGAGGGAGACAAGTGCTGAAGTCCTCCATAAGGGAACCTAACTATTAATAGAAGAGGTGAGCCCATGATAGCCAGGGAGAAGAGGGGAAGAGGGTATTGCATTTGACTCACACAGTTGCCAGTTTTGCAAGAAGGCTGGAAAAGTGGTCTGGAAACAACATCAGGGAGTTGAAAGAACTCTAATTGCTCCATACTTCTTTGGTCTAGATCCTTCACAGGTGTAAGAAAAGAGTATTATTTGAGCAGTTCTGGTTTATCTGCTTTAATTAGGTATTTACCTCTTTGACCTTATCGTCATAATCTTTGTTTCACCAATGCCTGACCTATTTAGGTACTTAATAAATGTTTGTTCTGTAAATGCTAGACAAATTGAAATTGTGCCAGTGTCCTGGAATTCTAGAACAAAGAACATTGCTTAGACATTTAAAAAAGTGATTTGAAAACTAGTAAAAGAACTGTTACTTTAACACAATTATATTTTCAAAGTATGGAATTAAGTACCATAACTATAATGAGACATGTTTGTGTTTACAGGCATAATACAGGAAATAAATTACATAATTTTTTACATAAATAGGTGGATGACAGTTTCTTGATGGATTATAAAGGGTAGTTGGGATGTTTGGGAGAACATTCTTGATTTTTAGAAGTTGGCAGGAGGATATTGTGAAATTGATGCGTATCTTTTAGAACTTTCGACAATTATTACACCTCTGATGTCTGGCTGCTTTTTACTTTGTTGTTTCCTTTCATTGGAGCATTAGACTTTTGAGGACTGAATTGTAGCAGATTAATTTTGGGGCAAGATGGGTAAAGAAATCTTCAGTAATTTAAAGTAAAAAATTTCTGGCCGGACATGGTGGCTCACACCTGTAATCCCAGCACTTTGGGAGATTGAGGCGGGAGGATCACGAGGTCAGGAGGGCGAGACCATCCTGGCTAACACGGTGAAACCCCGTCTCTACTAAAAATACAAAAGATTAGCTGGGTGTGGTGGCAAGCGCCTGTAGTCCCAGCTACTCGGGAGGCTGAGGCAGGAGAATGGCGTGAACCCAGGAAGCGAGCTTGCAGTGAGCCAAGATCGTGCCACTGCACTCCAGCCTGGACAACAGAGGGAGACTCTGTCTCAAAAAAAAAAAAAAAATTCTGACCTAGGCCACGGCACAGTGGCTCATGCCTGTAATCCCAGCATTTTGGGAGGCTGAGGCAGGCAGATCACCTGAGGTCAGGAATTCAAGACCAGCCTGGCCAACATGTGGTGCAACCCCGTCTCTACTAAAAATGCAAAAATTAGCTGGGTGTGGTGGCTCATGCCTGTAATCCCAGCTACTTGGGGGGCTGAGGCAGGACAATCACTGGAACCTGGGAGGCGGAAGTGGCAGTGAGCTGAGATCTAGCTATTGCACTCCAGCCAAGGCTACAAGAGCGAAATTCTGTCTCAAAAAAAAAAAAAAAAAAAAAAAATTCTGATTGCTAAATGAAGAAGGAAGAGAAATAATGAAGGCAAATGACTCTATTATGATTTTGTAAAAAGAAAAATAAGACACAAAACCTTGGAATTTGGGGAAGCTTTAATGAAATGTTTAGCCAAATTGTTCTGAAACAGAAGAGGTTGGGGAAGAATGAGAGAAGGGAGAGGGAGAGAACATAGCTTTTATTATAGATGAATGTTTTAGAACTAAGGTAAATTTGAAAAATGCCTAGAGTTAATATTAGTAGGTCCAGAAATGGCAACTAACTGTGCAGGAACTACCCTAAGTGCTTTATAGACCTTATCTCCTGTAATACTCAATATGACCTTTCTGAGTGAAGAATTATTCCCTTTCTGAAAATGAGAAAACTAAGGGCCGGAAAAGGAAAGTAACTTGTTCAAGGGTATAAAACCTAAGTTTTTGTTTAATTTACAAAGTTTTATACACAGACTTTACAGATATATTTCAGTGAGTTTCGAAGGAGGTATTCACCAGTGTAACAACAGCCAAATCAAGATATAGATCATTTCCATTACTCCAGAAAGTTCCCTTGAAGGTTACACAATTCTTAAGAGACATGTTAGACATCAGTCTGTCTTCTTCCAGCTGCACCTCCACATTGCTCGTATTAAAAGGCAGATGAGAGCTGCTGGAGATAATCAGTGTGAGAAGAGCAGAGTTAATAGCTGGTATATACCTGATGGAGAGCCAAGCAATAAAAGTTTAAACAGCAAGACTAAAACCTCAAAAACTATATTTGGACAAATTTAACTCTGCTGTCCTTCATAGTTCCCAAGATTATTACTACTTTGTAAACAAGTTCTATCTTTGAGTTTTATATTGAATAATTTATTGAGTGCTTTCTGTCTACCAGACACTGTACTAGGTGTCTTTTCTACATTCCCATTCGATATACCAGTCATTTGAGAGAATTACCATTTGTTATTCCCATGTTATATACAAGAAAACTGAGACCCAGAGACCTTACACTGCTTTGGGATCGAACCCAAATCTGATATCAGAAACTAAACTTTTAACTGTGATGGTGTTCTCTGGATCATTCTGTAATACTAAATTATTTTTGATGCTTTATTTTAGAAGGCATTAAATTATGTACTGTTTTGTAAACATCTAATTCTTTACTAGTGGTTGACTTCTTATCCAGTCAGCATGTCTTTGCTTACTGTCTGTCACGTTCTATACTAGGCAGTGGTTGCATAAAGATGGAAATATAGTGATCTCAAGGAGCTTAGCGTATTTGATGAATTGGAGAAGTCATAGTGTTTTCACTTAAAAATTCTGGATTCATTTGCTGGGCGTGGCAGCGGGCGCCTGTAGTCCCAGCTACTCGGGAGGCTGAGGCAGGAGAATGGCGTGAGCCCGGGAGGCGGAGCTTGCAGTGAGCCGAGATGGCGCCACTGCACTCCAGCCTGGGCGACTGAGCAAGACTCCGTTTCAAAACAATAAATAAATAAATAAATAAATTCTGGATTCAATTTCTGATTTCTTGGGCTTAAAAAAAAAAAAACTCTGTGACCTTTAGTAGTGTTGCTTTTCTGTGTTTCAGTTTCCCTATCTGTAGAACAGAAGTAAATACTTAACAGGTTTGTCTAGAGGATCAAATGAAATAATGTGTGTGAAGAATAAAGTTTAGGTGGGAGGATCACTTGAGCCCAGGAGTTCAGGACTGGCATGGGCAACATAGTGTGAGCCCGTCTCAAAACAGACATAAAATTACGCAGGTATGGCATGCGCCTGTAGTCCCAGCTACTTGGGGGAGGCTAAGGCAAGAGGATTGCTTGCCTAGGAGGTCAAGGCTGAAGTGAGCCATGATCACGGCACTACACTCCAGCCTGAGTGACAGAGTGAGACTCTGTCAGAAAAATAAAATAAAAAATAATTTTTTTAAAAAAGTAAAGTTTTAATGTGTAAAGCAAACTCTTACAGATTATTGTACTATTAACTACAATACATTTGATTAATTCTATGTGGGTAGCATTTTTTGTGAAAGTCCCAGTTAGCTAAGGAGTAATTTTTACCCAGGAAAATGGTATAGGGCCAAAGGGTGGTTAGTGAAAGTTTTACAGAAGAGGTGACATTTAAGATTAAAATGCAATGTTGGTGCTTAAAGAGATAAGGTTATATTATCTGCCACTTACTAGTTGAAATATCCTTCTCCTCTATGAGCTGAATAAAAGAATTGTGTTACTATAAACTAGAGCTTGAATTAAATTGACTAAAAATTTTGTTATATCAAAACTGTATATTTTTGTATTCCATAATGTTTTATAAAAGACTAATTATGCATAGGTAATTTCTGATTCCTTCTGTCTTTTAAGAACTTTAAGCCATTGCTGAAATTTGCAAAACTTTGTAGGCCAGTACTCGAGTAAATTTATTTTTAGAGACTGTAGTGAACTTGGAGGTACTGCTTTGGTATTACGAGTATTTGGATGATCCTGTTGCTTTTATCATGTTTGTGTTGCTTAAAAATACATACATACCTGCATACACACATGTACACAGACATACATTTGGTCACAACATTTGGTTTCAGCTATTTGTAATTTTTACCAAAAAAGGTATGGTCAGGTTTGCTATTTTGTTTATTTACTTAAGCACATTGGAAGTTGTAGAAGATTTTATCTGGAGGACCTCTGAGAGCTAGTTCAAATTATGAGGTCAGATACTGTCTTTGTGTTGTCCTTCCTTATTTCCACATGGCCTACATTAGTGTAGGTTCCCCCAAAATACTCAAATGGGTCAATGAATAAGAAAGTGAACAAATGAATGAATGATTTTTTTAAAAAAAAGAAGAGGCTGTGCAAGTTTCCTTTGTGAGTAGTCACCTGACTGCTAGTCTGGCCCATTGTAGTTTACTACCCTGTTTATATATTACTATAATTTAAAATCTTATCTCTTATAACTGTAGTTATAACTGTAGTTATAAACTGTGATGCTAACTGAATACAGTTGATTTTTTAAAATCCTAATACCGTATAAGACTGTTAACATAGGTACACTGGGCTTCCTTTTTCCTTACATGCCTGTTTATACAATATTATTAATACATAATAGAAAAAATTGTACTTGTCACAACTAGCATGCTATATAAATGTAGTTGTTTGCAAATGATGATTTTAAAAATTGGTTTCCAGAGATCCAGAATATCTTTAATATGTTATGCTGTAGAAAAAGTAGTCAGGTTCTGCAGTGACCTATAGTTTGTATTTTAAAAGAAGGTAATTGCAGTGTGAGGAAATTATTTGGTGATGTTGAGTAAATTTTACACTACAGTTTATGAATCTGTATTAACTTATGGTAGAACTGGACAGAACTTAGTAATTCTTGCCTCCAATTCTGTCTGTAGCCAGAAGCTCAATGATGTGCCAAAGAGTACATAGCCTGAACCATGAAATTGGTAGAAGTAGAATCCAGGTATCTCAGCACATGGACCCCAGAGCTTTTTTTTTTTTTTTTTTTTCCTTTTTTACTGTTGCCATGGAAAATGACATTATGCCTATATCTAGAAATATTGTTAGATGATTTCTTGCTTTTAATCTTTTCTTTGAAAATACATTAAAGCAACAGAAATGAAGTGATTTTGTGGGATTATATTGTGGTACACAGGGGTTCACTCTTAGTTTAATTTTCAGTTGTTTATTTTTTGTGGGAGAACCCTGGCAGTAAGTGACAAGGCAGCAGTAAACAGAGGCTCTAAATCTCCTCTTTTATAACAGCATGTGTTATTAGCTTTTAGGAATCATCAAGCAGAAAAAGAGTTGTTCCAAAAATATCTGGAAGTCTTTTTTCTACCCTTGTAAACTTTTCATATATCTATACAATGTAATTAAAACTACCTCCTTGCTTTCAGTGTTGGAGGATGTTGTGGATTTCAAAAGAGATTCCCTAACATTGGAATAAGACTCCCCAAAAAAGAAGTTGAAAGTAGTCCAGTTCCTCAGGATAGTACCCAAGTAAAATGGAAGACTTATTCAGAGATGGAGGACAAATGAGCAGCTGGGCAAATGGTGATGAGTTTTTTGGGTGTGTTAGTGAGATTGATAGCTTCCTGGTTCAGCTTTCAGACTAGAACCAAGGTTCTTAATGTGAGATCCCAGGACCACCTGAGACTTCATTAGAAATGCAAATTTGGGAACCTGACCCAGACCCATTGAACCCTTAACACCCAGACTGAAGCCCAGCATTTTGTTTAACCAGCCCTCGAAGGTTATTCTACTGCACACTTAACTTTGAGACTTACTAACCTAGAAAAACATAAGCCTTAAGGTCTACCATTGTAATCACTTAGAGTGGGGGACTGTTGGCTTTAGGACCACATGAAATTACCAGTATTCTGCTTTTGACATACAAAAATGTCAGTGTCATGTAATTCAACCTGATACAATTGACTGAAAAAACACTATAGAATAGCGATTTCTCTTATGACTGAAGGACCCAGGTAAGTAGACTATAAGGTAAATGAAGGTATTTGTTCATCTCCACCCTTTTTTAAAAAAACTGGGGTTCTGTGTAAATATATTACCAATGCCAATTACTTCAGTGTACCCATCCTCTCCTTCCTTTCCCCCAGCTCTGTTGGCTTCCCCCTTAAATAGAAATATATATAAGAAGAAGGAATATTTTTTCATGTCCTTAGCCAGTTTTTTTTTCCTGAGGGTTCAGCTGTTGCCATTACTGCATCTTTAACCACCCACTCTTCTTGCCCCTGTAACATTCTTTTCAATAGCAGTGGTGTCCAGCTCTGCCACTTAGTCTAATCAGTCTGCTGAAAGACACAGCTGTTTCTGTTTCAGAGAGGAGCCTAAATTGACTAAAATTTAGTACAAATTTTAGTCAACTTTAAGTAAACTGGTTTTGAGTAATTAAAACTACAAGATGGACTTTCTGTTTTCATGTGTAGGTCAAAATGAGCTATTCCATTAATTCTCTCAAAACGTGTAACCCCCTTCCTTTTTCATTTTATTTTTAAACCAACACTAAGTGTTGTGCTAGGCTTTGCCTTACAGAAATGAATAAAATAGAGATGATATTATACTTAGGTAATACTGCAGCCATGCACCTAAACTTTATAGTAAAAGACAATAAATGAAGTAGGCTAGTGGGGGTGTATATTAGTCCGTTTTCATGCTGCCAATAAAGACATACCCGAGACAGGGCAATTTACAAAAGAAAGGTTTAATTGGACTTACAGTTCCACATGGCTGGGGAAGCCTCACAATCGTGGCAGAAGGCACGTCTCCCATGACAGCAGACAAGAGAGCTTGTGTAGGGAAGTTCCTGTTTTTAAAACCATTAGATCTCATGAGAACATCACGCAAAACACCCACCCCCATGATTTAGTCATCTCCCACCAGGTCCCTCCCACAACACATGGGAATTATGGGAGCTACAAGATGAGATTTGTGTGGGGACCCAGAGCCAAACCATACCATTCTGCCCCTAGTCACTCCTAAATCTCATATCTTCTTCGCATTTCAAAACCAACCATGCCTTTCCAACTGGTTTTGAGTAGTTAACCCCCAAAGTCTCAACTCAGAAGTCCACAGTCCAAAGTCTCATCTGAGACAAGTCCCTTCCGCCTATGAGCCTGTAAAATCAAAAACAAGTTAGTTATCTCCTAGATACAGTGGGGGTACAGGCATTGGGTAAATATAGCTGTTTCAAATGGGAGAAATTGGCCAAAACAAAGGGGCTACAGGCCCCCATGCAAGTTCAAAATCCAGCAGGACAGTCAAATATTAAAGCTTCAAAATGATCTCTTTGACTCCATATCTTGAATCTGGGCCATGCTGATGCAGCATCCTATGGTCTCAAGCAGTTCTGCCCGTGTGGTTTTGCAGGGTACAGTCTCCCTCCTGACTGCTTTCAAAGGCTGGTGTTGAGTGTCTGCAGCTTTTCCAGGCGCACAGTACAAACTGTCAGTGGATCTACCATTTTGGGGTCTGGAGAGTGGTAGCCCTCTTCTCACAGCTCCACTAAGAGGTGACCCAGTAGGATTCTGTGGGGGGCAGGGGCGGGACTCTGACTCCACGTTTTCCTTCATCACCGCCCTAGCAGAGGTTCTCCATGAGAGCCCCATCCCTGCAGCACACTTTTGCCTGAGCATTCAGGTGTTTCTATATATCTTCTGAAATATAAGCAGAGGTTCCCAAACTTCAATTCTTGACTTCTGTGCACCTGCAGGCTCAACACCGCGTGGAAACTGCCAAGGCCTGGGGCTTCCACCCTCTGAGGTCACAGCCTGAGCTGTACCTTGACCCCCTTTAGTCACAGGTGGAGTGGCTGGGACCCAGGGCGCCAAGTCCCTAGACTGCATAGGGCAGAGGGACCCTGGGCCCAGCCTATTAAATCATTTTTTCCTTCTAAACCTCCAGCCCTGAGATGGGAGGGGCTGCTGCAAAGGTCTCTGACATGCCATGGAGACATTTTCCCCATTGTCTTGGAATTAACATTCGACTCCTCATTACTTATGCAAATTTATGCAGCTGGTGTGAACTTCTCCTCAGAAAATGGGATTTTCTTTCCTATCACATTGTCAGGCTGCAAATTTTCCAAACATTTATGCTCTGTTTCCCTTATAAAACTGAATGCCTTTAACAGCACCCAGGTCACCTCTTGAATGGCTTGCTGCTTAGAAATTTCTTCCGCCAGCTACCCTAAGTCATCTCTCTCAACTTCAAAGTTCCACAGATCTCTAGGGCAGGGGCAGAATGCCGCCAGATCTTTGCTAAAAAGTAACAAGACCCACCTTTGCTGTAGTTCCTAACGCTTTCCTCATCTCCATCTGAGACCACTTCAGCCTGGATTTCATTGTCCGTATCATTATTAGCATTTTGGTCGAAGCTATTCAACATGTCTCTAGAGAATTCCAAACTTTCCCACATTTTCCTGTCTCCTTCTAAGCCCTCCAGACTGTTCCAGTCTCTGCCTGTTACCCAGTTCCAAAGCTGGTTCCACATTTTTGCGTGTCTTTTCAGCAGCACCCCACTCTACTGGTACCAATTTACTATATTAATCCCTTTTCACACTGCTGATAAAGACATACCTGAGACCGGGCAATTTGCAAAAGAAAGATTTACTTGGACTTACAGTTCCACATGGCTGGAGAAGCCTCACAATCATGGCAGAAGGCAAAACACATGTCTCGCATGGTGGCCGACGAGAAGAAAGCTTGTGCAGGGAAATTCCGGTTTTAAAAACCATCAGATCTCATGAGACTCATTCACTATCATGAGAACAGCATGGGAAAGACCCGCCCCCATGACTCAGTCATCCCCCACCGGGTTCTTCCCACAACACATAGGAACTATGGGAGCTGCAAGATCAGATTTGGATGGGAACACAGAGCCAGACTGTATCAGGGTGGTAGAAGTGTTTCACGTGAGCTGACTGGCAGTAACTGATTTGTTTTCCAGATAATTGACATACTGTGTTATATACTGCTTTTTTCCTACTTAATAGTGCTTTTTTGAAAAGAGAAGTTGTGGCTGGGCATAGTGGCTCACACCTGTAATCCCAGCACTTTGTGAGCCGGGATGATTGCTCAGGACCAGAACTTTGAAACCAGCCTGGGTAACAGCAAGACCTGCATCAGTACTGAAAGTAGAAAAAACAAACAAAACAAAAAAACAGTTAGCAAAGTATAGTGGCACATGGCTGTAGTCCCAGCTGCTCAGGAGGCTGAGGCAGGAGGATCACTTGAGCCTGGGAAGTTGAGGCTGCAGTGAGCCTTGATTGTGCCACTGCCCTCCAGCCTGTTAGAATGAGAACCTGTCTCCAAAAAAAAAAAAGTTGTAATTGTATCAATTTTTGCGTTATGTAAGAGAGTAGAGAGAATAAGATATCATCCATTTTCACCTTCACTCCCAGTTTTATTGTGCTTGCTTTTACTTGTATAAGTGATTTCTGTAATGTTCTATATGTTCTTTATTAGCTCTAGATAGTATTACCTATGTTTCTGAATCATGGTCTTGTTCCTTTCCTTACTCCTTCAGTCTCACAATTTTAATTAGTTGTTAATTTTGCATCATCAAGGTATTTGCATTTTGTTCTGACTATAACTTTTTTTACTTTTTAAATCAGTTCTAATGATGATTATATGAATACTTACTATGGAACAAAGTGGAATGTCTCTACAGTATGAAATGTAATCCTCTGTACATGAAAATTTCATCAGTTGAAAATTTTCCAAGTGGAAAGTTCTTGTGGATTCTCATCTGATTGTTGTTGTTTCCTACTCTTCCTCTGAGGTTATTCAGCTCTACTGTGTCTTCACTTCCGTGTTTTCTTCTTCATTTGGTTAGAGCTGTGGTCTTTAAAATTAGACATTAATGTAGAAGGAGGCACACAAAATAATTTAGAGGAGTATCAGGATTTATTAGAAATTAAATTATGTGTTAATTTTTATCTATAATTTTTAATTTTTATTTTGGTATGTTTTACAATACATGTATTAATATAGGGATGTATATATTTTATAAAACTATACTGAGTATATTCAGATTTTTTTTTACTCATAAGGGTGTGCCATACAAAAAAATTTAGAGTTTAATTGGGTTCAGAATACATTTTAAATATAGGATGTCAGACTTTTCAAGTACGTATTATCTGAAAATGTCCTTTATTTGGTCCTCATTCTTGAATAAATTTGAGTATGGATTTTTTTTTTTTTTTTTTGGAGATGGAGTCTCGCTCTGTGACCCAGGCTGGAGTGCAGTGGCACAATCTTGGCTTACTGCAACCTCGGCCTCCTGGGTTCAAATAATTCTTCTATCTCAGCCTACCAAGTAGCTGGGACTACAGCACTTGCCACCACACCTGGCTAATGTTTGTGTTTTTAGTAGAGACAGGGTTTCGCCATGTTGGCCAGGCTGATCTCAAACACCTGACCTCAAGTGATCCACCTGTCTCGACTTCCCAAAGTGCAGAGATTACAGGCAGCAGCCATGGCACCGAACCTGAGTATGGAATTCTAAGTTCAGCTTTTTTTTTCTTAACAGCATTTACCCCTTGCCTTAATATAGTATTCAGATTTTAGTCTGACTTGTTCCTTTGTAGATAACATAGAAGTTTTAGGATTTTCTTTTTTTAATGGAATTTTGGAGTTTTATCCAGATTTGTCTAGGTATAGATCTTTTTTCAGTACTCATTCTTGGCAGTTGATGAGGCCTGTCTATGAACTTGTGTCTCCCTTCAGATTATGGAAATAATCTTGTGTTTTTCTCTTTATATATCTCTTGCTCCTAGTCGTACCTTCTTTAAGAGCACCTGTCAGGTCAATACTGGACCTCCCCGGTCTGACCCACAGTTCCCTGATTTCTCATATTTCCTATATTTGTGTTTTTAATCTGTCTCCTTAGAAGTCGTCTTTATCTTTTATTTTCTACTCATGCATCAGTTATGACCATATTATTATTTATCTTGCACGTTAAACTTATTTTGTGATTTATTTTTAATCACGAAGTCTTTGTTTCTGACCACTTTTGCAAAGCAGCTTGTTCTTGTTTTATTCAATTGTGCTTTATGAGAAAATTTTTTAAAAGTATATCATTCAGTCCCCTGAATTGTCTCCATTTCTGTGAGAGTTCTTTGTTAATTTTTTTCTTCCCATTTTGTACCTTCTCTTTTATCTATTAGTTTTGGGGAAAACTAATAGATAAAAGAGAAGGTGCAAAATGGGAAGAAAAAAAATTATCCTTGGCTTTCCGTTCATATGTTAGGATGAGGGACTGTGTTGCTAAAAGATGGTATTTGGCTGTCATGGTCTTCAGTGCAGTTGTGTAGATCTGTTTCCCCAGCATCCTCTTTCTTGAATAGAAAGGTTATGGACACATTTGGTATAAGTGGGCAAGGTGTCTCAACATGATGACTTCCCTGAAGTTGCATGTGTAAGTTGGGAACTGTCACACATGTCCAACTAAGGAGGGCTTTATTTTGTGTGGGAGGGTGCTCTAATACTATTTAATTTCTATTAGAAGTTATCTTTTCTCCTTTTTCTTCACGTCTCATTCCTAATGTCTGCTATGGTATTGAGAGTTAGTCCAAGCTGTATCCTGTTTGTGTCTCAGGAATTGGCACTCTCACAAGAAACATACCCAGACAGGTGGCCCTCTTCCTTTAGAGGGCAATTGTTGGCTTTGCTGTGATGGTAAAAGCTACAACTGCCACCCTTGGGGAAGGGTAGAGCCCCAGCTGTCTCATCTAGCCTAAATACTGTTTCTGAAATAATTACTCTGAGGCTTGCCTCTTGACCGTTTCCTGTTCTTTGTGTACGTGATGAAAGGTTAATTTTTCTTTGGGCCTCCTTAAAAGAAACATGGATACTTACAGTATCCTGGATTGTGATTTATCTCCCTTTATATATCTGCTAATTTATTGCCATTCCTCTGACTTGAATTTTTCAAAATGTCTGATCTACCAGTATCACACCCTTTCTTATTTTCTAACGTTGTTATTGGTTTTTTGGTTTGTTTGTTTTTTTTTCTTTTTTTGTAAAAATTTGTTGTTATCTCATTGAGTATGGTGTTGGGAAATAAAAGAGATTGATAAATGTGTTCCTTTCACTGCCTTGAACTGTATATATTTTTCTCAAAGTTCCATCTTGGGTGCAATATATGACTCAGGTATCTAGAAATCAGAAAATTAATAGAAAAACTGTATACGATTGTCACATATGAATTGACAAGATGGTATGACTCCCTTTTGTTCTGGGTTTTTAAAACCAAGCATTGTCTGTTACTTACATTCTGGAAAGGACATGTCTTAAAGAATTTAGTGTAAGCTTGGACTCAAATCCAGTCAAGTGCTGCCAAATTTTAGTGCTAGGACTTTGAGTAGGTTACTTTGCATTTTTGCAACCTCGTTTACTTATCTGTAATATTGGCAGAGGCAGTTATTATCTTCCTCTTAGAGTTAATTTGAGAATCAATTAGATAAATACTTAAGTCTGGCATATTGAAAACCTTTAGAAAATATCTGTTCTCATTGTTTTTAAATTCCCTCTTTTCAGGAAAATGTTATTTATACATTTTAGATAGCCCCTTCCTTACAGGACAGATAAGTTTCTGCAGAGTTGACTGTGAAGCAGATTATTATAAAACAAATTTCAAAATAGTTCTCTTTATAATATCTGGGGAGAAAAATTATGAGTTGAAAGCTCTTGGTGAAGAAGTTTGTTAGTGGCTTGCTGGAATGAGTAGCAAGTACACTTGCAGAGAGAAGTTAGCTACTAGAAATGGTTGTCCCGCTTAGGAAGCACCTGCTGAAATAGTAGAGCCCTTTGCATAATTGGGCTCATAGGAAGCCAATAAGTAATACCCATCTTGTATCATTTTTCTGTGTATACTTCTATAAAGTTATAATGAATATGATGTATTCTTTATGGCCCTTTTGAATATGTTTTTGACCACCCCGTTTCCATACTGTTCTTCATTGTTACCTTGGTCATAAATGAACTGTTTGTGTGTGTGTGTGTGTGTGTGTGTGCACGCTCATGTGTCTGTGTGTGTGTGTGTTTCTGGACTCTTTTTTTCTTTAATCAACTTCTCTGTTTTTCTACCAGTACCACTCTGTCTTAATTACAGTTGCTGTATTTTAGGTTTATGTTTTCTAAGTCTTTCAACTTTGTTGTTCATGATTGCTTTGGTATTCTTGACCCATTTGCATTTCCATGTAAGTTTTAGAATCAACTTGTCAGTTTCCACAAAAAGCAGCATTGGGATTTTTATTGTTATTACACTGAGTTTATATGTTAGTCTGAAAATATATACTTTTTTTAAACTTTTAAGTTCAGGGGTACATGTGCAGGTGTGTTATATAGGTAAACTCCTGTCATGAGGGTTTGTTGTACAGATTATTTCGTTACCCAGGTATTAGTCTAGTACCCATTAGTTATTTTTCCTAATCCTCTCCCTCCTCCCACTAATAGGCCCCAGTGTGTTGTTTCTTGCTATGTGTCCATGTGTTTCCATCTTTTAGCTGCCACTTATAAGTGAGAACCTGTGGTATTTGGTTTTCTGTTCGTGTGTTAGTTTGCTAAGGATAATGACCTCCAGCTCCATCCATGTTCCTGCAAAGGATGTGATCTCGTTCTTTTATATGGCTGTGTAGTATTCTGTGATGTACTACCTTTTTTTAATCCAGTCTACCACTGATGGCATTTAAATTGATTCTGTGTCTTTATTGTGAATAGTGCCGAGGTGAACATATGTGTGCATGTGTCTTTATGACAGAATGATTTATATTCTTTTGGCTATATCCCAATAATGGGATTGCTGGGTCAAATGGTAGTTATGTTTTTAGGTCTTTGAGGAATTGCCACACTGTTTTCTACAATGGTTGAAGTCAGTCTGAATATATTAAAATCGATGTCTTTACAATAATGAATTTTCTAATTCATGAATACTATATATCCCTTCATTAATTTACCTTATCTGTACTTTCTCTTAATCTTTTGTAGTTTTCAGTGTAAAGATTGCATCCTTCATTAGATTTATTTCTAGGAAGTAGACTTTTAAATTATACTTTGGTATCTTTTAAAATTTTTGTTTTCCGATTGTTGCTAACATAAAAATATAATGGATTTTTATATGCTGACTTTGTATACAGCATCCTTGACAAACTTCATTGTTACTCCTGTTACTTTGTCTGACTCAAGCATGTTATCTGTGAATGGTGACCATTTTCTTTATGCCTTTCCAATTCTTATGCTTTTGTTTATTTATTTTTACTTTAAGGTACTGGATAGGACCTCTAATACAATTTGAATGGAAGTGGTAATAGTAGTCTTGTCTCATTACCATTTCTCAGGGAAACCTTACTGTAGGGTGTGTGTGTGTGTGTGTGTGTGTGTGTGTGTGTGTGTGTGTCTGTGTGTGTTAAGACACTTTTAAAATTAAGGATTTATTCCTAGTGTGTAGCATTTTCATCCTGAATGGATATTGAATTTTATCAAATGCTTTTTCTGCAACTATCAAAGTGACCTTTTCCCTCCTTTTTCTGTTAATGGGATAAATTACATTAAAAATTCTAATTTTTAATCTAGTCTTAACAGTTGGAGTATTTTGGCTTATGTATAAAAATGTAATTATAAATAATATAATTATATATTTATTTACAATCTTTTTTCTCTTCTTTTTAAAATCTATTTCATTTTTAGTTATGCTGTCTTTTCTTGTAGTGGTTACTGTAGAGATTACAGTGTACTTCATGGAGTAACTTGAGCTACTACCAAGCATTATTTTTGCCCCACTTCCCCAAGAATGCTAAAACCTTACTTAGAATACCTTTTTCCCTATAAAGAACACTTTTTACTCCATTTATCCCTCATGGTTTTTACATTACTGTTGGCATGCATTTTAATTCTATTTATATTTAAGCCCCAAGACATTACAATTTTTCATTGGCCAGTTTTGGAAAATTCTTACTTATCTCTTCAAATATTGCTTCTCTCTTTTGCTTCTGTGACTCCACTAAATAGGTGTTAGACTCTTGCACTGTGTCTCACGTTTGCCTTTGGCTCTTTGTAATACCTATATTTTTTTCTCTGGTTTAGTGAAAATATCTTCATTGATCTTTTAAAAAGTTTTCTAGTCTTACCTTTTGCTGTTTAGTCTATTCAACTTATATTAAGTAATTTCAGTTATTTTCCAGTTCTAGAATTTCCATTTGATTATTTTTAAATGAAATTATTAGTAAAACTCCGTTGCCTGTTTTTTTTTTTTTTTTTTTCCTCCTAGCTTTGATTCATAAGCATCTGTTTTTTGGCAGCCTGATAATTTTTGATTGAATAACTGTAAAAATTGGGAAGGCTCCAGATGATAATCTTCTTTTAGACAGGATTTATTATTTCTTTTCTTAGACATGTTAGCGTGGGAGCTGATAGCTTTCATCCAGTCAGGGACTAAAGTGAATCAAGACTGTTTTAAGGCTATTTGTACATTTGATTTGTCTTCATACAGTCTAGCTTTACTTTACAGGTGTTTCAATTTAGTCTTAAATTCTTGGGACACTGTGGCAAATCTGAACTCTAATCCTTGTCTTGTTTGCAGTGTAAGATGTCTGAAAACTTTGCTGCTTGAATTACTGTTGCATGCAAGTCAGCATTTGGCCGAAGTCTTAAAGAACACCTCACCAGGATCTTAACCCCTTGGGTATCCTATTTTATCTCCAGCGCCATGAGGCCAACAGAATCTTTGTTGATAGTTTCATCCCATGGCAGTGGCTCTGTCTGGGTAAAGTATGGATTCTCGCTCTTGCATTATGGTTACAATCCGCAAATATTATTGAGGAGAAAAGTGGTGGTAGTCTGTCAGCCCAATTTATTTATTTTTATTTTTGTTCGCTTTTTTTTTTTTTTTTTGAGATGGAGTCTTGCTCTGTTACTCAGGCTATAGTGCAGTGGCGTGATCTCGGCTCACTGCAAGCTCTGCCTCCCGGGTTC
Source organism: Macaca fascicularis (assembly GCF_037993035.2). Classification (NCBI taxonomy): domain Eukaryota; kingdom Metazoa; phylum Chordata; class Mammalia; order Primates; family Cercopithecidae; genus Macaca; species Macaca fascicularis. The sequence continues at coordinate 33,942,307 of NC_088386.1, forward strand.
ACACCATTCTTCTGCCTCAGCCTCCCGAGTAGCTGGGACTACAGGCGCCCGCCACCACACCCAGCTAATTTTTTGTTTTTGTTTTTGTTTTTTTATTTTTAGCAGAGATGGGGTTTCACAGTGTTAGCCAGGATGGTCTCGATCTCCTGACCTCGTGATCCGCCCTCCTCGGCCTCCCAGAGTGCAGCATGAGCCGCCGTGCCTGGCCTTGTTTTCGTTTTTACTTCTGTGATGACTTGAAATGTCAGCCCATCTTTAGGTTGTTCTCCCTTCTCTGGAATCTTGTGACCTTTTGTCCTGATTGCTTGAGCAGCTCTAGATACCTTTAAACATACTTATTTTTATTCGAGTTTTTCTATTTCTCAGCAGAATTTACTTTACCTGCCAGTTATTCCATTATCCCCAGAAGCAGAACATCTCATGATAACCTCTAAGTACTTTTCTCATACGTTGTTTTGATCATTACCAGCCTTATCTCCCCTGCCCATCTTTACCGTCAACTGTCATCAGTAAAGTTTTACTTACTGTTTCTATTCAGTACTCACGTTGTGGTAAGAGTGTGTATATGTATAAAATTTCCTATTATCCACTCAACAACCATAGGGCAATGAGGTGCTATAATAATTTAATAAACAGAGGAGAGGCCCAGTACCTATAAGATCACAGAATTCATGGCAAAGCACTGATTCACACTGATCTCAGTATATAACTCTTGCTATTAAAATCTATGCTCTTGTTTGTGGTCTTCCTATAATCTTGTTTGCTTCCTATAGAATACAGCTCAGGGAATATCTTCAGGACATTCTTGCTGTCCTGAAGTGCTTCATTATCACTCTGTACAGTTCTCTCTCATATTATCATATTCAAAATATCTCAGTGAGTGTCTGTATCCTCTACTGTGTTATAGTTTTTGCCAAGAATAGGGAATGTGTTTTGTCTTTGTACCCCAGGGTTCATTAGTGCATGATATATCTAAGCATATAATAAATGTTTATTATATTTCCCTAAAGTCTTTGTATACTTAATTTGAATGGATTTAAGAAATGTGTGTGTGTATTACTATTTTATCACCTTTATAAACACTTATTAGAATCTAATTCTACTCCCTGGTAACAGTCGTAGCAAAACTGTTGAACTATATGTTAAGTTACATATTATATTAACTCTTTTTCATCATATATATAAAGTTGTTTTGACCTCAGGCAATATTTTGTTATGACATCCTGAAGCAGTTCAGAGGACTTTTAGCATAAATATGGTGGTATTTCAAAATTGTAAAGTAATTTACCATTTGTTAATTGTAGAATTAATAAACAAAAATGCTATGTGTGTAATTAAATCACAGTTGATTAAGCTACCTCCTAGAAGATGAATGAGCTGATTGCAGATAACAATGAAAGACATAGCTCATAAACATCAGTCTCATTTTATAACTGTATAAAATTTTGATAATACTCTTTAGACAGCATGATTTTTTTTAACCCTACTTTCCTGGGTAATTTATATATTTTATTGGTCTAGAAGCCTGATAGCTAACACACTTGATATACTGCACAGTTGAAGACATTTGTTAAAGAAACTTAATAGTTTTTCCTTTGGGTGATTAAAAATAACAATTAGTACTTTATTCTCTATTAGTGGCTAATTTAGACTCAATAGTTATAGAAGATATTTTATCGAGTTGACCCTCTGTATCCACCGATTCCGCATCTGAGGATCCAACCAACTGTGGATCAAAAATATTTGGGAAAAAAATAATTAACAATACAACAATTTAAAAAATTCAAATAAAGCAGCACAGTATAACAACTATTTACATAGTATTTACATTGTATTAGGTGTTAAGTAATCTAGAGATGATTTAAAGATACCAGAGGATATGTGTACGTCAAATACAGTTATTATGCCATTTTATATAAGGGACTTGAACAAATCTGTGAATTTTGGTATCCATGGGAGTCCTGGAATCAGTCTCCCATGGATTGTTGTAAACAAAGGGACAACTTTGATTACTTTTCAATCACAAAAGAAATGTGTATATATTTGCATATGGACATGTATGTGCAGGTACTTTTTAAAAATGAGGTAAAATTCATACAAAATTTATCATTTTTTTTAAAATAAAAAGTACAGTTCAGTAGTGGCTTAGTACATGGACAGTGTTGTGCAACTAGCATCTCTGTCTAGTTCCAGAACACTTTTATCAGTCCCAGAGAAAACTCCATAACCAATTACTTACCGTTTCCCCCTCCTGACAGGCCCTAACAACTACTTATCTGCTTTTTGTATGTATGGATCTGCCCAGTATTTAATACAATGTGGCCTTTTGTGCCTATCTTCTTCACTTAGCATAATGTTTTGAAGATTCATTCATGTTGTAGCATGCATCAATACTTTATTTCTTTTTATGACTACATATTATTTCATTGTGTGACCAGGCTTAATGGCTCACACCTGTAATCTCAGCACTTTGAGAGGCTGAGGTAGAAGGATCCCTTGAGCCCATGAGTTCAGGACCAAACTGAGCAACAGTGAGACCTCGTCTCTATAAAAAATGAAATTACCTAGGCATGGCAGTGAGCTGTGATTGCATCACTGTATTTCAGCCTGAGTGGCAGAGCAAGACACTGTTTAAAAAAAGGAAAATTCATTGTGTACATGTACCACTTTTTAAAAATTCATTTATTCCTTGGTGAGCATTTGGACTGTCCAGCAGTGGATGGATTATTAGCTAGTAACCTTTTGGCTATAATGAATACTGCAGCAATGAACATTTACATCTCAGTCATTTGAACACCTGTTTCCAGTTCTTTTGGATACATACCTAGGGGTAGAATTGCTGGATCATAGGGTAATTCTGCGTTTAATATTTTGAGGAGTCCTTAAACTGTTTTCCACAGCGGTTAAACCATTAAACATCTCCACAAGCAATGTCCACGGATTTCAGTTTCTCTATATCCTCGTCAATGCAGGTGATTCCTCACTTGGTTTTTTTTTTTTTTTTTTTAATTTAGCCATTCTAGTGAGTTTTTTTTTCCCCCCCCAGCATTTTTACTGTGATCCATACATTTGCAGATTTCTTTGCTTTTAACCTACTTGGACTTGATTGAGCTCCTTAAATGTATATATTATTGCTTTTCAATAAATTTAGGAAGTTTTCAGCCATTATTGTTTTAGCTATTTTTTTCTGCTTCTTTTTTCTTTCTTCCCCATCTGGTTCTCCTGTTATGTATACGTCAGTATGCCTAAAATAGTGTCCTACAGTTCTCTGAAGATGTTCATTTTTCTTCATATTTTTCTATCTGGATTGTATAAACTCTATTGATTTGTCTGTAAGTTCACTAATTCTTCTATTAGTTCACATCTACTGTTGACTTCCTCTAGTGAATTTTCATTTCAGTTGTATTGTTCAGCTCCAGAATTTTTATTTGGTTCTTCAAAAAAAAAATAACCTTTAACTTTTTGTTGATATTCTTTTTTTGTTTTGTTTTGTTTTTGTTACATTGTCATCATACCTTCCTCTACCTTGATTATGGTTTCCTTTAGTTCTTTAAACATATTTATTAATGGCGATTTGGAATGCTTTGTCTGTTAAATCCAACATGTAAGTGTAATCACAGTTTCTGTTATCTGCTTTTTTCCCCAGCATATGGGTCATACTTTCTGTTTTTTCATGCCTTCTAATTTCCTATTCAAAGCTGGACATTTTACGTAGTATATTGAGAAATTCTTGGAACTGGTTTCTTCTTTCCAGGACATGCTGTTGCTTCTTGCTTATTTTGTTTATGGACTGTTTTAGTGGAGTCTATTTAGTGCCCCCCCCCCCCCGCCCCAGCCCGCCACACACACAGTGTTAATTTAAGCCTCTGATGTTGCACCTCTGGGGAAGCAGCCTTGGGTATTCCCAGTTACCGTGGGTGATAGTGGTTTGGCGGGGCTCTCTTTTTGCCTGACTACACACATCTGTTAAGGTCCATTAATCTAGTGCTAATTACAGTTTTCAACAATGCCCTGGGGCATTATGTTGTTCTATAGACTCATCAAATTTGGTTTCCTTTGAAGAAATAGTTCCCTAAGTCAGTGCTTGAAATTTCTTCTGAACCCAGGTGGACTCCTCTCAGCTGTCTCTTTTCCTGTTTTTTTTTCGGGCAAATCAACTGTCCAGTTTAGCCTTTGTGTCTGTTGATTCCTCCAGTCTCTTCTCATTTGCCTCTCACAGCCTCTACTATTTTTCAGATCATGCTTGCATGTTTCCTTGCAAATGAACTTTGTTTCTCTGGGAAGAGATTAAAAGCAGTCTGCTTTATGGTCCACCTCTTTCCACAGGCAAACATCTCCAAGCCCAGGCTCTGGAGTAAGGAGTAAGGAACAATGGTATTTCTTTCCCAGTGATATGTCTACTGTAGGAGCTGAGCTGGAGGGAGGCAGTAACCTCAGTTCTTCTTATCTTCACGCTCCTGGTATGGAACCCACAGCTTACAAGTCAAGAAAACAGTGATTATTACCCCGACAGCACCATGCCCAAAGTAGAGCCTCCACCTTTCCAGCAGTGACTGATTTGAAGAAGGGAGTCAGCCCCTTACCTCTTGGCTACATTCACGTGGAGTATCAGCATTAGGTAGCTAGAGGTGTAGCAGGATGAGCCAAACAAACAAACAAAACCCCTCAGACACCAAGTTGAGAAAGGAAAGGACTTTATTCAGCCGGGAACGTCAGCAGACTTAACGCCTCAAACAACCGAGCTCCCCAAGTGAGCAATTCCTATCCCTTTTAAGGGCTTACAACTCTTAAGGGGGTCTGCGTGAGAGGGTCCTGATTGATTGAGCAGGCAGGGGGTACGTGACTGGGGGCTGCTTGCACCAATAATCAGAATGGAACAGAACAGGATGGGGATTTTCATGATACTTCTCCATACAGTGTCTGGAATCTATAGCTAACACAAGCACTTAAGTCATGGGTTGATTTTTAACTACGAGGCCCAGGGTGTGACACCGGGCTGTCTGCCTGTGGATTTCATTTCTGCCTTTTAGTTTTTTTGTTTTGTTTTGTTTTGGTTTTTTTTTGAGACGGAGTCTCACTTTATCGTCCAGGCTGGAGTGCAGTGGCATGATCTCAGCTCACTGCAAGCTCCACTTCCCGGGTTCACGCCATTCTCCTGCCTCAGCCTCCCGAGTAGCTAGGACTACAGGCGCCTGCCACCACACCCAGCTAATTTTTTGTATTTTTAGTAGAGACGGGGTTTCACCGTGTTAGCCAGGATGGTCTCGATCTCCTGACCTCGTGATCCACCCACCTCGGCCTCCCAAAGTGCTGGGATTACAGGCATGAGCCACCACACCCGGCCTGCCTTTTAGTTTTTACTTCTTTTTTCTTTGGAGGCAGAAATTGGGCGTAAGACAATATGAGGGGTGGTCTCCTCCCTTAGAGGCAGGATGAGAAATGTTGACATCCTTCCTGTCACAGGAAGACTTTGACTGGACCTGTTGGAAGAGGGAACATAGTGCTTATTGCTACACCAGTCTGGAGTGGAGTTTCTGACTCCTTGAGTTGGGACAGAGCAGGTCCTGGTTCAAAAACACCACAGACTCTCACTTTTCTCAGAGTCTCTACTAAATTTTCTTGAATAAATGTTTCTTCATTTGTTCTGTGCTTCCAGCAGTGTTTTTATATTTTTCAACAAATTTGCTGGGCAGTGTGTCCATGGAACTCCTTAAGTTGTCATGCTGAAAGCTTTTTTCATTAATGGTTCAGTCTTTGCTGTTTATGGAGGTCTGTTCACATTTTCTGTTTCTTCTTGAGTCAGTTTTGGTAGTTCCACATTTGTGAATTTTAATTTTTTTTGTTCTGTTACTGATTTATAGTTTCATTCAACTGCAATCAGAGAAGATACTTTGTATAATTTAATTTTTTAAAAATTTGTTGAGACTTGTTTTGTGGCCTAGCGAGCATATGTTCTATCCTTGAGAACAATTCGTATGCACTTGAGAAGAATGTGTGTTCCACTGTTGATGGGTGAAATGGCTATTAGGTCTAGTTATTTTATACTACTTTGAAGTCTGCTATCTCTTTATTGATCTTCCTGGTTCTATGCATTATTGAATGTTGGGTATTGCTGTCTCCAACTCTTACTGTAGAATTGTCTATTCTCTCTTTAATTCTGTTAGTTTTTGCTTGATATAGTTTAGGACTCTATTATGTGGTGTATATATGTTTGTATTTGTCATACTTTCTTGATGAATTGACCCTTTTGTCAATATATAATATCCTTTGTCTCTTGTAACAATTTTTGACTTAAAGTCTCTTTTGTCTTATGGTAGCATAACCAACCAACTCTCTTCTGCATGAAATATCTTTCTTCATCCTTTCACTTTCAACCTGTTTTTGATTTCCATAAACATAAGAACCCTTAAAGATACTCTTCCAGTCTTTGCAGATTGCCTATTTGTTGGATCACTTCTTCAGTGCTTAGCCAGGCCATTTACAACTCTGCCTTAGTCTTCACTTCCTGTTGGCTCAGCACTGTGAGCCAGCTTAGGACCTTCTTACCTGTTTTCAAGATGTGTTTGCCCCTGGCCATGCCCATGGCTTTGTAGATTTCCTGGGATATATGGGAGCTTTTCAAAGCTTTTATTCCCCAGCTTCTTCCTTCCCACACTTTTTTGCCTGGTCATTGCTTGTGCCAACTCTGATTCCTTCTCTAGGTGGCTATAACTAATACATTTGCCTCTTAATGTTTTTGATAAATGCCAGATCCCAGAATGCTGTCCCCTACCTTGGTGAAGCTCCAAGGCAGGTGAAACTGGCCCTTCAGTCAGTCCTTCAGGGAATTGCCAGACTGGTCAAAGTACATAATGACAATATGTTTTAGAATAAGATCCCTGTTGCTCCCTTTGGTACCAGCACCCTATACCAGGAATGAGGGCAAATGACTTTCTACCAGCATCCTGTATCAGGAATGAGGGTTGATGACTTAGGTGGACCACCAAACTGGGGGAGGGGGCCATAGTAAGCAGATGTGTTAAAATGCCACAGCCCTTTCTCACTGAAATTCTGTAGCTGCTTTCTTCACTAAGCATTCCCTTAGCTGTTAAGTTTTTTATTCAGTTCCAGAATTTCAAACAAGCTGATTCTGACCATTTCACCAGCTATTCATTTCTTTTGTGGAGGGATGGAGTTTTGGAGCTCTCTACTATTTTGTGACATCTACATGTATATACATTATTACATATCTATGAATTTCTACCTATATAGTTTAGGGATTCATAGATATTTTTAAAGAATGTCAATAAATTTATTGGTATGATAATCAGCAATTCAGGATATAGGTTACTTCTGGTAAAGAGAGGAAATGTGATGGTGGTAGGGACGCACCAGGATGGTGGGTACGTGATTGTTTGACGTGTGATTCTTTTTATGTTTTCTGAATACTTGAAATTTTTATATAAAGTTAGATAGTTGTATGTGTCTATATGACATATATAAAACATTGTGACACTCAAGCATTTTGTTGAAGTAGAAAGTCTTGTATATGTTTATTCAAATAACAAATCTTGCTTTCCCTTTAATAAGTAAAAGTAGGAAATATCACACTTGAAATGCTTAAGACTGTACGATGGGATAGGGAAGAATCTTCTACTTATTTGTTGATGTGTATGGATTGATTGTCTTGTGTTTTTCTCTAGATCTTAGTTTCATTGTACCCTCTCTGCAAGCTTTTTCTGTAAGAATGAGAACAGGAAGGCCTGAGTGTTAATAGGTAGTTGATAGTCTACTGTTTTTATTTTCATTTTTCTTCTTATGAAGAGGAGGAAAGAAGTAGAATCCTGGAAATAGCACTAAAGTGGACTTTGGGAGATCTTTGTCTTTGTTCTTTGTTCTAGTATTCATCTAACAGTGTAAATTTGGACAGTTCTTATATTCTGTGCCAGTCCGTTTCTCTCATCTTGGTCCTCATTTGTAAAATAAGAATTGGAACAGATCAGTAAGGCCTGTTTCAGCTTTGTAAAATCCGGAAGGGCACCATGATTCTATGGAAAGAGCATTGACTTTGGAGCCAGGCAAATTTGTGTTCAACTATTTTCTAATTACTTAAACTCTAAAGTAAGCTTTCCAGAGTGTCTCTTTTCTCATCATTAAGATGGGGTATTAACACCCATCTCACAGAGCTACTGAAGAATAAACAACATATCTGATATCTTGTAAAGAGCTCACACATACACTCTGTTCACTCAGATTCTCCATACCCTCATCTTGTAACTACATCATTTGAAGGAGTAGCTGGAGAGAAAACAACGACGACAAAACATCCTTGTAACCTTTTATGTAGCTTGCTTTTTTTTTTTTTTTTTTTTTTTTTTTTGAGATGGAGTCTCGCTCTGTTGCCCAGGCTGGAGTGCAGTGGTGCGATCTTGGCTCACTGCAGCCTCCACCTCCCACCTCCCTTCAAACTATTCTCCTGCCTCAGCCTCCAGAGTAGCTGGGATTGTAGGCGCCTGCCCCCATGCCTGGCTCATTTTTGTATTTTTAGTAGAGACAGGGTTTCATCATGTTTGCCAGGCTGGTCTTAACTCCTGGGCTCAAGTGATCCGCTTGACTCAGCCTCCCAAAGTGCTGGGATTATAGGCGTGAGCCACCGTGCCTGGCCGTGGTTTGCTTTTATATATGAATTACACTTGAAGTGTATATGAAGTATATTTTTATATATGAGGTATGTTGTGAATTATACTTCAGGAAGATAATAACTCTTCTAGAAATTTTGAAGAACTTTCTCTTTACCCTCCAGAGTTTCTAAAACTTTTTTATTTATGTATTTTGTTAGTATTAAATTATAATAGTATCTTTTTATAAAAGCTTAAAGATTCAGGTTAACGTTTTATTTGATTTCTTTCTTTTTACCTTCTACCCCAGGATCTATTACTTAAATAATAACATAGACACAAGATATTACATATTTGTTGTGGTCCATATGAGTTTGAAAATAACCATGTTTCCCACTACCTTTAAAAATAATTACTTGTATTTCTGTATTAATTAAAACATAACACATTGATAAAATATAAATAAACAAAAATAAGAAAAAAAGCTCATCACCCAGAGATAGCCTTTAATATTTAGATGTATTTGACGTTATCACTGAAATGCCAAAGTGCAACTCAGTGCCTCCATCTGCCAGTCTGTTTTTCTTTGTGCACCAGTACCTCCATATACTATTTATATTTATAAAAGCAATGTCCTGTTAGGCATTCTGTTTGATTTTTTTTAGATATATAACATATCCTGAACACTTCTCCCTGTCATTAAGAAAATTTAATACACTCTTAATGGTTGCACATTTTCCATGTATTAATATTACAGAAATATACTGTGCTCAATATTATCTTTTTCACAGTTGTAATCATTTTCCTAGGATGTGTTTATAGGATGAATCTGACAAAATTTCTTTTGATACTAATTATAAAATTGATCTATAGCAAAGCCTTATCCCCAGTATAGTGACATCTGCTTCTCTGCAATTTTGCTGGCTGTAGGGCTTGACAGTTTAAAATAATCTTGGACAATGCAATAGGTAGAAAATGATATGAGTTCTTTTTCTATTTCATTGATTACAAGTGAGGGTAAACTTTTTCTTTTTCTTTTTTTTGGTAATCATTCTTCTGTGAAATGCTTGCTCATCTCATCATTTTTTGTGTGTGTGAATGTTTTTGAAATCAATGCAAGTTGCCAGAAATCATATAAATGCTTTCATGGAAATCAAGTAACACCCTCTGCATTTTTATACTTTTAGAAATTGGTAGCTTGTATTTTAGCATCATTCCCTTCTTGCCAGAAATCTCACCAGGAAATAATAAGGGAGATTATTATACTATTTGTATTCCCACAAGAAAAGTATGAGAGCACCTTTCCTTACACTTTCACTCATCTTTTGGATTGTTCCTAGTTTGATAGGGAAAAAGTGGCTTTTTAATTTAGTTTTAACTTTTATTTTTCTAATTATAAGTTTCTTTCCTGTGAGTTATTTACTTATTGTTTTATTTGTACAAATGCTTCATATATTAAGGAAATTAGTTTTATGTGCTATATGCATTTCAGATATTTTTTCTTGGTTTATTGTTTTTGAAATTGGTCATGATGGTTTATTTTATCATGTTTCTTTACAGTCACTGGCAAAAGTATTGACCAGGACACATCCTTCTCTTATATTACTAGAGATTTTTCTAACAGATAAGTCTAATAATCATTACTCTTTCAGTACATTTATTTAGTTAACTATGAATTTGCCTAAAATAAATATTCAACTTTTGTTTCTGCTTCTGTTTCTACTCCCAACTCTGTAGAAAACAATAGTGGTCTGTCTTGGAGAATGTTCCACATGATTTTGAAAAGAATGTGTTTTCTACTGTTGATGGGTGAAATGGCTATTAGGTCTAATTATTTTATACTGCTATTCAAGTCTGCTATTTCTTTATCAATCTTCCTGGTTCTATGCATTATTGAATGTTGGGTATCGCTGTCTCCAAGTATTATTGTAGAATTGTCTATTCTGTCTTCAATTCTGTTAGTTTTTGCTTGATATATTTTGGGGCTCTATTATGTGGTGTATGTATGTTTGTACTTGTCATACCTTCTTGATGAATTGACCCTTTTATCAATATATAATATCCTTTGTCTCTTGTAACAATTTTTGTCTTAAAGTCTGTTTTATCTGCGGTAGCATATGGTTCTCCAGACTTCATACTTATATTGTCATGTAATCTTGAAACCCTCTTACACCTCAAGAGTGCACTGCTTATGTAGCTTATTCTGATTGTGCCTCTTTCTTTTATTAAATTACAAAGCAGCAACATCTGGTCAGTAATATCCTGATTAGATTATGAAGAGGTAATTGTGCATCCCATTGGATATAGTACGAGCTATAGTACAAGTATAGTACAGCTAACTGGGAGGAAATTTTATGACATAGATAGTACATCTCGGTAAGAAGCACTCTGTTAGGGATGAAAGTCTTAACAGAGAACCTGATAAGATAGACGTAAACTTTCGTAGAAAGTCTGTATTTCTTCTTACAGAGCATTCATTGCCTGTTACATTCCATTCTGTGTTTTGCTTGATGAAAACTTCTGTAGTCTGACAGATGGGTAACTAGTATTTATAGTTCTAACTTTGCAAACCTTTTCGTTTTCATGACAATGTCGATAAAAGGGTGAAGGAAGGTAAGCCAGATATTAACTGATGTCATTATGTTTCCAAGATATTTTGTGATTTTGTGTATATGCTCTTACTCTTAAACTATACGTTATTTTAAAATTTGTGATTTTTTGGAGAACATGTCTTTACAAAATAATCTTATCTATAAATACTATGTTTGTTTAGATTTCAAGTGTTATATGTTACAAAAACTTATTTTATATTTCTTAAAATCATTAAATTTATTTAAAATTGTCACATGTTCCTTCATAATCTAGTTTGGGATAGTAATTGTTTCATGTCTATTTAAATATGTCTTCCCTCTTGATTCTGTCATTTAAACTTTTTAATCAGTACATCAGACTTCTTTCCTTTGTAGGTAAGGTAGTCAACTGTGTGGGGTACTACGTAAATCCTAAAAGACTACAATAAAGTGGCAATGTCTCGGGAACCCACCCCACCTCTACCTGGAGATATGTCTACTGGTCCCATAGCAGAAAGCTGGTGTTACACACAGGTACATGCTCTTAAAAATCCCTCACTTTATGTCACTTATAAATTTTACAGTACGTTGAGAATATTATTGTGAAACACTTTGCCATAGTTATTAGAAGTGTTAGAAGACTGGATCATAGGCTGTTGAACATGTAACAAGTTAAAAGTATTCGTCATCATTATAAAAGTGGTTTTCTGAATCTCTTAGGTTAAAGTAGTAAAATTTTCCTACATGTGGACCATTAATAACTTCAGTTTTTGTCGAGAGGAAATGGGTGAAGTGTTAAAAAGTTCAACATTTTCATCTGGCCCAAGTGACAAAATGAAATGGTAAGATTTTTGTTTGCTTTGGATTTTTGTTTTTTGTTTTTGATGTGATCATCATCTGCTCATGATTTTGTTGTTGTTATTGTTCCTGAATTAGTATTAATATAATTTCATACTAGATTGGTAATATGTTCCTAATCATGTGGGGAATTATAAAGAACTGTGAGGATGTTGACAGGAGTGCTGTTTGTGATATTAACACATGATTTCAGTATTCTCTCTCTCTCTCATGCTTTTCAAGTATTATATTCCTCCATGTGAGCTTATTGTTTTATTTTAGGTGCCTGAGGGTAAACCCAAAGGGATTAGATGATGAAAGTAAAGACTACTTGTCCTTGTATTTGCTTTTAGTCAGCTGTCCCAAAAGTGAAGTTCGAGCAAAATTCAAATTTTCCCTTCTGAATGCTAAAAGGGAAGAAACAAAAGCAATGGGTAAGTGATTTGCAAACTGAGTGAAGACATTTCTGTAACTACATGTTGTGACTTCTTCTGCACCTTTACCTGGAAAAGTCTGGGACTTTTTCCACTAAAATCTGCTTAACCTGAAACTTTTAATTTGACCATTATTTAAATCCAGCAGAGAGCTATAATTATTTTACTGAGTCTTAGACTTTGTAAAACATGTAAAAATGGTTAATAACATTACTTCTTCATGTCCTAAAATGACATCCTAGTTGTCACTTAGAAAAATAGTTGCTGTTAGGGCAAGGTGCCCGGTTCAGTGCTTGGTATATATAATAGGTGCTCAGGAAACATTTCTCTCTTGCCTTTTTTTGCCAGGTAATAAAATCTGAAGAACAGTGAGAGAGATAGAGTGCCCTGATATTTTGTCACTAGAATTTTTTGAGCAGTAGATTGAACACTGACTGAAAGGAGCCGTTTTTCTTAGTTTCAGGGCCTGTTAATTTCAGTCCAAAATTCACATATATAGCCAGCTGAAATGCAGTAGCCTTGAGCTTCATAATAGAAGAGTGATGTAGGAAATGTACATTGTGTATGGCAGAAGAATAATATTTTCTAGAAATGAATCACAGAATCAAATAACTTGATTACAGAAAATTCACATTCACATACATTTTTAAATAATATATTGCTAACATAATATATATTTTCACATTGTCTTACCTTAAGATAGTGGAGTATTTCAGGTAGATTGATTACTAATTTTCCACTTCCATTTTATTCTTTGTATAATAGATGATGAATACTTTCTGTAGAGGATCTTGTTTACTGCCTAGTATATAGTTGTTATAGAGTACCTTAGACATTTGAAATATTTACTTCAGATATTTATTAAATCTATTACAAATTACACGAAAAGCATCTTTTGGACTTTTATGAAAAATTCTTTTTAGGGGAGAGGAGGTTATGTCTGGAGACTTAGGAATGATAAAGGACTTTATTTAGCTTTTTCACAGGTTCATGGATTTTTCTATAGTTGGATAAAACTTAAATCAGTGGGATGGTTATGCCAGGAAAGCTTAAACATGCCTTGGTATTTAGAACATCCGTTTTTAAAGGGAGAAGCAGGAAATAAGATGTATGTTTCTTACCAGATTCTGATATTAGATGATAAGTAGTGTGCCTGTACCAACATGTTTTGATCCTATTTCATTGTCTTTTAGGGCCTAGATTGTTAAAAAGGTCTCTTCCTTCTCCATGACATTTGATCTGACTTTTCTATTTGAGATCCAGAAGTCTGAAATTGAGCTCATTGACAATGGCCAAAATTGAGTAGGCATGTGAAGTTACTGTGTCTACCCGACTTAAAACTCTTACGACATTTGATTTATAAACACAAATATCTGCAATTTTTATGATGGATGTATTGGCAAGTCCTGTTTTCACACATTTAACTGTGTTACCATGTTTAAAAAGTCTCTTGGATATTTATTTTATTTGAACTCTATTCTGTTTTCCACCAGAAAGCCAAAGAGCATATCGATTTGTGCAAGGGAAGGACTGGGGTTTTAAAAAATTCATTAGAAGGGACTTTTTGCTTGACGAAGCTAATGGTCTTTTACCAGATGACAAGCTTACCTTATTTTGTGAGGTGGGTACATCTTTTATTCTAAGGAACCCCATGGTTTATTTAGTGATATGACAAAAGTATAAACTGGATTAATAACCCTTTAAAAATTAATTGGTATAGTTCATCAAGTTTCATTTGTAAATTTTTGACTAGAAAAAGCTGTAGAAAATTCTTGACTACAAATCAGTGTAATGACCCAGTCTGGAAACATGTCATATTTCTAGCTATAATTTGTGTGTACACTTATACTACAACACTACATCCTTCTTCTCTTGAAAAGACTGTGAATGTGAATATGTGAACATTCCTAAATATTTTCTTCATTCTGAATAACTGACATATATTGTCACTTTTTAAAAAAATTTTCAGATTGATTGTATTCAACATTATTACTGAGAGTTTATCAGTTTGAACCCAGAAGTACCTGGAAAACATTGAGAAGCTTTCTGATTGTTCAGGCAGTTGGATTAATCTAATCAAATAGCATTCTAAGAAATAGTTCTCAAATTTTTAAGATATGTATGTGTCTATTGACAAACTTATAAGGTGTAATTATGTGCATAGAATGGCATATTTTGAAAGTTACTACCATTGCCTCTGCCAGTAATGTACACTTATGATTTGTCCTAATTTGATGTTTGGATTTGCTTTTGTCATGTTATCGTTAGGTAGTTTTATCTATATGAATTTTTGAGATTCACCTTTGGACTGAATTCAAGGATTATATTTTTAACCAGTACAGTTTATAGAGAATATACATCAGTAACAATTTTATCAAAATGTTTAAGGCAGTTGATAATTTTCATAAGAAATATAGTTGAAAAGATTTTTATCAAGTATTCAACAGTAGATATATTTCAACAGATTATCATGGACAGATGAGTGTGTTAGGAGTATAATAACTTATTTAACTGTAAGTTAGCTGTAATCTTTTTACAGTAAGTGTATAAGATTTCTTGACAAGATTACAAACTAATTGTATGACATTATGTCAGAAGAATAATTGAAATATGCCCCCAGGGACTATATAATTGTGTCTTATTTTTTACTTAGACCAGTTAACTGTATGATGAATTTATTATGAATACAATTATTTGGTTGACAAAGCACATAGCACAAGTCTTATTAAATAATTGGGAAGAAAATAGTATTTGTTGCTAATTGGCAGATATTCTAAGTAGTATGCTAAATAAATATAGGTTATGCCATATAAAATTTTTAGCATCCTTACTATAGAGTCTTCCAGAATTTTAGCAGTTATCCTAAATTTCAACATGTAAATTTTTAAAATGTTAATTTAGAACAGAAAGGATCTTGAAGACTATTTAATCCAATTTTAACAAAAACAAAAAATGACCAGCTAAAATAGTTTTAGAAATGAACCTTTTTAGAAAATACTTTTTTTTTTTTCCAGAATTGAAATAGTATTTACAGATATTTTCCTAAGTACACTGTGCTGGAACCTAGACAACCAAGAAATTCAGAAATAAGGCTGAAATTAAGTTTAAGATTTGTTTTTTGTATGCTTGGTATCCATATGCTACCTGCTTAGTGACCCCCAAAAACAAAACCCAACATGACATGTATTTTAAATTTAGCATCAATCAGATTCATTTTTGGATCCTGAAATACACATCTTTTTGCTGATATAGATAATTATACCCTGGGCACCGTATTTAGCATAGGTGGGCAAAAGGTACTTTTAACTAACATTCTTCATGCCCTCCATTGTTTCTTCCACCCCGCTCACGGATGCCCTTCCTTCTACAGAATCTCCAGCACTGCTTGCAGAAGAGGAGGAAGCATTGCACTACCCTTCCTAAAGAACTGCCTCCTCCCCCTCCCCTGCAAGTGGTGCTGTAGACAGGTAAGGCAGTTGGGTGCTACCCTTTTTGCACAAAACATAACTTAATCTTGCAAGTTCCCTACAGTGGTAAAAGTGGCCAGAGATAAGAGATTGGTAGCAGTGTAAGCAGCTCTGCCCTCTTTTCTCAAAGTGACACAGAAAACAGGAATTGAGAAATAAGTAGGAAAACTAGAAAACTGGTTAGTTTAATTTATCTTTTGAAATCCAACAGATTTTAAATACTCTGATAGTCTACAGACCCATGCCATTTCATGATATACAGGAAAAATATATGTACAGATAAAATATATATAAACAAGTATTTCATGAGGTTTAACTAGCTCATTTTTAAGGACACATCTTTTATCCCATCCTGTTTATCTTTTGCTAAGATAGCGTCTTAGTCCATTTCGTGTTGCCATTAAACAGAATACCTGAGATTAGGTAATTTTAAAAGAACAGAATTTTTATTGGCTCATGGTTCTAGAGGCTTTGAAGTCCAAGATTGAGGCTACATCTGGTGAGGTCCTTTTTCTCACATCATAACATGGTGGAAGTCATCACATGGTGAGAAAGACAGAGAAGAGGTGAGGGGAAGAGTGGGGGTTGATGGAGGGCAGGAGGGTGTGTGTGTGTGAGAGCAGGCCAGACCCGCTTTAATAAACCCATTGTCTCAGTAAACACATTAATCCATTCATGAGGTTAGAGTCCTCATGACCTCGTTACCTCTGAAAGGTCTCACCTCTCAAGAGTGTTGCGTTAGGTATTAAATTTCCAACATATGATCTTTGTGGAATACATTCAAATCATAGCAGATAGTCTTTCTGTTTTAAAATAATTATATATGATAGTGGGTGGAAGTTGGGATTTTCTAAAAAGCCCTTTCTTGGCAAAATGAAAAGTTGACTACCCTATTTCTGTCACCAGATTTTTAAAAAAATGACACCAGTCTATGAAAGTCAAAAAGTCTAAAACTCACTATTCTGGAAGATATTCATGTGAAATTCGACTGTTAAAAGTTTCTCACTTTGGAGCCAGTGTGGTGGGTGTTTGACTAGTTGATTAAAATGGCAAAATTGTAGTACTATGCAGCACTGGAAATTCCTGGCTTTTAGAATTAGTTGGAAAATTCAGATTTCAAAAACTGGAACCAATAGTTAGCTCTACATTGGAAGAGACCCACATTTTTCAGGATAGTCACAGATTAGATCCCTCAAATGTTCCTTGTCACTCTAAACTATATTCTTTGAGTTGAGCCAAAAGCAAATTTGAAAAAGGACTGTCAAATGACTGAGGTTTTGCTTTGCAACATGTAACAATTTTGAGGATTGCACATTTGCCTTTTTTTTCTTTTCTTTTCTTTTTTTTTTTTTTTTTTGTGAAAGAAGCATAAATTTGACCTCAGAAAAGAATCTCAGCCTTTTTCCTGAATTTTTTATTCTAGGTTCCATTCAGTAAGAGTATTCATTACCTGCATTTGAGTATGTAATAGATAAAACCAAATTTTTAACATTTTCTTAAATATAGGTATCAAGAAAATCGGAATCCATTGCATGTGTCAATTTTTAATTAGATCATTAATTTCTGCTCTATAAGTAGTCTCTTGAATACTCTTTGGAGTATGAAGTGTTAATTATGTGTCTTAGTTAAAATTTGTGGTTGCTGTGATAATACTATGTAGATAGGTATGTCAATAATACAAATCTTCTGAATTGTTCTTGCTTATACAGAATACAAATATAATATCAATATCTGTGATAATATTGTCTTTATTTTTTAATCCTTTTATTACCTGATTTTTTTACCAAATTTTTAATTAAGTTATTTTGAATTTGTTAAGAGACAGTAAATAGAATTCAAGAAATCATTTCTGAAATTAAATACATCATCACATTTTGTAACTCTGCTGTATATATCATGCAAGCCATTGAACAGATCCAGTTTTTTCTCTCTAGAAATTTCAAGAGCAGTGCTTGATATGAACAAATAAATGCTGTTAGGGTCTAAAGAGCTGATCCCTTACGAAACCTTGAATATTAACACCAACATTTTTTGTGTCTGTATCATTAGGTTATAATGTGTAGTAGAATAGGGCAGTTGGGTAAGGATTAGTGAAACTTTTTTTCTCTTTATAGTTATTAAAATTTTAGACATAATTTGATTAAAAACTTGATAAGATAGGAGAACCTTTATTGGCAGATTTATTTGTTTATACAATAGCTTGTGGCTCCCATACTTAGAGAAACATCTCACAAGATTGTTGTAATAAATGCTTCTTGATCATAATTGTGTTAATGTTGCTAATTTTTAAAAATATCAAAAAAATATTGCACAAAGAGCCATAAAGAAAGGAATCTGGGCCAGGCGCAGTGGTTCACACCTGTAATCCCAGCACTTTGGGAGGCTGAGGCGGGTGAATCATGAGGTTGGGAGATTGAGACCATCCTGGCTAACACGGTGAAAACCCGTCTCTAAAAATACAAAAGATTAGCCAGGCATGGTGGTGGGCGCCTGTAGTCCCAGCTACTTGGGAGGCTGAGGCAGGAGAATGGCGTGAACCCGGGAGGCAGAGCTTGCAGGGAGCCTAGATCACGCCACTACACTCCAGCCTGGGCAACAGAGCAAGACTCCGTCTAAAAAAGAAAAAAGAAAAGAAAGGAATCTGGAGATTTAGGAGTAGTCTTCCTTTCGTACAAGCCAGCACAATGTGGTTTGGAACACTTTGTTTACCTTGTCTTTAGCACGGTCTGAAGTCTCTCTATAAAATAAGGTGAATAGATTGGATGATTTCTATGACACATATGATTTCAAACGGTTAATATGTAAATTTAGGGCAAAAGTGGTTAATAAAAATATCCTCAGAAAAATAAAAATTTTCTGGTTTTTCTTTAGAAGTGTATGTTCATTCACATGAGATACATGTTTGTATGTTTGGATGTATTGGAACTTCTGAGACTTAATCTTCTCCAAACACTTTACATAATTAGACTTTGTGTTAGCATGTTGGTAGCAAATTTATTTCTGATTCTGTTTTCTGCATAGTTTACTGTATATATGTGTGTCCTTATTTATATTTTACTTAATAAAAGCCTGATGAAATATTGTTAAATTAATGCAGCTATCTATTGCTGCGTAACAAATGATCCCAAAACTTAGAAGTTGAAAACAGCAATAGATGAGTAATGTAGCACTTTTTGTTTGTTTGTTTTAAAGTCATTTACTTTGAAACATTTACTTACTAGTTAAGGTAGTGTTTTCTTTAAATGTCTTTTTTACATGTATTAAATGTAGTGTGACATTGTTAATAGCATAGTAGAATTCGTTTTTTAAAAAAGTGATGTGCAGCCAGGTGCAGTGGCTCACGCCTGTAATCCCAACTCTTTGAGAGGTCAAGGCAGGTGGATCACTTAAGGTCAGGAGTTGAACACCAGCCTGACCAACATGGTGAAACCCCTTCTCTACTAAAAACTACAAAAATTAGCCGAGTATGGTGGTGCACCCCTGTATTCCCAGCTACTCGGGAGATCTGAGGCAGGAGAATCACTTGAACCCAGGAGGCAGTGGTTGCAGTGAGCCGAGATCACACCACTGCACTCCAGCCTGGGCGACAGAGCCAGACTTTGTCTCAAAAATAAAAAATCAATAAAATTTTTTAAAAAGTGGTGTGCAAGACTTAATCAGTAGTGTTTTAGGATATTCAGTATGTAGTCATCTTTTATGGGAAATAATCCATATTATATTGGAATCTCCATAAAAATAATACGTAATCATACCTACTTTTATTGATTATTAAGTAAATAAGGGTCTGCAAATTGAACTAAATTATATTGCTCTTGCTCTTCATCTTCCATAAAAGATTTTCATGAACTTTAATAATTACAGTTGCTTTTGTGGAAGTTTTTGTACCTTAACATTTAAATCAGTTTAATATGTATTTAAATTCGTTTTACTAGAAGTGAAACATTAGGAATAACACTTTAAACACTTCTCAATTTGCATATCATAGACTGTAATTTTATCACCTTTTTTATACTGTAAAAAGTCATTTTGACTTCTAAACAAAATACTATGTTTATGTACATATAGTAAAATTTAAATGTAGATAGGTTTGAAGTGTAAGAAAATAAAAAAGAAATTTTTTCTCCACCTCACAAAGGTGTATTCTTGTTTGAGTTTTTATATCATATTGTGGCTTTTCTATTGAGAAGTATTTTTGTAATTAATAATCAAGCATTCTGACCAATTGATAAGCCATTTATTTACATAAATTGAAAAAGATCTATATTATTTCTAATTTTTTCATTTCTCTCCTTTAAATTGTGTTTTTAATTTCAGTTTCTAGATATTATAAATTTTGATTAGGAGTACATTGAATTATCCAAATAATCTTAAACATAAAAAAATTTGAAGTATAGACTTAAACTAATTATTGATATTACTTTGTGAAAGTGTTTTTCTTGCTGTTCCTTTTTTATTAGGTGAGTGTGGTCCAAGATTCAGTAAACATATCAGGACATACTAATACAAATACTTTGAAGGTGCCTGAGTGTCGTCTAGCAGAAGATTTAGGTAATCTCTGGGAAAACACAAGATTTACAGACTGCAGTTTTTTCGTGAGAGGACAAGAATTTAAAGCTCATAAATCTGTGCTTGCAGGTACTGTCTACTTATGGGGTAATATAGTACATTTAAAAAATACATTTATGCATAAAATAATGATGCATAATCTTGTTACAGCTCGATCCCCAGTTTTTAACGCCATGTTTGAACACGAAATGGAAGAAAGCAAAAAGGTAAACATGGCTTAAAGGCTAATATTTAATTTATATAAAGGTAAAGTAGTTGGGTGTATGTTTTAAAAGTAGTAGTGCAGTGTTCTCATTGTCATACTGTGATAAGCAGGGAAAATTTTTATAAATAGGAAAAAATGTGTTCTATAATAGAATAATAGATGTAGCTCAATGTGGATGTGCAGTGAATATTCCAGGGAACAGCTATTTTTTCTGCCCATCTGGTAGGTAAATTAGATAGTTATTATGCAAAAGGATAGTTATCCAAAGGACTCTTCTGGTCCATAGCTATTTGAGAAGTCTCTGTTCAAGGTATATATTCTGCCTTTGTAGACTTTATGGATTGATTTTTGGAGTCTGTTTTCTAGCAACAAAAATAACATAGATGACATCAGTATTATTGTATACCAACTGTAATCAGGATGTTACCTACTTGACTCCCCCAGATGTTTCTCTTTCACTTGTCATCATGAAATATAGTTATGTTAGAGATCAGAGCTTAATTCTTTGCTGTTTGCATAACTTGTGGACCGTACGGCTCCAGCTGGACAACTCCAGAGTTTATTCATGTGGCTCAATTTTATTCTTTCTGCAGAACTAGATGCTGCAATAAAATAACTGCTTTCTTTCTCAAATTTTGGTTTGGGGAGATGCTGTGATCAGCCTTCTGATCACTTCCAAGTTGGGAGACATCAATGATATCATATACTGTTGACATCAAGGGATCAGAAAAATTTGCTGTCATTTAGTTAGATATTTAGCTTTATTGATCTCAGCAAAGAAACTAAATACAAAAACATGCAGTAAAAAAGCACTAGTCCTCTTTGGACTTGACTGTTTTTCAGGTAAGCAAGGAAGTGCCAGTATATGATAATACATGCCATTTTTGCAAATGGGAGAATTCTGAGGTAGTGGGCTTTGTTGTTACGTCTAGTAGCTTGCCCTACTTTTGATTAATTCTGGGAATAGAACTGATTGTTATAGAGTCTTAGGTGTTGTATTAGGACCTAGGGATTCAACAAAGAAAGGGTTAATAGCCAGTGTCCTTTAGAATAGTGGTCAGAAACTTAACACAGATGTGTTTTATTTGGTTTATAGTTTTCTGTTTGTTTACTTGGTTTTTTTTTTCTTAGCTGTTTTTAATTGAAAACTTGGGGCTCCTTTTTCCACATGGTGGTGCTTGGCTTGGTCTGAATATCCGGATATGGGCTGTCCAGCTGGCCACGGTTCCCACCTCTCTGATAGTGTATGCTTTTCCTCTTGGACTTGTCCACTTCACTTTGCCGAAGTACTTAATGAAGATGTACCTACCTCAATTTTAAAGTAGAATTTAGAAATATCTGTATATGTGTATTTGAGTTATACACTATTTTAGTGTACATGTAGGGCTTTTAAATTACTGTCAAAGATTCACTTTGGTTCATTTGTGTGTGCATTTTTTTTAACTTTTTTGTGTTGTTTTTTGATATCAGAATCAAGTGGAAATAAATGATTTAGACCCTGAAGTTTTTAAAGAAATGATGAGGTTCATTTACACAGGGAGAGCACCAAACCTTGACAAAATGGCTGACAACTTGTTGGCAGCTGCAGACAAAGTAAGTAAGTAGGTCTTAAGGAACCAAAATATACCCTCAAGCTTGATTTATATAGAATGCTGTCATCAAATGCAAACTCCAAATAACTTGTATTATTTGTAGATGGCTCATGAGAGCTTTATGAAATACCATACAGTAGGATAATCTGGAAATGAAATATTTTTTTTTGAAGTCACGATGTGAAAGCATCTTGAACCAGAAAGAAGTGATTTTTTTCATGGGAGAGTAACCTGTAAACTCAGTCGTTTTGAGTGTATATGGACTTCCATTTAAAAGAACACACACAGTGGCATATGTAATTTTCAGGTATTTTTAGTCTTGAGATGTAGTGCATGACCTTTTTTAAAAAAAGGAAAAAATATTGGATATTATGTAACTTGATTCTCTCCATGTAGAGATGGTTTTTTATGATGACAGCATAGAAAGAGCAAAACAATATTAACAATTTTATAATACTTTTTTGTAATGATTTTTTTGAAGGCAGAGAAACTGCAGAAAACATCAGAAAAATGTATAAGCCAATGGTTCTCAATCATAAAAGCACATTCAGTATACAAGTTCACATATGCGTGTATGTATGTATATATGTACTTATGCATGTGTTATGTGTCGATGGATGGTATATGTATATATATACACATCATTTGAAAAATGTTACTATTGGGGAAACTGGACCAAGTGTATATGGAATCTGTTTTTTCTGACAACTGCACATGAATCTGTAACTGTCTCAATAAAAACTTAAAAACACCATTTACAATAGCAGCATCGTCAGTACTAAATACATAGATATACATTTGAAAAAAGAGGTTTAAAACCTGCACATTGAAAATTACAAAGGTATATTGTGTGATGCTGAGGTTTAGGGTGTGATTCACCCCATCACCCAGGTAATGATCATAGTACCCAATAATAGGTAAGTTTTCATTCCTTGCCTCGCTCCTTCTCTACCCCCTCAAGGAGTCCTCAGTGTCTGTTGTTCCCATGTTTATGTCCATTACACAATATACCTCTGTAACAAACCTGCACATGTATCTCCCTGATTTTAAAATAAAAGTTGAAAAGAAAAAAAAATTACAAAATATGCTAAAAGAAACTCAGGAAGACTTAAATAAGTACATAAATCTTGTCCATGGACTGAAAGTCTCAATATTGTTAAAATGTCAGTTGTCTTTAAAATTGATAGTAGAGTCACCATATTCCTCTCAAGATTCTAGCAGTCTTTTTTCTTTTTTTTTTTTTCCCCCAGAAGTTGACAAGCTGATTTAAGATTTTATGTGTAATAACTTTGGGGAAAAAAAGAATAAAGTAGAGGACTAACACTACTTGATATCATGACTTACTATAAAGCTTTAGAAATTAAGACAGTGTGTACTGGTGTCAAGATACACAAATAATGGAACAGAATAAAGAATATGAATATGAAAATAGACCGTCGCATTATGAATATTTAATTTTTGACAAAGGTGCAAAGACAGTTTAGTAGAAAAAGGATAATCTTTAAACAAGTGGTACAGGAACAATTGAATGCTTACATGTGTACCTCAAACCATACATAACAACAAAAAAAAAAATGCGGCAGGCCTTGCATGGTGGCTCACGCCTGTAATCCCAACACTTTGGGAGGCCAGAGTAAACGGATCACTAGAGGTCAGGAGTTCAAGATCAGCCTGGCCAACATGGTTAATGAAACCTTGTCTCTACTAAAAATACAAAAATTAGCTGGGCATGGTGGTGTGTGCCTGTAATCCCAGTTTCTTGGGAGGGTGAGGCAGGAGAATCGCTTGAACCCAGGAGACAGAGGTTTCAGTGAGCCAAGATCATGCCACTGCACTCCAGCCTGGGCAAAAAAGCAAGATTCCATCTCAAAAAAAAAAGTAATGCAAAATGGATCATAAACCTAAAAATCTAAAACTTCTAAAACGAAACATAGGAGAAAGTCTTTGTGATGTTAGGTTAGGCAGAGATTTCTTAGCTGTGGCACCAAACAATCTGTAAAAGAAAAAAATGATAAAATAGACTTCAATAAAATTACAACTGCTTTTCTTCAAAAGACAATAAAAAGATTAGCTACAAACTGGGAGGAAATATTTTGCACAGCAGATATCTAATGAACAACTTTTATTCAGAATATATTTGACTTTTGTATTCAGACTATATAAAGAATTCTCAAAACTCAGTTATAGGAAAACAATGTTATTTCTAAAAGTAGACAAAACATTTGAGCAGACATTTTCTGAAATAATGTCTGAAATACATTAAAAGATATTCTAGTCAAGCATGGTGGCTCACACCTGTAGTCCCAACACTTTAGGAGGCCTAGGCTGGAGGATCACTTGCGCCCAGGAGTTTGAAACCAGCAAATGCAACATAGTAAGTCCCTATCTCTACAATTTTTTTTTTTTTTTTTTTTTAATTAGCCTGGTGTGGTGGCATGTGCCTGTAATCTCAACTACTCAGGAGGCTGAGATGGGAGAATTCCTTTAGCCCAAGAGGTCGAGGCTGTAATGAGCCCTAATTGTGCCACTGCACTCCAGCCTGGGCAACACAGCAAGACCCTGTCTCAAAAATAAATGATACTCAACATCATTAGGTCGTTAGGGAAATGTAAATTCAAACCATCATGAGATATTCCTACATATCATTATAATGGCTAAAAGTACAAAGACCATACTAAGTGTTCTCAAGGATGTGGAAGAATAGGATTCTCATATGTTAAAGACATGGAAAAAGTAGGGTTCTCATATGCTGCTGTTGGAAATGTAAAATGGTACAACCACGTTGGAAAAGTGTTCAACAGTTTCTCAGAAAGTTAAACATAAACTTACACTGTGATCTAGTGAGTCCAATTTTAGGTTTTTACCTAAGAGGAAAGAAAGCATATGCCCATACAGGCACTTGTATATGACTAACAGCTTCATTTGTAACAGCCAAGAACTGGTAACAACCCAAATATTCATCAGCAGTTGAATGTGTAAAACGTTTTGTTGTATATCTATGTATGATGGAATAAAAAAGACTGAGCTATTGATAGGCAATAACATTCATTATTCTCAGAATAATTATACTGAATGAAGGAGTCAGACAAAAACAAATATGTAATATATGATTTCATTTATAGAAAACTCCAGAAAATGCAAAGTAATCTATAGTGATAGAAATCATATCAGGGGTATTACCTAGGGTGGGGCGAGAGGGAAAGATTACAAAGAGGTAGGGGGAAACTTTGGGGGACGATTGGTATATTTACTACAGTGTTAATGATGGTTTTATGGCTGTATAAACTTACCAGAGTGTGAACCTTATGTGTACTTTATTGTGTGTCAGTTATACTGTAGTAAAGCTGCTCAGCATGTTACATAACATACACTAATAACTGCAAGAATGTTTAGTGGTTGTAAATATGATTTATTTGACATTATAATGAATTCATTCTTCAATACTGAGTGGTGGCAGCATGCAGTATACTTGGTGGTACACATTAGTGTTTGAAATAGTAGAGAAGTATATTTATTAAGAATACTGAGTAATAAGGTAGCTTTTTAGAATAAATCCTACTTTAAAAAATACACTTATGCAAATTGCAGTTTCCTAAACAAAATTAGTCTTTTTTCTAAGTACATTCATTTATATTTTCTTCATATTAGGTTAAAACAGTAACTTAAAGAATTTTAAAATAATTGTAAAGAATAATCTACTTTACCTTTATTTTCCAAGTTACAAATGTATCATGTATTCAGGAACTTAGTTGGAGTAAATGTTTAATGGTTATGTTTTCATTTTGGATAGTATGCACTGGAACGGCTGAAGGTCATGTGCGAAGAAGCTTTGTGTAGTAACCTCTCAGTAGAGAATGTTGCGGATACCCTTGTCCTTGCAGATTTGCACAGTGCAGAACAGTTGAAAGCACAAGCCATAGACTTTATTAATAGGTAAGCTATGCTTATATTTCAGTGGGCATGACACCTTCAATATTTTTTCACCGGACTTTTTTTTAAGTATGTTTAAATCTTCAATGCAGGTGCAGTGTACTGCGACAACTTGGGTGTAAAGATGGGAAAAACTGGAACAGCAAGTAAGATGATATCAGTTTCTGACTTAAAGTTGCTCTGCATAAGTGAAATTAAATGTTTGCATAGCCTTTTGTTCATCTACAATAAGTATGAATCCAGATGTCATATGAAGCAAACTGCCAGTTATTAAAAACAAACAAACAAAGACTACTTAGTGGATTCCTGAGGCTATGCTCCCTTGTAGGTCAGCTTCTAATGCAACCTCGGATAGATGCTGTAATATCTTAAGTGCATAATGCCATGTGGTATATAGCAGAGTCCAGGTATTGCTAGAGATCCAGTCCGTGCCCCTTCAAAAAACATTCCAAAAAGTGTGGGAAATAATTCATTTACTCTTATGAGGAATGTTACCCTCCAGATTTGCTGAGAAAGCCTTTTTGAAGGCTGACTCACTGCCTCTTAGGTTAGCCAGGTACCTTGAGTAATATGCTATATTAGACTAGCTTCCTAATATTCCAAAAATGGTAACAATTTGATATTCCCTTTTCCCTAGTGAACCTATAAGGAGTAGGATAGTTGCTATATCTTCTAAGACTGGATCTTGTGAATATGAGCATACTCTTGTGAATATGAGCATACTATTCTACTTTTTCCCTTCTCTTATTTTTCATGACTTTAATATTCTTTGTAATTATCTGAAATCAAAATGGGGAGTCAATAGGTTGAAGTGTTTGCTTCTGATTTTGATTAGTTTTGCCTATAAACCCTTAAATTTCACTTCCTCAAATTATCAGAAGTTGATGTAAGAAACTGGGAAGTTTTTTTTTTTTTTTTTTTTTTGACGGAGTCTCGCACTGTCGCCCAGGCTGGAGTGCAGTGGCACAATCTCGGCTCACTGCAAGCTCTGCCTCCTGGATTCATGCCATTCTCCTGCCTCAGCCTCCCGAGTAGCTGGGACTACAGGAGCCCGCCACCACACCCAGCTAATTTTTTGTATTTTTAATAGAGATGGGGTTTCACCATGTTAGCCAGGATGGTCTCGATCTCCTGACCTTGTGATCTGCCCATCTCGGCCTCCCAAAGTTCTGGGATTATACAGGCGTGAGCCACCGCACCCGGCCAAATATTTTAAAGAATGAAATGAATTAGTTTATTGACTTAATTATTTCCCATTGCTTTAATCTGTTTTGATATATGTGAAGTTGTTTAACTGAGTTCATCCTATTAGTTTGTAGATTCTGTTTTCTGAAAGTAAAAAAAAAAAAAACTTTAAAATTATTGGTTGTCTTGTATAATATGTTGATCAGTGTATGCTAATATGATATCATCATGGTATTTGATCCTAGAGAAAAATTGTTTTGCGTTTAAAATATATTAGCATCAAATGTCAGTTTAGGATCCTTTGTACTTAGCCATTTTCAAGCGCTAGTTTTACTCTTAAGGAAATACTTTACATTTTATAACTTTTTCAGTGTCAAAAAATAGCTTGTTTTGTACCCCCTTGGGGAAGCTGTATTCATATTCATCAATAGATATTTATTAATAAATGAAAAAGGTATAATAGGTATCTATGTGATTCTAAACAACTAATTGAAATTTTGAACACAATGACACACTGGTATTAGGCTGATGCAAAAGTAATTGCAGATTTTGGCATTACTTTTAATGGCAAAAACCACAATTACTTTTGCACCAACCTAATAATTTGATGTTTGCCAACTTAAAAAATTGTTTTGTTGGTATCAGCTACTATTTAGTTCAGCAAACATTACTCTAGTATCTTCTGTGTGTCAAGTACAATGCTAGGTAGGGTACTGCATATAAAAATAATTTCAAGAGAAATTCTTGGTCCTGAGAAATTTATCTAATATAGATAGATATATAAATATATCATTTCATTATAATATGCTAAGTAATACAATAGAAGAATATGTACAAGCATTTGACTAACCCTGGAAATTTAGAAATGGCTTCCTAGAGATTGCTGAGTCTTAAAACACAAATAGGAGTTAGCAGAACTAAGAAGGAAGTAGCAAGCATTGCAGACAGAAGGGACAGCATGCCAAAGTATAGAAGCGTAAAGTAGTAGTTGATCATTCTTTTGACAGATACTTATCTTTTATTATCCAGTAAATTCCCAAGTTACAGTGCACAGTATAGAGAATACAGTGGTGAGCATGACATATATTTTCCCTGCCTTCATGGAGTTTATGGTCCATGAGATTGATTAAACAGGTAATTGCAATAAAGTGTGATGATAGAGAATATGTAGCATACCCTTAGGAGCATATAGCAGAGACTTAACCTAATCTAGGAATCAGAGAAAGCCTTTTCAAAAAATTGTTATGAAACTAAACACCAGAAATATTGTAGAGGTTACCATGGTAAAGAAGAGGGAAGAGAGGAAGAAAAGTACACCCCAGAAAAAGGGCATGAGATGTGGAAAGTTTTAATAATGAGAAAGAGCAGTATACTGTGTGTGTGTGTGTGTGTGTGTGTGTGTGTGTGTGTGTGTGTGTGTGTGTGTGTTGCGGCGGGGAGGTAGGTAATAAGAAGCAGGAGAAAGTAGGCAGAGGTCAGATCCTGAAAGGCCATGTAAAATAACATTAGAATTTTTAGATATTCAGAGTAGTAGGTGACCAGTAAAGGGTTTTCACCCAGAGTGGGACACGATTAGTTTTGCGTTTTTAACAATCTCTGCATGCAGGGTGGAGAACGAAATGTGGGGAGGTTACGGTGGCGATAGTAGTTGAGAAACAAGGTTGAATACAGGTAGGCTAGTTGGAAAGTTATTGGAGTAGTTCAGGCAAGAGATGAGCGGTGGAAATTAGACTTGATTGGTGACAGTGGGGCTAGAGAGAAAAGAAAGTAAGAAATATTTTGAAGGGAGAATCTAGTATTTAGATATGACTTGGATGGTAGATGGCATAAAGGAGAGAAATGAGGCAAGGAAGGGTAACTAGATTTGTTGCTGGAGCATTTATTTACTGTTACTGTTTGGTGAGAGCATAGTGAACATAGGGTACAATAAGTAGTTCAGTATCAGAGTATAAAATGCCAGATCATGGAAGAGGGGGTTGGAAGTGTGGGTAGAGTAAGAAACCAAACATAATATGATGCTGTATTTGTCTTTCTAAAGAACTTGGATATGAGCAGTGGGGAACAATGAAGAGGGCCTCATATATTTGTGTTACCAAGGTAGCATTATGGAAGCTCGGTTTGAGAGGCGCAGGAAACTCGAAGACCACTTAGGAGTCTGTTGTCATAATCCAAACGTGAGATGATGTGGGCCTTAAACTGGGATTCAGGACATCTCTGAAGCCTTTCAGACCTTAAAATAAGGTTTTGATGATTGGAGAGGAGAGTCTATGGTGACTCCCAGATTTCTAGCTTGCATCACTGGATGATGGTGGAAGTTTTAGCTGACTGGAAAGGTAGGAGGAAGAATTTGGGGTTGGGGAGAGGGATGATGAGCTCTCATCTGACAGTCCTGAATTTATGGGTCTTGAGGCACATCCAAGTGAGAAAACCAAGTGGTTGGGAATGAACTTTGTGTGGAGCCCTAGGATTTAGCAAATCAGTAGTTAACATCATTGAATTTCATAGTTAAAATTGTGAATAGTGGATGAGATAGAATGAATAATGAATGTTAAGGGAGAAGAGTAGAGTTCAATATTTGTAACTCAAGAGAAAATCTGCCTTATAAGAGGCATATAAAAGCAGAGAAAGGGGCTCTTGAAAGAGCTGGTACAGAAATGGTAACAATGAGAGTTGAACTGTGAAGACCTATGTCACATACTTTAAGGGAATAGAACTTCCAGAAAAATTTAATAGTTTCAGTTGCCACAGAAAATACCAGTAAGATAAAGATGGTATTTTAATAAAAGCAAATGATTCGAATACCTAGGTAAAAAGTGTCCAAATATTTTGAAATTTGCAGTGCAACAGTACATTTTGAAAAGTACTCTTTAGTAAACATCTTTTTAATTCTATTTCTCAGCCAAGCAACCGACATAATGGAAACATCGGGGTGGAAGTCCATGATTCAGTCTCACCCTCATTTAGTAGCAGAAGCCTTTCGAGCACTAGCATCTGCACAGTGTCCACAGTTTGGCATTCCACGCAAACGGCTAAAACAGTCCTGAAATCTTCCATGAACAGTTGAAAAATGGAATTGACTTTTACTCCTCCAGGTCCAGAAGGATTCTAATACACAAACCATAAGCAAGAGTTGTTTCTGTTATTTTGTCCACAGAACAGAAGCTGAAAAAGCATATTGCTTGCATTTCAGGTGGATAATTTATGGTTTATTCTTCAGCTTTAAATTAGACTGATTAATTCACTTCAAGGCCTTAAATTATCTTCAGTGACTTCTCTTGTTCATATAATACTTTAATTTTTTTTTTATTGTGCCTTGTCATTTTGACCAAGGCTATGCAGAATTGCACTAGCTCCATAATGCAGTAATATTGATAACTGAAGATATTAAGTTTCAAAAGGATCTTCCATTATTTTGCAAAAAGAAAAATGAATTTTATAGGGTTTGTCCTATGCTATCTCAAAGTTTAAAACTAAGTTCTCTTTAAAAGCACTTGTATTGGAGATTACCAGTAATGTCTCCAGTCTAAGTTCTATAAATATGGGAGAACCCTCTTACCTTCAAGGTAAGTTACGGCAATACACTGCTTCAATTCTAATTTATTTTTCATTTCAGGGGGCAAATATGCAATGAGTTGGCCCAGATTTTTAGTGACATTTGTGATGTTTGTCTTGTATGTTAACTGTCCAACAAACTGTGGGTTTATTCTAAGTTTACAATGATTAAGAACTGATTGAGGTTAAGATTTCATGAAGAAAGCATGTATTGTGTGGAAGTAATTTTTTTTTTTAATTTATACTGACCTACATTTATATGAAGAATTCTGTACATGTTAAAAGTAAGGATGACCAAATGTAAATTTAATGATTGGGCCAATTAAGAAAGATATATATGCACTTTTACTGTGTAACTTTTGTATGCTGAATGGTACATATATTTTTTTGCTTTTGAGGGAATTATTAAGGTATAATTAATTGTGTCTTAACTTTTGAAAGAAATTTTTAGATGGAGACAACTGGGATGTTTATGATAATAGATAAGAAATATCCTTGATTGTAGTTAAATTGGTTTGGATTACAGATACTCATTATTGAATTGACTCCTATTTTCTCACATTTTGGAAAAGACACCTGAACAATAAATGAATCCTGGATAGTCAACTCTCCTTCACGTAGTGAACTGATACTTGCCTATGGGAGATGCATACCAAAGGAGAGAACCCTTAGACTATGTCAGGTCACACTAGGAACCTCCCCGCCTCCCCGTTTTTCTTCATTGTGTTTCAGTTACTGTACTAACATTGTGGATGATACTGAAATTCTGCATAATGTGAACAGGATAAACTATTTATAAACTGAATTTCATGGGCCAGTTCTTTATTATAAATGAATTTTAGCTTTAAATACATATACACGTTCAGTGGTTGATAGTTGTGTTCTCAAGGGAGGTTTGTTCTGGTGCATTGTCCTGGAGAAGCAGAAGTAGTCAGTGTCGGGGCACCACATCTGACTTACTGTGGTGGTGACAATGTGCTTCTTAAGGGCACAATTTATGTTTGACCACAAGGGAAAAAGTGTGTCACTGGAAAAAAATGCATATACCTATGTTTGCAAACATAACTATTCTTCAGATAAAAATCTGTATAATTTGTTTATTTAATGTTTGAAGTCAGGACAAAAGAAAAAATGAAGCTTGAGGTGTTTTCAAATAGACCTTATTTTTGCTATCTCTTTGTTAGGTGTTAACTGAAGCAATTTTAATGTATCCAGATTCATCGGGATTCATATTTACATTGAAAAAACTCAAATAACCTTTTGTTATCCACAACAACCTGGAGTTTAAAAAGATCGTATTTTCACCTGTCTTCATTACTTTCTATGTAGTTTCATTCTTTGTCGTGGTAACTTAAATTTGAAATTGGAAGAATCTCTTGGGATAGAAGAAAGATTCTTACCTGGTGATGGACTTCATCCTTCATCCTGTGTAAGGGTATTATGGGAGGTAGAAATTCACTTCCTTAAATCCGTCATATGATTGAGCCTCTTAAGTTTGCAATATTATAATTTTAAAAATCACATACACACATACATATGTATACATTTCCAATTTAAGATTTTTCGAGGATCTTATAAGAAAACAAAAATTCCCTCAGGCTATAGAATTATGTTGTCATATATCAGAAAAGTACTGATGTATCCATTTATATCCAATGCACACTACACCGGCACATTGTGAATTAATTCACCGCTTGAATCTATATTTCTAACCACAGTGACTTCAGTAAAAATACCATATAATGAACATTTCAGCTTCTTCTTACTTACTCGAGAGTTTATTGCAAATCTTAAGGATTTTATTATAAAGATTTTTTTTTTAGTTTGGTAGCACATTTTGTACCAAAAATGTCAAACACTGTGCTGTAAGAATATCCATGTGTGTAGAAATGTCCACTTTTCAGATAATATAACGCCTACCATTATACTAACAGAATCATATGGTAGTTGATTTATTTTTTTATTTATTATGTATATTTTTGGTATTGTGGGTTCTTGAGGCAATGATAAAAACACTTAATGTATTCTGACATGAGTGCTCTAATAGCCTCCTCCCCCTCATTTTTAAGCTACATACATTACTTTCAAAATAGGCATAGATATTCTGTCCAGCCTTTTGAACTATTAACCTGTTCCTGTTTCCCTTTGTCACCTTAAGCAGGGCTTTTTCTGAGAAAGTAGTGAATGGTTTAAAATGTTACATACTATAAAAATAATCATTGAGTAACTGTTGTTTAGACCAACACTTAGAAATACTATATTTGTGCCTTTTCATTTTTTAATTTTAATGTGTGTTGATATTTGGAGCACAAATAATGAAGGTGCCATAATATGGCTTGCCAATGTTACCTCCTTGAATAGTCATGTGTCATTGTCTTGAAATGGTAATTGGAGAACCTTGCATGAAATAATGTGATCATTTGTGTGTGTGTGTGTGTGTGTGTATGCGTGTGTGTGTCTGTGTGTGTGTAAATACCTGTATTTGTTTGGGGCTTGTGTGTGGTATGTTAAAAAGAGTGAATTTCTGGAAATAGAAATCAGTTAAATGTTGAAAGTTCAGGTTAGCAGAAATATTTCATTTAAATGTGCTTTACTTTGGAGGACAATTGATTAACAGAGCAAATGATAATTTTCAAAAATGTGATCAATTTACTGCATGATGAAATGTGAAAACAGTGCCTTTTTAGGACATCAGTTATAATAAAATTGTTTTAAAATATTAACAAAGATCTCAAAAAGTTGTCATGAACATTATTGGTTTTTTTAAAACTGGATCTAAATAAGAGCTTAGATGGCCAAAATTAGAATTAATAATTTACCCGTTTAAATTTTGTGCATAAGTTTAAAATCTTAATCAGAATTCTTTATAAAATGTGGGTCATAGATATGACCCAGTGTTACTAAAATAGAACAGGGATTGTGAAAATCCAACTCAACATACTTAAATATACTTGGCTTAGAGCCAAGCATACTTGACGAGGTGAATTATTCTGACTTGGACATGCATGCTCTTTGATGGATAAAATAAAAATATTCAATGTATTCTTACAAAAGAAGGTGGGTGGGTGAGTGGATTTGTTTTAGTGTTCTCAGATTATAAAGACAGCACTTTCCGCACACATGAGTGTATTTTACAAACCTTTTTTATACAAGTTAATGAGCTCTACTTTATTTAAGTGTTCATGGAATGATGTAAATTTTAGGTCCAGTTGAACAAATATTGAGTGCCTAACATATGCAGGACTAACTCCTTACTAGGAATGAAATCACACAGTGTCTTCTGTTTGCAGTATGTGAACTTTATGTTTGAAAAGAAATTCTTATATTTAAATTTTTCTGTTGTCAGAGTTTATCATTGTATACTGTAACCCAGTAAATTTTGCATTCAGTTTTAAAAAATGAAGATGTAACTTACGTGAGTCTCATTTTTGAAGATGAAATTCCGCAAAAATTATTTAAAGATTAGTTCTTGGGGAAATTGATTTTCAAGATTCAAGTGTATAAAAACTTATATTGAACTTTTCAGCCTCGTTTTTAATTAGCTGATGTTAATGATAAGATACATAATACTTGTATCTTGTTGCTGAAAATATTTTTTGCATTTCAACATGAGTTAAAATAAAGTTGTTACTACTTATTCAGAATTAATCGGCTATCTTGTGTTTATTTGAAAAATACATACTCTTTTTTAGATTGATACGATGCTTTGCGAAAGAGCCATGTATTTGATATGATAAATCATGCATAGTAATTGTCTTTTCTACATAGGTAAGCTCTTATTTTTTGAAACCAATTGAAGACATTCTTAACTGTGAAATATTAATATGCATTTATTTTAATATGTATGAACCATCAATACTGGATGACTTATTCTAATGCTATGTACGATTAATGTAACACTTAGAGATCACCTTTTCCCTGTCATTCCTATCCCGTCTTAATTTCAGTTTTCCTAGACAGTTTAATCATTTGATGCTATCAAAAAGCAAATTGGGGAAGGATATTCCTGAATCAGTTTAACAACAGTAACACATTTCGTACTTTAAAATTATGGCCAATGTGGTGGTAGAAAGGCACAGTGAAAAGCCTTCCATGTACCTCAGACACACATACATGTACTGAATTTTCCCTAATAGAATAAAAGCGGGGTGAAAAATTTAGAACATCATCTATGCAAGTATAGTTAAGTGGTTAATAATATTATAAATGTTACTAATGAACTTTGTGTAAACTTTTGCTTCTACTCTGCCACAGCCAGTCCCCTTAATAGTTTGAGAACATTGGGATGTGGTGTCTCCGTCTACCACCTCAGAATCATTTGTTCCTAAGAGAAGACGAAGAGTGGCATTTGCTTTGATCACTGTTTTTAAATAGAATACACGTTGGTAGAAATTTTTCACATAATATGTTGTTGCTTTTGCGGGGGCTGTTGGGGAATACCAGAGAGGTCTGCATGCCTCTGCAGTGTACAGTGGCAAGCAAAAGGTTTGTCATTCCTGTTGTTCTCTTGTGCTTCCTTTCCACCTCTCCCTGGCTCTTCCCCCACCCCCTTGTTCCTTTTGTAAAGGATGCAGGTGTAGTCTTTTGCCAGCCTGTGACATAACACCTGAACAATTTCTATGGTATCCTACCCATTTGCTGAGATTCAAACCAGGCCTTAATCGATAACAAGCAAAGAGAAAAAAAGGTGGGATTTGTAAATAACAATTACAGCAAAAAAAAAGTGCACTGAGAACTCTGCTATTCTGCTCTAAAATAGATACATTGCCATAAGCAGAGGTTTTTAGACTTTTTATAAAGTCCTAAAATAATTGTGATAGTCATTATAACAGGCAAAGATGAAAAATGAGAATGACATGCAATTGAAAAAAGGTTCTAAAGTTAGATGCATTAAATTTGATCAACACCAGAAATGATAAATCAGACATTTGAATCAGTAGAAGACAAGGTTGAGAAATGTTCCCAGATTATAAGGACAAGAATAGAGAGATGAAGAAAAAGACAATTCAGTTTAATTTATATTAGCAGTTAATTAAATGGAGTGCCTGGCACTGTGTAGAGCTGTTTACAGTGATAAAGTAGAAATGGTCTGTGTGTTCATAAAGTTTATTTTCTTGAAGAAGGTGCAGTCATATAATAGTAGGGGATAATTGTGATAGGAATACAAGAGGAGCCCCTAAACTGGGATGAGGGTGGGAGTCCCAGATGACTTTTCTGAGGAAGTGATGTCTAAATTGAGATTCAGTGGAAACTAAGCAGGTTAGTGAGGGTGTCATCCAGCCCATTATTTGAAGTCTTAGAGGCTGACCAAGGTTCATACAGAACATTTATAGAAATGAAAATGAACATGACTATATCCTACTGTGTAAAGGGAAGAAAGGACTAACACAAACCAGTAAGGCAGGGTTACAGTTTATTACAAACCTTATTAAAGGAACCTGACTTAACCTGGGAGGACTGAAGTATTTCAGATGGGGGTATTTCATGCTGATCAACAATCTGTCAATCTTTACATAGTTTGGAGGGGCCTTTTCCCATTAGGGGGAGAGTTGAGAGAAAACATTGAAACAACTTGAAAATAAATTACATATGGTAGAAGGGAGAAAGAGGAGTTAAGAGTGGCTTCCAGGTTCCAGGTTTTGCATTTGGCTAACTGGGTGGAGGGTAGTTCTGTTCACCGATAGAGTAATCACAAGAATGGGAACATTTTTGGGGGAAAAAAAATTTCATTTGGAGGCTATTGAACTTAGGGTTCCTATGGTGCATTCTGGTTGGATATGTGAATCATAAAAGTGATCTCAGTTATAAACGAAGTAATCATCAATACACAAATGATAATCTGCTTATGTAGGCTGAAAAGAAGGCAGCTTAGGGTAGAAACATAAAATGTTATCATTATGCTAAAAAGGATGCATAATAAGATTAAATCAGGAACATTTCCCTCCAGGAAGTTGGAGAGGAGAATGTTTCAGGAAAAGAAATGTCTAACAGTGTCACGTTCTGCTGAGTGGCCAAATAGGAAGTTAAAATGTAACTTCCTATTTTCATTTTTTCAAAGAAGAAATGAAAGGAATCTTTGAGGAAAGAAGTAGAATCTGAGTGAGGAAATGGATTCTCCAAGTATAGGAGAAAGTAGGCCTATATTTGGAAATTTTATACAATTGTCTTCCTAGGAGACTCAAATTTAGAATTTCATGTCAGCTTTGTAAAATGGCTAGGAAAATCTAGAGATAATCCACAGGATATATGTACTGACAGAAACCATCGATGGGAAATAAAATTCCAATCACAGTGGCAGAAAATAAAATGGAAAAAGTCTAGGAATTTTCTTGAGACTTACAGACTCTACAAGGAAGAAAATATCCCACAAAATTTTACTGGAAGATAGGAGAAAAAAAAATGAATACTACATAAAGTAGAAAAAATAAGCCATACTATCATGTACCGATATTTAATAAAAATATACTTGAGGAAAATATAAGACAAGAATATAATGATAATATTTGTCTTCAGATTATGTACTGGGGTCGTTTGTTCCAATGTACTGCATTTTCAAAGCTTTTCATAAAACAATGT
The DNA here is from genome assembly GCF_037993035.2 of Macaca fascicularis. NCBI lineage: Eukaryota > Metazoa > Chordata > Mammalia > Primates > Cercopithecidae > Macaca > Macaca fascicularis. Next base: position 33,979,818 of record NC_088386.1, read on the forward strand.
ATTACATTATTAATAAGAAAAAAGGTTAAATATTTTTAAAATGTACACGCTGGGCAAGTCAGTATATCAAAGCTATCCAGAATGGCAAAGATGGTAAAATCAAAAACAGTAAATCAGTGAAATCATTGACTACACCAAGCTTGGGAAAGGTAATATAGGTCATGTGGTTGATTTGGCAGTTTGTATTTAATTCTTACGCAGACCATCATTACTAATGAGATGTTTGTAATCATTTGGAAGTAATGTGGCGTGCAATTGCTAGGATAATGTAAATTCCTCTTATTTTGAAAAGACATTTCCCGGTCAGGTGAGGTGGCTCATGCCTACAATCCCAGCACTTTGGGAGGCTGAGGCAGGCAGATCGCTTGAGCCTGGGAGTTCAAAAACCCGTCTCTATGAAAACTGCAGAAATTTTTGTATTGGGGAGTATGATGGCATGGGCCTGTAGTCCCAGCTACTCGGGAAGCTAAGGGGGACGATCGATTGAGCCTAGGAGGTTAAGGCTGCAGTAAGCCAAGATCACATTACTGCACTCCAGACAGATTGAGACCCTGTCTAAAAAAATTTTTTTAAAAAAGACACTTACCGAGTGTGTGTGTGTGTGTGTGTGTGAGAGAGAGAGAGAGAAGGAGTGAGAACTGTTAACATTCAAGCATAAAAGAACTTAGCACATCGAAGTCTTGATCAAATCCATTCCTCTTGGGATTTAAGATTTTAGGCTGAATGGACAAGTGTCTCCTGTTAGTAATAATTACACAATTGAGCCCTTATTTGGCATAAGATACAGTGATGCCCAAAAAAAATACAAAAATAGACGTGTCCTTTAGTTCACCTTGCTGACAATTAGAGAAACAGTTATTAATAATGATCGATCTTGCTAGATATTTATAAAAAACAGACTTTGTTCATTTTTTCTGTTGGTGTCCATTTTCTGTTTTATCAGTGTGTCCTCATTTAGCTTTATTACTTACCCTTTGTTTCCTAGCTTCTTAAGGTGAAGACTTAAATCATTGATTTTTATGTAGTTCTTTTCTTATAAACATGTAAAGTTTTTAATTTTTCTCTAGCTGCTGCTTTAATTATATTCTATAATTTGTTTGTTGTATGTACATTATCACAAGTTCAAAATATTTTCTAATGTGCCTTGGGATTTATTCTGTGGCTCATGGGTTTATCTTCTATATTTGGGAGAATTTTCCTAGCTATCGTAGTTTTATTGATCTCTTAAATCTGTGGTGATCAGATAATATACTCTGTATGATTTCAATCAGTTGACATTTATTGATACTTGTTTTATGGCACAGAATATAGTCTGTGTGAAGGTTTTATATGCGTTTGAAAAAACTTTTCTGCAGTTAATTGTTGTGTATTATGAATGACGATTAGGTAGAGCTGATTGATAGTACTATTTAAATCTATATGTTTACTCATTTTTGTTTCCTTTTTTCCAGCAATTACCGAACAATGGTGTTAAAATCTCTAACTTTATCCATGGATTGGTTTGCTTCTCCCTTTAGTTCTGTTAACTTTGTGTGTATTTTGAAATTCTGTTATCAAGGGCACACATATTTAAGTTTGTTATGTCTTCTTGATTTGTTGATTTTTTTAAATTTTCACGAAAGATCTTTATCAATAGTGAGACCCTCTTCATTTTAGAGTTATTTTAATGATTACTGTTGTCACATCAGCTTTTTATACTGTTTTAAAAGTTATCTTTCCCCATTCTTTTACCTTCAGTTTACTTCTCTCCAAAGTGTTTCATGTAAATAGCATATAGTTGAATCTTGCTTTTTATCCAGTGTGAAAATCTCTGCACTTGGAGTGTTTACTCCATTTCAATTAATGTGATTATTTTTAAGTTTGGGTTTAACTCTTCCATCTTGTAATATTTATTTATTCCATCCATTTTTTATTCCCCTCTTTCTCCTCTCCTGGTTTATACTGAATGAATTGCACTTTAACATTTTCTGTTTTATCTTGTATATTCAAAATTTCGCTACAATTCCTTTGATCTGTTTTCAGGTTGCCCTAAAGATTACAGTAAGTACCGTTAGCATAGTCTATTTCAACTAATATGACACTTCACATCCAGCAGTCTAATTCTGTTCAACCTTTTGTGCTTTTATCTGCTTATATTTTACTTCTACACATGATATAAAACACAAGATACATTTTTTTAATGTAATATAGGCAAGAGTTTTTAAAGTACATTTAAAACATATACATACGGAGTGTTTGTTGTTGTTGTTGTTTTTGAGAGGGAGGCTTGCTCTATTGCCCAGGCTGGAGTGCAGTGGCGCGATCTCTGCTCACTGCAAGCTCCGCCTTCCGGGTTCACACCATTCTCCTACGTCAGCCTCCCAAGTAGCTGGGACTGTATACAGGCGCCCGCCATCACGCCTTGCTAATTTTTTGTATTTTTTGTAGAGATGGGGTTTCACCATATTAGCCAGGATGGTCTCAATTTCCTGGCCTCGTAATCTGCCTGCCTTGGCCTCCCAAAGTGCTGGGATTACAGGTGTGTGCCACCGGGCTTGGCCTCTTTTTTTTTTTTTTTTTTTTTTTTTTTAACAAAAAATGTAAATTACATTTACCCAAATATTTACCCTTTCAGGGCTCTTTGTCCCTTCTTTCAGATCTTTATTTCCTTCTAGCATAAATTCCATTTAGCCTGAAGAATTTCTATTAGCATTTCTTCTAGTGAAGCTTTTGTGTGTCTCAAATTGCTTTTATTTCTCCTTCATTTTTTAAAACTAATTTTTTCTTTCTAAAATGATCAGAAAGAATCCATTTTTAAATGACCATTTCACTGGATATTGAATGCTAAGTTGATAGGTGTTTCCCAACCTGTCTGTCCCCCGACCGACCTCCCCACCCGCCCCCCCCGCCAAGACTTTAAAGACGTTTTTTCAGTGGGTCCTGCTCTGTGGTGGTTTGTATTGTTCCACTGTGTGTAATATGTGTTTTCTTCCCCTGCTTCATTTGCTTTTAAAATTTGTTCTTTATCTTTGATTTTCAGCAGTTTTACTGCAGGTATGATTTTCTCTGAATTGATCCTCCTTAGGATTTCTTGAGCTTTTTAGATGTATAGGTTGATGTCTTTCATTAATTTTCAAAAATCTCCAGTCATTATTTCTTTAAATATTTTTTCTTCAAACTCTTTCCTTTCCATCTGTGACTCCAATAGTGCATATATTAAGTCATTTGATGTTACCTCATATATCTCAGATGCTCTGTTTTGTTTTGGTTTTCTTTTTTTCATTCTTTAACTGTTTTGTTTTTCAATGTGGGTATTATCTATTGATCTATTTTCAAGTTCGCACATTATTTCCTAAATCGAGTCCAGTTTGCTGTTAAGCTCACCTAATGAGTTTACTTCCAGAGTTTCCATCTGATTCTTTCAGTGTTCCAATGACTCTACTAAAATTTATTATTCTCTTCATGCATATTGTTCATCCTTCTACCATATTCTCAACATTTTTATTATAGTTTCAAATCTTTGATAATTTCAATTTCTAGGCCACAGCTGGGTCCTCTACTATTTCCTATCGTAACCATTTTATGGATGTTGTCAGGCTTATTCGCATGAAGTTATTTGTTCATTATGTTCCCTTTTTGTTAACCTTTTAATGTTTGTAGGACATGAAGTAATAGCCCTTCTTCATTTCTAATTTTGGTATTTTTTTCCCCTTTCTTGATTGCTCTTGGTAAAAGTTTATCAGCTTTAATCTTTTCAAAGGTCAATTTTTTTATCTCTTGATTTTTTTTCCTGTTGTGTATTACCTATTTTATTGATTTCCAACTTGACTAATTATTTCTCTCTTTTTCATTATGCTGTTTAATTTGTCCATCTTTTTCCTAGCTTTTTAAGTTAGAAGCTTAGATCATGGATTTTACACCTTTATTCCTTCTTGACATAGCATTTAAAGCCATAACTTTCCTCTAAGAAAAGGTGAAAGATTTTACACCTTTATTCCTTCCTGACATAGCATTTAAAGCCATAACTTTAAGAAAATCTTTTAATGGCATCTTACAAATTATTTTTATTGTGTTTTCATTATTGTTCCATTTCAACCATTTTCTAACTTCCTTGTGATTTTTTTCTTTTATCAATGAGTTATTTGGAAGTGTTTTAGCTTAATTTCCAAATAGCTGGAATTTTTCTGTATCTCTCATTTTTAATATTTAACTTAATTCTCTGGCAGCCAGAGGATATACTGTAGCCATTGATATTTACTGATGCTTGTTTTAGTACTCAGCATGTAGTTTATCTTGGTAAATGTTTAAATGCATTGAAAAGAATTTAACTGTCAGTTGTTTTCTGTAGCAACCCACAAATGTGTGTTAGGTTCAATTGATTGGTAATGCTATTCAAATCTTCTCTACCTTGCTAATTTTTGTGTGCTGTTTTCTATCAGTTACTGAGAGGGGGAGGCTGATCTCACCAACTATAGTTGTTGAATTGTTTATTTCTCCTTTCAGTCCTGTCCATTTGTTTTACTGTTTGACTCTTTATATTATGTACATGTACTACTCTGATAACAAACAAAAATTGTTAAGCTGATGGGAATACCCAAGTGAGAGGGAGGGCATAAATATACAGGAAACAGGCTAATGGGTTGTGTATAATTTCATGCACATTGTGATGGTATTCAATAAAGTAAATAGGAGAAAGGATAGTTACTCTTGTCCATTTTAACAAGAGGGAAGGAGAGTAGGATCAAAGTAGGTTATGGTAGGTTTCATTAGTGGTGTCAAATATCCAGGTTATGATCGATGAATCTGACCGGTCTGTAGCAACCTCAATTCTTTCCTCCTCAAAAGAAAGAATTCTACTTAGGGTCAGAAGGTAGAAGAAGAGACCGAGGCAAGTTTCACAGCAGGAGTAGAAGTTTATTAAAAAGTTTTAAAGCAGGATAAAAAGGAAAAGTACACTTGGAAGAGACCCAAGCGGGCACTGTGAGGGTCAAGTGTGCCATTTGACCTTTTGACTTGGAGTTTATATGTTGGCCTATTTCCAGGGTCTTGAATCCCTTTTCCCATGATTCTTCCCTTAGGGTGAGTCACCCCTACGGTGACCTGCTAACGCTTTGGAGGTAAGCATGTGCAGTGTGTTTACTGGAGTTGTATGCATGCTTGCCTAAAGCATTCTTCCCATTTCCAGTGAAATGCACCTGGAAGGTTATACTCCGCCATTTTGCTTCTTAATGTGTATGCTGGTGCCCACTCACCCCATTCCTGAATATTTTATTGGAAGCCGCTGATTACCAATTTTAAGTGTTTTTATCTATTGGGAGATTGCCTCTCCCTGGCACTGGCTGGACCAATTATCATTTTAGTATGACAACTGCCAGACCATCAGGAAACTGCGTCCTCTGGCACTGGCTGCAACCAATTCTTATTTTAGAAAGCCAACTGCCGGACCATCATCTGATGATCACCTCTGACATTTCTGGTGGTGGGGTGGGGGTGGGGGTAGGGCGGTTGGTGGGGAACCCTCTCCTGCCTCACTCCTACCTGACTAGCTACCTACTGTAACAGTTATATATATATATGGTGGTAGGAAACAGGTGTTCTGGTTCTGTTTTCTCTATGAAGAAATCAGCATGAGAGTGAAATGAAAACACAGACTCAAAATGCTTTTTACCTGAGAACAGTGATAAAGATAAGATTTCTTTTTCATTTTCAAAATTTTCATTAACTTTCTTTTAGCTATTTTTGTTGTCATGTTCATCCTTATAGCCTGATATGTTACTTCTTAGTTTATTTTATCTATATTTCGTTTTAGAGTTTCTCCTTTTCTTCCACTTAGTCTCAGGTTTATTTTCTGAAAAGACATTTGTAGGCTTTCAAAGGTATGTTCTTTTTCTGCTCTCTGAATAACTCAAATCAGCTTTATTTATGACTATCTGAGAGCTGTTAGCATCTGAGGGAAAATCATAATTGTCCATGTCATCTCTGTAATTTCTGAACCCCTTCTGAGCTTTGGATGGTATATAGTCAAGATTTCAAACAAGCTTAAAATCCAATAGGGGGTATAGAGCAAAGTCTCCTCCTGTGCGTAACTTTCTGTCTTAATGAGCCAGATAGATATGTTTTGTGCCTGGAGGAAGGATTTGGTAAATCTCATATAGTGACTAGAGAGAGCTGCATAGATATTGAAGGGACACTCAGTCTAAGTCAGATGATTAGGACTTGGGTCAGCCAATCAGCTGTATTTCCCTGCTCTCAGCACATACTGATTTAATCAAAGCTATTCGGAATCAATGTCTGCAATTGAATCCTTCACTGCTTACTGTGTAATCTTGGTCAAATTACTTATCCTCTGAGTTTATTGCCTCATCTTTAAAAATGTTGATAACTTTACTATCTCATAGGAATGTTGTGAGGATTGAATGATAGAGTAGATGTGAATGCAGCTATCTTTTTTTTTTTTTTTTTTTTTTTTTTTTTTTTTTGAGAGAGAGAGTTTCTCTCTTGTCCCCCTGGCTGGAATGCAATGGTGCCATCTCAGCTCACTGCAACCTCCACCTCCCGGATTCAGTCGATTCTCCTGCCTCATCCTCCCGAGTAGTTGGGATTACAGGCAAGCACCACCCATACCCAGCCAATTTTTGTATTTTTAGTAGAGACAGGGTTTCACCATGTTGGCCAGGCTTGTCTCGAACTCTTGACCTCAAGTGATCCCCCCACCTCAGCCTCCCAAAATGCTAGGATTACAGGTGTGAGCCACCACGCCCGGCTTGTGAATGCATCTATCACAACTGGCAAACATACAAGTACATTCTGACTACTGGAGAAAACAGCTCTCAGTTGCCCTCCACCGCCAACTGACACTTGGTAGTTAACATAACAGCCTAGTCAACATGACGAAAACCCATCTCTACTAAAAACAAAAATTAGTCGGGCATGGTGGCACTCGCCTGTAGTCCCAGCTACTCGGGAGGCTGAGGCATGAGAATCGCTTGAACCCAGGAGGCAGAGGTTGTGGTGAGCTGAGATCACAGCACTGCACTCCAGCCTGGGAGAGAGACAGGGAGGGAGGGAGGGAGGAAGGGAGGAAGGAAGGAAGGAAGGAAAGAAGAAAGGAGAGAAGGAGAGAAGGAAGGGAAAGGAAGGCAGGCAAGAAATTGTTCTTCAGAGAGTCAAGACTTTTCGCCTTTCATTGAGACCACTGGCAATCAGTTTGAGGTTCTGACGTGGGAACTGTGAAGACAAAATGAAGATGACACTAGCATAAGAAAAGGGAAAGAGGCTGAGATTGGGAATAGGAAGAGGATAAAGCAATTCCAGGACAATAGGTGCTGAGGTCCCATCTCAAGTTCATGACCAGAAGCACGGAGGGTAGGAGCAGACCCAGTATTGCCTAACTGTGCTGATGTGGCTAGCACGAAAATGTAGGTTTAGAGTGAAACTAATGAAACTTCAGCTTCAAGGCTCATCATTGCACACATGAGCTCCTTTAAAGGCTCTGGGAGGGATTCTAGTAATGCAATTGCATATTCATATATTTTCATAAGATTTACAATAAAATATTTTGACTGCAATTAAGACTTCTGCCTCTATTCACTCCCCAACTTTCTGTCACTCTTTCCCTAGTGTTGGGGAGGTAATGGAGTGGCCACAGGCATTATGAGGTTCCAACTAAGGCAACTGAGTTGGATGTATATTTCTGCTGTGTTTTGTTGGATCTACGCATGTGCATGTGGGGCACACAACAGGTTCTAGGAATAATCTTGCCTACCATGCTAACTCTCTGAAACCATGTAAAAAGGTGAAAAGCTAGATGTTCTACATGATATAAACATGTCCTATTGCACCTGGCATTGAAGTATATGGGTAGTTAAATAGAGGAACAATGTTTGAAATATATGGAGCCAAATGGCCTGTGGGAAAGCCTTCCAACTCTCAGATATGTAACATTTCAAGAGGTAAATTCAGTTCTCGTTAATACCTAGACAAAATGGAAGTTGTGTTCTGTAAGAATATATTCAGAAATGCACATATATAATTACCAATGCATAATCGTATTTTTCTTTTTTGATGGAATTTGTGTGAAATTTATCACAATTTCTATGTATGTAGGGCACAAAACCTGTACGAGTACTCCTAACAGCTGTACAGCTTCATGACATGTGAAGTAATGTTTTATGCATCCTAACATACTGCATCTCATTACCAGTAACAAGTTGTGAAGGCAAAAGTTTAAAAAAAAAAAAATCAGATCTATAACAAATTTCATCAGCCATGTTTCAGACTAAATTTTATTTCCATTACATTTTTAGAGATTAGAAATTGTCAATATGAGGAAGTGTTCAAAGGTTTTATGCAGCCCACAAATTGTGGGAAAAGAAGAAACATAGTGTATATCAGACAATTAATAAAACATTGTGTTGTTTACACTGATTTTCTGATGTCTGTGTCAGCTTTTCGAGGTTTGTAATTTATTATAATTCCTTTTCTCATTTGAAATCTTCACTTTTCTAATAAATTTTTTATAATTATTTAGTTTTTTTATAGAGGCCCCCTAAAAATGTATAAACTTCAAACCTCACAATGCCTGTAATGGGCCCTGACAGTGAGAAAATGCAAGATAGGACAGGTTTTCCGGAAAGGGACATCAGTTCACTCCTAACACTCTGAGAGCACCCAGTTTATTACTAAACTGGAATGAATCATTCTACAGATGGGACTACTCTCAGAAATTGACTTATTTGCTTTTAGTACCTAGCTATGGACTCTTTAATTCTGCATAATGGATCAGCTGCATCCTAGAGCAGATGTTGTCCAAAGCCTTTGGGTGTCTTTGTGCTTAATGACTTTCTCTTTCAAATGAGCATGAGACCTCTCAAGCCTTCCTGTTTCCTTCTAGCAATATGGGGCAGTCAGGACATAGGACCTTGAGACACCAAAATAAAAGTTTGTGATGTTCTCTCCGTTACTGCTCCAAGGAAACACTTTACCTTAATTCACTCTCTCTCTCTCTTTGAAAAAAAAATTAGGATAAACCAAGGAAATCCCCTTAGAAGTTGGGCTTAATTTTTTTTCTGAAACAGAACCAGGTGCACTGTGTTTCAGTGATTACAAATGCAATATTAATATTGCAGATATTCACAAGGTAATATTTCAAATGCAAACTCCTATTAAGAATGTGTTCAATTTATTCTGTTACTAGCCATCAAGAATCTGGGTAAACTTCTATAGATCTTGTCATTAGTTACACATTGAAAATAGTAAGGAGTAAACTAGGTTTCCACTGTAATTTTTTTTTTTTTCTCATGGAATTCTAAAGAGCAAGCTAGTCCAATAGATTGATTTACCATAGGATTAATTCTCATTTAAGGGACAGTTGTCATACTGCATTGGGTCGTTTCCTCTGATCTTTTTTTTAGAGTTTTGCACTTACCAATCTCTTACTTTCTAAGGCCAAGTCCCTTGATGTTTCCCTAGGAGAAAAATGACTTTCAATACATAGATAGTAAAGAAAAAGGTGGACAACTTCAAATCAATTTAAAGAAGAACTAATTATTTCAAATTTGACTTGTATCATTTTATATATTTATTTATTTATATTTTTATTGTGGTTGAAACAAGCTGTCTTTTAATAAGATGACCTATGTTCTGTTTCTCAACTCTCAGGAAGTTGACTTCCTGAGCTGGGGAATGAAATGCTGGAAGAACAAATAGATGAAGCTGCAGCATCTTGCTCATCGGTAAATTCAGTGTTCCTCACAGCATCTCTATGCCTCCTGCCTGGATCGGGTATCTGCTCATTTGTGTGTTCCAATTGGGCAGCATCTCATTTCTTCCCTTTCTCTCCAAAATTTTTCTTCATTTTATTTTTTGCAGAAAGGCCTTTAAGTAATGGCTATCTGTATTCCTTTTGGAGCTGTTGGTATAATAAAACATTTACCTCCATATTTCATCTACATTTAGGTTTAGTGATTTCCTATCTTCTTGGTCAATGCTTTTACCTCTTAGGGTTCTGAATCTGTTCTATGAAAAAGATGCTCAGAACCTCTCCCAAAATTGCGTTGGTTTAAGTGACCTTCTGCTTACAGTGTTCAAACCTTTTTTATTATTATTTTTTTTTTTAGCTGATCCTTACTTTTTTCCCCTCAATTTCCCTGTTCTTTATTCTGCTCCCTGGCCACACTTCTCTTACATTTTGTGGTCATTCAAGAAAAGCTGGAGAGAGAAAAATTACCTGGTAATTCTTTTTTTTTTTTTTTTCTTTTTGAGACGGAGTCTCGCTCTGTTGCCCAGGCTGGAGTGCAGTGGCACGATCTCCGCTCACTGCAAGCTCCGCTCCCCAGGTTCATGCCATTCTCCTGCCTCAGCCTCCCGATACCTGGTAATTCTTATCCTCTCTACTGGGAGGATAAGGTGGGGACTCTATCCACCTTGACAAGATGACTGCTGATGACATCAAACAAGAGGACAGCTTCTGCCTAGAGACCATTGGGATCTAACGATGGGTTGCAACCAATGGTGAAATCAGAACATCACACTTACTAGGAGAGAAGACTTTGCGAGTCACTTATTTCAGACCAATAGAAGTGAATTATCATTAACTTAGAGTAAGAGGGAAGTATTTCTTAAGTTTCTCTTGTAGTGAACTGGAGTTTATCTCTCTGCTTCTGGGAGAGGTACCAATGTAATCCTGCTTGAAATGTCATTTTGAGAAAATACTTATTCATGGTGCAGAAAAGTTTGAAAACCCTTGGATGAGATAGTATATCTCTCCAACCACCTGAAATTGAGATTTAATCTGTATTTTTATCTGTGTTTAATGCACATTCCTCACTTCATCCCCAGGGTTCTCCTTAATAGTTTATTTCCTGAGTCTTCCTCCACTTACTCTAACCAGGGATATATCTTCAATGGTCCAAATGACAACAAAATTTTGTGTTTTTCTTGACTCTTTGATAACACACTCAGTGCCCTTCTCTTCCTCTTAAGTTACTGTCTGAACTCAAGGCTTAATTTATCAAATTACATCTCACTACTATTTAGGTCCTCCATTTTCTTAGATAGGGAAGATCACCAGTTACACCAACTACAATTATTTTTATACCACACCTTTTACAAATAAGCTTTACAATACTATAGAAACTTGAAAAATTAAAACAAAAACCAAGACAAAATGTGACAATCATTAAATAAGACGTTTTTGAGATTCCAGTTAGCCAAGGCAAAAAGAGAAAGCTAATAAATTAACATTATCCAGTGTTAATGGATAGTATACATTACGAAAGGAAGGTGTTGATTCCTCAAATAGCATTTTTCTAAATTTTGATTTCTTAATGTAATTGATAGATTACAACATTTCAATAAACCTAGCATTTCCCATGTTCTCCAATATTCTCACATATCTTCAGAATCCTTAAGGGGCATATGTTCCAAGACACCCAGTAGATGCTTGAAACCGTAGATAGTATTGGACTCTACATATTCTCTTCTTTTCCTATACATACATACCCGTGACAAAGTTTAATTTATAAATTAGGCACAGTAAGTTTGCTGAGGATAACTAACACAGGAACAGAAAGCCAAACACTGCATGTTCTCACATACAAGGGGGAGCTGAACAATGAAAACACATGGACACTGGGAGGGGAACAGCACACACTTGGGCTCTGTCATGGGGTGAGAGTGGCAGGAAAGGAGAGCATCAGGATAAATAGCTAATGCATGTGGGGCTTAATACCTCGGTGATGGGTTGATAGGTGCGGCAAACCACCATGGCACACATTTACCTATGTAACAAATGGGCACATCCATGTATCCCAGAACTTAAATAAAATTTTTTAAAATTAGGCACAGTAAGAGATTAACAATAATAACCAATGATAAAATAGGACAATTATAACAATATGCCAGCACCACTACTGTAGCCATTATTAAGTAAAATAGGTTTATTTGAACATAACTGCAGTACTGGGACAGCATATCTGATAACTGAAATGGTTTCTACGTGATTAATGGGTGGGAGCATCTACAGCACAGATAAACTGGACAAACAGAAGATTCACATCCCAGCTGGGCTGGAGTGGGATGGTGTGAGATTTCATCAAACTACTCAGAATGGTGTACAATTTAAAACTTATGAATTATTTATTTCTGGAATTTTCCATTTAATATTTTTGGACTGAGGTTGACCACAGGTAACTGAAATCACAGAAAGCAAAACCGCAGATAAGTGAGCTGGAGGTGAGGGACTACTGTAATAGTAACTATTAAAAATGGACATTTTTCTAGGTCAGAAATAGTTAAATATTGCCAATTTCTTGTCAGTTAACCCCATATCTCATGGAGTTTAAAAGATCAGTTATATAGAGAAAAGTTTCTCCCACCCCATCTCCATCTAAACCTAATGATCCTTTCAATGGTTTATTGTATCTTCTTCCAGAATATCTTTACATCAATGTAAGCAAATAAAAATATCTATTCTTTATTTTTTTCCTTTTCTTGGAAAGAATACACCATATTCACCGTTATAGGCCTTGCTTTTAAAAAAATCTCTTATATATCAGTAGCTTTCTGTCACCCTCCCTCCTCTTTTTTTTTTTTTTTTTAAATAATATAAGTATTCCATTGTAAGAATGTAACATGAGATACTTTACCAACCCTGACTGATGACTTTTCAGGTTTATAATATTTTTTGTAAGATGACTACTGATAACATAAGACAAATGTTTTGCTGTTTATTATAAATAATGTTGTAGTGAATAACATTGACATTATGTCTATGTATGCAGATTGTATGATTAAGATAAATTCTCAGAAACAGAGTTGCTGAATCAAATGGTAAATATATTTGCAGTTTTGATAGTTACTGCCACATTGCCTCCACACAGCCAGTTTGTGCTCCTACTGAGTATGCAATGAAAATGCCATTTCTCCACAGCATCATCAACAAAATGTGCTGTAAAATGATTGAGTTTTTGCCAATATGATAAGAGGAAAGTAGTGTTTTAGTTTGTATTTCTATTATTATGAATAAAGTGTAGTATTTTTTCATTTAAATATCATTTGTATATTTTTCCCCTAAAAAGTTTATTCATCTTTTTTCTCCTTTTACTGTTAAATTATGGATCTTAGTGTTATCATTTTCTGGGAGCTCTCTGTATATTAGGGAGATTAGTACTATGTTTCTAATATAAATTGTAATTATTTTTCCCGTTATTCACCTATATTTTGACTCTGCTTATGCTTTTGTTTATGTTTTACCAAGAGCAAGATTTTATTTTTATGGGTGTGAACATATATATTTATCCATTTTTTCTTTAATAGAGTTTAGATTTTGAGTCATAGACCATACTCCAAGGTTATAAAAGATTTTGCTAAGTTTTCTTCTAGTATCTTTATTTTTCAAAAAAGACATTCAACTATTTGATTCCTCTAAAATTTTTCATATTATAGAATGTAAGATTTGGATCAACATTATTTCTTTCTTAATGTGACTAATTTTTCCATCATCATTTATTGAAAAGTCCAGCTTGTCAGCCTTGTCAGGTGGCATTTCACAAGCCACCTTAATTTAGGTCCGTCTCTAAGTATTTCTTTTGTGCATTGCTTACTCTGCTTAATCTTGCACCTATAACACACTGTTTTCATTATGGAGAATTTATCATCGGTTTTAACATCTGGTAGTCCTAGGCCCTTTCCAATGCTCTTCTTTTTCAGAGTTTTAGAATCACCTTTTTTAAGTTATTTAAAAGTATCCTGTTTGTACTTTTGGTATTACATTTCTAAATTAATTTAGGGAAAAGTAACATTTCTGTGATGAGTGTTTCATTCAAGAATACCTTTTTATTTGCTTAAGTCTCTTGACCTTCTGAAACTTCTGAAATGCTTGCCTCATATAGGACGTATATAGTTCTTGTTATTTTCAGCCCTAAGCATTATATCATTTTTATTGCAATTAGAATGAGATTTTTGTCTTCTGTGACATTTCCTGCCTTGTACATTTTCTGATTTCATGGTATACATGAAATCTATTGATTTCTGTGTATTAATTTTATACTCTGCTGCCTTATTGAATTCTCTTACTGCTTGTAGTAGTTTTCTAGTTTATTTTAAACTCCCCAAATATTAAAATCACATAATCAGAAAGCAGTGGTGGTTTTATCTCCTCTTTTTCATTTCATATAAGCAATATATGACTATATTATCATTGTATAAATATGTCAAACAACATAGAAAGATTTTGAATCACAAACTAGAATCTTTCCTAATTTCCACAATCAACTATCTTTCCCAAATGTAACCACTCTTCATCTAAAGCTCTACAGACCTATTTCTATTTCCTTTATCTACATAAAACAATACATAATTTTGTTTTATATTTTCACATTTGGAACATACTTTATATCCTATACTTTTACATAGTTGTCTTTTAAAATATTTTTTGAAAGAACCACAAACCTACAGAGAAGCTGCAATCACAAAACAAAGAACTTATTTTACTAATCACTTGAAAGTTAACTACTGACCCAATCCTCCATAACTCTGAATACTTTAGTGTGAATTTCCAACATACAAGGATGTTATGCAATAAAATCATCAAAATCAGGTAATCAACATCAATGCATCGAGACCGTATATATTGGTTAGGTCAGGGAAACAGAACCAATAGGATATGTGCATGTATGTAAAGGGATTTATTATAAAGTATGCACTCCCATGACTTTGAAGGCTAAGTCCCACAGTCTTCTGTCCGCAAGCTGGTATAGTTTGAAGACCTGAGAACCAGAGGGTTGATGATGTGGATTCTAGTCTGAGTCTGAAGGCCTGAGAACCAGGAGCTTTAGGGGTAGGAGAAGATCAACGTCCCAGCTCAAGCAGTCAAATAAAAAAGAATTTGACCTTCTTTCAAGTTTTGTTTCATTCAGGCCCTCAGCAAACTGGATGGTACCCACCCATATTGGGGAGGGTCATGTGCTTTACTCGGTCCACCTATTCAATTGCTAATCTCTTCCAGAAACACCCTTAAATAACATTTTACAGGATATCTGGGCATCCTGTGGCCCATTCTAGTTGACACGTAAAATTGACCATCACACCATCTAATCTAAGACCCCATTCACATTTCAATGATTGTCTCAATGCTCTTTATGGCAAAAGGAGCCAGTTCAGTGTCACATGTCATAATTAGTTGTGATGTCTGTTTACCTTCCTTCAGTCTTTCCTTGACTTTCATGACCTTGACATTTTTGAAGATTACCGTTAATTATTTTATGGAATGTCCCTTAATTTAAGTAGGTCTGGTTTTTTTCCCCTCATGATTAAGTTTACGTTATTACCCACAGGAATACAGGGACATTGAACATTTTTAAGTGCTGTTAATTATCCATATATCTTCTTTTATGAAGTCCTTGTTCAAGAGTTTTATCTACTTTAAATGTTTTTATTTTATTGTATTATTTTATGATTAATTTTTATTAATTTGTAGTTCTTTTTATATTCCAGCTATAAATCATTTGCCAAATAGACCATTTAAGAAAATCTTAGTCTGTGATTTGTCTCTATTTTCTTAATGGTAACTTTTGAAGCACACAAGGTTTTACATTTTGATAAAATATAATTTTTCTATTTCAAAACATGGTTAGTAATTTTTGTGTCCTGTCTAAAACAATTTTTGTCTACCCTACATTCATGTAGACATTTTTTTCTGTTTTCCTTTAACACATCCAAATTCTAGATTATACATATGGCTTTATGACTCATTTTGAATTGATTTTTGTGAATGCCATTGGGTAAAGTTTCAAGGTTCTTTTATTCTTTTTAAATTTAGAATGGATATCCTGTTCTGTTGATCCTAGTGCCATTTTGTTGACAATACTCTTCTTCACCCCATGAATTGCTTGATACCCTTCTGTCTTTGTTAGGGTAAAATTCACATAACATAAAATTAACCATTTAAAAGCATACAGTCTAGTGGCGGTCAGTGCCTTCCTGTTGTTGTGCAACCATCGCCTATATGTACTCCATAAACCTTTTATTGCTCCCAAAGGAGACCTCATGTCCATTAAGCAGTCACTCTCCCTTATACTTTTTTGTTTTAAATCAGTGAGCTGATCAATATGTTCAGGTCTTGATTTTGTTCTATTAACCTATATATCTAGTTATATGCCAGCAAACCAAGTTTTTGATCACTGTAGCTTTATAGCAAGTCTTGAAATCATGTTGTAAAAGTTTTCCAACTTTATTATTTTTCAATATGATCTTGGCTACTCAAAGTCCTTTGTATTTCTCTATAAATCTTAAAATTAGCTTGTCATTTTCTGTTAAAATAAAGCCTGGTAGTATTTTGATTCAGAAGGCATTAAATTTATAAATAAATTCAAACTTTGAGAAGTATTGATATCTTAATGATATTGAGCCTCTGAATCTATGAATATGTTATATTCACACACTTGTTTAAGGCTTCTTTAACTTTTCTCAGGGAGTTTTTACTTTTCAGTGAATGAAGCCATTTAATCCTAGAGTTTTCTTTGTGAGAATGTTCTAATTACACATGATTTTAAAAATAAATCTAATGTTATTCAAATTTTCTATTTCTTCAGCACATTTTCATAAGTTGTGTTTTTTAAACATATTTCTCTAGTTCATGTGTTATTCAATAGTTGGTATTATGTTGTTCTTAACATCCTCTTTTTATCTCTTCAGTGTTGGCAAGCTGTGTCATAACATTCCCTTTTTATTCCTAAAATTGGTAATTTGTGTTTTATCTCTTTTCATCTTGATCCAATTTTGCTAAAGGTTTATCAATTTTATTAATATTCTCTAAAAGTGAATTTCTTGTTTTGGTAACTTTTCTATTGTTTGTTTTCTATTTCCTTAGCTTTTATTTATCTTTATTATCGTCTTTTACTTACTTTAGATTTGACTTTCTCTTCTTTTTGTAGCTTCTTAAGGTGAAATCAATTGAGCCTTATTTTACGGGCTTGCATACAATGTTTCATCTTGGTGAATGTTTCATGTACATTCTGCAGTTGTTGGGTATAGATTTCTATGTTCAGTATAGAAACAAACCTACATGTTAAGTTGGTCTATTCCTTAGACACTTAATACATATACAATTTATTTCAATACGTGGTAACAGGTGAGAATCTAATTTTTTTCAAATATGTACCGCTTGTTTTAATACCTATCACAGTTGATTTGAAATGCCACCTTTTTCATATCATTACTATCCTCGACTTCTATATTACTTCTTGGGAGTCACATACACAACTACCTAAGAACTGCCATAAACAACCAGTCTTACCAATAATTTACTGGAAGTGTATTTTATTTATTTATTCATTCATTCATTTATTTATTTACTCAGGCAGCTCTGTCGCCCAGGCTGGAGTGCAGTGGCGCGATCTCGGCTCACTGCAACCTCCGCTGCCCAGGGTCAAGCGATTCTCCTACCTCAGTCTCCCTGATATTACAAGCATGCACCACCTTGCCTGGCTAATTTTTGTATTTTTAATAGAGATGGGGTTTCACCATGCTGGCCAGGCTGGTCTCGAACTCATGATCCACCTGCCTCAGCCTCCCAAAGTACTGGGATTACAGGTGTGAGCCACGGCACCCAGCCCTTGAGGTATTTTATAAATAGATAATTCATGAACACCGTTAGTTTCTCTTTGCTTCTCTATGGGATTTTAACCTATTATATCTATCTATATATATGTGTGTATATATAATATGTATATATGTATATGTATAAAATATGTAATGTAAACATATATATGTTAAAATATATGCATATTTTATATATTCTACCTTATATATATTTTAACTACAAAATTACTAGATATGTTTAGGGCCATGCTAAAAGCCACAGCAACCCAACTATATAACAAATCACTATGAAATCAATGACAGGGACAGTGCCATTTTAGAGAAACCATGATTTTGCTAAATAAATTCTCAACCTATAATAAGTAATTTGAATTGGCTTGAATTGCTGACATCTTTTCTGAACTCCTGGAGATAATACTGGTCCGAGTGCTGGGGTCTTCCTGTGACTGAACTGTGAACGAGTCTGTAGCATGTTCCCTTGGAAGAACTTGTTCTTTTTAACTTGGAGCATCCCTTTGAGCTTAGCTAGCGGTGAGTAGAAAGCACTATTCGAATATCCTGAAAGAGATGGTGTGAGTAGACCATGTTGGTTGTTTGAGTGTGGGCATGTGGTAATGGGCTAACAAATACTTTCTCTGGCCTCTAGGCTTGTCTTTTCCTCAGCCACCTTGGATAGAATTAATTATTTTCTCTTAGAATGCTTAGAACTTCTCTCTTAAGATGTTGATCATGTACTGGTTTGTCCTATTATTTGAAGACATGACCTAGTCTACCTACCAAAATGTTCCTTTCTAGGCCAGAGGCCATGCCTTTATCATAATTGTAGGTGTCACTGAGCCTGGTCCTCTGCTTTAGCACTTGGGAAGTGTAAAGATTAAGCCCTTGGCTGGGCATGGTGGCTCACGCCTTTAATCCCAGTACTTTGGGAGGCAGAGGTGGGCGGATCACGAGGTTAGGAGATCAAGACCATCCTGGCCAACACAGTGAAACCCCGTCTCTACTAAAAATACAAAAATTAGCTGGGTGTGGTGGCGTGTGCCTGTAGTCCCACCTACTTGGGAGGCTGAGATAGGAGAATCACTTGAACCTGGGAGGTGGAGGTTGCAGTAAGCTGAGATACCACCACTGCACTCCAGCCTGGCAACAGAGCGAGATTCCTTCTCGGAAAACAAAAAAAAGAAAAAAGATTAAGCCCTCTAGATCACCGGAAGACAGGGTCAGAGACACAGTGCTAGGGCTGTGAAGCACAGATGCTGCTTTCCTTCCTCAGAGAAGGGTGTGGCCTATATGATGATGCATTTGGCTCCAGAACCAGCTCAGTCTGAACCTTCTAAACAAGAATGCCAGGATTGTCAGAATTATTGTACACTGGGCAATGGAAGTCCCAAGTTTAAAAGTCAGTGAGAAGGCAAGTATTCAAGGTGTTTTCTGCTCAGGATTACTAACCAGGTCAGAGAGTGTCACCAACAGCTGTGCACCATCTGTGAGTCCAAGTTGCAGAGAGAAGCTCTCCTAAACAGGCTGTATCTGATTCTGCTCCATACTGCTGCCTGGCTTCCCTTAATGTCAGACTCCTTGGCTAAATAAATTAGGAATTTCAGGTCTGTGTATGTAGTCTTTTCTAATCTGCATGAAATGCCAGAAAGAAAATTGAAAGCACTGTGGTAAGGGAGAGGAGAGAAGCTGTAAAACAATGAAGCGTGCCAAATGAGACTACAGGGAAATCCAGTTGGATGCCTAGACAGACAGAGTGTGTACTTTCTCTACTTATGTTACCAGATGAAACAGTGGCGGTGGTTTTTGGTGGGGGAGATGATTGTAAATTAGGGGAGAAAATTGGACCAAATAGCTACTTTGCATTCAGCACACAGTAAAAAGTATACTCAGAGGAGCACTCAGTTTTAAGAACCAATTGATCAAGGCACATTTCGGCTGTGAGTGAAGAGCCACATGTGACCAAAGCTGTGAGCAACAGCAAAGCACAGCAAACCGTGGCTGCCAAGACTTCCGATTACGCCATTAATAAACTTCATGTCCTTACTTAAGTAACTCAAACTCTCTAGCACTGTTTCCTATTCTACCAAGGGAAAGCTTGAACCAGGCTCTTTTACTTCATTTACTTGTCACCTAAATGTTAAACACAGTGCAAAGACACGAGCAGACTATGATGAGCAAAACACAAGAGTCCCCGCTCTTGAGGTCACATTCCAACCTGGAGAAAGTTCAGTATCTACCTTTATACACAACCAAATCCAATAAAACTTTATCAGATTTTTTTTATATTTAAAAATCCTATGACTTCATGGAGGATTTGAGATTTATAAAAGTAGCTTGAAAATTAAAAGCACAGTACTAATGCAGGTTTTATTGTCATCACCCCAAAACCTGAAAAAACCTAACTTACATTGAATGTGCAATTGATTCATGGTTTTGTTTCTCATGAGGAAGAAAAAGTTGCAGACAGTATGTTGTAGCAAAAATTTATTCAGGGAGAGATGTACCTCTGCTTATGGAAAAATAGTTTATTGTTCATTTATCCACTCATTGCTGGATGTTTTAAACAGATTTGTATAAACTTTGGTCACCATTTGGATACAGTTAGTGGTGGTTTAGCTACGGAGTTCCAAATATACCCCCTTAAATAAAATTATCTCCCATGGCAGAAAAAGTTATGTATGCTCTTGGTGTGAGTATAAATAAGTAGTGTTAGAAGGCAATTTGGCAGATGCAACCAAAATTTGTACCAAAATGTTGAAAAAGAGTATACTTTGTAACCTAGCAATTCAAATCCTATTCAAAGGCAATGTACACACCAAGGCATATATATAAGGCTATTTGGTGCAGCACTTTTTAAAAGCAAAAAGCAGATATTGTCTAAATTCCAGAACTACAGGAATAGTTAAAATGCTGGGCCAGTGAAACCAATGAAATACATGTAGAGATTCAAATGTAAAAATATCTCATGGCACATTACTACATTTTAAAAAAAGCAAGTCACAGAATAATATATAATCTTTTTTGCTTAATTTATGTAAAGGAAGCTATACATATGTCTATATATACTAAGCTACATCCAGTGGTTACCTGGAAAAAAGAAAAGAATTCTAGTGAAAGGTACAAGAAGACCTTAGTTTTTTGTTTTTGTTTTTTTTGACTTCTATAGTTTTGTGTTTCTTGAATCTTTTAACATGAGAATGTTGTCTTTTATTACTTGTGAATGATTTTCATTTTAATAATTAAAATATAGAGGAAAATAGAATCATGATTCATGTTGTCTTATTCTGTCAAATTAAATACTGTGCAAGAATACAATGGTTAAGAACATGAACTTTATATAGTCAGACTAACCTGTGATCCAAATCTGCTCCTAATACTTATCAGCTATGTGAATTTGTATAAGTCACACAACTTCTCTGGTTCTCCGTTTCTTCAGCTGTACAATAAGGATAATAAATGTAAATGAGATAATTTGCAGAAAGTATGTAGCACAATATTTGGTACGTAGGAATTATCTGAAAAGCAGTAGCTGCCGTTCTTCCACTTGTCTTTTTAAAAATTATTATTTATATCACCATCATCATCACAAAGTGATTTTAATTAAGTATGCACATGAACTTTTAAAACTCACTTTACCAGTGTAGTTATGTATGTGCATACTCATATGCTGTGGAGAGGTCCTATTTCATTAATATGTTTAGAATGGCCACTTTTTTCCATTAAGTTCCTATGATACTGAGTCAGTGAGCCATGAGCTATACTGAAAAAAGTCCCAGTTCCAAGGAACTGACTTTTTGCAGCATTGCCCTAAGCTCTGGGTAGGAGGGGCTTCTGCCTTGGGCTCTGTATGTTAGAGGACCCACATCATCAAGTCTCTGAGACGCCAAATTATATACCCTACATCCTTGAAGGAATAGTTACTTGAAGATTTGTGGGTTTAGTCACTGCCAACTTTGGAAACAGACACTAATTTGGAGTTTGAGGAGGATTTGGGTGGCAGGACCACTTGATAAGAGAAAAGGCAATTTAGTTAATTTACCCAATCTTCCCTCTCTGATATTATGAGTGCTCCAGATTCTTGTCTAACAAAGTATCTTTTCATAGTAGTGTTCAGCATCCATTTTCTTATTTCTCTTCGTGTTCTAATTTGTGATTCAGGAAGAACCCATGAATTAACACTGTGCTACAGTGCACATGGTAACTGAGGAACATTTTGTAATATATAATAATTCAATAAGTGTATAAATACACACACATATAAAATATATAATATACAGTACATATATACATTATATCATATGTAATATGAATAATATATATTACATATCTATCTAATGCCAGAAATTTGATATCACCTCTTTACATTAGCAAACAAAAGGACATTGAAAGCTAGAATTCTTAAGTTTTAATTTTATACGAACAGTAATAAAAATCAATAAAACACAAATATTAAAAACAGCTTTTCTTTGTTTTTTAAATGTTGTTTTATATTTTTAATGGACAAATAATAATTGTACATATTCCTGGGGTATGTAGTGATGCTTCAATACATGTAATGCAGAGTGATCAGAACAGGGTCATTAGCATATTCATCATCCCAAACATTTGTCATTTCTTTATGTTGGGAACGTTCAATGTTTTCCTTTTAGCTATTTGAAACTATAATTTTTAACTATAATCATTCTGCAGTACTATAGAACACTAGAACTTATTTCTCCTATCTGGCTATAATTTTGTATTCTTTAACAGATCTCTCTTTCAAAATAAAAGTTGTCAATGACAAGCCTCCGAAAATGATGCTAACATAGCTGATAAAGGAAAAGGTGCACAAGCCAAGAATTTGCTCCAAATCTATCTTTGTACTTGGCACTCTTTTGTGTAATTCTTTTGTGCTCATTACTAGGAGGCATGGCCTTTACTGTGCCCTTATCCATGACATTATTGGGAATAGTATATAGATTATATGTAATATTTTCTGGTTCGTTTAAAATATGAAATGTTTTGATTAAACCTTACAGCATCTCTTGGACACATAAAGAAATACAACTTGCACCAAGAGAGTGGTGCAAAAGATGCTCGAAAAGAAAATTGTAGTCATCACAGAAAATCAAAGTAATTTATAATTAGTATAAATTTTATAATTAGTATAATTTGTGCACAGTTATTTGGTATAAATGGATGGATACATTAATAATGCTAGAAAAAGTTTACAAAACCCTAAACAAATTTAGTCTTGTTTTACTTTTAAAAGATTTAACACACATGCATATTATATGTATATAACATATCATAGTATTTTAATTATAAAATGTATTTTTATAAGTAATAGAAACTACATGTGAGTTACACAACAAAAAATGACATATCAATAAAATATAAGAAAATTAGAAGTTGGAAACAAAAATGACTCTAAGGAGCAACAAATAATGTGTGCAAATAATCCTGAAACTAATTTTTAAGAAGACTCTTTTCTAGCTTGTATAGATTCAGATATAGTCCTGATTAGAGAGAGATTTAAACAAATCTTATAACATGCTACTATTTTTAGTTTTTTAGTAATTACCCCAGTATTGAAATAATTGAAATAAGAACTTAAAAAAGGTAAAATGGCTTTTTATACTCTTTTATATAATGTCAAAACTGTTATATAAGTGACAGCATTTTTTATGATGAAATTAAATGTATTATAGCTCTTTCTGTGATAATGGTAAATTTTCACATATAAATGAATTATAATGTTTGAACATGATCTATAAAACTCATGGTTCATATCTGAATCTAAGTATTGCTTTAAGCATTTTGATGAAAATATCAGTTGCTTTTGCCTTGGCAAAGCAAAATTTCTCAAGATTAAAGTTTCTAAAAACTACCTAAGAACAATAGCAATTCAAACAATTTGGTCTAATTTGGCAATACTATCTATAAAATATGAATTATGTGAAAAGCTTGATATCAATTTTTTTTTTTTTTTTTTTTTTTTTTTTTTTTTTTGAGACGGAGTCTCGCTCTGTCGCCCAGGCTGGAGTGCAGTGGCCGGATCTCAGCTCACTGCAAGCTCCGCCTCCTGGGTTTACGCCATTCTCCTGCCTCAGCCTCCCGAGTAGCTGGGACTACAGGCGCCCGCCACCTCGTCCGGCTAGTTTTTTGTATTTTTTAGTAGAGACGGGGTTTCATCGTGTTAGCCAGGATGGTCTCGATCTTCTGACCTCGTGATCCGCCCGTCTCGGCTTCCCAAAGTGCTGGGATTACAGGCTTGAGCCACCGCGCCCGGCCTTTTTTTTTTTTTTTTTTAGATGGAGTTTTGCTTTTGACTCCCAGGCTAGAGTGCAATGGCCGGTTTCAACTCACTGCAACCTCTGCCTCCCAGGTTCAAGTGATTCTTTTGCCGCAGCCTCCCAAGTAGCTGGAACTACAGGCATGTGCCATCAGGCCCGGCTAATTTTTTGTATTTTTAGTAGAGATGGGGTTTCACTGTGCTGGCCAGGCTGGTCTCGAACTCCGACCTCAGGTGATACACCCGTCTCGGCCTCCCAAAGTCCTGGGATTACAGGCGTGAGCCATTGCCCCTGGCAACAACAACATAATTAGTGCATTTTCTGAAATAAAGGCAAGACAGTAAATTCTGTGAAATAATTAATTTATGAATTTTGTATGTCTTTATTTTATTACTCATCCTAGCATCACCAGCCTTTCAACAGAATACCCAGACAGATCATCTGATATTTTGCCAACTTTCAGTTAAATAAAAACCACAGCTTTCCAATTCCTATAAAAAATTTGTAGTAATGAAGGTGTATTTGTCAAAATAGGAGAACAGACCATATTTGGCTTAACAATTTGTAGCATGAAATATAACTTTGAAATAACTGGACATATGCTACTTGGGTCTCCATTTGTGTTCTTATCCTGAGCCCTGCAAATTTTAGGGGTGGGCTGATGTGTTATACTTACACAAGTGACCCTTCTACCCATACAAGGCACAAATAATCATTAAGTGTTGCTGGTCTTACCACAGGGGAAGTAAAGCACCCTGTGGGAGTGAGGAGTGAGGCATTGCTGTTTTTCTACAGAAGCACCGCGGCGTTTCAAGCCCTTCGGCTTGATTCATGATATTCTTTCAGTCTAAGTGAATATAGAGAAGGAAAATACCTCTCCCCTACATTCATCTAGACACTTCCTATTCCCTCTTCATGTGCCCGTGTTGTGGTGTGAATTGTGTTCACTAAAAAGATATGTTAAAGTTCTAACTCCCCGTGCCAGTAAATGTGATCTTATTTGGAGATACGGACTTTGCAGACCTAATCAAATTAAGATGAGGTCATACTGGAGTAGGGTAGGTCCACCCTCCAATAACTGGTGACATCATAAGAAGACTATGAGAAACACACAGAGACCCAGGGAGGGGGCCATATGAATGAAGAAGGAGGCAGAGACTGAATTTAGGCTCCCACAAACCAGGGGATGTCAGAAACCACCAGAAGCTGGAAGAGGCAAAGAAAGATTCTTCCTTACAGACTTCAGAGAGAGCACGGCCCTGAAAACACATTGATTTCAGACTTTCAGCCTCCAGAACCATGGGAGAAAAAATGTCTGTTGTTCTAAGTCACAACAGCTGTAAGAAACCAGTGCAAGTATCACTGTATTTTAAGCCTGTGGGCCTGACTCATGAGTGTCTTTCAGAAATGCCCTCTCCTCCATATTCACTTAGATGTTCCATATTTCTCCTCTGCATGCCATGTATGGCTTTCAGGAAGACTTTGTTGGCAGTGCAGGGCAGGTCTAGCTTTATCCTACCAGCAGCCCAGGGCAGGTCTAGCTTTATGCTATCAGAGGGAGTGGGCTATAAGTAGAATGTGACCGGGTTGATGGTGATGCTGCTTCTTATAGCCTGGCATCATATTGGTTTTCTCCTGCAGTTGAGAAGAGTCGTGTGCAAGCCTGTGGCAGCAGCAAGTCCTCCTAATATGTCCCTGGTGTCAAACTAACTCATTAGACTGTGGTAGCTGTGGTTGACTCCTGGTTTCTCCCAACTCCACCCTTTTGGCAGGCAGCAACCCTGGCCAGCAGCTGCTCATGGTCTAGGAAGGACAGCTGTCTTAACACTCATTCATCTGTAGAGAGCAGCCTTTTGGCTCAGCGGATGGATCCACCAGATGCTCAGATTCTTTTCAATTCTGGAGTCTGAAATCCCCAGTGCCATCTACCTGGCATCAATCTCAGGTGCAGCATTTTCAAAAGGACCCTGATGTCAGCAGCTGCTTGTGTGGGTAACACTAGGTATAATCATCCACTTATGTTCTCAGATTAAGAGTTGATTAGGCCAATTGTATCCGGATCATTTTCCCCTATGAACAATGTCAGCAGAATGGCACACTTTTCAAAAATTTAGTCTAAAATACATGAAAAATATACTGTTTTCCTTTTTCTTGGAAATGGGAAAATAGATTTGGACTGAGTTCCTGAATTATATTTTCTCTCTCTCTCTGGGTTTCAATAGCAAGCCTAATGTAACCGTGTGTAAAAAGAAGTATTTTAATTTGGAGGGAAGGAGTTTGCCCTCACAACAAGTCGACATTCTTTTTTCCATAAAACACTTGAGCTTGAATATGCAAATGATCCCCATATAGGCATAATAATTAGTCATTCTTTCACAAAGAAATAATTTATGAACATTGTAGTATATGACAGACAGCATTAAGGTTCATCAAGATTCTTTTGGATCTCTCGGCTTGTCAAAAAGCAAATGTTGATTTTGTGGCCTTGCTGGTAAAACACTAGACTCTTTCTCTTGGTGCACAATTTAGTCACCTTCTATAATTTGCTTTGAAATGAGCAAGATCTGGCATAATATATCTTCTATTTAATGAGCAATATTACAAACAAGATTAAAAGAAATGGCTATGATGCTTTTGTCTTTGCAAATTGAATTTGACAAGAGACTACTACAGACAAGTAATGAACTTACTAGATACGTCACGGGGACAGAGCATCATACTCTGGAATGGCAGAGTTTTCTTTACAAACTTTAGTAAATGTATGGGAGAGCTTATCATTCAAACACTAACAATTACAGAGATTCTAGGATGAATTCCAATAAGCTCATGTGGTTTAATTTTAGAAGCAAATAGAAAGAAATCATTATTCATATAATTTTTGTTGTTAACTAACCTTTTGGAGTAATGTTGACATAGAGTTGGAAAATCTGTACATTTAGAAAGTGCTACTGTTTAGGGTTACTGCGTTAGTCTGTTTGGACTGTTATAACAAAAATATCCTGGACGGGGTTGCTTTAACAACAAACATTTATTTTTCACGGTTCTGGAGGCTGAGAGGTCCAAGGTTGAGGTGCCTGCAGATTCTGTGTATGGTGAGGGCCTGGGCCTGCTTTCCGGTTCACAGACAGCCATCTTCTTACTGTGTTCTCACAGGGTTGAAGGGCAAGGGGTCTCTTGAGAGTCTCTTTTTTTTTTTTTTTTTTTTTTTCTTGAGACGGAGCCTCTCTCTGTCGCCCAGGCTGGAGTACAGTGGCGCCATCTAGGCTCACTGCAAGCTCCGCCTCCTGGGTTCACGCCATTCTCCTGCCTCAGCCTCCCAAGTAGATGGGACTACGAGCGCCCGCCACCACGCCCGGCTAATTTTTTGTATTTTTAGTAGAGACGGGTTTCACTGTGTTAGCCAGGATGGTCTCGATCTCCTGACCTCGTGATCTGCCTGCCTCGGTCTCCCAAAGTGCTGGAATTACAGGCGTGAGCCACCGCGCCCGGCGAGAGTCTCTTTTTATCAACTGTGATTACCCCATTTATGAGGGCCTCACCTTCATGACCTAATCACTTCCAAAAGCCCTACCTCTAAATACCATCACATTGGGGATTAGGTTTCAACGTATCAATTTTGGGGGGCCACAGAGATTCAGTCCATAGCAACTACTAATGTTAATAATAGCAGCTACCATTTACTGAGTGGTTACCTATGGTAGCCGCTCTATTTACTGCTTTCCATTTAATCCTCCCTGCCATAGAAAAGAGATAAGTAGCATTGTTATTCTCATTTTCAAATTAGCAATGTGAATGTTTTAACCATAAACTTGTCCGAGATCAACAGTTAGAAAAGAGAAGAGTCAGAATTCCACCTGTGCCCCATGACTTGAGAGTCTGCACTTCTATTGGCAGGTTGAAACATCTCCCAGTGGAAGAGGAGCATTCCGTGTTGAGAATTTCCATTGACGAAGTCAACTGAGTGGCCTGATCCCTTGGACCAGCAATCTAGAGCTAGGGAAGATACAGCCCCAAGGAAAAGGCACAGCAGGCACTTGGCTCTCCTCTTGGGCTTCTGCTTTCTCTGAGAAAATGAAGTTTGAGGCCTCTGGAAACACTGCATCTCCCTCCAAAGGAAGGTTGTAGGTGTATTAATTAATATGATTTTAATTCAACACTTCCCTAGGCAGATAATTCTAAATGATGATCCCCAAATTATTTTCAACACCCTTCTTTTTACCACCCACTGACCTCCAAATACTCACTTTTCCAGTCTCTCTCGAGCTAAGTGTGGCCCTATGACTCACTTCCAGCCATGAAAAACAAGTGCAAATCTGTTAGGAGTATGTTCTGGGGCAATTTTTGCTCTTCTGATGAAGACAAAGAATGTTGATCCACTGAACCCACCCAAGTAATCACTTACTTTATTCTTGTTCTAAGAGAAAAATAACCCCAACTATTAAAGTTACTGTGAGTTAATTAGTTTTTTTCTACTACCAAATATATTCCTAACTGCTACAGCTTTAAATGTTTAATCATATTTAAAATATTTCTTACTCAGATTAATTAGGTCAACAGTCAGGTAAGGTAATTAGCATAATATTATCATCATTTTAAAGGCAGGGAAGAAGGGGCAGGCATGGTGGCTCACATCTGAAAATCCCAGCAACTCCAGGGCCTGAGGTGAGAGGATTGTTAGAGACCAGGAGTTCAAGACCAGCCTAGGCAACATAGAAAGACACCCATCTCCACAAAAAATTTAAAAATTGTGCCTGTAGTCCTAGCTACTTGGGAGACTGAGGCGGGAGGATCACTTGAGCCCAGGAGTTGGAGGCTGCAGTGAGCTATGATTCACGCCACTGCCCTCCAGCTGAGTTACAGGGTGAGATCCCCATCTCCAAACAAAATGAAACAAAAACGATAAGAAGAATACAATCTAGGGTGACGCAGCTACCCAGTGTAAGAGCTGGAGCTGGAATTCAGGCCTTCTAACTCCTGCCTGGGTGCTCTTTAAAACACTTAGTGAAGAGACTTGAATGGTAACGACCAGGGATGTGGATGCTGTGAGTTTTTTCCTCATCTTTTCCATTAGACCTGCATAGAACTCAAATATCACTGCAGATTGATTTCAAACAGGGAAGGAAAAAAAATTCATTCGATATCCCCTGAAAGATGAAGGGAATCATTTACGGAATAGAGAGAGTTAGATTACCAGATGTAATGAATATGCGAGAGAATTCTTCAAACACACAGAACAGAGAAATGGGAAAAATGAAAATAAACTTCTATTATGGTAGTGAATTGGCTAAAGAATTAGCACAGGGAAAGGGGAAAAGAAATCATCTAAATATTTCAATATGCTCATTTTATTCAAACCTAAGCAAAGAGAGCTTAAATGAATGCAGCCTGAGTGGAGAGAGAGAAATGAAAAAGAGAGAAAGAAAAAATAATGAGGAGACAGGAAGAAAGGATGAGAATCTGAGATAACTCTAAACTGGAGCGACCATGTAGATTCCTTAATTGGAGGAACCAGGAATCAACATACATAATATAGATTTCCACCTTTTCTTCTTCCTATCAAGGAATCTAAATGGAGTCTTCGAAAGGTTCCTGTTTTGGGAGGGGAACAACACACAGTGGGGCCTGTTGGGGTGGTGTTGGGTGAAGGAGAGCATTAGGAAAAATAGCTAATGCACGCTGGGCTTAATACCTATGTGATGGGTTGATAGGTGCAGCAAACCACCATGGCACACATTTATGTAAGAAACCTGCACATCCTGCACATGTACCTCAGAACTTATAAAAATAAAAATACTAAAAAAAAAAAAAAAGATCTTGTTTCGAGTCCTCTCACTGGCATTTCGAGAAAGTTGAATGATGTTCTACATTGATGGCTGCAGGCAGTCACCCTTGTGATGTAGACAGAGGCTTTCTTTGGCAAAGGTGTTGACTCCACATAGCCTGATATCTAGCTAGCTTTGGCCCAAGGGCATTGAAATTTACATTTAAAAAGCAAATGTTCAAGAGGCATAAGTCATCGCTACTCAAAGACATACCAAATCAGAATGCGCCATAGATGTCTAAGCCATAAGATGGGTAGAAGACAGAGTTTGGGTGTGCAGGCAGTGACACAAGTTTGAAGCCTGAGGCTTTGATTAGCAGGCCCGACTGCAGGGCCATGCAAGAGAGGGTTAAAGGTATTCAGATGAGATGCACTACCTGGCTCAGAGGACAGAGGGATGGTCAAAGCAAAGTTCGCCCAGCCCTATCCAAAGTGGATTTGTTTTAAAATCGTGTAATGGCTCTGATGCCTGAAAGGTCTCATTTATGACACAAGTTGTAGTTACCATTTCCACATCAGTGACTCACAAAAGTATGTCCTTGTCTGGTCCTTTCCTTTGAGCTATATTCCTTGGTTTCTGCTGCAGAACGAATAGCTTCAGAAGCTTAGTGGTTTATGACAATGCTCACAGGTCTGCAGATCAGCTAGGCAAGGCACTGCTCAGCTGGATTAGTCCAGACCCAAGCTCCAGGTTGTGTTTGGGTCAACAGCGCATCTTAATTCTAAGACATGGGCTGGAGGGGCAGTGGCCTGCTAAAGCATGCTCTTCTCATGAAAGATCACAAGAGGACAAGCCAAACATGAAAGCATGTTAAAAGTCTCCGTTTGCATCTTGGCCACTGATCTACCGACCAAAGTAAGTTTCAGGGCCAAATTTAAAATCAACAGGTGGGGAAACACACTCCTCCCACTAGTAAGAGGCACTGCAAAGTTACATGGCAAAGACTGTGAGTGTAAAATTCTATTGCAAGTGAGTGAAGAATTGGAAACAAAAATCCAACATGCCACAGAGCTCTAGCCCCATTTATCTAGGTGCCTAGGAGAGACAAATGCTTTTGGGTATCTCTAAGTCACTTTGAATTCAACATGAGAAAACCACACTTATGATCCATCGCCTCCTCACTCCATACATGCACGCACAGCCCATTCCTCCTTCAGCTTCTCCTGTCTTGGTGGATGGCACCACCATCCATCCACCTACCTGGAAAAGCCAAACCCTAGAGTCATCCTTGACATCCCTCTCTCCATCACTCTTACTTAACTAATCAATTGCCAAGGCTTACTGATTTATTTCCTAAATATCCCTTGAGTCCATCCATCTTTTTCCATTTCTGATACCACTATCCTTTGCTCAGGCTGCTGTCCGCTTTTGCCTGGGTTCCTGCAGTACATCCTGTCTGGTTTCTTTACATCCATTCTCACCCACTTCTATCACAGTCTTTGCACTTTATACAGTGATCATTTTAACAATGCATATCTATCTTACCATTCTTTTGTTTAAAGCTGTCTAGTTGCTACCCATTATCCTCATGATAGCTACCAAAGTCTTAAACATGGCCTACAGGACCTGCATGATCCAGCCTCTTCCTAACTGCCGTTCCATTCTATAACCCACTCTCTCCTTGCAAGCTGCACCCTGGTAACATTATGCTTACTTCAGTTCCTTCTTGGCTCTAAGCTCCTCTGACTCAGGGCCTTTACCTGTGCTGTCCTATCTTCTATCAAGCTTTTAACCACATTCTTTGCCTATTTGACTTTGATTCGTTCCTCCTATCTGAGCTTAAATATCTCTTTCTCAGAGAAGCTTTTTTCACTCATAAAGACTATGACAGATCTTTGATTGTTCTCTCTTCACAACATACTTTTCCTCTTTGGCCCTCAACACAGGTTTTATTGTTATGTGATTGCCCAGGAAGGAAATCCATGGGAATTGGCTATAGAGGTGCTGGGCATGTGGGAAACAATTGATGGAAGCCACTGCCATCCCTGGCACTGGAGGGGATGAGGGGGAGAGGCGGTGTCATCAGAACCCGAGAGCTGGAGAAAGCCTGGTGGGTGATGGGGGGAGAAGTAGTGAAGGAGAAAAACATCCCTTGGCTTTTCCCTTCCTCCTCCCCTCTAATTTCCTGCCAATGTCTTCTGTTGACTGAACCTACCAGAAAGACAGAAGGCAAAGGAAATAATAGCAGAGCAGGGAAGGAGCAGAAAACAGCCCTGAGAACAAACAAGCATAGGCTCATGACTGCAGGTTACATATTTGTTTATGTGGTTATTTGTACACTATCTGTCGCCCATACCAGACTGCGCCAGGGCTGTGTTAATGTTACTGGTCACTGATTCCTCAGTGCTTTTTACCGGGATTGGTCCTTAATATTTGTTGAATGGATGAGTGAATGAGAGATCTCTAAGAATGGAAAAATAGGTATCTATTAAAATTCTGGTGGGCACTATCTTGAGAAGGAACATACTTTCTCCCTCTACCTCTCCCTATCCCCTTTCTTTTCCAGAGGTTTCCAGTTAGGACTTATCATCCACAGTTTTGTTGTTGGTGAAATGACAAAAGTATGAAATTGTGATGCTAGTTGTCCATATTCAAACACACGCGCGTGCACACACACATGCACACACACACACACACACACACACACACAGAGTTTCTTTCTTTTCCCTTAGCCACAAGGGCAGGACCCTGCGGAAGGTCTTTTGTAGTTTGCAGAACCTGTTTGTGACACCAAAGAATCTGTGGGAAACCAGATGCCAACCTCTTGTTTTCCAAGGGGAATATTAAATAGCATCTGACAGTCTCTCCTCTGACTTTGAACAAAATTTTTTAAAAATCAAAGTGTTTATGTCTATAACCATGTCACCAAATGATCGAACCAGGTTATTTGCAAATGTGTGTGTTTATTTATTTATTCATTTTTGAGATGGAGGCTCGCTCTGTTGCCCAGGCCAGAGTGCAGTGGTGCGATCTCTGCTCACTGCAACCTCTGCCTCCCGGGTTCAGGCAATTCTCTTGGGTAGCTGGGACTACAGGCACATGCCACCACATCTAACTAATTTGTATGCTTTTTAGTAGAGATGGAGTTTCACCACATTGGCCAGGCTGATCTCGAACTCCTGACCTCAAGTGATCCGTCCACCTCAGCCTCCCAAAGTGCTGGGATTATAGGCATGAGCCACCATGCCTGGCCCAAATGTGTTTTTGGCCCTATTTTCAGAATCTGTCATGAAAGTATTTTAGACTGTTTGGGGGGAGCATTGATATTTGGGGTAAGCTATCACTTGGAAATTACAACTTTAAGGAGAGATTATTATAACCATAGCCACGGATGGGACGGCGAGTGGTGGCCAGAATCTCAGAGATAGTGAGACAAGTCTCCAGGCGTTATTGCCAACTGATTCTAACTGCTCTGTAAAACTGGGTAAGAACCTCCCAGGATCCCTGTTCTTGGTGTTGGTAGGAGAGTAAGGCAGACAAAGACCAAGCTCATGGACCCATGAACACTTCCATGCTTTTAGTGTTCTTTCCTTGATACCCTTAGTGACTAGTGTGGGAAAGGCAGTGGTGTTCCTCAGACATCTCAGTTGCTTCCTCATATTTTTCAGCACCTGCACAGGTAGGCAGGGTTACAAGACTGGTTCTGGCTCAGGGACTGTGACTGGAGATGATGTGTGTCATTTCCAGGCCAATGCATAGACAAGCCACCATGGCACCTGAACTGAACTTGTGTTGAAATGTACAGCTTGCATGGCTGAGTAACACTGGAGGGAAGGTGTTCTAGAGAGTTATTTGGACCCACAGCAGACTTTGTATGAACAAGAGACCTCTGTTACGTTAGGCTACCGAGATTTTGAGAGTATTTATTACTATAGCATAAGCTGGCCTATTCTGACCAGTAATGTGTGGATACAGTAAAAGAAGGAAGATTTCTAAAGCTTTTGTCTGGTTGTATTTTTCTGCCTTTTCTTCTGTCTATTCTCTTTCCTTTGAGAGTGTAAGGAGTCCACTGGGGTGTGTGATATTATTACATATATATTATATATTATATATATGCTATATTATATATTATATATAACACATATTTTATATATAATATATGTTATATTATATATTATAATAATATCAAATATGTTATATTATATATTATATATAATATAATTATTATATATTAGCCCATATAATTATTATATATAATATAGGCTAATATATAATAATAATTATATATTATTATATATAATTAAAGGAAAGAGAATAATATATTAGCCTATATTATATATTAGCCTATGTATTATATAATATATTATATATATTATATATAAACCTATATATACATATAGGTTTTCATCCTTCCTGGCTCATAACTCCCATAGCCCTTGTTATAGGCTTTTCCTATAATGTTGGGGTGATTTGAGCCTGAGAAATCGGCCTCAGAAAATAGAAGCTTTCTCTCTGATTTTCTCCTGCCTTCGTTTCACCTGCTCCTTTGTTTTCCTCCAAAGCAGGACTCTAATCTTCCCCCACCTATCCAAAAAGAAATTTTATGACTTAGCTTGTGTGATTGTAGATCATAAGACCCCCATTTCAGAAGGAGCCCTGCCCTATACCTGGGAGGAAAGAATGCTGCATAGAGAGGCCAAGAAAAATCTGAACAGACAGACCTTGCTGGGTTCCTCACTCAACCTATTAGTTGTCATACCCTTTTTATCATATCTCATTTCTACACTGTTGTCAATCATGCCTATCCAATGAAGCTCCATAAAAGGCCCAAGAAGACAGGGAGCTTTCAGATAGCTGAACACATGGAGGTTCCTGGAGGATGATGAGCCCCAGAGGGTGGTGAGCCTTGGAAGCTCCACACCTCTCCCCATACCTTGCCCTGTGTAATTCTTCATCTGTATCTTTTCTGATAAACCAGTAAATGTGTTTCCCTGTGTTCCGTGAGCTATTCTCACACATTATTCAAATCTAAGGGGTGGGACGTCACGAGACCTCTGATTCATAGCCAGCCGGTCAGAAGCACAAGAATAACAACGTGGGGTTAGCAATTGGCATCAGAAGCTGGGGGCGGGGTGGGGTATTCTTAGGGACTGAGATCTCACTCTGCATTCTAATGCTATTTCCAGGTAGGCAGTGTCAGAATTGAGTTGAACTAGACGGCAGCCAGTGGTGTCTGCTGCAGAGTTGACTGCTTGCTTTTTGTGGGGAAAGCCCCCCACATATTTGGTCACAGAAGTCTTCTGTGCTGATTCATTGTTAATGTGGTTGAGAGCAGAAGAAAAACAATTTTAGTTTTTCCACTCAAAGGGTGAAAAATAAGCCTAAAAATTGAGTTAATTTGGAGTTTGGTTGTGACAGTCTTTATTTCCAATATATTGAATCTAGGTCTAATAATAAAAGGAAGAACTCTCACTGAAAGTGGACAGGCCGAATTCTTTCAAAGCCATTGAACTTCTACTATAGGATACCACCTATAGAACATTCCTGGGCAGAATCTGCAGGTATCATGTGAGGTGGGAGGGGGTGTTAGCAGAAGGCTCCTTATGCTTCAAATTACATCCCACCACTACTCAAGAAGATATATTTGTTGGACTAATAATATTTTGTCTCTGTTAACATTCAATACTTAAATGAATACTTAGGAACACACTGAAGATGCAAAAATGAAATATCCTCTTGAGGCGCTAAAGGAGTTCACAGGGTGGTGCTTTTTTTTTTTTTAATTATTTTATTTTTTGACACGGGGTCTCGCTTCTATCACCCAGGCTGGAGTGCAATGGCGTGATCTTGGCTTACTGCAGCCTAAACTTCCCAAGCTCAGGTGATCCTCCCACATCAGTCTCCAAAATAGCTAGGACTATAGGAGCATGCTACCATGCCTGATGAATTTGTTTTATTTATTATTTTTAGTAGAAGTGAGTGCCATGTTGCCTAGGTTGGTTTTGAACTCCTGGGCTCATGATTAGCCCTCTTCAGCCTCCCAAAGGGCCAAGATTACAAGCATGAGCCACCATGCCCAGCTGGTAATGCTCTTATAGTCACAGCAAGACGTTAAAACCAGTGTGAGTCACAAATAAATAAGTCAAGGTTAGATTTCTAGGCTGTACAACACTGAATCTATTTCATAACACTGTTTTATTTCTCTTGTATCCCTTATCACAATCTGAACTTTAAAATATTAGCTTACCTTCCTATTATCTCCTGCCGTCATTAGAGTGTGGCACCACAAGAGCTAGGAGTTGCCCGTTCATCACTGTATCTCTAAAGCATAAGAGGGTCCCTGGTACAAAGCAGATGCTTGATAATATGTTTGATAAATTAATGAATAAGTGAATAAATGAAATAAATGAATGACAGGATGGAAAAGTGCTACTGTCTGCACATATGGACTTGCTTTCTGGAGAAGTCAAAGCTGGATGGAGTTCAAGCTTGCTCACAGAGCAGGGTGAGAATTTTGGGAGTCGAGGGGCCTGACTGACGGGGAAGGTGAGAGAATTGTTCTCAAAAACAACATTTGAGAGTGGAAAAGGAAAAGCCACCGTCACGGTTTTGCCTTACAGCCAGCGCTAGAAGTTTGGCCTGGTTACATGGTTAACCCTAAAGAAATATCTAGAACCACCTCCTTAGCACTATCTGAAAGTTCACATCTTCTGACCGAGGGCACAGAAAACCTCCGGCTGTAGAGTATCAAGCAGGGAAAATTTATTTTTTAGGGGTGACAGGAAAAGTATTCCATGACGCTCTGTAATATTTCTGGATATTTCAGACAGTATATGGTTTTTTGAATGTCCTATGTACATTTTGATGGATTACCCAATGACTATCTTATGGAGAATAATGGAGACACATAAATACATATGGGCTACATCTTGGCAAAATAAAGTAATCCCGAAGTAAATTCTAAGGATGTTCTGAACTGACACCCCTTAAGCACAACCGAATGTCCTGGTGGCTTTGCCTCCCACTGGGGCTTTCTGGCTCTTTTTTGGCCCCAGCTGCTGCTGCAACTCTGTCTGAGTTCGCACAGGAGCAACATGATGGTGCTCAGACCTCGCCGAAGTGTCTTGCTGAAGAGTTGGGAGATACTTGAACTATTCAGAGGTCAACTGGAAGTACAGGGCAGTCAACACAAACCGAAGAGGCAAACTTTTGGTCC
Source organism: Macaca fascicularis (assembly GCF_037993035.2). Classification (NCBI taxonomy): domain Eukaryota; kingdom Metazoa; phylum Chordata; class Mammalia; order Primates; family Cercopithecidae; genus Macaca; species Macaca fascicularis. The sequence goes on from NC_088386.1 coordinate 34,016,648, forward strand.
GTGAGACATGGAAAGGGAGAAGAAATACATTCTTCTTTCTCCCCTAGACCCGAGTCCCAGTCCAGCTGGAACCTGCTCCGACGAGCGTCCCTTGGGATCCAGCACATGGCAGCCAGCATGCTGACAGTTCCTTCCTGCCTCCTCACTCCTCCTTATTTCTGCCTCCTTGGAACTGTATTCTCTAATCAACATTAGCACATACATATTGCCTCACACTGTACCTCCTGGGAACCCAGGATAAAGCACTATCTAAACATTTTGTCTTCGAAATTGTAATAAACATCAAAAGAAAAGTACAACTTGAAAGTTAAATATTTATTGTGTGCACTTCTTTTTTTTCATGTTTACACCAAATCATATAAAGGTCAACTACTTTCAGGACTCTGTGAAGTTTCCATTGAAATAAAGTCCAAATTCCTGCCATCAGAAGTGTTCCCATGGCTGGGTGCACTGGTTCATACCTTTAATCTTAGCATTCTGGGAGGTCGAGAACAGTGGATCGCTTGAGCCCAGGAGTTTGAAACCAGCCTGGGCAACATGGGGAAACCCCGTCTCTACTAAAAATACAAAAAAAAAAAAATTAGCCAGGCATGGTGGCAGGCACCTGTAATCCCAGCTACTCAGGAGGCTGAGATGGGAGGATTGCTTGAGCCCGGGAGTTGGAGGTTGCAGTGAACAGAGATCACACCACTGCAGTCCAGTCTGGGTGACAGAGTGAGAGCCATGTCAAAAGAAAAAGAACGAACGAATGAACAAAAGAAAGAAAGAAAGAAAGAGAGAAAGAGAGAGAGAGAGAAAGAAAGAAAGATAAAGAAAGAAAAAGAAGGAAAGAAAGGAAAGAAAGAAAGAAAGAAAGAAAGAAAGAAAGAAAGAAAGAAAGAAAGAAAGAAAGAAAGAAAGAAAGAAAGAAAGAAAGGAAGAAAGGAAGGAAGGAAAGGAAAGGAAAGGAAAGGAAAGGAAAGGAAAGGAAAGGAAAGGAAAGGAAAGGAAAGGAAAGGAAAGGAAAGGAAAGGAAAGGAAGGAAGGAAGAAAGAAAGAAAGAAAGAAAGAAAGAAAGAAAGAAAGAAAGAGAAAGAGAAAAGAAGTGGTCCATGGATTGTAGCAAGCAGTAAAACACCATAGGAAGAGAGTCAGCATCTTTCATTAGCAAGCACTTAACAATTTTGATGCTCTTTTGCCTTATATCTTTTTTCTTATGCCATTGTAATAATACTACTTTTACATAAAGGTAAATTAAAAATAGGAGGTTTAACTGATGTGTTCAAAGTCAAATATTGAAAAGCCACCAGCATGGGGTCTAAAGTCCAGGCTTTCTGATCCTTAACCAAAATGTCTTATATTATACTTCCCTGCTTGATTCTCCAGACCTCACCCTGTTGAAAAGCACATAGGGAGGTACACATGAGTACCTGGAGGAAAAAGCAAGCATATTGACTGAAATGGGTAGAAAAGCTCAAATAATTTTTAACAATAGTTTTAGTTTGAATAAACCTCAAATTTCAGATATGATGGAAAGCTGCTGCCTGGAAGATAACTTCAATGTTCCATTTGAGCTGTTTTTGTTCTGGATGCTGTGTCTCATGACACAATGTTTATGGTTTGACTTGAAATCTAGAGGTGTCACACAGCAGTCCAGGTACTTTGTGACAAATTATTGAATGCAAAGCGTTCTCATACTTTGAGAACCAAGAAAAAGAACACTAACTTAGAATAATAAGAGAAGGAAGAATTAGTAAAGAAATCTCTAGTTCTTTCAGGATGAGGAGTCAGGACTCCACAACTTTATTTTGCCATTTAAAATGTTGCCCAGGGCCAGGTGCAGCGGCTCATGTGTGTAATCCCAGCACTTTGGAAGGCTGAGGCCGGTGTATCGCTTGAGCCTGGGAGTTTGAGACCATCCTAGGTGACATAGTAAGACCCCATTTCTACCAAAAAAAAAAAAAAAAAAGACAACGAAGAAGAAAATTAGCCAGGCATAGTAGCACACACCTGTGATCCCAGCTGCTTGGGAGGCTGAGGCAGGAGAATCACTTAAGCCTGGGAGGCAGAGGTTGAAGTGAGCCATGATCATGCCACTAAACTCCAGTCTGGGTGACAAATTGAGACCCGTTCCGTAAATAAATAAATAAATAAAGTTATTCAAATGGTCACATTTTCAAGTACGTTCCTTTATAGGGGTGTTTGATTGACATTCACTTTAAAAGAGAAGGGGTGGATTAGGGATGGTTGGGGTTGGAGTGGATGAGCTGAACTAAAGGATACCTCTTGGGGAACTGAAAATCTGATCTCAGAGCCCTTTTCGTGTCCTTAGAGAGAGAGGACAAGATGGAGACACAGAGGAAGTTTATTGACTACTTTCTTGATGTGAAATAAAAGGCATCAGGGGCCATCACTGAACAAGATTAGAGATAAGGGTTCCTCCCACCAAAAAAAAGCCAGGCTGCCTCTAGCCCAAGTACAGTGAGCCTCTGCACAAATTGAAACATGGCCCAACATCTCCCACGGACCTGTGTTGCTGCTTCCCTCAGGGGATGGCTACTCTGCTGGTCACATCTGTTCTCTGACGGGGACTGCTGCTAAAATCCCATTAGCTTAGGGAGACAAACAGCGCTCTTGGTAACCCTCCCAGCACAACTGAGATGCACCATGATGTGACTTTTAAATAGACCTGACTATATATACTTGGGGAGAGCAGAAGTACAACACAAACTGAAACTTACAACTGCTACCAGGAGGACCAATCTCATTCAGTCTTTTGAGAGGGCCCTTGTCATCTCGGTCCTGACCTGTAGCCATATGATAGGGATGACTCAAAATGCCTGCATCTCAGGAACACACCAAGAAACCCACTTTTCTTGGCATTTCCCAGGCTTGTTCATTTAACTGTGCAGCAGCTCACATGGAAATCACAAATCCCATCCCCAGAGCAAGGTGCCAAAGAGCAGTCTCGCCCTCCCCATTGTCTTTGGTCCTCCAGCGCAGAGGTCCTCCAGGGCAGAGAACAGGTGGAGATAATTTATTGGCATCTCTCAATCACAACTCATAATTTTATTTATTTATTTTATTTTATTTTATTTTATTTTATTTTATTTTTTTGAGATGGAGTCTTGCTCTGTCACCCACGCTGGAGTGCAGTGGTGTGATCTCAGCTCACTGCAACCTCTGCCTCCCGGATTCAAGCGATTATCCTGCCTCAGCCTCCCGAATAGCTGGGACTATAGGTGCCCACCACCACACCCGGCTAATTTTAGTATTTTTAGTAGAGACAAAGTTTCACCATATTGGTCAGGCTGGTCTCAAACTCCAGACCTTTTGATCCGCCTGCCTTGGCCTCTCAAAGTGCTGGGATTACAGGTGTGAACCACTGCACCCAGCTATAACTCACGATTTTCAAGCACAGGACAAGCTAGTCCTGTTTTAGGATGAAGAATTTATTTAATACTTCAGGGACACACGTCTAAAATATTCAACTTAAACTTTGCTACATAGTTTCCTTAATATTTTAGTCTTAAGTGGTTATATTTGCTGCATGCAAAGCTTCCCTAAGGGCAATATTTGGGTCCTTACCTTACATGTGCATGACTGAAAAGGACTCTTTCCAGAACATGGAGAAGTTAGGGCACAAAGAAAAATTAGGGTTTCCGAACCAGAACACCAGCAACTGCACAGAGCCATAACATCAGATGCCCAGCTTTAGAAAAACTGAACCCTCAGTCCCTTCTAGGAGTAACCCAGATTCACACCAATGAGGACAGCGGGGAAAACTGTCATCAAAGGTGGCTCAATGGGATTGGTCCCTTTCCAAACTGTCAGACCCCAGTTCTGGCTCTGCATTTGATGATTATATTTGGTACCCAAACTGGTTTATATTTCAGACTTTTATGCACTCAAGTATTTACTTCCTTATAACAGGACTAGTCTTCCAGATGTAGAGAATAGCTGTCTAGCTCTGACATTAAGTACAGAGTATGTGTCAATTCTTTATGTCTTTCTACTTACTTCTGCTCTTCTTAGCTACAGTAAGATCCATGCAACTACAAAACATAAAAAGGTTTATTCTCTCTTAATCCGTACTCAGGAAAGGATCTGATCCAGCTGCCTATTAGTGGATGAGTTTTGAAAAGAGAGTAACTTCCAAATTGAGCATCACCTGAAAAATGTCCCCCAATCTCCTAAAGCGACAATCCACCAAGCTACTCCCTGACTTGTACAAATGGACATTTTCCTCTGGCTGCAGAACTTTAGAATTGGCAATCTGACCATTTTAAGCAAATCTATACATAGGATACAGTCTCTCCTACTTCATATCAATAAAAAGTCTACAAAGCCATGGTTCCCTGGATTTCTATTTCTCACTTTTCTTTCCTGGGCTTCAAACTGGTTTTTCCAAAATTTATCTGTGTGCCTCAAAAATATTTCAAAACCATGTTCGATATCTTCCATTGTAAATAGGCTTCTTCTGAATAACTTATATTAGGTAAAGGTTAAACTAGTCACTCATTTGCCAAGTTTCCTAATTCAGCTTAGACGTCTGTCTCTCACTACTCTCATCTATTCTGTAATCAAGTCCAGGCATTTCTCCTTGCTGACTACTAATATCTCTTGATGCTCTTTCCTCCTCACCTCCATGCCACAGGTGTTCACCACGCCTCCCGAGCAGTATTCAGCTGAGTGATGATTTACCGTGAAGGTTTAGTACATGAAGCTTAGGAGTCACACTGCCTGGGTTCAGATCTGACCTGCCACATTCTGTCTGGTCTTGGTCAAACTATTTTATGTCTCTAAGCCTCACTTTATGGAGCTATAAACAAGAGATCATATTAGTATGATGATTAAATGAGATGATGCATGTAAATGTATTTATAATAGTGTGTGCTACATAATAAGTATTATCCTAAAACTCCATAAAGTCAAAGGGCTTGTTTGTTTTATTCACCACTCCATTGCTGCTGCTGAGCACAACAGAATGTACAGTATATAACAAGTGTTCAGCATTGTGGGATGAATGAATAAGGCTTCATGATACACCTCCAATTTATTCTCCACAGCTTTTCCAGAGTATGGCACACTGTATTATTGTTCAAAACTGTTTCTGCTCATCCTTCTGGGAGGATATTCTACTCTGCTCCAGTGTCAGGCTTAGCTGTGTGAATTGCTTTGGTCAATGCAATGGGAATTTTGTATCCTGGGACATATCTGAACAAAAGCTATAAGCACCTGCATGGAGTCTTCTAGGTTTTCTTTCCCTCTCCCACGAGACCAGCAATATTTCAAGTAGAAGTTGCTCTATCAGTGGGTCCTGGAGTAAAGTCAAATGAAACTGAGCTAAGGTCTAATAGTATCAGACATGCAGAATAAGTAAGAAATAACCCATCACTGTTTAAAACCACTACAATTCTGGGCTTGTTCTCTCTTCCTAGCTTATCCTGGCTGATCATTCAGAAAATGTGTTTCTCTCCATTAGCTACAAAATAAGAGTGTAATATGTTCAGTGTGACATACACGATTCTTCATCATTTGTCCACAAATCATCTCCTCAATCTACTCCTGCCTGTTTGTTCTGAGACATTGTGTTTCAACCACACAATTTTTTTTTTTGTTTTTGAGACGGAGTCTCACTCTGTCGCCCAGGTGGGAGTGCAATGGCACGATCTTCACTCATTGCAATCTCTGCCCCCTGGGTTCAAGCGAGTATCCTGCCTCAGCCTCCCAAGTAGCTGGGCCTACAGGCACCTGCCACCACGTCCAGCTAATTTTTGTATTTTTAGTAGAGAGGGAGTTTCACCATGTTGGCAAGGCTGGTCTTGAACTCATGACTTCGTGATCCACCTACCTTGGCCTCCCAAAGTGCTGGGATTACAGGTGTGAGTCACTGCACCCAGCCCCATTTTTCTTTCTTTCTTTCTTTTTTTTTTTAAGACAAGGTCTTGCTCTGTTGCCAACGCTGGAGTGCAGTGGCATGATCACAACTCACTGCAGCCTTGACCTCCTGGGCTCAAGCCATCCCTCTCACCTCAGCTTCCCAAGTAGCTGGGACTACAGGAATGAGCCACCACTCCTGGCTGATTTTTAAATTTTTGGTAGAGATGGGCTCTCCTTGTGTTGCACAGGCTGGTTTTGAACTTCAGGACTCAAGCAATCCTCCCACCTCTGCTTCCCAAAGTGCTTGGATTATAGGCATAAGCCACCGTGCCTGGCCTCACACAGATTTTTTTTTAACATCTCCTAAACATTGATCTGAAGACTTGTTTCTACCTCTGTCTGAAATCATCTCTTTCCTTGATGCTTGCACTTAAGGAAAACAGAACTACCTTTGGCTCTAGTTAGCTTAAGGCAGGCTATGTAGCAGAATATTAAACAATTGACAGAATCATTTGAAAGACTAAGGGAACTAACTATAGATTCAACTTCCAGTAATGATTCCCAACGCTGCACCAAGAGCCAGGCTGACAAGGGAGCTGCTGCTTCAACCATAATCAGAAAACTGCCTTCCGAGCCTAGAGGCTGCCTCTATTGCTGCCAGCTGCTGAACTGTGCTACTTCTGTTATGATTGGCACCAGCAAAACTAGTCAATTAATCCAATTTCATACTCAAGTCTCTCATAAATGTGTATAATTGGCAAAATCCAAGTCACACCCAGACTGCCAAGTTGCAAGGTTGAGAAATGTTTTTAACTTTCTAGGCTCTGTAATGCAGAAAGCCATCCTAGAAAGAAGTTGTAATAAATGCTGAGCAGATTGTTCCACATTCTCTAACACACAGTTTATTAATTTTTATAGTGCTTCACCCTCAAAGAACTTTCATGAACCTTGTCTTATGAAGACCCCTTGAGATTTGTAGAACAAAGATCCTCATTCCCATCTCTAAAATAAGGAATCTGAGACTCAGCAAAGTCTCATGGTGAAGCCAAGACTAGATTTAGTTTTCCTTAATCCTACTCCAGTTCAGTTCCTCTCCCATGACACTCAGGAATCAAGTTTCACTAGAACCCTAGGCTCTGAGCATTTCAACCTGTAGAGTGATGACTGCTGCTGTTTCGCTGTACGAAGTGGTATCATCAGCAATGCAGGAGTGCTCCCAGAGGAAAATCTGCCTCCGACAGGGTGGGGAGAGTCAGCTCCAGGGAAAATAATTAATCCTTCAGTCCTCTGATTCCAATTAGGATAGCGCCTCTCTCATTTGTTATCTTTAAATGAAGTGAAGTGGGCGCTATCAGAAAAGTGGTGCCTTCTCCTCGACTTACTGTGAAGTTGGTGGGCAGGGGGAGCAAAAATATTTTCCACATTTTTATTTTTACTGGAAATTTTCACTGGCAGAGATAAGGCTTTGTGGGCCGATCATACTCCTAGTAAATCTTGTTTGCTGTTATAAAAATCCGACTAGAAAAGAGAATTATTGATTTCCCCGAGAAATAATGAGAACCCATTAATGTATGCATGGCTGTATGCATTCAGAGTTCTTGTGTGAGAGCATTACTCTAACATTTTAGATGGGCACTTGTAGAAAATGATTCAGTTCCAGGTCAAGGAAGAAATAAATTTTAAAATTCAAGGGTCTGGAATATTAATTTTATAGCTTCAAATCTAGAAATTGTTGAATCCTAGAGTGTTTCAGCTAGAGGAAATCTCCAAAATCATCTGTCCAGTGTATTTCAACCAAATTTAGAGCAAAAAATCCTTATTTCAAATAAGATGTTGTGGAGAAACCTCAACCAGAAAAATAAAACTCTTCTAAATGAAGAGGCAAGAGGGCCAAACCTGACGTAAGTCACTTTCTCACAATGTTCCCACCCACCAGATCTCCAAAGAACCAAGGCTTCAAAAACAACAGTTCAAAAGCCACAAACATTGTCAAGCTGAAGGCCAACTCAATGCAATAGAAATTGCTATGAAGCAAAAAGGGTATTCCCAGACAAGGCTTTATTGGAGCTTATGCTCTGGCATGATGAAGGCAGCACAAGAGAGAGAATTCTCTGGCTGACTCCCGGAAAAAAGCCAATAGGGATTATTATTTATTAGGCAAAGTGTAGGAATGGATATTGTAAACCAAAAATAAAACTCTAAGGTCCCCAAACCATCTGAATGGGTCCCTCCTCTGGCCAAGGGCATTCCAAAGTTAACCTGAAAAACTCCTTGCAGGCTGTGATGGGAAGGGGGAGCGAGACATGCCTCGTTATACTCTCCTCCCTTTTGGAATTACTAATAGAACAGACTCTTCCAGTCTGATAAGAAGCATTTACAATCTATTCTCTCTGAAGTCGGCTACCTGGAGGCTTCATCTGCATAATAAAATCTTGGTTTTCCCAACCCCTTATTGTGATCCAGATATTCCTTTCCACTGATAATAACTTTTTCAACCAATTGCCAATCGGAGAATCTTTGAATCTGCCTATGACTTGGAAGCCCTCTCTTCCAGTTGTCCTACCTTTCAGGACCAAACCAATGTGCATCTTACATGTATCAATTAATGTCTCATGTCTCCCTGAAATGTATAAAACCAAGCTATACTCCAACCACCTTAGACACATCAGGATCTCCTAAGAGCTATGTCATGAGCCATGCATCAGTCATATTTGGCTCAGAATAAATCTCTTCCAATATTTTACAGAATTTGACTCGTTCTGTCAACAATATCAGGGATAGGGTATGCAGGGTGGGATGGGCAAAGCACCTGAGGGGTAAGGTATGAAGGCCAGCATATCTAGTTGCCATGGATATCTTGAATAACGGGCCATCTGGTGGTATGGCCAACAGCAAGAAGACTGTAAATCAATTATTTAGCATTCCTGCCCAAGGTGGACACTCTACAAACTTGGTTCACAACAGTGGTTCCATCATGGATCTCCTAAGGCCAGTTTCTGAAATTCTTTAAGTAACAAGCATGGTTAAACATTATGAGAGCACAGAAGAACAACATAGACTGACTATTGTCTTCTCATGACTATTGATGGGTGTGTTAGTCTGTTCTCACACTGCTATAAAGAACTACCTGACACTGGGTAATTTATGAAGAAAAGAGGTTTAATTGACTCACAGTTCTACAAGCTATACAGGAAGCATGATTGAGAGGCCACAGGAAAGTTGTAATCATGGCAGAAAGGTGAAGGGGAAACAAGCATGTCTTACCATGGTGCCTCAGGAGAGTGAAGAAGTAAGCATCACATTCTTTTTTTTTTTTTTGAGATGGAGTCTCACTCTGTTGCCCAGTCTGGAGTGCAGTGGTGTGATCTTGGCTCATTGCAACCTTCACCTGTCGGGTTCAAGAGATTCTCCTGCCTCAGCTTCCCGAGTAGCTGGGACTACAGATGAGTGCCAATATGTCTGGCTAATTTTTGTTTTTAGTAGACATGGAGTTTCGCCATGTTGGCCAGGCTAGTCTCAAACTCCTGACCTCAGATGATTCACCTACTGTGGCCTCCCTAAATACTGAGATTACAAGCATGAGCCACCACGCCTGGCTGGTGTCCCACACTTTTAAATCAATCAGATCTTGTGAGAAGTCACTATTGTGAGAATAGCAAAGGGAAAATCTGCCACCAAGATTCAATCACCTTCCACCAGGTCCCTCCCCCAACATTGGGAATTACAATTCAACATGAGATTTGGGTGGGGACACAGAGCCAAACCATATCAATGGGTATAGCATCAGTGAGGTAGTGGTGTGGGTTTGTCATCAGTGGGAAAGCATGAAAGAATGCTCAATGGGGGTGAGCTGAAGCCAACTCTACCTCTACTCAGCGAATTAACAGCCTTAGGATTAGAACCCAGGTCTTCTTATTTCCATTGTTTTCCCTTGAAAAATTCCTTGGACAAAGTTCTTGTTGGTGACTTCTTCAGCTCCCTTTTTGCCTCATCCCAAGCATTCACACTTGCTTCTCACAGCAACTTAAGGATCAGCTGGGATTCTATTCACGTGGGTCTTGCCTCCAGGCCCAGCCACTTTGCAAGGCAGTAGGGATGAACTGAAGACAATATATTATCTTTGGCCTTAAGGGGAAACAGTGTAGGTGAGTTGTTAAATGGGTGTTAAATCAAGTTTAGCCTAAAGCTGCCTCCTGACATATTTTAAGTTTGGCTTAAAAACTTCTCTGTACATCATGAACTATATCCTAAATGAAATCATATATAGAGCTATAGCCTATTCTTGTGCCAATCACTGAGTTTTGGCCAATCAAATGTGGCCAACTGTTCAAATCGTGTTCAAAAAAAGGCAAATGCCAATGCCAAGCTGCAACCAATCTGGCTGTTTCTGTACCTCACTTCCTTTTTCTGTATGTTACTTTCCTTTTACTGTCCATAAATCTTCTTTCACCACGACTGCACTGGAGTCTCCGAGCCTACTCTGGCTCAGGAGGCTGCCCAATTTGCAAATCATCCTTTGCTCAATTAAACTCTGTTAAACTTAATTCAGCTAAAGTTTTTCTTTTAACAGGGGAAGACCACAGATCGCCAGGGAAATGAACAAATAAAGACATGGATTTTACAGAAAATTCTAATTTATCTGGTACAGTGCCTGGGTCACGACTTTTGTGCCTTATTTCCAGGGTCTGGATATTTAGAGGGACAGAGCCAGGACAAGCTATCCTTTTTCTATTCTGCCTTTCTCTGTCTTCACTCAACAACAGCTCTGTTTTGAGAGACAGAGCTCTCAAAACAGTGGCTCTCAAGGTTAAATTCTAACAGTGGCATGCATTTCATAAAAATTATGTTAATTTACAGAATTTTTACAAACTAAAGTTTACCTCCCAAAGTGTTGTTTAACCTTTGATGTCTACCATTGTTTGTCACTGAGAGCTAACAGATGGCAAACATAACGAATATATAGCAAAGGAATATTTATGCAAAACTTAGAAGCAACTGATCCTACTCAGGTTTGCAGCTTGTTTCTTTGTGGACCCGTGGGCTCACAGGTTTATGCTGCATCCTTACAGTGCAGGCTGTCATAATTCATATAATAATAAAAAGAATAGCAATGTTTATGCTTATATATACTTAGAATATCTGTGCATTATTGCTAAGAAGCTTGTAATAGCGGTAGTGTCCGGGAAAGATAAAATGTCTTGGAGTAAGAGGTGGGAGAGAAACTGACTTTTTATTGTATATCTGTGTTTATGTGTTGACATTTTTATCATGTGCATCTCTTCAGTTTTCAAAGAAATTAAAATTGAAATACGTGTGCTTTAAATATCTTGGTACTGGTATCTCACTCCACAGATTCTGATTTAATTGGTCTGGGCTGTGAGCTGGGCATCGGGGTTTTTAAAAACTCTTTACTGGCTGGGTGCAGTGGCTCACACCTGTAATCCCAGCCCTTTGGGAGGCTGAGGCAGACAGATCACTTGAGCTCAGGAGTTCAAGACCAGTCTGGGCAAAAAATACCCATCTCTACAAAAAACACAAAAATTAGCCAAGTGTGGAGGTGTGTGCCTATAGTCTCAGCTACTTGGAGGCTGAGATACAAGAATTGCTTGAGCCCCAGAGGTGGAGGTTGTAGTGAGCTGAGATCATGCCGTTGCACTCATCTGGACAACAAGGTGAGACCCTGAGAAAATTAGAATATGTAACCAAGACTAAGAATCATTGCTCCAAGTTATTATCAGAAACTTTTCCACTATTATATATTGATAGTTGTAAATTGTTTATGGCAGTCACTCCTAGCTTTTTTGAGAAGGGCCTCTTGAATGTCAAAAACATTCACAGTACCTTATGCCAAAGCTAACACATATTTAGTGTGTGTTGATTGAGAAAATACCAAATGTCAGAAAGTTACTATGAATTCATCTCAACAAAATTGATGCACATTTGGAAAATCATAGCATGTATATGCATATAGGTGGGAAGCAATACCAATGCTCTCTATAGGTAATTCTTATACTTCTCATATAAGATGTGTATAGGGATTTCTTGTAAAATACTTGGTTTCCTAGAAGTTCACAGCCCACAAGGTAGAAACCTCTGAATTTAGGAATTGCTTTTCCTGGACAAGACTGTAGAGAGATATTTAGACCTCCTGGGCAGTAGACAGCAAACAGTAAGCATTTTCCTAGTGTTGACTTAAATTCTGCTTGTTTTTTTGTTGTTGTTTTTATTGTTTTGTTTCCATTTCTACTCATGTACCAACATTACCAAGAACATAGTCCCTACCACTTGCCAATATTATAAGACATGTCTAAATACACAGCAGGCTCTTCTCTCTTGGTGACTTTGCTGGGGCTATTGACTTTGTTTAGAATAATAGCAGAGAATAAAACCTGCTTCTTTCTCACCTAAGCCTCCCACATCATGATGACACCCTGCTCAACCTAGCTTTAGTGGAAATCATCTTTGCACCCATTGTTCACATTGAGAGGTAACTAGCCCCTTAAATATTAGGAGCCAGTCTGACTTTTCTCTTTGAAGGTAAAGATCAGGAAGTCTCTCGGTTCCCTGGTATTGGAGGTCAGTGCGGAGGGACTTAGTGGAGAGGCACTATGGGGAGCTTCTGAACTTCTCTTTGTAAAACAGCAATATGAATATCAGACTCTCATCAACAGCTCATTAAAGACAGGAAAATTGCCAATCTTGAATGCTCTGAGCTTTGCCGTCCCAAATTTTTTGTAGTCATGAATTACATTTACTCTCTTTTTTTCTTTTTAACCTCCAACCAATGATAAAGTTTCACTCAACCAAAATCTAAGGAGAACTATTAAGTATATTGTATTTGGCTTAGATATATCACCATGCCGTAGTATGGTTTTAACTAAGCTGGCATGGTTTGCATGGTTGGCACAGTTTTTACTAAGCTATACAAATTTTTCTGTCAGTTCTGAATACTATGGATTTTTGTCCTCCCTTGTGAATACCTGACTCTACCTTAAAGTGAAAAACAACTAAAGAAACAGGAAAGCACTTCACTCTTTAAATATGTAATAAATATAGGGTTCAAGTTCTACCCATTTCGTAAGCAAGTAAGATTCCAACCATCAATCAACCTGTAGTAACTTTTACTTAATTGTATTTTAAAGGCATATAAGGTGAGAGCAGTAGCAGAAAAAAAGCTGGTCTCACCTAAATAGCCACATCATAGTCAGCAAATAATGCCAAAAGATTCACCAGAATTTGCTTCTAAGTGCACAAGAAAGACGGCTTTTTCTTCCACAGAGTTTCTTCTTTGGTTGTCCCTTAGCCATCCTTGTGAAACTCTGTGTCTATTTAACAACGTTTTCTCTGCTTTATTTTTATATTCTTGTTAAACATGATCACAAAAGTAATATATGGTTATCATAGAGCATTTGGGAAGAAAAATGTATATTATAAAACCTTAAAATCACCTATACAATTCAGAGAAAACCATTCAACATTTGGTTGAATTTCCTTTTCTCTTTTTCTCTATGTAAAGTATGTGTGTGTTTACACAAATATACACATGAATTTATAAACAAAATTGGAACATACTGTATACATATATATTTTTGTATTGTGCCGTTTTCTCTTAAAATCTATTATCAGCATTTGTTTCCCCATTCCACAGGCCCCCTTCTCCGTTCTTACATTCAGTGCCCCAATTTCCGACCTCATTTCCTCTTTTCTGGCTTGTTACAGCAGCCTCCCTACTGGTAGTTTTCTCAGTCCTCACTGGGAAATCCATCCTCAATGGCTACAGTCAGAAGCATGATTCTACAATATGGCACTAATCACATCATTCTCCTATTTTAAAAGCCTTTGACATGTTGCCTCTCCCCACAAAGTAAATTCAAGTTCCTCTTTGTCTCCTCATCACCTTCCCCTGCTTACTCAGGCTTCTCAGTCACATCCAGTTGTGCTCTCCCTCCATATATTTTATGCTATTGCAGCATTTCTCAAAGTGTGGCTCACACCTGCTTCAGAACCACAGGAGAACTTTGAACAATGCAGAGTCTTAGGTCACACACCAGGCACCCTGAATCAAAAAATCTAGGCATGGTCCCTGGACTCTGTGTTTTTTTCTTCTTTTTTTTTTTTTTGAGACAGAGTTTCACTCTGTCAGCCGGGCTGGTGTGCAGTGGCTCCATCTTGGCTCACTGCAACCTCTGTCTCCCGGGTTCAAGCGATTCTCCTGCCTCAGACTCCCAAGTAGCTGGGATTACAGGTGTGCACTAGTATGTCTGGCTAATTTTTGTATTTTTAGTAGAGATGGAGTTTCACCATGTTGGTCAGGCTGGTCTCGAGCTCCTGACCTCAAGTGATCCACCAGCCTCAGCTTCCCAAAGAGCTGGGATTACAGGCGTGAGCCACTGCGCCCGACTGGCTCTATTTTTAATAAGCTCTCCGAGTACTTTTTGAATATCCTAAAGCATGGAAACTTCTTTTCTAAGGCCACCTAAAAGAAAACACTAAAATTGACTGTTTAAAGGCATTTCCCATAGATTATATACTTGATTTGATCCTCTCTGCATTGCTCTGATTTTGGTTATATCATTATTCTACTCATTAAACCGATGAGAAAACATGCAGATGATTAAAAGACAGTAAGAGGTTTGTCCCATCCACATAACCAGTAAGGTCTGCAGATAAGATTCAAGTCTGCTTTCTCCAAATCTAGATTCGATGAGCTTTCACTTCTACAGTAACCAGCTTCCCACTTTGCTCTGAAAAGAGGGTGCTATGCGCCCTCTGGAAGCATTTGATCATTCTTTAAGGGAGATAACACAGGTGCTCTTACCATACATATTTCCCCCTACGCACATTTCCCGTTCATGTGGTTGGTGAGCTTAACCTTAGGTGCTTAACCTAAGATTCTCTGCCTAACATCTTTCTCTTGGCCTGAGCAAGGGGCAGACTAGAAGTGCCAAGGAGTTGGTGACAGGAGCCAATGACAGATGGGAGCTGGGGGATAAATACTCCAGCGTCCTTACCTGGAATGTAGTGAGAGGGCTCTGAGATTTGTATTACATTGTCTCCCTAAGTTCCCAGAAGAGTTCACAGTGATATATTGCTTGGTAAAACCTCCATTTATCTTCTTCCTTCCTTCCTGTCTCATATTCTCACTTTCCTCCCTAACTTCCTGGGATCACCTTCCGAGTAAACCATTTGAACTTATCCTAGACTCAAGGTCAGGCTCAGGGAGCTCAGTTTAAGACCAAGACCCAGCTTAAACAAGGATTTTGAGTTCCAAAAGATAGAAACACAAATCATAATGATAACAATAACAACAACAAATATTAGTGATCCCAGAGGTGAGAAGCCCAGGCATAGACTTGGCTTCTGGTAGGGCCAGCTGAGTGGATGGGAAGAATATCAGCCTTTCTCTCTCTCTCTCTCTCTTTCTCTCTCTCTCTCTCTCTCCCCGCCCCCCCGCCCCCTTCCACTGAGAGGCTCTAGCTCTGTTTCCCTGCCCTTCCCCTCTCTGTCTTTTGTTTTTCTTTGTAAAGATTTATGCTCAGAAATTGGTATTGTTCTAAGCCATGCTGGAGCCTGAAGCAAAAAGAAAAATGATTCCCCATATACATCTTTTTATACATTTTTAAAGGTTAAATTTTTTCCAGGACTAGATTTTAAAAGTATTATTGATGAACATACTTTAATTAACATCAAATGATAATAAATTCTGTTTTCAATATAAATAAAATATTTATACTTAAAATATTACTACAAGTTTTACTACACTCACTTTTTAGTTTTTTAAATATTTTTACAACTACTTTAATACTCTGGAAAAATTAATCATTGGGAAATATGGAAAAACATGTATATAGAAGGTTAAGTTTTCCTTTAGCCTCAAGCTCCAGTGTGGCTTAGCATGATGCTGTTATTAAAAATTTCAATATTTTGTTCATTATAGATTATTTTCACCACTTTTTATTTTTTAATGTCAATTTAAGCCATTGTCTATCTTTATTTGAGGGTTTTTATTTTTTAATTGGCAGACTGTTAAGTTTTGTGCCCAAGGCCAAGGCCTCACTTGCCTCACCTTATTCTCAAGCTATGTATCAGTTTAGGACTGAGGTGGGACCCTTCTCCAGCACTCTTTTACTATTGCTGTTGTTAAATATCACGGAGGGACCCTGGCCCTGATTGGGTTCCATTTCTTGCCCTTCACTCAATAACTGTTTACAAGCAGAAAAAACCCCATGATTTGCTGGTACCTGATGAAGGGAAGATGCCATGATTGACAATCCCTCTAGCACCACAGGGAATGAGGCTGTAGCAGTTTTGTAAAGAACTGGAAAAATCATACGTTCACCACATGAAACATTTACAAATGACCCTTCTTATTTATCTTCCCCCCAAAATTTATACATTCTTAATTATTGTTAACATCACATTGTCTTATATTTAGTTGTTTGTTTATCTCTCTGCATTGATAGGCCTTGAACTCCTCAAGGGTAAGATTTGAGGGGATGTGTTCAGAGGACTAAATGGGATAAGGTGGGTAGAGTGCTTAGCAGAGTACCTGACATAGAACGTATGCTTCATAAATATGAGCATTGTTGTTACTCTTTTCTTCTTTAATTCTTGGCCCTTTGGCATTATTTGTTGAATAAACAAATTGTTTTCATACAATATGTTTTTATCTGTGCAAGCTACAAGTCCCAGGCCTGGTGGTACATTAAAAAAAAAAAGTAAGTACTCTTTGCTCATTACTGGTTCAACAGAACCGCCCACATCCCTTGGATGGCAAAATCTCTCCTAATTAGCCCGTTCTCACACTGCTATAAAGAACTGCCCAAGACTGGGTAATGCATAAAGAAAAAAGGTTTAATTAACTCACAGTTTTGCATAGCTGGAGAGACCTCACAAAACTGTCTATCATGGTGGAAAGGGAAGCAGGCACGTCTTACATGGCAGCAGGAGAGAGGGTATGTGAAGGAGAAACTGTCAAACACTTATAAAACCATCAGATCTTGTGAAAACTCACTATCACGAGAACAGTATGGGAGAAACTGCCTCCGTGATATAATCACCTCCTACCAGATCCCTCCCTGTAAAAGTGGAGATTATGGGGATTACAATTCAAAATGAGATTTGGGTGGGGACATGGAGCCAAACCATATCACTCTCCAGTGATTGGGTTCTACTGCTAGCTTGGCCACTGTCTGTCTATCACTGGTTAGCAGCTTAGTCCTCTGCTGATGAGACTATTGTATCCTCCCTGTGAGACTGTTACTCTCCTCCATGATATCTGGACACTCACCACTTAATTGGCATTAGGTAACCAAGGAGCTGAGATCTTTCCCTATCAAATGATGTTTGAATGTTTTTGCATAGAGCTGATTATTCCAATAAAAATATTTTATCCCAGGACTCACTCCTCTTTTTTTTTTTTTTTTAAGACAGGGTCTTATTCTGTCACCCAGGCTGGAGTACAGTGGTGCAATCTCTGCTCACCTGCAAACTCTGCCTCCCAGGTTCAAATGATCCTCCTGCCTCAGCCTCCCAAGAAGCTGGGACTACAGGTGTGTGCCAACATGCCTGGCTAATTTTTGTATTTTTTTAAAGTAGAGATAGGGTTTTGCCATGTTGCCCAGGCTGGTCTCAAACTCCTGGACTCAAGTCATCCACCCACCTCGGTCGACCAAAGTGCTGGGATTATAGGTGTGAGCCACCACACCTGGCTGGACTCACTTCTTTTGAGGTGCAGACTTTTCTACATGGGGACCAGAATTATTTAAATGATCATGTCCCCTTATGACCTAAGTGTCCATTTATTCCCTTGCTTTTGTACTCTGTATTTAGCCAAACAGTCCTCAGAATACTCAGTAGTGGATCCATTAACAGAGGTAATGACTAGTACATTGCACTAAGCCAATTTTTCCCAGTGGAATTAGGCATGCTTTATCCATGGGATTACTCTCTACACATCCAGGGCCACCAGGCAATCCAGTGCCTGAGGCTACTCTCCTGCAGCCCAAGTGAGATGAAGACAGTCTGAGTTTGCCTTTGAGAAAAGCAGGCTGTATGCCATGACAAGTCCTGCTAACCATCTTCCCACTCAAAGGCAGCTGTACTTTCTAGAATTTGCCATCCCGGGGGAACTCCCCTTAGTTTTCTTAGATGTATGATAAGTGAGGATATTTTAAAAACCAATTGTACTTCCATATGCTAAAAGCCAACAATTAAAACTTGAATTTAAAAAATAATACCACTTAAAGTATAATAAAAATGGGAAAATAAAAAATCCTTAGGGATAACTCATATCAAAGGTGGATGATAACAATATATTGAAAATTAAACATTGCTAAGGAAACATAGAGAAGACCTAAATACATGGAGATGCATGCTGTATTTATGATACAGAAGAGTCATTATTGTTGAGAAGTCAGTTCCCACCAAATTGATCTATAGACTCAACCCAATACCTTTCAAAATTCCAGCAAGCTTGTGTGTAGACATTTAAAAGTTGATTCTAAAGTTCACCTTGAAAGGCAACAGACCTAGAATGGCTCTCAAATGGTTCTCAAACTCTGCAACTACAAAAGTTATTATAAAGCTACAGTAATTGAGACAGTGTGTGGTACTGGCACTATGATAGACAAATTAATAAATGGAACAAAACAGAGGATAAAATAATAGATCTAAATACATATGGTCAACTGAACTTCAATAAATGTCAGAGACAATTAAGTGAGAAAAGATACTCTATTCAACAAAGGGTGTTGAAACAATAAGATATCATATGCAAAAAGAAAAACCCATGCATATCTCATACTATATACAAAAATTAACTTACAGTGGATCACAGACCAAATATAGAACCTACAACTATAATATAATCTAGAAGAAGACACAGGTGATAATCTTAGTGAACTTGAATTGGAAAAAATTTCTAGATATACCAATGAAAGAATGATCCATAAAGAAAAAATAAGTTAAACTTCATCAAAATTAAAAATGTTTAATCTTTGGAAGACACCATTAAGAGAACAAAAAGCTAAATCACAGACTAAAAGAAAATATTTGCATTTGAAAAGCATATATCTGGCTGGGAGTAAGCGTTCAAGCTTGTAATCATAGCACTTTGGGAGGCCAAGGTAGATGAATCCCTTGAGCCCAGAGTGACATGGGGAAACCTCATCCATAAAAAAAATACAAAAAGTAGCCAGGTATGGTGGTGCATGCCTGTAGTCCCAGCTACTCAGGTGGGAGGATCGCTTGAGTCCAGGAGGCAGAAGTTGCAGTGAGCTGAGATGGTGCCACTGCACCCCAGCCTGGGTAACAGAGTGAGATCTTGTCTCAAAGAAAAAAAAAAAAAAAAAAAAAAACTAATAAA
This sequence comes from Macaca fascicularis, assembly GCF_037993035.2. Classification (NCBI taxonomy): domain Eukaryota; kingdom Metazoa; phylum Chordata; class Mammalia; order Primates; family Cercopithecidae; genus Macaca; species Macaca fascicularis. The sequence continues at coordinate 34,035,876 of NC_088386.1, forward strand.
GAACTTGAGTTCAGATAGTCTCTATACAGCTGATTCTATTATTCATGGTAGTTATGTTCTATAAAGTCACCCCACACATTGAATTACTGAATAAAGAAACATTGCTGCTAGGGGAAATACGTGATTAGGTTCCTGCTAGCCTCTGGTCACAATTTTCATCACTGAACCAAAACATAACTTTGTTTTATATGTGATTTTGTTTAAATAAATATTTCTATTTAATACATATTTCTGATTCATTGACACTGAACTCACTGCTAACATCACTGTAACTCATGCCTGAATGAAGCTTATGGAAAATATGTATTTTCTCCATAAGGCACATCACAGCCTTCTTGTGCTTAGGAACACTAGAGAGGACTTCAACACTAGGGTTGGAGGTCATTTAAAACAATGACAACACTAACAGAAACCACAAAAATGCAAAAGACATGATGCAAGATAGTCTGTGAAAAGGACACTTGCTTAGAGCGTACATGAGCTTAGAGTAGAAAGCGGAGCACTGCCAAGTTCAACCTCAGCTGGTAGAGAACATGTGCCCAAGCCACACAAATTTTTTACCAGCCTATGCATGTCCATGAATGACTGTGAATGTGCTGTAAGTACTGATTTTGAATTTACAAATATATCTAAGCAAGTAGAAACATTTGCAAATACAGAATCCATGCATAATGAGAAACATGTATTTATATTTAATAATAAGAAAACAACCAAGTTTAAAAATAGATGGCAAAATGTTTGAACAGACACTTCATTAAAGAAGATATATGGATGGTAAATAAGCACATGGTTATTTAACATTAGTCATTAGAAAAATGTAAATTGAAGCCAAAAATTTATACCATTACATTTGTATTACAAGAGTTAAAATTAAAAGGACTAATGAGCTCATCAAGAAAGTGAAAAGACAACCTACAGAATAGGAGAGAAACTCACAAATCGTATGTCTGAGACAGTCCAGCACCTAGAATATATAAAAACAATTATAACTAAACCACAGAAAGATTTTAAAAACCACACTAAAAATGGGTCAATGACTTGAATAGACATTTCTCCAGAGAAGATGCACAAATGGTTAACAAGCATAAGAGAAGATGTTCAACATCATTATCCACTAGAGAAATACAAATCAAAATCACAGTAAGATATGACTTCACATCCATGGAATGGCTATATTTTTTAATGAAAAATAAGTGTTGGCAAGAATGATAAGAAGGTGGAATCCTTGTGCATTGCTGGTGGGAATGGAAAATGGTTCAGCCACTGTGGAAAACAATTTGACAGCTCCTGAAAAAGTCAAACAGAATTACCACATGATCCAGTAATTCTACTTACCAAAAAATGTACCAAAAAAGATTGAAAACAACCATTTAACAAATACTTGTACATGAATGATTTATAGTAGCACTATTCACAATAGCCAAATGTCCACTAATGGAGGCATGGATAAACAAAATGTGGCATATCCATATAATGGAATATTACTAAGCTGTAAAAAGGAATGAAGGACTGATCCATGCTACAACGTGAATGAACCTCAAAAACATTGGGCTAAGTGACAGAAACCAGACACAAAAAGTCACATATTATATGATTATATTTCTATCAAACAATTAAAACAGGTAAATCCCTAGAGTGACTTCCCCATGGACGTGGGCATTGTGTTTCCTTTGAAGGTGATAAAAATGTTTTGGAACCTAATAGAGTTGGTAGTTGTACAACATTGTGAGTGTACTGAATGGTACTGAACTATACACTTTAAAATAATTATGTTATTTTTTGACAATTTTATTTACAGTAAAAAAGAAGAGATTGACCATACCAAGTATTGGCAAGAATGTGGAAAAAGTGGAACTCTATAAAGCTAGTAGAAATGTAAAATGGTTCAACCACTTTGGAAATTTTGGCACTTTCTGAAAAAGTAAAATATTCATCTACCACGTGATCCACTGGTTTCACTCCCAGATTTTTACTCAAGAGAAAATAAAGCATATGTCCATATAAAGGCTTATACCTAAATGTTCATGATGGGTTTATTGAAATAGTCCCAAGCTGGAAGCACTCTAAATATTCATCATCAAGTGAATGGATAAACAAATTGTCTTAACATCCATACAATGGAATATTACTCAGTATTCAAAAGGAATAAACTGTCAAAATATGCAATAACATGGATAAATCTCAAAATAATTATGCTGAATGAATAAAGCTAGATAAAAAAAGAGAACATACTTTTTATTCTAATTATATAAGCTTCTGGAAAACGCATACCAATCTATAGTACTGAAAAACAGAAACCATGGTTATGGGTTGAGAGATGGGGATGGAAGACAGGAAACAGAAGGAAGAAAGAGTAAAGGAGGAATAAGGAAAATTTGGGGGATGATGAGTGTGTTCATTTCCCCTCCATACCCCCACCCCCATTCATTTAGCAACATTTACTGGGTGCATATACATACAATGTGGCATAAACTGTATTAGGCACAAGAAATATAATATTAAGTGTACATAATATCTTTAAAATGAACTTAATGATTTAGAATTTCCCTTATGTCAAGCATTGTTATTGGCACTTTCTACGCATTATGCCATATAATTCTCACAATAACCTTATGAGGGAAGTACAATTATTCTACCCATCTTACAGATGTAAAAAGTGAGGTTAGGAGAAATTAAGTATTTTGCCTCTAAATTTACACACTCAAAAGTGGTAAGGCAGGAATATGGACCTATATGTCCTAGAGCCTACATTCTGTGCTTTTGGTATGGTCATTATCTTGATTGTGGAGATGGTTTCACCAGTGTATACATATGTTAAAAGTCATATTGTGCACTTTAAACATATGCAGTTTATTTTATGCCAAGTTAACCTCAACAAGACTTTTTAAACCAACAAACAAAAAGACACACAGCATCTATCTTTGGGTATTTTAAACCAGACTTCTGTCTGCCTTTTAAAGGTTTTGATATTTCACATATTCTATTGGCATACTAACTAATTCACTCAGTTCATTCCCCTTCCATTTATAGCAGGGCTCAACACAAACTATGTTATTTCTGAATATGTGTCTCAGGAGAGCTGAGAGAGGAAACTAACTCAAAACTGGGGATCACTGTCATTCTTCCCTGAATCACAAGAAAAGCCAAGTGCCACTGCTGCCTCCTTCTCTAAGAAGTAGTATCAGCCAGGCGCGGTGGCTCACGCCTGTAATCCCAGCACTTTGGGAGGCCGACTTTGGGAGGCCGAGGTGGGAAGATCACAAGGTCAGGAGTTCGAGACCAGCCTGGCCAACATGGTGAAATCCTCGTCTCTACCAAAAATACAAAAGTTAGGGGGCCGGGCGCGGTGGCTCATGCCTGTAATCCCAGCACTTTGGGAGGCCGAGGTGGGCAGATCATGAGGCCAGAAGATCTAGACCATCCTGGCTAACATGGTGAAACCTTGTCTCTACCAAAAATACAAAAAAATTAGCCAGGTGTGGTGGCGGGCACCTGTAGTCCCCGCTACTTCGGAGGCTGAGGCAGGAGAATGGCGTGAACCCGTGAGATGGAACTTGCAGTGAGCTGAGATCGCACCACTGCACTCCAGCCTGGGCAACACAGTGAGACTCTGTCTCAAAAAAAAAAAAAAAAGTTAGCCGGTCATGGTGGCACACACCTGTAATCCCAGCTACTCGAGAGGCTGAGGCAGGAAAATCACTTGAAACTGAAAGGCTGAGGTTGCAGTGAGTTGAGATTGCGCCACTGCACTCCAGCCTGCGGGAAAGAGCAAAACGCTGTCAAAAAAAAAAAAAAAAAAAAAAGAAGAAGAAGAAGTAGTATCTTATATTCATAGAGCGCTTTTCACTTTTTCAAATTAGTTAAAACATATTAAATTCACTGGTTCTCACAACTCTGAGGAGGTCTAAAGCAGTACCCCTCAAGTGTGGTCTGCAGCGCAGACATTTATCAATCCACAACAAGGTAGGTACCAAAACCGAGAATGAGGGTACAGAAACTGTTAGAGAAATCTAAAAGAGCCATTTTACATCTATTAAATTTGGGGCTTTATTTTATATGTTATTTTAATTTTATTTTTTCTATTATTTTCTCAAGTTATAAATTATTTTAATGAGAAGTATGTTACCTTCTATTTTGCAGAGTAATTGAATTGAATATTGACATAGAAAAACATGTATTGCTCCAGAATGAAAAGATTCTCTGCCTTTCTCTCCTCGCTCTCTTTAACATATAAACCTTCTGAACCCCATATAGAAAAGATGTTTACTAACCCAGAAAGGAATAGTTGCCGTTTAATTCAAAAGGTCACCAGTGCTGCCTCTGACATCAGACTATTGTGGTTTAATTTCTGCCTCTCCTACTTGCTAACTGTGATTTTGGGAAACTATCTACTCTCTGGCTTTTTTATTAACTGTTAAATAAGAATAATATAATCTTCATCCAACCTCTCTTACAGTTTTTCTGTGAGTATATAAAAATCTCCTACAAGCGGACCTTGCACTCAACATTAATTAATAATTTTTAAAAACAATTAGCCAAATCAGGAGTACAATACAACCATCCAGATTTTCTTAAGTTATAATGTTCCAATTATTTATGATTATTAATTTGAAAATGATCTTCTCAAAAGCAGGGCTGTACCGTATCTCAGCGGTGGGAATGTGCACTATCACTCTTTGCAACCCTTGAATCTAAGCTAGTACCTGGCATGTTGTCAGCACTTGATAAATATGACTGGAACACCCCTCCCCAAGAGCTGGCATGCCTGGCTCTTCTCAGTGCCCAGCCATCCTGTATCAACTTTCAAAGTCCCGGCCGCAGAGACTCATTCGGGCACCACCCAGTTAAAAAGCAGCTCATCATTCTCCATCAATGTCTGGCCCATTACCTGATTTATTTTCCTCACATCTCTCATCATCACCTCAAATGATCTTTTCCATTATTTGCTTATTTATGTACTGTTTTTTCCTTCTTTCTAGAATATAAGGGTCATAGACTCAGGAAACCTACTTGTATATTTATTTGTGGGATCATCATCTCAGGGCCCAATATAGTGTCAGGAACATAGTTCTGTGGTCTTTGTTAATTTTTTTATTGTATTTTAAGAAAGTCTCAATTCACAATTTAAAATTGCAGTTGTAAAAAGGGTAAAACACAAATGTGATCCTTCACCACGGGTAGTTTGAGAGGTGCTGGTTTAATGGGCTTATTCACTATTTCCACATATTTATAAACTGAGCTGCAGGGACATTCGGAAACATACCCAAAGGCTGATAAGGGTTGACATCATTGAATCTGAATAAAATCCAGGGCCGTGGACTCCTGGGCTCCTGTTCTGTGCTCTCCTCCTGCTACTAAATCCCTTGCCTTTAGCAGGATAATATATTGAGCCTCTCAGGCTGTATAGATATGTGAGTTATTAACATTTTTTATTGCAGGTGACCAGCAATGCGCCCCTATTCTGAACATTTCCTGCTACCAGTGCCACAGCTGACACCCGTGAAGTTGCGCTGAAACAGTGGGGGTTCTATTGCTGACTGTCTTGAACCAGGCCAGGATTTTCATTAGTACTGGATTTGCCTTGCTAAGTAAATATGCTTATTTGGTTTTAATATATTAAGCTTTGCTATTCAGAACTAGATTAAATTGTCAATCATCTCCCCCATATTTCATATTGTTTCCTCTGGGCAGGGGCATGTGTGATGTTACACATGTCTCGCCAATAAAACAGCCCTCTGGATTGAAATCTGTTCAGGACATATAGCAAGACGTCAAATTAATTGTACTGAAATAATGAGTTAGCACCAAATGCTAATTAAATATTGATGAAAGTCATACTTTCAATTATCTTCATTATGGCCCCATGGTTTATGTTGGCATTAAGTGCTTGCAGTACGGGTATGTCTGGTAATTAGCTGTGCACTATAAAAAAGAAAAAAAACAAGTTATCGCCCTCCATATTAAAAGCACTTAGAAACCGCTTGGAAAATGGAAACTCTGGAAAGAGGCAGTACTTTTGTTCTGAAATTGTTTGAAATTCTATGAATTCAGTATTTCCTATTTGCACTGGGTACACATTTCCTAGAGTACTAAATAGTTCTTGATTTGTTTATTTATGTTTTAAGCTGGGTGCATTAGAAGTCAGAGGGCCACTGGGGTTCTGGATGAACTCTGCTGATTCATGTTTTTTGCCTCTCAGGTTAACTTTTGACATCTTCTTAAACCCTTCTACTGCCTTTTCCTTTTCTCCTGCCTGTAGATCAAATGGCTGTCTCTAGCAAATATGATCATTATTATCATCTAGTGAATTGTGACTATGAAGCTTCTCACAGCCCAATCCCGGCACCACCAGCATTAGAATCATCAGGGTTACTAATTAATATGCAGATTCCTGGGCCCCCACGGGTGAACCAACAAAGGAGAAATCCAGGATGTGGACAATAAAGTTTGACTAGCAATATACAACTCAGTGTCTTTTTTTTTTGAGACGAATCTCACTCTGTCACCCAGGCTGGAGTGCAGTGGCGCGATCTCAGCTTACTGCAAGCTCTGCCTCCTGGGTTCATGCCATTCTCCTGCTTCAGCCTCCCAACTAGCTGGGACTACAGGCACCCGCCACCACACCCAGTTAATTTTTTTTTTGTATTTTGAGTAGAGACGGGATTTCACCGTGTTAGCCAGGATGGTCTCGAATCTTCTGATCTCGTAATCCTCCCGCCTGGGCCTCCCAAAGTGCTGGGATTACAGGCGTGAGCCACTGTGCCCAGCCAACTCGGTATCTTTAATTCTGGCTGAATATTGGAATCAATCCGGGGTCTTTGAAGAAATGCTGATTTAATTGGTCTTAAGTGATGACAGAGCATATATGTGTATGTGTGGAGCATGTGCACACACAAACTCACACACATGCATGCACACTCTCTCTTTTTGGTGATTCTTTTGGCTTGGTTGGGGAATCACTATAATAGGTTCTTTAGCAATAAGTGCAGGAATATTATTCAACCTTAAAAAGGAAGGACATGCCGATACATATTAAAACATGGGTGAAACTTGAGAACATTATGCTAAGTGAAATAAGTCACTTACAAAAGACAAGCACTGTACAATTCCACTTATATGAGGGACCCAGAGTCAGCAAAGTCATAGAGACAGAGAGCAGAATGGTGGTTGCCAGGGGCTGGGGGCAGAGGGAAATGGGGATTTTTTTGTTTAATGGGTACAGAGCTTCAGTTTTACAAGGAGAAAGGAGTTGCGGAGGTGATGGTTGTGCAATATTGTGTATGTATTTAACACCACTGAACTGCACATTTAAAAATGATTAAGATGATACATTTTATGTGTTGTGTATTATACAAAAATAAAAAATAATAGCGAAAAATGAAAACAGGATGTGCCCTGTGCTATGCTGTCTGCTTGGAAGGAGGTTCTTCCTCCAGAGAGTTGCATGGCACATCCCTTCAGCTCCTTCAGATCTCAGCTCGAACGAGACCATCTCAGAGAGGCCTTCCCTGACCTCCCTATAGAAAATGGCAACACCCAGAAACCATCATTCCCAGCAAACTATCACAAGGACAGAAAACCAAACACCGCACGTTCTCACTCATAGGTGGGAATTGAACAGTAAGATCACTTGGACACAGGGCGGGGAACACCACACACCGGGGCCTGTTGGAAGGGAGTTGGGGAGGGGGGAGGCATAGCATTAAGAGAAATACGTAATGAAAATAACGAGTTGATGGGTGCAGCAAACCAACATGGCACATGTATACTGTTGTGCACATATACCCTAGAACTTAAAGTATAATAAAAAATGAAAGAAAGAAAATGGCAGCACCCACCACCTGACTCTGGGACTCCCTATGCCTCTTCATGTTACAGATTTCTTCTTAGCGGTTATGACCATCTCAACTGTGCCTAAAATAGACCCCGTTACATAACAAGAACAAAGTGACTGTTTCTTGAATGAATAAATAAATCATTACATTTCATAATAATTCTGCAAGGTATGTATTATTATCGTTGTTATAAAAATAATCTCAAAACATTTAACTGCAATCATGTTGTAGAGCGTGGACTTCAACTCAAGTGTGTGTCTGGCTCCAAATCTATGCTTTCCTCACTCATGAGCCTCCTTCTTTGGTGTTCTAATTGCATCTTCCTTTGGCTGACACTCAGATCCCCAAAGAAGGAGGGTTAGCTGACCAACCACGTGGGGAAGTTTGAGGGATCCCCAAAGGTAAATAGGACCACCACCAGCTCCTTCGCCTGTATGCCTTAATGTTCAAATGCTTTTCACTTCAAATAAGCACAGATATCTTATATAACAGCAAAGCTACAGAAATGAACTAGATTTGTAGAATTTGGCATATAGAGATGAGAAATGAGGAAGGATTTGTTATCTGTGAGCATTATTGACTGAGGAGCGAAGTAATGTCATCTCTTCCGAGGGTTATTCATCTAGATTGAGTTATGGTTGAAAGCAGGGAATGGACTAGAAAATTTCTGAAGGAAGTGTTCTTGAGTCCTCCAGGGAGCCAGAACCTAGTCCCATTCCTGCCATTTATCAGTTGCCATGAAAATTTGACATGTCTGCACCTTTGGCTGTAAGTTGATTTTCATCACACGCTGAAGGAAGGTGCTTGCTTGACAGGGTCCCAGTTTCCCCCACATGTTGGGAAGTTGTGTCAGGATGCAAAAACAAATGGATCTGGGTGTGAAAAACTGTTTCATTAAGAAAACATCTCCAAATAAGCCAGCTAGAGAGGAATGTGACTGGCAGTTATACTGCAGAAGGACGAGTTGTGGGTCAATTCACAAGTTTGGGGAATCAGGCTAGCGGGCAAGGGGTCTTTGCAATTCACGTGTCCAAATTTCTCCTACCCTCCAGCATTGCAAGGTCAGAAACTCCACTCCACAAGGTCAGAAACGCTCTTCTAGGTTAAGTGTCACTCTCAAAGGCTCCACTTTTAAACTATTCGCCCATGGGATGGCACAAACACGATGGGATGATGAAAAGGGTGTCAGACTGGAGCGAGAATAGCTGAGTGACCTTTAAAAAGGTATTTAGGGGTTTTGTGTGTGCTTCGGTTTATTTATTTGTAAAAATGAGAACCAAAAACATTGAGTGGTGTAGGTTAGCGGCGATGTATAAAAAGTGGCTGGCACACCAGACATGTTGATGCACACTTGGCAGTAGCTGCTTCTGTCATTGTTATACCAAGAGATGCCAGGGTATTTGGAGTTTGAAGGATAAAAATAAGGACATAGTGTCACTGCGGGGAATTGAGACTCATGGAATTTTTCTCCATTGAAGTGATATATCCTGGTAAATGATTGCTGCCTGGAAAATTAGATCACTTGGAGGTATGTCATGCAATTCTAAAAAGCAGCCGTTACCTGGCCCAGCAAACAGGTGATGGCCTGTGCAATGTGAAAAATTCCTGCCAGAAGAGCTCTCCACCCTCAAACCTCACTCCTCTATTCATTGTTAGTGATGAACTTTTTTTTTTTTTTCTGAGTGGCAATTAATATGCATCCTGTTAAAAATGTGAATACACTTATGTGCTGGGCATTTGCCTGCTTGTTTTCAGATGCATTGCTTTCAACATAAAACAAGCGCAGGAGGAGAATCAGGTGCTGTTGGGACAACTCGGCATGGAGTCTTGGAACAATATGGATTCAGAGTCTGGAAGCCCTGGGCACATATGGTGAATCCTGACTATCAGTTATTGGCTGTGTGACTTTACACATGTTGCTTAACTTCTCTGAGCCTCAGTTTCCTCATCTGTAAAATGGAGATAATGGAAATCCCCTTCCTCGGTCGTCATGAGCACTAAATGAAATAACATACAAACGCACTAATACTGTCTGGCCTCCAGCAAAGGCTCATGTAAGGAGGCTGCTATTAGAATCACCTGCAACATGTAAAAGGGCCTGGTACAGACTCACAGTAAATGTTCCATAAATCTCATTACAAAATTAATTTGATTCTATAGCTGCTTTATATTTATTCATTGAATTGAGACAGAAATAGGAGAAAAAGAGAGCATTAGAGAGAGTTGGTTCTGTCGATTAAGACTTCTGGCTTCAGACATAGACAAAAACATTCTGTATTTTGGTTATGGCTCTTGTTACTTCTGGACTCAAACCTCTAGTGGTTTCCGTCTTACTCAAAGATAAGCCAAAGTCCTCACCTTGGTCTGCAAGTCCACGCATGATTTAGCCCAGGCCACTTCTTAGCATCAACTCTTGCCATATTTCCCTTGCTCAATGCATTCTAGCCACATCGGCCTTTGTTCTATTCCTAGAACAGAACAAGGAATTGCACCTTAGGCTCTTTACAATTTTCAGTTCCATCTGTCTGGACTACTCTTCTTAATCCCATCTTTATGCTAGATTCCTCACTTCACTCGGGTCTGTACTAAAACATCACCTCCACAGAGGGGCCTTTCTTGCCCACTATATGTAAAACAGCACTCTTTGCAGCACTCTCTCACCTCCTCTCCCTGCTCAATTTATCCTCCTAGGCTTTAGTTACAGCATATGTCTGCTTAATTTATTATCTGCCTACCCTTATTAGAAAGTAATCTCCATGGTTGGGTGTGGTGGCTCATGCCTGTAATTCCAGCACTTTGGGAGTCAAGGCGGGCAGATCACCTGAGGTCAGGAGTTTGAGACTAGCCTGGTCAACATGGTGAAACCCCATCTCTACTAAAAATACAAAATTAGTCAGTTGTGTTGGCGAATGCCTGTAATCCCAGCTACTCGGGAGGCTGAGGCAGGAGAATCACTCGAATCCAGGAGGCAGAGGTTGCGGTGAGCCAAGATCGCACCACAGCACTTCAGCCTGGGCAACAAGAGTGAAATTCCTTCTAAAAACAAAAACAAACAAACACACAAACAAAAAAACCGGAAACTCCATGGGAGCAGGGACTTGATGAGTTCACTCTCATATTTGGAAGAGTACCAACACTTAGGAAACAATCCCTTAATATGTGTCGAATGAATGTCGAATGAATTAATGAATAAGGACAAGGGGTGAGAAGGGAAAGGGAACTGACATTGTTGAGCTCTTGCCCTTTGCTGGGTGATGTGCCAGGCTTCCTAACCACTCTGTAGGTGTTCTCACCATTACATACGTGGGCTCAAGACTCAGAAAATAAGTAGCTGCCACTGCAAAGTGAAAATGTCCAAAATTACAGTCATGATCTTCCCTTCAACCTGTCTTGCTTCCAGTGCAGCCGAACTCAGTGAATGGCAGTGTCCTCTTACCAGTTGCTCAAATCAGAAACCTAGACATCTTCCTCTGTGCACTCCCCTCCCCTCCCTCATTGCCTATATCTAATCCATCACGAAGTCTTATTGATTTTGCCTCCTAAATACCTCTCAAGTCCATCTGCTTCTCTTCATGTTTATGGTTAACACTCTAAGACAAGGAATCATTATTTTTCACTTGGATCTTGCAACAGCTTTTTAATTGACTCCCTTTTGCCATGATTGCCCCTCTAATAATTCATTCTTTTCATAGAAACCTGAGCAATCATTACAAAATGCAGAACTGATTATACTCTTCCCTCCTCTCTTGCTTAGATATTTCAATGATTTCCTTCGCTCTTAGCATAACACCAATGTCCTAGATTTGGTCCATCAGGCTCTAAACCATTTTCCTTTGCCCCCTTTCTACCAATTTCCACTCTGCTCACTAAGTACTGGCCATGCTGATCCTGTGACATGTTTTAATTTAATTTAATTTTCTATCTTTTAATTTTTATTTTTAGCAGAGAGAAGGTCTTACTATGTTGCTTAGGCTGATATCGAACTCCTGGCCTCAAGTGATCCTCCCATCTCAGCCTCCCAAAGCACTGGGATTACAAGTGTGAGCCACCTCGCCTGGCCCTTGTGCTATATTTCTAAAAGTTCCAGGCACCTCCTCAGTTCACCCAGCACATTCTCATCACCCCCATTCCTTGTCCTGCTTTGGTGAATTAATTTCTCATCCTTTAGGTTTCAGATCAATTATATTTTGAAAGTGTTTCCTGATCCCACAGTCTAGACTAATGTGAACCATCATGAAACAAGTGGCTTCTCCTTCAGGAAGTTTATCGCAATTGTAACGAGAGAATTGTAAAATTGTGCCTGTCTTTCCTTCTACACTATAAGCTCCTTGAAATGGTGTCCTCTACATCTATCTTAAGGCTGTTTTTCCAGCACGTAGTGTAGTGTTGCCCAAAGAAAGCCCTTGGTAAATAGTGTTGAGTTAATGAATGTAGCCCCATTTTGAATGATGAACCCACTGAGGCTAGACCCTGGCTTTGAACCTAAGGCTGCATGACTCCTAACTACACCAGGGTTCTTTGCAAAGGTACAGAGGTGAAAGGGCTGCCAAGGGACTACAGCGCAGTGGAGGAGGAAGTCCCAGCAGTCTGCAAAGTCCTGCCTGAAAGCAGGGCCCAGGATGCACCTACATGTGGGTCTAGTCCCAGACCAGGTGAACGCAAGTGCTGTGTTCTCCCCTCGTCACCTGGCTCCTTGGCTGGTTTAGATTCTCATTACTAGAGTTCACTTTTGTTTTTTTACTTCTGTCTACGTTTGCAGCCTTGACAGAATATCACCTTTTAGGAGATGCGCTGCCTCATTTGGACCTGTTCAGATAAGGGATGTGAAAACTTAATTGATGGAGAGTGATGAGATAGGTGCTGCTGTACATCTGAAAATGAGGTGTGTGAGAGAAAATTGGATTTGTGTTGATGGTGACAGCTGAAACAGGGCTAGGCTGTTCAAGGACAGCTAGAATTCATTCATTCATTCATTCATTCAAGTGTTGATAGATTTCCTACTGTGTCACTAGACACTGATATAACATGAAGTGTACAAGGAAAAAAAAGAAACATGTCACTGTCCTCGTGGATCTTATGTGTTAGTGTAAGAGAGACAATAAACACATAATAATTAAATACATCGCAACATTAGGTGATGGTAAACACTTCCAAGAAAAATAGATGAGAGGGATTAAAGTGGAGGTAGATTTTTTTAGATGAGTGAGTCATCAGAGAAGGCCTCTTGAGGAGGTGACATTTAAGTAAGGATTTAATGAAGTAGGCCATAGGAATACAAAAAGATTTCAAGCAGAAGAAATAAGTGGCACAGAAAGGAGTTTGGTTCAAGCTTTAGTTAGAGGAGGCTAAATGCTTTAATAAATACCACCCACTCCACCATCAAAACTCAGCAGCTTGACACAAAAGAAGTTTGTCCCTTGCTCACAGCAGGGACTAGTGTGGCTTAATGTGGCAGGGACTACCGTGGCTTAGTGGGCGTGCATCCATGTATTCCTCCAAACATCCGGGTGACTCTACAACCCTTTAGGGTCTTGAGTCCTCTGCCAGATCTTGTGCATCTCATTGGCTGATGAGGGTGTTATAAATAAAGTTTCTGTGCCGCAAAAGAAATAGCACTCGAATATACAATTTTCTTTTTAATTCTCACTCAAGGCAATGTACTTCTATAGAAGGGTGCACCCTTACAGATGGAGCAATGGTGAGCACACACTTGGACAAGGGAGGGGAAGGGGCTCTTATCCCTGAGGCATGCGGCCCCTGCTGCAGTGTTGTTCCTCTATTGGCTAGGGTTAGACTGTGCAGGCTAAACTAATTCCAATTGGTTAATTTAAAGAGAGTGGCGTCATGAGTGGTTTGGCGGGAAAAAATGGTTATGGCAGAGCAGGAAATCGGAATGCGTCAGGGTGGAGCATATAATTGGAACGAGTCAGGATGGAGCAGGTAATCAAAAAAGGTTGCTTTACGAGGAAGTTAAGTTTAAAAGTAGAAGGCAGGCAAAGAATTGAACATACTGACATACTGAGTCTTTGAAGAGAAATTTAAAAGTCATATCTAACAAACAAAATGGATCATGTGGCGGTTTCTACCAGTTAGGTCTGCAAGTGTTATGTGTCACTTATGTTCTTATTCCACTGGCCAGAACTTAGTCACATGCTACCCCTAATGGCAAGGAAGACTGGAATATGCAACCTGGCTGTGTGTCCAGTAGAAAGAGGATCCAGGCTTGGTAAACAGCTACTCAGTCTCCTCAGGAGATAGGAAAAATATGCAAAAGGCCAGAATGACTGTTGCTGAGTGAATAAAAGATAAATTCAAGAGGTGGGCAAGTGCTAGGGCAGGTAAGGTCTTGAGGTCATGCCAGGGACTATGTATTGTTTTCCTAAGTAAATTGGGATGCTACTGGAGGATTTTAAATACAGTGATATGCTTAGATTTAAATATTTAAAAAACATCTTGAAATCTCTTTGGAGACTATCTAGAGGAGGTAAGAAAGGCTATAGCAATCTTTCATGGGAGAAATGATAGCCCCGAGCAGATCATGGCTGTGGTGAAGTGCTGAGAAGTTTGATTTGGAAGGTATTTTTGAGGGCAAAACCAACGCAAGTTCTGTCAAATTGGATGTGGAGAATGAAAGAAAGAAAGGAATCAATGAAGTGGGCTGTTTGTTGTAGGACCTAGGTAAATGGTTGTGTCATTTACTGAGATGGGGAAGACTAGAGAGGGTATGGAGACAAACATGAAGGAGTCTCTTCCAGACGTTTAGTTTATAAAGCCTACAAAGTAGCTAGCTGAAGATATCAAGTGGGCAACTGGAGATGGGGAGCTCATAGGGGAAGGAAAGGGAGACTGGGGCTGGAGCAATACGGTGTGTAGTTATCAGTGTGTTGGTATGTGAAACCAATACTAAAAGACCACTGTCAGTAGAGAAGAGAAGAATTTTGAGGGTGATGCCTGCAAATATTCCAATATTTAAAGCTCAAATCATAGGCTCATGGACTCAGAAATAAAAAGGCTCTAAGAGGTTATGAGGTCCAGCCCCTCATTTTTTCAGCAAAGAAATGAAAGCCCAAATGGTTAAACTGCTCATACAAGGTCAATTTGTGCTGCAGAATCAGGCAATAATCCAGACTCTTGGGTTACATGCCGGTTGCTTCTTAATCTATCTCATAATCAAAATAGTAATTCCTGGGATGAAGGATTAGAGAGGGAGGGGATCAATGGGATAAGAGGAAAAGAGAGGAAACCGAACTGCTGGACCATCTATTTGCCCTTCATCATTGCAATAGGTGCAGAACACATACTACGTGAAGCACACAGTTTTAGGAGACTTTTGTATTATTTCAACTATGAGGGGGAAGAGAGAGTACTAAAGAGCAGCCAATACTGCAGGAATATTGCAGGAAATACATTTCAGATTCAACTGAGGGAGAATATGATGACTTCCTAAAAGACAAAGAAAACTCTCTCCATTGTCATTATCTTATAAAGCAGCAATTACTCTGTGTCTGCCCTTGTCTGAGGGCTCTGTATTTAGGGTATGGTTGGCGATGAGGGGAGGTGAGGGCATGGCAAGAACATAAAGGAAGCCATGAGGGAGATGAAAACAGGGAATATTGCATTGAGGCCAGGTCCCACCTAATCAAACTGGGAGGTTGTTAAATTTGGAGACTGAAAAATAACTACAGAGACCACGCCTGTAATCCCAGCACTTTGAGAGGCCGAAGTGGGCAGATCATGAGGTCAAGAGATTCAGACCATTCTGGCCAACATAGTAAAACTTCATCTCTACTAAAAATACAAAAATTAGCTGGGTGTGGTGGCGGGTGCCTGTAGTCCCAGCTACTCAGGAGGCTGAGGCAGGAGAATCACTTGAACCTGGGAGGCAGAGGTTGTAGTGAGCTGAGATCGTACCACTGCACTCCAGCCTGGAGTTAGAGTGAGACTCCATCTAAATAAATAAATAACTACAGATAATGATAATATCAACAGTATACCAAGAAAATATTCAGGATGATAAATAAAGTGCTTGTAGTGGAGACAAAAATGAACCTCACCAAGGAGGAGAGGGAGAATATTCCTATCTGCTGCCTCTGATTATCGTAGTGGGTGAACAAGGCAATGGCAAATAATTTAACTCCATCATTCCTTCTGGATTTGTGAATTGGCAATCTACTGCAGGGTGGAGCTGGCTCTGCCCCTTCATTTTTCTATTCATTTATATCAGCATGTACTCATGGGTTCTTATTTTACTCAAGGGGTTACAATATGTTACAGTCATTATTTAACACTCTAATTGACCTGCATTTTGCCAAGGGGAGCCTCTTTAAGCTGGTTCCTGTGCCCCTTTGATATCCTCATCATTACTGTCTGGCACAAAATGTTTTCATTTCATTATGAATTTTTCTTGCCCTAGCCCCGGAGAGACCGATTTCTCCAAGAAGACTTGGTTTCTTTTAGTGGAGAAAGATATTAAGAAACAAGATGTGACCTCCAGTGTTCTTGCTTCTAGAGTCTCTCATAGGGCAGTGCTAGGAAATCTATGTAAGCATGCACATATATATGCCTGTATCTCTATCTATCTATCTATCTATCTATCTATCTATCTATCTATCATCTATCAATCATCTATCAATCTATCTGAAGTCAATTTATCTATTATAAGCCAATTTGGTCCAGCACTATAAAGTTTATTAGCATTCTATTTTTCTTAATTGTAATTCCCTTATCTGACAATGAAAAACCAGACTCCCATTATTCTCAAAATATTTATTCGTTTGCTGAATCTGCTGGCTGCACCAGCTGAAAATAGGGTCCTGGATACGCTGGTGCCTCCCATCACAATTCCAGCCCCACTGAGTATAGGTACACTGAGTATACGTTGAACCTGATGAAGGGGAAGGGGAAGGAGGAAGCCGCCTATTATTTGAGAAACTGTCATCGAAGGGGTTTCTCTCATGTGCTTCCAGCTACATCCTCCCTGCTTGTTTTTTTCTGGTTTCTCCTCTATCGTCCACTTCCATGGCTTGCAAGGCCATTTGTTGAGACCTTACTGTTACAATTGCCACAGGGTGAAAACAGCTTTGCTGTCAGGAGCCAGTGTTGCTCAGCAACCCTGCAGCCCCGGGACACAGTGCCCCGTGCTCTCGGCTCTGCACACTTTCCACATCTCACCCCAAGGCTGCTCAGCCTAAGCTCAGAACGACAGGGATCTATCAGCTTCTGGCTCTCACCTTGCCCTGATGTCTCTCCATTACATTCATTAAACAACAAGGAAACACACCAACAAAACCAGTTTTATTTGTTTCTGGGTCTTGTCTTATAATTGTAACTGTACTAGGTTCATTGTCGGATGCACACAGCAAGTCAATATGTGGAGACACCGGGTTGCGGTAAAGAGATTTAATCATGGGCCACTGCATGAGGAGAGGGGAGGAAACCTCAAATCCATCTCCCTGAGGAATTTCGGGTTAGGGATTTAAGGGCTTTGGAGAGGGCCCAGTGTGCAGGTCCTTGATTAGTTGAAGAGTGCAAGGTGAAGTCACGGGGCAGGGAGATGAAGCAGCTGCATTCTCATGCTGATCTGTTCTTCTGTGGGGTCTTCAAATTGGTTGCTGGAACTCAGGGCCTGAAAAAACATCTGAAACCATCCTTTAAAAAAAGTCTTCCAGCTCTAACGTCAGAGATGCTGTCTAAAGGAACAATGGGGATGCAAATCAATTCCTAAATAGTCTTATTACCCTAGTGTCAGAAATCCTACCTATAGGAACAATGGGGATGCAAATGATCTTTTTTTTTTAAACTATCACTTCTGCCTCCCCCCGCACACCACTGCACCTGGCTACTTTCTTGTATTTTTGATAGAGACAGGATTTCACCATGTCGCTCAGGTTGGTCTTGAACTCCTGAGCTTAAGCGATTTGCCCACCTTGGCCTGTCAAAGTACTGGGATTGCAGGTGTGGGCTGCCTTGCCCAGTCACTACCTGACTTTTAGCAACAAGGAGGTGGTCTAGAGTGCAGCCTGATTAGTGCCTCATTATAACTATATTTCGGTCCAGAACCTGGCATGCAATTCTTGTTAACCCTATGGGGACAGTTTCACAATTCTAGTCATAGAGACTCAAACCTAGTCTGTTGACTGAGTGGGGATCAATGCCTTTCTGTTACTAGTCTCTTAGCTCCCCACTCAGGGCTTCCTCATCCACTCCCACTCCTCTCTGAATAGCATACTCCCCCCTTCCCCTCCTCTTCCCTCTCGTCTCAATAACAAAGCTATGCCAAGCAAACTGATGAATGTAAACAGATCCTGGAGGAAGGAAGGTGGAACGAAGTCTCGTCTTGAATCCCAAGTCCCTATCTCCCTGATCTGATGTTCTTTTGCTGCTTTTAGCAACACCTGAAGAATAGGTTGGTAACATCCCATAGCCAGCAATGCCCCGTGGTATGCTGGAGAAAAGAACTCTGCTCCAGAGCTGGGCCAGATACCAAGTGATTCATGCAGAGCCAGGCTGAATGGAGCAACAAAGCTGTGGACTGAGGGGACCCCTTGGATCATACCATCAGGGGTTCAGCTTCCATATCTCTTTAATTTATAGCACAGTTCTGAGTAATTCCTGTGTTTCAGACCCAGTACCAAATAGCAAAATGGTAGGATTGAATAGCAATAATCTTAATATAATAGTCTATTTCCTCAATTTCCTACCTAGTTTAAGACACAGACAAGTGAACAAATGATTGCAATATATTATATTTCTGGGGATGCCAGAGTTATGACGGAAACACAGAACAAAGAGAACCTGGCAGAGATGGTAAGGAAATGCTTTCAAGACAAGGTCATAGGCATTGGAAGGGGAGTAGAAGTTAGCCAGGCTGAGTATATAACAGAAACAAAGGCATTCAGGGGACGAAAACTCAACACTAGGAGGGGAGGCTTGTGTCAATTAGCAAAATGTCAAGAAACCAGCAGAATCGTGCACTGAGGGTCGGCCTGTACAGTACAAATTGGTACAGTCTTTCTCGAGGACAATTTATGTGTCAATAGTCTTGGCCTTTGACCCATTAATTCTACCTTTATAAATTTATGCTGAGGCAATAGTCAGAGAGGTAGAAAAAAACTTATGCACAAAAACGGTTTATCTCAGTATTATTTATAATAGCAACACATTAGAAATCACTTCTTTGCCTAAGAAAATTAGGGTGGCAAAATCATGATGTGGAACACTACTCCACAGTGGCTGTGAAGACTTTAAATGTAGTGTTTTAGCTCATGATTAAATTAGGTGGGAAGTGTTCATATTTTTTTTTTTTTTTTTTTTTTTTTTTTTTTTTTTTTTTTTTTTTTTTTTTGAGACGGAGTCTCGCTGTGTCTCCCAGGCTGGAGTGCAGTGGCGTGATCTCGGCTCACTGCAAGCTCCGCCTCCCGGGTTCACGCCATTCTCCCGCCTCAGCCTCCCAAGTAGCTGAGACTACAGGCGCCCGCCACCACGCCCGGCTATTTTTTTGTATTTTTTTTTTAGTAGAGACGGGGTTTCACCATGTTAGCCAGGATAGTCTCGATCTCCTGACCTCGTGATCCACCCGCCTCGGCCTCCCAAAGTGCTGGGATTACAGGCTTGAGCCACCGCGCCCGGCCCATATTTTGTTATTGTAGCACACAGTTGGTTGTTTTCCCAGCATTCAAGTCTCTGCTCCTTCTGCCAAAGTGGCCCTATATTCCACTGCAGAAATTCAATCTTTCTCTTGATGAAGCAGCCATGGAATCTGGGAATAACAGACCCCGCTTCCCCCATCCCTCAGCTGCCAACCCAAGGGTGAGCTCTGATGGGTTTAAGCCCACTAGCTCACCCACTTCCTCACTGGGGAGAAGCACCCCTCCTAAGTGGGGCCTGAGAATGAAACTAAGGGCTTCTGTTTCACGATTTAGGGAGATCTTCTCTTGATTCCCTTCTGGATGAAGTGGCATATAGACACTAAGTCTAAAGCTGATGTTAAATTAAGTTTAGCCTAAAGCTGGTTCCTTACATATTTTAAGGTTGGCTTTTCTGTGCATAGTGAATTGTGACCTAACTGGACGCTTAAACCAACGGCAACCTACTCTGTGTCCGTCTCCAAGTTTTGGCCAATCAAAGGAGGCCAACTATTCACACTGTGTTCTAATTAGGCAAACACCAACTATAACCCAGTTCAGCTGTTTCTATACCGCACTTCCATTTTCTGTACCTCACTTTCCTTTTTCTGCCCATAACTCTTCTTTGACCATGCGGTTGTGCTGGAGCCTCTCTGAACCTATTCTGATCTGGGACAGCCTGATTCTTGAATCATTCTTTGCTCAGTTAAACTCTGTTACATTTAATTTGCCTAAGGCATTTCTTTTAACACTGACAAGACTATTTTTTGCTTCTACAAATAATAAAGTGAGCCTGAGAATGAAGCCAACTGATGGGAAGGGCAAAGGTGACAGAATTGCAGAAAAATTTAGGTGGAATCTTAAAACAGCCCTATTTCAGGGATTTTGTATTACATGAATTAAGAAATTTATTTGATGGTTTAAGCCAGTCTGATTTGGAATTTGGGTTACTTACATATGAGGACATCTTAACTGATACAGTTAAGTGAAAATAGCAGTAAATTGCAGTAAATGAAACTGCAAGTACACATAGATAATTTCCTACTTTTGCACACAATTTATTCCTCCAAATGTTTTTAGAAGTCAAATAATAGAAGAGGTGACAATTGGCTGAAGTGGGAAGGTTTACTGTAAGTTGATGAAGGGACATACAGAGGACAGTGTGAGGACAGAGGCAGGAAGGAGTTTGATGATTACCAGGGACTCAAAGACAACCAAGGTAGCCAAAGGGACTGAAGGTGGGGAGGTGGGGGCCAAGTAAGCCTGGGAAAGTTGGGGATCAGACCAGGCACACATTGTCTTTTAAGTTAATTAAAGAGAGGTGTCTTCATTCTAAGAGCAATGGCGAGTAAATAAAGGTTTTAAATAAGCGGTTGGGGGACCCCAAGCTGGGACAGTATGAAGAGAGGATCAGATTTACATTTTGACAAAGAAAGATCATTCCAGCTGCAGAGTGGAGAATGAATTCAAGGGGAGGGCCAAGATGGAATGAGGCAGACACGTAGGCTTACATCCCTGCACACAGGGTGGGTAATGGCTGGAGCACACATGGCTAGTGGAGAGGGAGAGGTGTGCGTGATTGGAAAGCAGAAATCAATGAGACTGCCTGATGGATGGGATATAGGAGGTGAGAGAGACTCCTCTGTCTGGGGTCTATAAGATTTAGAACTTATTATCAATAAATAGAAAAGATATGAAGTGTCATATGATGAGTTATTTTGACAAAATTCACATGGAGATCATAGACCACAGTGACACTGCAGTGGGCAGGGGGTGTGGGACGTGGTATAGACCACAATGACCAGAGGAGATTCAGGGAGAAGCAGGGTCTTGAAGGACTGGTGGAGTTTCGACAGGTGATACAATTACATGATTAAAATATTGAAGTGGACTTTTTGCTATCTTAAAGTAAACAGAAACTATCTGTTATCTGAGAGTGAGTGGAAAAGCCCGAGATATCCTCTAGGTGAAAGAAAAGAAAATGTGGTTCATAGATCAGGCAGGAGGGCAGTGAGAGCAAGAATCAAGTTGGTTTCTGCTTGCATCCTATTGAGTCCAGTTTGTTGAAAAATGGATTGCGGCCATGCACGGTGGCTCATGCCTGTAATATCAACATGCTGGGAGGCTGAAGCGTGTGGATCACTTGAGCCCAGGAGTATGAGACCAGCCTGGGCAGCATGGCAAAATCCCATCTCTACAAAAAATACAAAAGTTAACTGGGCATGATAATGTGTGCCTGTAGTCCCAGCAACTTGGAAGGCTGAGTGGGGAGGATCACCTGAGCCTGGGAGTTTAAGGCTGCAGTGAGCCAAAATTGTGCTACTGCACTCCAGCCTGGGCAACAGAGTAAGACCTTATCCCCCGCAATGCCCCCCACCACCCCAAAAAATGGATTGCATGCCCATCTTTTGGCAGAGTTAGTTACTTATGGGAATCTATACCCCAGGATTAGCAACAAGTCTGTTGGAATTTCATCTAGAGCAAAGGTTGGCAAACCAAGCCACATCTGGCCCAAAGCCCACTTTTGTGAATGAGTTTTACTGGACCACAGCTCCGTCCATTCTTGAGTATCACCCAGAGCTGCTTTAGCTACAGTGGTAGACTTGAATTGCGACAGAGACTCTTTGGCCCACAAAGCAAAAAATATTTACTGTCTTGTCCTTTGAGAGGGAAATTTGCTGATCCTTGACCTAGAGATACTGAGGTACTAGAAGTTTGCTTCCTAGTGCAACACAATTTTAGAGAGAGATATACTAATTTAAATGAAAAAAAAAAAACCTCAAAAAAATTTATCGAACAGTATTTGAGGACTCAAATAGCAGGTATAGGAAGAAAGAAAAAAAAAAACTAATGAATATTTTGTCCATATTTCTCCTATGGCGGTTAGCTACTATTCATTCAATCTCTCATTCACCCAGTAATTATTTACTGAGTGCATACTATGTGCCAGGCACACGGTTAGATGTAGGTGATTAGCTAGGAAGACAAAACAAAGCTTCTTTCCCCTTGGGGCTTTATTCTTGGGAGTGGGGAAGAGAAACACGAAAAACGAAAGTAAAAATATACAGAATGTAGATGGTGCTACAAACTATGGGGAAAAACAAGCAGGAAAGGAGGATAGAGAATGGGGGTGAGGATGGTGTATTAGGCCATTCTTGCATTGCTATAAACACCTGAGACTGGGTAATTTATAAAGAAAAGAGATTTAATTGGCTCATGGTTCCACAGGCTGTATAGGAAGCATGACTTCTGAGGACGCCTCTGGAAGCTTTTACTCATGGTGGAGGGCGAAGCAGGAGTTTACATGTTACATGGTAAAAGCAGGAGCAAGAGAGTCATGGAGTGGGGGTAAGGGGATGTGCCACACTCTTTTAAATAACCAGATCTCATGAAAACTCACTATTGCAAAGACAGCACTAAGCCATGAGGAATCCACCCCCTTGACCGAAACATCTTCCACCAGGCCCCACCTTCAGCATTGGGGATTACAGTTCACCACGAGATTTGGGCAGGGACAAATATCCAAACTATATCAGATGGCTAGGAGAGGCCTCACTTGATAAGAGAACATTAGAGCAGAGATTCAAGGAGGTGAAGGAGAGAGCCATGTGACTCTGGGGGTAGAAGCCTTCCACAGAGAGGAGGGGAGGGCAAATGTCCACGCCTACTGGGTTTGCAGAAGAGGAGGAGGTGAGTGGAGCTGTGGTAGAGCTGAAGGAAATGAGATTAGAGGAGTAGAGGGGTCAGATGGTGGGGGTGACGATAGGCACTTCGGCTTTTCCTCTGAATGAGAAAGTAGTCTTGTGACATTGTGGACAGTAGAGGAACATGATCTGCTTTACATTCTGAAGGATCACTGACTGCTGCTTGAGAATGGACTGTAAGAGGCTTGGATAGAGAATGAGAGCCGGTTAGGAGGCAACCAACCAGGCCAGAGAGGATGTGGTTTGGAATACAGGGATACAGGGCAAATGGCAGCTCCAAATAAGGCTCATATTTGTATTGGATATGAGGTGTGAGAAAAAGAACAGCCAAGTATGACTCAAAGTTTTGGGGGCTGAGCAAATGGAAAGATGACGGAGGCCAGTATAGGAGCAGACTTCGGGTGGAGGATTAGGAGTCTGAACTTTGACCTGTTCAGATTGAAATGCTTACTGTGAATCTACACGGAGATGATGAATAGACAGTGGGATATATGGGTCCGGAGTTCAGGGGAGAGATCCTCTTCGTTTTAGCCCTGGACATAGCTGTGCAAGAAATTTGGGGAAACTAGAAGCCTTAGAAGTTTAAGATACTGTTGAACATGATGCACTCAAAGGCCTGCAGACTTAAGGACTACTTAAAACTTCTTTAAGCACTGAGAGGCACAAACTTTCTTTCTTTTAATGAAACTGAATTTTGAAGACAGCTTAAAACTAGTTTTACCTAATTAATAAAAATGACTCAACAAATATGACACTGATATTCTCTTGCCCGATTTCCTGGGGAAGACCTTCTAGCTGCCAGTTTAATGCAAAAACAAAAACAAAGAGACCAAAACAAAACCAAATTATAACATATAAAAGTATAGAGGGTATTATAAAATGTAAAGCATATTATAAAATTTTCGACAAAAAATTAGAATAATACCTTGTGGAGAACCCGAGTGTGGCAGTTTTTATTGAAATGGGGGAAGAGTGAGATGGTTAGCAAAGACACGGTCCTGATGAGTAATATTCAGAAAACCATTTCCCAGATGACACCTGAGAGGCGTATTTCTCTCATACTTACTAATCTGGATTTTCTGTTCTTTTTTTTTAATTGAATCTCAATAATGGCACCTCACACTCTGAATAACACACCTCAAGGGAGACTATTTCCTTCCTGTCTGGTTTTCTCCATTTGCTGCTACCTCCCTCAAGCCCATCCAAACTGCCTTCTTTGCCTTATTTTGTCCCATGAGATTTTATTTATTTATTTATTTATTTATTTATTTATTTATTTATATTTTGAGATGGATTCTTTCTTTGTCACCCAGGCTGGAGTGCAGTGGCATGATCTTGGCTCACTGCAACCTCCACCTCCCAGGTTCAAGCAACTCTCCTGCCTCAGTCTCCCGAGTAGCTGGGTTTACAGGTATGTGCCATCAAACCCAACTAATTTTTTATTTTTAGTAGAGATGGGGTTTTGCCATGTTGGCCAGGCTGGTCTCGAACTCCTGACTTCAGGTGATTCACCCACCTTAGCCTCTCAAAGTGCTGGAATTACAGGTGTGAGCCACCATGCCCAGCCTTGCCCCATGAGATTCTGACCTCTACATATTACACCTTGTGGTCTCCGTTGCTTATTGGCTCATGGTTGGGTTGATTATGGAAGACACCAACAGATTAGAAGGCAGGAGGAGAGAAAGTGGAGGTGTTTCTTCCTCTCTTGTCTCCTTGCTCCTAGCTAAAGTTATGGTAGTGCAGGATGTGTTTTGAAATCCTTGATGGCTGCAGCTCTTGTCTGTCATCCCCTTTCCCATAGTTCCATCTCACTGAGCTTTTGTAACACTGTATTCCTTCCTTTCTCCTTCAGGCCTGGGGTAGTGGGGACTTCCTATGGATGCCTTCCCTGGATGTCTCAACATCTCTTGGTAGTTCCCCTACTCGTGCAATTCCTCTGTAAATAGTCCCTTTATTAAATTTTCTTCAAAATATCTCTTCGGGGTATCGTCTGTTCCTACTGGAATACTGACCAACACATCAGCTAAGCTTTTAAAGAACCATTTGACAGGTGAACTCTTATTAATTCTACAATTATGGCCCTGAATAGATGCACCCAGAATGTTGTGTCTCTACTGAACTAAACATATGTTATTGAGCACCAAGGGGTCACTTTACTTAGTGCTAGGGAGAAACAATGAACAAAAACAATGAAGGGCCTGGCAGCGGTGGCTCATGCCTGTAATCCCAACATTTTGGGAGGTCGAAGTGGGTGGATCACTTGAGGTCAGGAATTCGAGACCAGTCTGGCCAACATGGTGAAACCCTGTCTCAACTAAAAATACAAAAATTAGCCAGGTGTGTTGGCACATGCTTGTAATCCTAGCTACTCAAGAGGCTGAGGCAGGAGAATAATTCGAACCAGGGAGGTAGAGGTTGCAGTGAGCTGAGATCTCACCACTGCATTCCAACTTGCACAGCAGAGTAAGACTCTGTCTCTAAATAAATAAGTACAAACAAAAACAATGTATAAGAGATCCACAATCTGAGGAAGCTGGCAGCCCAGCCCTTGTTTATACAACTTGTGTACCCATTATTTATCATTGCATCAACACTGTACCCTTACCCTGGCCAGATATCTCGTAACTAAAGTTGTATCTCAAGTCAACATCTTGTACGTAGCATGTGGTCTTCAGACACAGCTATTTTGCCATGTTATATTCATTACCATCTTATAAGAAAGTCAAGTAAACATAATATTCACTTATAATTATTTTTGGTTTCATTGACATGTCCTTGGACTAAGGTGCTAACACTCAGCACGGAACCCCTATGTTGATACTCAAACAGAATTGGTATGAAAGTCAGTTTGAGAAGATTTGGGGATGAAAGAGTTAAGAATTTCCAACTGGGTAACACTAAGATGTGTTTTGAAACGTTCCCCTTCACTGTCTCTTACATAATTACATTATTTGTGAGTGAGTTAATTGCCTGATCTCCCTCTGTCCCTCACTACTGTGCACAGAAAGATAATCATTTTTTATATACAGTTGATAGGGTTTTATTATGTTGAGTTAGAAAAGACATGAACAAAAAACGCCTTTCTGATTTTTGCCAAAAAGAAAGGCTGCCGTTTCTTTCTTCACTACGGTTGTTATTTTTGGTAAATGTCCTCAATAAATAATCATGTTTTATTGCCAAATAACTTTATTTATTTCCTTTGGCATACATTTTGGAAATAGTTTGTTTTGTAGGATACATCAGAAAATAGCCTTGCTGAAAGCTGGGCAATTGATGGGTGCTTTGTGGAGGGTAGCTATCTAGTTTCTTCTGCCTTAGAATGATTTTCAAGTCCAAACTGTTCCAACTATGCTTTGTGCAATAAAATGTTGATGACCCCAATGCTCACTATTCTATGTGTTAGTGTGAATTAAAAATAACCTCTATTGAATGTTACTCACCTGCCTTTGATAGACTTGTCTCAACAGAATTTTCTTTCACATCATCAGTTTATATGACTGTGCAAAATTCTGTTGCATAGAAGTGCCTCAATAATTTTAACAATTCTCTCTGAAAACTTCAGTTGTTTCTAATATATCTGTGTTAATACTGATGCTCCAGTGAATATCTTCATCGCTTAATCTTACGCTTCTTAGCAGTGCAGCAGCTGGGTCAAAGAATAAGTAAAGCCTGTAGGGCTTTTGAAAATATTGCCAAATTCTCTTTGAGAAAACAGACTATGAAAAAGTTTGCTTTCTTCCATACCTTTCAACTTGGTCAATATTTTTAAATTTTTCAATTTGTTAGGTGAAAAACAAACCTTCATTTGCATTAATTTGACAATGGTGAGGGCAAAAACTTTTCACGTATTTACTAACCATTTATCTTCCTCACCCTTCCTTCCACCCTCCCTCTTGAGCTCTCTCCCTTCCTACTCCTTCCATCCTATAATTTCTCCCTCCTCCTCTTCCTCCCCACATCCATTCCTTCTTTCCTTTCTTCTTCCTTTGAATGACAGGCTCATGCTTGTGACTCAGCTGTAACTTGCTTCCCCAATATCCATTACCCCATTCTTTTTTAGTGAAAATACTTCATTTTTATTCAGGGCTGTCATCTGTCAAATTAGATGGCAACAACAACTGAATTTCTCAGCCTATCTTGCAGCTAGGATTGGCCATATGGCACAGTTCTGGCTAAGAACTGAGAACTGGAAGTTGCCAAGAGGAACTTTTAGGAAAGCCCTTTAAAATGAGGGTGGATAGGCCAGCTTGTTTCATTTTGCTTTTGCCCTGAGTCTCTTCCTTCTGCCTGATACAAGACTGCATTTTTGCTGCAGGTTGTTACCACCAAGTGAGAAGGGGATAAAAATCACCTGTTAAGGATGGCACAGCAGGAAAAGCCTGGCCCCTGTTGGCAAGGCTACATCATGATGCTTCCATAACAACTCCAGACAGCTTACCCCCAGATTTATATTACCTGCAAAAAATAAAAACTTTGTTAGCTTAAATTATCTTAAGTTGGGTTTTCTATTAGATGCAGCTGATATAATGTTCTCTGTCTATATTAATGTGAAGAATATATTTTGATCATTGATCTAGAAGGGGTCTTTAGACTTAAGGCATATTAACACTTTAATGAGTATTGCCACTTTCTAGTTTTTCTTTTCTTTTTACCTTTTTGTTGTGGCCTGTTCTGATATTTTAAAAATTTAGTTGTCAAATTTATTGGTCTTTTGTTTAATGGCTCCTGCTTTAGTGATGTATTTGGAAAGACTTTTTTTTGGTTTGTTTGTTTTTTTGAGATGGAGTCTTGCTCTGTCACCCAGTCTGGAGTATGGTAGTATGATCTCAGCTCACTGCAACCTCCGCCTCCTGGGCTCAAGCGATTTTCCTGCCTTAGCCTCCTGAGTAGCTGGGACTACAGACACACACCAATGCACTGGGCTAATTTTGTATTTTTAGTAGAGACAGGGTTTCACCATATTGGCCAGGCTGGTCTCGAAGTCCTGACCTCATGTTCTGCCTGCCTCGGCCTCTCAAAGTGCCAGGATTACAGGCATGAACCACCAGGCCAGGCCAGAAAGCCCTTTTATAAATTTATATGATTATTCATTTTTACTTTGACATGATTATTTAAGAAAATTTAGTTATCAAATGTATCAGTCTTTTACGGCTCCCACTTTAGTGTTGAATTTGGAAAGATCTTTAATAAATTTACATGATTATCCATTTATACTTTTATGTGCTTATTCACTTACATTTTCCTTAAAAATTTGGATTTATTTATTTATTTATTTATTTAGAGACAGAGTCTTGCTCTGTCACCCAGGCTGGAGTGCAGTAGTGCGATCTCGGTTCACTGCAAGCTCCGCCTCCCAGGTTCACGCCATTCTTCTGCCTCAGCCTCCCGAGTAGCTGGGACTACAGGCGCCCGCCACCACATATGGCTAATTTTTTGTATTTTTTTTAGTAGAGACGGGATTTCACCGTGTTGGCCAGGATGGTCTCAATCTCCTGACCTTGTGATCTGCCAGCCTTGGCCTCTCACAGTGCTGGGATTACAAGCGTGAGCTACTGCGCCTGGCCTGGTTTTATTTTTTGTATATACTAAACTGGAATGGCATGTGCACTGACTCCCCTTCCCATACCCACGCAGACTCTGCTAATCGATTACGCCACTCATTCTTAGTGAGCATCCAAGTAGGCTGCAAATCTATTTTTACAAGCCACTTTTAAATGTTTTTTTGGACAGATGGAGTGTATGTAAATAAATAAGCAGTTGTAGACCGATCTACTGTTATCTTTAATAATATTGGTACAGCACCACTGGGGGCAAACAACCTATTAATATTTCACAGACTGGAAAAGAAGCTGAGAGGAAACCTTTTATTTTTTCTTTAATTGTGTAGCTTCCAGTCTAAACAGAAAGTCAGTACAATTCAAATGACAATATCCTTCAAATGACAAAATTACTGATCCACCTAAAAGAATTAGCAAGAATTATTTAGACAGACACATATGCTTTTTTTTTTTTTTTTTTTTTTGACCTCTTAATTTTACAATATAGGGTGGTGTTGAGTACTCTAAACGTTTATGGAGGATTGGCGCTTGCAGTATTCATAATAGTGTCAATTTAATTGGAAAGGCTTAAGGAAGAGATGACTTTCTTTGCAGAACAGCTCAGAAGTAGGAGGTAGTCATTCATGAGTTAAAAGTAATACAAGTCTTCAGGTAACAAAATGTTTTTCAGAATGTGAGGAGCTAAAAGTAAGGGGAATATCAAGAGTAGACCCAGGAAACACATTACCAAGAGCACGGCTTTTGGGAGTGATGCAGATTTTTTTCCTTGACTTTCAGGTTGGCCCATTCCCTTCATTCTCCCTCTTGTAACCTGCCGGCCTCCTATTTAACACACCATATGCTGATACCTATTATGACTTTTCCTCTTGCTCTTTGCTTAAAATGGCAAACAAAGGGGCACTGCAGGTATAGCTGCACATACAATTTAAAGGACATTTTTTTTTTAAAATATGTATTCCATAGTTGCTTTCAAGGCTTAATTTATATTATTGGGTCCTGAAAGGAAATGCTTAGGCAACCTCTAAAAGCTTCCTTTTAGTCTGCCACTTTGCTACTAACTGAAGATGAGTGGCTGGCTGCTCTGATGTTATCGATGGTGATACCACAGGATAAAGTAGGAAGAAATAAATGGGACTGGGCTTCGCTGGTTTAACCTCCAGAAGAATCATGGAGCTAAGAAGAGAGGTTGTGGGAGGGGATCAATAGTTGACAAATGAAAAGAGTCTCAGTCAGTTGGAAAGGGCATTTGTTTTCCTGTGACGTAGCAGAATAAATCACTTGTAGAATCCAACAACTCAGGATTGTCTGTTGCAAAATAACACTCTCTGTTTTATGTTACCTAAAATCTTTGAGAACTATAGTGCAAAGTATTTTTCTACATTATATGACTAGGAAAGTAGAAGTACAACTATCCAAATTGATGCTAAAAGAGATGCAAATCTACTATCGGTGTCATTATCCAGATGAAGTACTTATTGTAACACACAAAATTCATGGAACAATGCTAGGTAACATGGAATCTCTTTAGTAAAATGTGATTCCTGTTTTATTGGAAGGGATTTATTTAAGTAAAGAAACTTTTAGCTTACTAGTAACATAGGATCTCTATGCTTATTTTGATATATTTTTCTGAAATTGTTATGTTGCTGTAATTCTTCATGTAAATCAAATTTATGTTTGGCATTAGGACTCTTGATTGGCTGCATGTAACATAAGCCAATTTGAACTGTTTTTTGGGGTTATTCTACATTTTCCCTTCTTCTCCTGGTTGCCATCCATTCTCTGCTATTTGGGCAAGTAGTTAGTGTGTGGTTGGTGTCTGCCACTCTCTTGCTCTGTGCTCTGGGATGCTGAGCCCTCTGGACTCAGTCTGTTGGGTCATCATGTTGGTTGACTTCTGGTTGGGCTTGGCAGTGGGAAGCATTGTCAAATTTGAGAGTAAGAAGAGAGATCTGGATGCTTCCTCTTCTGCTCTCATTTGAGCGGTAACTACACTCCTTGATCATAGCTCCCACCAGGATGGACAGCCTTTTCTTCACACTCTAGTTCTAGTTCTCGCTGGCTCTCAGAATACATTTTCTTCTCTTCTCTTTGGCCTAACAATGGTAAGGGCCTTCAGCTGTTGGTAATCTATGGGCCTTTCACTGTATGTGTCAAATGTTGTTGTGACAACAAACAACTCCAACATTTTTGTAGTTTAAAACAATAGGCATTAATATTTTTCTGATGAAACATCAGAGCTATGGATTTGGCTGTGGCCCAGGTTCAAGTATCTTCTCATTCTGGATCCCAGGTTGAAAGAATATGATGTTCTCTTGGTATAGGCAAAAACACAAGACAGAACTCAACCCAAACCCTACAATTGCATGTAAAGCTTCTACCTGGATATGGAAAATGTCAAGTTTACTGACATTCAAGTGGCCAAAGCATGCAACACGGTCAAACCCAAAGTCAAACAAGTAGGGATGTATACTTCTCCCACAAGAGTGTTAGACCTTTTGAGTGACCTTTGTTTTCTGTTAGGACTCTGACTAATACAGCTATCTATAGAAAAAAATATTATTAAGGAAAGCTTATTACAATGATAAACAGAACTCCCTCGCTGCACCCAAAGGCAGAAATTGCAGCCAGCCTTCAGGAGTGAACCGGAATGAGAGACTGGAGTACTTTCCAGACTTGCCTTTTCTCCTCTTTGCTCTTTTCTGACTGCTTCCATTTTTCTCTTTTTGCAGGACAGTTTCACTTGCTTCTCTTACCTACATTTTGGAAAACATAATGTCCAACATCTCCTAAGTGTGATGTTCCAAGATGAACCGTCTGCTGGTCTTCACTCTAAATTCACAGAGAAGGCTTCTGACTGGCCCAGTGTGGGTGAGCTGCTCATTGCCAGTGCTACAGACAGGGCACAATGGGCAAGGCCACACTGTACAAAGTAGTTGCTGGGACCCTACATTGTAACATGGATTATGCTGATGGAGAATTAAAAGTAAAGAGCAAGAGTGTAGACCAGGTGCCTGCCATGTCCAGACCTCTTTTTCACTCTACATTTTCCTTTGATGATCGCTGCTTTGTTAAGCAGCATCTACTAAGTAAAATTGGAGTTTCTTGCTTTCCTTTTTTGTTTAGTGCAATATTTATTTTCTACTTAAAAGAAATCCAGAATTTGTAATATGAAGTCCCTTTTTTTAAAAAAAAAAACTTTGATTTTCTATATGCAATACACTAGGTCTAAATTTTCAATTTCTTTTAAATATGGATAGAAAGTAGA
The DNA here is from genome assembly GCF_037993035.2 of Macaca fascicularis. Taxonomy (NCBI): domain Eukaryota; kingdom Metazoa; phylum Chordata; class Mammalia; order Primates; family Cercopithecidae; genus Macaca; species Macaca fascicularis. The sequence goes on from NC_088386.1 coordinate 34,067,865, forward strand.
CATCTCTCTGAAGACAAGTGCGAAGTCTACCTGCAAATATGGATTTCAGCCTAGTAATGAAGATATTTGTAATGATATATCAAGTAATTTTGGAGGGAGAGATTTTGAATAAAAATAATGACATCTAATTATTTACACTGACCTTGGTATATCTATACAATATAAAAGTAATTGGTAGCAAAAAAAAAAAAATACTGGAGTATTGTACTTTAAAGTTCTTATATTCCTTTACTGCTCATAATCTGTGTAATATAAACAACACGGTGAGACAGTTATTATAACTCCATTTTGCAGGTAAGTAAACTGAAACTCAAAGAGGTTGAGTAACTGGCCTAAATTCATAGCGCTATTAAATGGCAGATTCAAGACATAAATCCAGATTGGATTAACTCCAAAGTCTGTGCTTATTTGTAAATTATCTAGGATGGTGGCAGACCAGAGTAGGCATCAATAATTATTAGCTTCTTTTCTCTGTAAAGGTTCTTTCACTTCTCTAATGCTGTGATTTGCATGGCTCTTTCATAAAGCGAGTGGAGTGGGATTATGATAATGATAGTTTCTATTTGCCAAAATGATGTCACAGGGGCTCTGAGAATGAGTTGGCTTCCCAGATTCTATTGGGAGTGGGATCTGAGCTTCATCTTCCTAAAATGGATTTGTAATAAAATTTTCTTAGAGAAAGAGTCTTGCCCTGTCACTCAGGCTGGGGTGCAGTGGTGCAATCAGCTCACGGCAGTCTTGAACTCCTGGGTACAAGTGATCCTTCTACCTCAGCCTCCTGAGTAGTTAGGACTACAGGTGTGCACCACCACATCCAGCTAATTTTTTAACTTTTTTTTTTTTTTTTTTTTTTTTTTGTAGAGGGCTCACTATGTTGCTCAGGCTGGTTTGGAACTCTTAGCTTCAATCAATACTTTTTCCTTGGTCTCCCAAAGTCCTGGGATTATAGGCATAAACAACTACCCCCAGTTTGTAATTTCTGTTTTGACCCACCGAAGTTTTGCAAAATTATGTTTCAGGGATTAGAATAATTATATTGGACTTCTCTTTATCCTAGGGTGGATAACAAGAAAGAAGGTAGAGGGCATCCTATTATTCACACAATCCTGGGGATATTGCATTCATGACTTCATATCCAGCCGTGCACTATTTTCCACATGGTTTTCTCAGGAAGTGTTCCTAGTGTCTTTTTATTCCAGTCAAAAGTTTTAAATATCAGATATAATGGTGTATTAATTACATTACCACATAGTACATGATTGCAACTCCGTAAAAACTCCATACACACAGATATATACACACACACACAGAACTACATATATGTGTATATATACACACACACACATATATACACACACAAACACATCCATATATGGATAAAACTGAGAAGAAAAACATAGAACAAATATATTTAATTTATTAGTAATGGGATTATAGGTAGTATTTTTAAATCAAAATTTTCTTTTATTTAACATTTAAAAGAGATTTATATAAAGGAAACAGTAACGAATTAGTGCGTCACAATGTTTCAACTAGCCAGAATACACACAAAATGGAGCATCCCAGGCAATGGAAGGAAACATTCGTAGTAATTTAAAATATCTCAAAAACCCACACCTGTAATCCCAGCTACTCAGGAGGCTGAGGCAGGAGAATTGTTTGAACCCAGAGGAAGTTACGGTGAACCGAGATTGCACCACTGTACTCCAGTCTGAGTGATAGAGTGAGACTTCATCTCAAAATAAATAAATAAAATAAAATACTTTAAAAACCTACTAATTTAAAAAAATGTATCTGATCTTTGTACATATTTATGGGGTACATGTGATATTTTGTTACACGGATAGAATACATAATGATCAAATCAGAATATTTAGGGTATCACCTGAAGTATTTACAATTCCTTTGTGTTGGGAACATTTCAAGTCCTCTCTTCTAGCTATTCTGAAACATATAATACACTGTTGTTAAGTATAGTCACCCTATCCTGCTATAGAAAATTAAAACTTATTCCTTCTCTGTAACTGTATGTGCCCATTAACCAACCTTTCTCACCACCCCCAATACCCTTTCCAGCCTCAGATAACTATCAAACTGCATCTCTACCTTCATGAGATCACCTTTTTTTTTTTTTTTTTTTTTTTTTTTTTAATGCCCACATATGAGTGAGAACAAAAAGTATACTAATTTATCTCTGCCAGGATAGACAAGAAATGTATACTCTGGCTTGTCTCTGGAGAAGGGCACAAGGTAGCTATGGAAAAGAAGCAGGAAGGAGGTCTTCCTCTGTATACCATTTTGGTACCTTTTGAATTAGAAATTAATGTAGTGTATTACCAACAAAAAGAAAGATAGAAAAAAATGTATACTCATCTTCCTTGGCTTAGTACAGGAAGTAGAATTAGCATGATTCTTGAATTTTTGTTTCCTTATCTTAAGAATTCTCCACCTCTATTTTATATGGATCATTTGGAAAACACATGTATTTAAGTAAACAACTTCCCTACATATGTTTCAATGCAGTTTAATGCCATATATATGACACTTTTTAAGAAAATAGCTTTATCTGGGCATTGTGAAACATTCAAAAAGTATAAAATATGGAGACCCTATATTTTTTTAGATGATGGAACACATAAAGAAGTATAAGTAATAGGGCAAACTCAGAGTTGTGCACATGAAATTATTACTGCAATGCCTAGCATAGACTCAAACACACAATTCAATTAGACAAAGATCAGAGTGTGCTAGAGTATGTAGATAGAGAAGATTTTGTGCAATGTTTTTATTAGTTAGGTCATTCCAAGCTGCAGTAACACATTCATCCTAATATTTTAATGATTAAAGAACAATGTATTTGCTTATCTCTCATATAGCAGTCCAGGGTAGGTTGGGGGTTGGTTGAGTGACCCTTTTCCATAATCAGAAAAGAATTCAAACTGGGGATTACTTTGTCACTATCAATGTGTCCTCAGGGCATTTATCGCAGTCAGCCAAAGGGAAAAGAACACAGAGAAGCATGGGAACACTCCTGAGTGAGTCCACTCCTAGAAGTGCACACACCCTTTCCTCTCACACTCCACTAGCTGTGGCTCAGCAACAAGGCCACACCACACTACATGAGATGCAGGGCTAGCCACACAGTTGACCTTTCCATTGCAATAGAGAAGTAGAACGGATTTTGGTGGACAGCTGGGAGTTTCTATCCCAGATACGGAACATCAATGATTTGGAGGAATAAAGAAGATGAGGAATGGCTTTGCCCAGGCAGGAAAAACAGTAAGTATAACCAGGCTATTAAACCTAGCCAGGACTCCATTTCTTTAGCTGATAAAGAAAACTTATTTTAAATGTTTTCTAAAATTGTTTCTGGCTTTTAAATTTCTGTGCTTCTGAGAGCTAACATTCTGTGGGTATTGTGTTCAGCTGAAGCAAGGTGCTCATGTTTGAAATGGTGCAAGATAACTCTTATGATATGGATAGAGTGGCTCTTGAATAATCAATGTATTTCACGGGAGATTTTTTTAAAAAAATCAACAGATATTGATCAAGTACCTACTTGTGATGGTTAATTTTAAGTGTCAACTTGACTGGGTGAAAGGATACCCATATAGCTGGTAAAACATTATTTCTAGGGGTGTGCGGGTGTTTCTGGAAGAGATTAGTATTTAAATCAGTAGACTGAGTAAAGAAGATCCACCCTCAGCAATATGAGTAGGCACCATCCTGTCTAGTGAGGGCTTGGATAGAACACAAAGGTGAAGGAACTGTGAGTTTGCTCTCATTCTCTTGCTGAGCTGGGACATCCATATTCTCCTGCCCTTGCACATTGGAACTCCTAGTCTCAGGCCTTTGACCTTGAACCATGAACTTTCCCGGTTCTCCAGCTTGCAGAGGGCATATGATTGAACTTCTTAGCCTCCTAATAGTGTGGGCCAATTCTCTCCATGTATGAGGATAATACATCTTCTCGTACATTTTTCTACATACCATATTGGTTTCATTTCTCTGGAGAACCCTGACTAACATACTATTTACATACCATACACTTTAAGAGGTGCTGTGGAGGACACAAAAGAGTTAACTCATTATTTTTTTTTTAATTTTTTTTTTTTTTGGAGACGGAGTCTCGCTCTGCTGCCCAGGCTGGAGTGCAGTGGCCCGATCTCAGCTCACTGCAAGCTCCGCCTCCCGGGTTCACGCCATTCTCCGGCCTCAGCCTCCCGAGTAGCTGGGACTACAGACGCCCGCCACCGCGGCCGGCTAGTTTTTTGTATTTTTTTTTAGTAGAGACGGGGTTTCACCGTGTTAGCCAGGATGGTCTCGATCTCCTGACCTCGTGATCCGCCCGTCTCGGCCTCCCAAAGTGCTGGGATTACAGGCTTGAGCCACCGCGCCCGGCCCAGTTAACTCATTATTTTAGATAATAGATTAAGTACTACAAATGCACCTCAACTTATCACGGGGTTGTGTCCTGATAAACCCCTTGTACATTGAAAATCCTCAATTAAAAATGCGTTTAACACACTTAATCTACCAATCATCATAGCTCAGCCTAGCCTACCTTAAATGTGCTTAGACACTTACATCGGTCTATAATTGGGTAAAATAATCAAATTCAAAGCCTATTTTATAATAATGTGGTGAATATTTCATGTAATTTATTGAATACTTTACTGAAAGTGAAAAACAGAATGGCTGTACGAGTACTCAAAATGCTGTTTCTACTGAATGCATATGGCTGTTGCACCATCATAAAGTCAAAAAATTGTAAGTTGAACCATTGTATATCAGGGACTGTCTGTATTTATGGGACAGCTGAGTTGAATGAAGAGAAGGGAAATTTAACAATGAAACAGAATGGGATATGTTCCCAGGATTCCAGACCTCACAATACAGGGTAGGAGATTGGGGTGAAGATGAAATGATCTTTGAGTATCATCTAATGACTTTTCTGAAGAAAAAAGAATCTATAATGTGAACTTTTTCCCCCCTGATTTGTCTCTTGCAATTGGCAATATTAAATTGTCATTCATTGAGAGTTCTGATTAATCAACATTGAGTTAACTTTGGTTTCACTGCAAGGAAGAATGCACGACTCCATCCTCTATATTTTACGGGCCAGTTAATTAATTTAAAATTCTTCATGAGGTGGAATCAAACCTTTAGGCAATCAAGGCATTCCCCAAAATACACCAATTCCTATGAAAATAAATTCTCAGGTGCCATAATCACATGAAAACTGCCCAATGTAGTCTTCCACTGTTGTTAATTCTTAGCCAGTCATATTGCTAATGTATTCCAGGACTCTTATCTTTGGATATAAGGATTTAACCTGACTTAATTTGGATTTATCCTGACTTACTTTTCTGTAGTTTGAGTTTCTAAAAGATTTGTGATCATAGATAAATTATTATCCTAAATATTTTAGGGGGAGGTTATTTCCACTGTTTTCAGGTTCAGTTTTGGCTACTGGGTCCTGTCTTGTTATAAACTCATTGCAATTATTTTTGTTGTCTTGAATACCTGCTTCAGTTTACCTTTCTTATGTAACACAGAACCTGGGACTAGGAGTCAGGAGAAATGCATTTCAGGTGGGTTTGCCATTTACTAGTGGGCACATCATTACCCTCATAGGGACTTGCGTTTTCTTGTCTGTCAAATAAGAGGATTAAGAAGGTAGTGTAGGTGGCATTGTCTTTGAAATATTACTCTTCTATATGTTAATATGTCTATACATTTAAAAGTTCTGTCACTTTAATTTTTAAACAGTTTGTGACCGAGGGCAAAATTAGCTTCCATGAATGTCCTTTTCCTCAATAGCAGTACTAAAAGGCACAAAACAGTTTTGTAGAAATGTGTGTATTTGCATGCTTAAGTGGGCTCTGATTTATATTGTGCCAAGTACCATTATTGACAATTAGGTATGCTTTGCAATGAAATTTTGACTTAGAAATATATGTGGCATATATTCTACTCCAATTTAAAAACAAGCTTATGGGAAACTTTAAAAAAATTCTACAAACCTTGCTAACATCTAAGAACTGTATAAATCGATTTATAGGGGTTTTTTTTTCTAGCATAGAAATAATGTTCACATCTCTCAACTTTTGAACATCCAATAGTTTTAAACCTTGTTATTTCATGTCAAAACAATAATAATCATAATGGCAGCTCACAAGTAGAGAGTTCTTTCTTACTAGATGCCATGCTATGTACAAAATGTTTTATGTAAGTGATCCTTTCGCCCTGCTTTAAAATCTCCACAGCCAAGCTGCCTATTTAATATGTATCTAAGGGAAACCTTCATGTTCAATTGGTATCACACACACACACACACACACACACACACACACACACACACACACACAGAGAGAGAGAGAGAGAGAGAGAGAGAGAGAGAGAGAATAAGCCCTTGTGAGGAAAAGAAACAAGGAGAACAGAGTCTTTAAAAAAAAACACCCAGGATTCATGTGACAGATCTAGCAAATTCTTTTTATTTACATAGAAATGTGTACGCATACTTTCTCTATACACAGAAAATTCTAAGTATATATATACATATATGATTCCCACATATTTTACAATAAATAATATTTTACTCTTGTTTCTAGGTGAAAATAAAAAGATGTCTCAAAATATTACTCACCAACCACAAAATTACAAAAACACGTGGTGAACTCAGAGCAAGAACTTCAAGCCTGCATTACCACACGCTAAGCCTAGTACAATTTTTACAAAAGACAAAAATTGAACACTGCAGATATTACCAGTAAAAGGAAAGAAATGAAGATATAAAATAGAGAACAGAGCTCTTGGTTTTTTGAACAGTGTGGTAAGACTGCTTCTTGTTGTTTAGGACTTATCTTCCTTTAGTCCTCAATTTAATGTTTTACTTTAATTAATATTTTACAATAAGAAGGGAGAAAGAAGTTAACATCTATTGTAAAATGACTGACAATTCCATGAGCGTCCTGAGTTCTAGAAGCCTTTTTCCTGATCAACTAGACACCTCTTTCTGTTATAATTTAATAATCATCCAGTTCTACCATGTAGCATTGCTATTCACCCCCACAGGGAAGATGAGAAGGGCACTGACTATGAAGTGACATTAATTTGGAAGTCATTTCAAAAGTCTGGTAAGCCATGTATCTTGCTTGTCAGTACTTAATAATTAGAAATGTTTAAATATAACTCTCTATTTCCACATAGAGTTTGATCTTTTATTCAAATATTAACTAAATGCAAGGAGAACTTAATCTGGGAGGCTAGAAATAATGAATCCATAATCCTGAAATTTCCTCCCTCCACTTCCCACTTTTGTTTTCTATTCTAGTCTAGGAAACAAGCACTTTCTCTCAACTTCAGAGTTGTTCTACACATGTGTAAAGAATCACACTACCGAATGAATTGAATAAAGCTCTAAGCTATAGGATGCATACACATTTTGTCATTTTTTGATTAATCCCACAGCATTTGAATTTATCAGAAGAGTCTAAAAGCATCATGAGTTTTGTTGTTGTTGAACAAACTTATTCTCAGATTTGCTTTCCCATTACATCAGTATTCAAACTCAGAAGGGAATCATAAGAATGGTGACCAACACAGGGCTATGTGCTTAAATCACATTCCACGCAACTCTAGCTCAGATGATAAGGAACTTGGTTCCACTGTGGCACTGTAACTTCACACACGAGTTTTGGAACAAATTTTACCCTTTTTTCTTTCATATCAATAACAGCACAGATGGATGGGGAAAAGATAGAAATATAAAAAAAAGTTCCAATGTCAAAAACACAATTCATTTATCAAATACAATCTTTTCCTTTACTGCATCTGCTATTTCTGCGGTAACCTTCCAAAACATATTTCAAAGGCAGGCTCATTTCAAGAGCAATGTTTATCACATGCATAATTTTGTTCCTTCTTGTCACATATTGCTATCATTGATGTTTCTTTCAGAGAAACAATAAGATTTCTAGAACTTAGTCATCTTGCATGAAAGTGATGGTTTCATAAACAATTTAACTTTTTAGATAAAGGTACCTATGATAGAAACAAACAAATCTCACATTTAAAGATTTCTCTTTTTCTTTTTTTAAATTTGAAAACCTGATAGGGAACTATTTGTTCACCGCCATAAACAAAAGGGATCCTTTACCATAAAGAGCTGGGCTTGTTTCTTGGTCATTCTAATCAAATATATATATATACACACACATATCCCTCATTTCTACCACAACAGGAAGGTCAGCCGGAAGATAAGTATGGGGTCTCACTATGGTAATTGTAGTCAGGGCACACCTTTTGCACGAGTTTATAATCAACACTGTAAAAGGCAATGTAAATGCAAATGACCTTGAAGGGCTTGGAGCACAACCAAGACACATGGCTCTGAGTCTGCTCCTGGTAGCAGATCTTGGATGGGTCAAAGTTGCACAGGGCGGTCTTTTTCGCCCGATCTGTTTTTTCATACTCAATGCGACAATTGAAAGATTTAGATTCCTTGGTCTCCAAGGTAGACTGGGGGGAAACTTCAAATTCCACCACCTTGGAGGGTGGTACCAAGCTCACTGAAACATTGCCCAGGCCTGTTGAATTATGTCGGAAATACACACTGAAGGTTCCATTTCCATGGTCAACAATTTTCCCTGTGATGAGGAGATTGAGTTTGACAGTTTTAATGTTGGAATGAAAGTCACCCCATCCAAACATTTTCTTAAATTTTCCTGTTTTCACTATTGGCCTCCGTTTAGTTCTTGCCAATGGCTCCTGAACCTCCGTGATGTTGGCCAGCCAATCCCAAAAGTTTTCCATGCTGTCTGCATACGCCATGGGGCCGGGCTTGGGCACCGGAGACTGTTTAACAAACAGGCGCAGGGGACTGATGATCCTTGAGTGCACCACGTTGCCGACCAAGGTCCCTGGAGCATCTTTGTCTTCCCAATCCAGCCCCTCCGTGGCATGTACCACTTCCTTACTGTCACAAAATAGCTGTTCGAAAAGAAGAAAGAGAAATAAACTTTAGGTTAATACCGTGACTGCGCACTCAAACTGAAATCAAACCGCAAGGGAAATTCTTTCAATATTATTTAGATTCTTATTCGACAGCATTTCACACACACACAGCTGGGCTCAACAGTGTAACAAGATGAGCATTTAATTCAAGCAATGGAAAACCGTGAATATGAAAATTAAAAAAGGTGATGTTAAGAACAAAGTATTTCATTTTAATGGGTTGATGTGGTTTTAGTCTCTGTTTCCTGATCTTCACAATGCTAATTTTCCAGTTTGGGGGAAGAGTATATTTTGACTTCTCGTTTGATATAATCATTAAATTGTCAACTCTTTTCTTTCAGGTAGAAGACAAAAATAGAATGCTGAAGGTATCTACCAAGGAGCTAAAAACTGTCAATGATATTGATAAGTCTTTTAAGTATATTTGGAAATATTAAGGTGATTATTATGTTCAAAGGCTTATAACATGTAATTTCATAGCTCTTTATATAATTCCGTCTCAAACTCTGTAACAAAAAAAGGCATGTGATGAGGATTAGAAAGTTCTACAAAATTTTTAGTTGAAAAAATATAAGTAAAAATTTAGTTGCCTTTATAGAAACAGAAAGTAATGTAGAGAGGTATATTTTGAATTAATAGGTTGTATAGGATTTAATAAATTTTATTACAACTGAATTATATCCTAAAATAATTGCTAAGAAAATGTCATGTGCATATGTTTTATGGGTTTCTCAGTATTTTGGTTCAAATAATAGCCACTGAAACATAAGACTTTATTTGCATTTGATTTTTCTTTTTCTTCTTTTTATAGTACAAGAGTCCCCATGTTTACTAAAAATAATTTAGTTAAGTAGATACGGATTTTAAGGGACAGAATCATTATATATGATGCTGTTGCATGGAGTGAATATTTATGGGTGATTTATAAAAAGTCTGGAAAATAGAGGTTTCTAGTGGAAACACAGCCTCTTATCTCTAACGGCACAAACTACTCTTGTAATGATTCTCCGGAAAACTGTCAGCATGATGAAATGGGTGAGGAAAGAAATGAGGCTGTGTTTATGTCCTTTCTCTAGCCCTTTCAAACTTGGCAAAGCACTTGGTAAAAATGGTTTCAGATTATTCCCAAAATTACTGCTTTCAGTCCAATTTTGAAAATAAATGAAAGACACAGCCTGATTATAAATACAGCATTTGACTAGATGGCATAGTTTGATAACATAAGGTTATCTATTGCATGTTCATAAAAGTTTAGAAGCTTAAATCCTAACAGGGCTTTGTGAAAAGTATTTTCACCTATGTCTAGTCCCCAAATCACTTTAGGAATCCAAGGACTCAAAAGGTATAGCTAGGTTTCTTGAAAATTATTTTTTACTTTGGTAAGGATGGGAGGGTGCTACAACATATACTTCTCCCTTTGGTTAATTTCCTGGAAGCTTTTCTTCCTCATTTCTGGAGTTTAAAAAAATTCAGAACAAGTTGGTATGATGCATATTCTTACATTTTGAGAACCTAAATCCATATGGCCTCTTCTTAGGGGCTTATACACCCTGAATTGATACTCCTTTCTCTCTCCTGGTGTTGAAAGGCTGTCAGATTCCCCAGGGAAAGAGGAATCATTACTCTGGATTTCTGGCTGAAAGTATTTCTGATACTGTAACTACAGTTTTCTGATTTTGCACACTTTTTTCTCTTTTATTGGTATACAATATTTTACATATTTATGGGGGTACATGTGAGTATTTGATACATGCATAAAATGTGTAATGATTAAGTTAGAGTATTTAGGGTATACATCATCTCAAGTATCACTAGTATGTATTGGGAACATTTCAAGTCCTTCAAGCTACTTTAAAATATACAACATGTTGTTGTTAACTATAGTATAGTCACCCTACACTGCTGTCGAACATGAGAACTTGTTTTATTTTATTTTAAAAAATGGGATTAATTTTTTTTTAGTAGAGATGAGGTCTCAGTTTGATGCCCAGGTGGTCTCAAGCTGCTGGCCTCAAGTGATCCTCCTGCCTCGTCCTTCCTAAATGTTGGGATTACAGGTATGAGCCACCGTGCCTGGACTAGAACTTATTTCTTCTATCTAACTATGTTTGTACTCATCCATCAATCTCTCTTCATTTCGCCCACCCCACCCTCAAATGCTTCCCAACCTCTGGTACTATCAAAATCCTCTATTTCTATGAGATCAAGTTTTTAGCTCTTACAGATGGGTGAGAATATGTGTTTGTCTCATTTCACTTAACATAATGACTTCCAGTTCCTTGAATACTATTTATTTATTTATTTTTAGAGACAGGATATCACTTTGTCACCCAGGCTGGAGGCATAATCATAGCTCACTGCAAACTCAAACTCCTGGGCTCAAATGATTCTCCCCCCTCAGCCTCCAGAATAGCTAGGAATACAGGTGCACACCACCATCCCTGGCACACACACACACACACACACACACACACAAACATATATATATATATTAGACAGTCTTGCTCTATCACCCAGGCTGCGGTGGAGGGGTGCAATCTCAGCTTATTACAATCTCCACCTCCCGGGTTTAAGAAATTCTTGCACATCAGCCTGCCGAGTAGCTGGGATTACAGGCATGCGCCAACATGCCTGACTAGTTTTTGTGTTTTTAGTGGAGACAGGGTCTCACCATGTTGGCCAGGCTGGTCTCAAACTCCTGGCCTCAAATGATCTGCCTGCCTCGGCCTCCCAAAGTGTCAGGATTACAGGCGTGAACCACTGCTCGGCTTAATTTTTTATTTTTATACAGATGAGGTCTTGCTATGTTGCCCAGGCTGGTCTTGAATTCCAGCCTCAAGTGATCCTCCTACCTTGGCCTCTCAAAAGTGTTGGGATTACAGGAGTGAACCATCACGTCCAGTCCCTTGAACACTCTTACTCATGATGTGCACAAACTTCATTCCAATCATTTGGTAATAGTCCATGGAGCTCAACACCCAGACTCTGCTTCCAACTTGAGTTTCCTGAGAATGGAGACAGCCTGGTCCAAGCGACCTGTCTCAGCATCTCTCCAGAAAGAGGGCCAAGGATGCATAGGCAGATAAGAAGCTCTTGCTGATCAAGGTCCAATTTCTCTTCTGTGATCGTGATTCTTGCTGCCCATAGTCTACTACCTATTTTTCACCTGTTTCCAGTATTTCATGAGATTCACCATGCTTGGTAAATGCTTACAGACACATCTACCCTTTGCGGAACATCTGGCTTACAAGAAGTGCTCCTTAGTTCCCAATCTCTACTCCTTGATTTGGTACAGCTTCTGAGCTTCTTCCCTTACTCTCACCTTCCTTCTTCTATTTCATGGGAGAGAGCCCTTCTGACATTTTCCCCTTTAAGCTTGCTTTTAAAAATACGTCTTGATTCTTACCTTTATGTATCATAATATCAATTACTTTATTACAAATACCATGATACTTTATCAGCAGAACTAAAATACATTTTTCATTCAAAAAAATTTTTTTTCAACCAGAAGTATAAAAATACTCCTTTATCAATAGCAATGTGCCCTCTTTTTCTTTAAAGTGTTTGTTTTATGTTACGTGTTTCCCTAAACATTTTTTCTGCCTGATTCATTTTTCTTGTTTTAGTGCTATGCCTAATTTTCTCCTCACTTTCCCATTACTGAAAAACCAATAAGAATTGAGCCCATCATTCAACAACCAGTAAGTTTTGCAATCATGTAGTCTTAGCTGATCTTGGTGCACTTTCAAATATATGACAGACACCGATACCTTAAGAGATCCTTCTCTTATCTCTAGGACTTCCATCGTGATGGTTCTGAGATTACTCAATAATAATAATAATAATAGTAATAGTAATAATAATAGTAAAAATAATAACAATCAGCCATTACTGAGACATTTTCAAAGATCTGAACACTTTTCTGGTAGCAGTTTATGTTGTAAGAGGACTTGACCCAAATATATGTGACTCTCTTAAAAAAAAATGAAAGTAGAAAACATTCTAAGCTTATCAGACAGATAAATTGAGTGTCATTATTTGCTTTTACAAAAGTTGTTTTATTCTTTGGAAAAGGTTCTCTATATGAGAATTTGAAATGAAATTAGATTTCTAAAAAAAAAATCATTCTAACACACTACTGTTCAGGTCCAAACCTGCTCAAAGAGCCCTTGATTTTAAGATTAGTCTATATAATAAAAAATAATAAAAATTAGCTAATGGCAAAGATATGTAATGTTTCTCTCTTCCAGTGACAGCATGCACTGGCAGTGCCTTAGATAAAAAGTACATATATATATATATATATATATATATATATATATATATATATATATATATAAATCTATATAAAGCACTTATTTTTTTTTTAAATTTGGCTTTCCTTAGAGCATCATATTTCTAGCTTGTTTTGACAACAACATTAGCCAAGTTGGAAAAACTGTGTACAACCTCTTCTGCTTATTACTTTAAAATGCACGGACAGTTCTCACAAGTGCAGACTTCCAAATCTAAACCCAAATCTCAAAAAGTTATCTGACAGTGATTTACCGGTAGAAGAATATAATTTAAAGGGCAAGTATATTTCTCTATGTCATTTAAAAGCTGACAATTTTATCTCCCCACCCAACTTTCAGCCTTGGTGTAACTTGTTCAGCCTTCCTCTTGTTATAAATCACCACTTTATAACATCACTGCTGAGAGCTCAGGCACACTTTTCTACACCAGGTCTACCTAGATGATTATATGACCTAAGTCCCCAGCCCACATGCTCAACATGAAGACCTAATCAGAAGATTGGAGGCTGATGAGCCACAACCCTGCCCACCTCCCCACTGCTTACCCATATATTCCCAATGGGGAAGCAACCTGATATGATGGAAAAGAGCATAGGATTTATTGCCTAATGACATCATCACCCCTTGCTCAAGTGTATGATTTGAACCTCAGTTTTCTCACCTATATCTCCTTTGCTGGTTGTAGGGACTAAAAGAATGGATGGAAATTACTGGGCCTATTCCTTGGCAAAAGGCATTCAATGACTGATGGCTCTTCCATGGTCCAATGGATAATCTCGTGCCTCTTACTCAAGAAGAGTCTCCAAAGGTTTCTATGAATTCTCAAGCCTCCAGGGAAACTGATTGATGGTTAATTGAGCAACTTGTTCAGTGCCATGTGATAAATTAATGACCAAGTAGAAATCCACCCTCTCAACCCCAGAACATCAATCGAATGTTTCCTTGTTTCTAGTCTTACTGGCATCTGAGTCACATCCAAATCCCAGGTGAGCTCTCTTTGCCAACAAAATGTGTTTGTAGATCTTTGATTCCAATCTACTATATGAGTCAGCAAAGGGAGCTGAGAATATAAAGTGTCTGGTAGGTGTCCTCGTTCCTGAACAGACAATTTCTGTGATACAACATGCTGGGAGAAGACTGTAGGTGGCTCTGAATCTGTTGGTAATCCACTCTGTCCAAGGCAAGATTGTTAAGTGTTATCTACAAAACAGATAGCTGTATATTCCTGGTTACTTTTGTATTTGCTGGGGCTCTTCCTGCTAATTTCAGTATCCCTGCTGTCTTTTCCCCCATCATATTATAATAATAATGCAAAAACATTTAACCTCAAGCATAAAACGGAGTTTTAAAAAGGGGAAGAAAGAAAAATTGCTATGCTTTATCTGTTTGAACGTTCCTTGATTTCAACACATTTATCAAAGCTTAAGTAATTTATGTCTTGGCAGGGTGTATCAATTTCACAAAGCACACACATTAGCTAGATACAATGATATCATATTAGCTTTTTCTGCATCTTACAGAAGAGCTCAAAAAGATTAATACATGCACAAGCCTTCATCAATTAAATGAAGCAGGTGGAAGGAAGGGAGTAGAGGAATAAGATTGTATTTCATTTTGGTTCTTTTGTTTTTAGGAGGGAAAAGCTGACAGGTTCAAATCATTCATCATAACAAGCTAAAGTTGAATTTTACTGATAATTAAATGCATTTTTTTCCCAAGAGGCAGAGAAGCTGCAATGAATTTTATAGTATCAGATGTGAGAACTGTCACAAATTATGGAAATAATTTATAAACTAAAAAGCATCTTCCTCTGCAAACATTATATCAGAAGAGACTTTTTAAACTGTATTCGCTATGTATTTTTTAATAAACATTTTTATTTTGGAATAATTTTAGTTTACAGAAAAGCTGCATAATACAAACAGTTCCCATAGACCCTGCACCCAGATACTGCACTCAGTATCCCCTACCGTTAGCATCTAATACTAGAGTATATTTGCCACAGCTATTAAACCAATATTGACACTAACTAAAGTTCATACTTTAATTGGGTCTCCTCAGCTTTTCTTTAATGTCTTTTATTTGCTCCAGCATCCTGTGCAGGATCCCACATTAAATTTGGTCATCACCAATTCTTAGGTTACAAAGATTCTCAACTTGTCTTGGTTACAAGTTTCTCAGACTTTCCTTGTTTTGGATGAACTTAAATGTTTTCTGAAGTACTTGGCAGATATTTTGTAGAATAGCCTTCAGTTTGACTTTATTCTATATTTTTTTCATGATTACACTAGGGATAGGGGTTTTGAGGAGGAAACACACAGAGGTAAAGTGCCGCTTTCATTACTCCCTCTCAAGGGTACATGCTAAGCAACTTGTCACTGTGACATGTCACTGTAATGTTGATCTTGATCTGGCTGAGGTAGAGCAATGTATTTTTTTAAGGTTTTGCTTTCAGAATTCTCATAAGTGTTGCAGATTATTGTTATCATAACTTTAGTTGAAATTACCTTTAATTCAGTGGCACTTGCTTTAGGATTTTTTTTTTTTTTTTAAGTCAGAAGCTACAATATGTCAATTTAGAACTCTTTACAGTATCACTGAATTATCTAAAATAACCTCAGAGTTGTTTAGGAATTTACAGACTATTTCTAAATTATTCTAGTAATTTTACATGCTATTAATGTGTCTGTCATCACTATTATTCATATCACTATTTTATTTTTATTTAATATTAATGCCTTAAAAATTGCTTTGATAATTGATAGCTCTATAAAAAAGAGCTTATTCTATGACTATCTTATGTAGAATTAGAATTACTTGCTGACTAGATTAGAATCAAATATCCCTTCTCAGTTTAGGAACCTGCCCATTTTACTTTATTCTACACATTCAGTGAGAAAGGATCAATCTTTAGGTGTGGCTTTCTTTGTAAGTCAACTTGTTTACCAAAGGGAAGGGAGCTAACGAAAGAAACCATCACTAAGGATGATTCTATATTTAGTGCTCTGGGTGGTGCAGGGACACAAACACTACTTGGTTTCCTCTGGGTTTTATGACAGTCAGATATTTTCCACGTTTGTAGGATAACCCTTTCCTACAGGTTCATCATCATGATAGCTCTGCTTCTTCTCTGGAGCTATATGTTGGGCTGAATCCTGAACCGCAAGGGGAAAAGATTTCTCTACACTCAGTGAATAATGAAAACTAAACAAAAAGCATTTAAAACTTTGAGCTTCTGGGGTTCAAATTTCATTTAATATAAATCATGCCTTTATTAGAACAGTCCAAATAGGTGGTACTTTTATTACTTACAGAGACACCAAGGGAAGAGATATTGCCACCACCTTTGCTGTCGTAGGCCAGTGTTTAACAAGTCTAAACGACACGTCTATTAGCACATATTGACTCTTCACTTACGTGGCACTGGGGGAGTAGGAGAGGCCTGAATTTTTTATTTTATTTTATTTTTTGAGACGGAGTTTTGCTCTGTCGCCCAAGCTGGAGTGCAGTGGTGCGATCTCGGCTAACCGCAACCTCTGCCTCCTGGGTTCAAGCGATTCTCCTGTCTCAGCCTCCCGAGTAGCTGGGATTACAGACATTTGCCACCACGCCTGGCTAATTTTGTATTTTTACTAGAGATGAGGTTTCTCCATGTTGTTCAGGCTGGCCTTGAACTCCCAACCTCAGGCCTGATCCACCCGCCTTGGCTTCCCAAAGTGCTGGGATTATAGGCGTGAGCCACCGTGCTGGGCAGAGGCCTGAATATATGCCCTTTCTGACTCAGCAAGAAGAGACTAGGTTGACGTTAACACAACCTATTTAAGAAAATGGAAAGCATCGATCAGTTTAGAAATATTTCCACAAAAATGCTATTTTATTTTTGCAGGATTAAGTTTATTGCTTCACTGAATTTGCCTATGCCTGCAATCACAGGAATGCTATTGTATTCTACCATTGTACTGGCAAGTCACTGGACTGAGAAGAAAAAGTGGAGTGTCCCGATCGAATCAGTGCATTGCAGAAAAAAAATCTATCACTGCGCCCCCCAGTGGCTGAATTTACCCAATCAGAAAAATTGTCCCAAGAGCAAAGAAATGAATGAGAAAAGGAGGGGCAATGAAGTCAATCAGGACAAGCAGGGAAGAGCAAGAGACAGGAACAGTAGTGCTTTGATTTATTAGAAGGACTTGGGGTCAGGAGCATAAAAATGGATAATGGGTGCTGTAACTTAATCATCCCAGCACGCTGTGCAAGCCACATTTCCTCTCTGAGCTTGGTTTTCTTAGTAGTAAAATGGTGAAAAGCACAAGACAGGGTTGCATTTCAAAGAGGTGAAGGAGGCTGCAAAGTGGAAAGTGAATTAGCGTGAGGCTGGTCTACAGGCAGGAATACATGTAAGGAGGTGAATACTGCACCACAGAGAAGTGAGGAGACCCTTGACCAGGTTCACAAACGCATGCGTTCATTTTTTTAAACACTTATTTGACACACACTTTTCAAACATATTTCAGGAGCCCACATTGTGGTGTAGGCACTGAGAGTACACTACTGAGCAGGACAGACATAGGTCCTGTCTTCAGACAATTTGCAGACAGCAAGGGGGTGAAGTAATTCACCTAGTCATAGTTCTCATAAGGTCCCATCTCTTGTTCTCTCTCTCTTTATATATATATACATCTCAGTATATCAGAAGGTGGAAATGCTAATCCTAATTAAGGGAACAGGGTAAGCAACAGGACAGGGAGTGAACAGAATTAAGCAATTAATATCTTTATTTGGATGAGTGAAATGAAATCCAGGACTTACTGGTTGATAGTTGATAAAGAATGAATTTGTGACAAGAAAACCAGTCGATCTTGGAATTTATACGCCTTTATCTCTGGTTCCGAATTGTGTATTGATTTGTTCATAATTACTAATGAGAGTGTGATAACATTGTAAGACAATACTTATAATTTTTCCTAGTGAAAGGTTAACTTGGTGACTATTTTCATGAGCATAAACAGGCTCCGATGTTCAGGCTATGCTGAATTCCTGACTTGCAGCTACCAGCTCCAGTGCTTGGAAGTGATGACCTCAGGAGGCCTGGCCTTTCACCCTTTGACCTTCAAAGATCTTTTGAAAACGCATAAGGTGCGGTCTTGGGTTCTGGGACAGTCAGCCGTTTGTCATGATTATGCTATAACCCTCTTTTATATAATCAATATAATATATATTAATGTTACTTGATAATTAGGTAACTATGCTCTGGATTAAAAAGAATACTCCGAAACAATACAGAGTTGTCTTTATTTTTATAGGTGTGTTAAAAATATGCTAACAGACAATAAATGTAGGTAACATCCATGGTTTTCACAGGGATAATTGATTGCTCTAAATGAAAGGCAAAGCAAAACAACCTAATTTCCCCCCATAATCATAAAATTGAAGAGGCATCCATACTTTAAGAGATTGTTTTCAGATTTCTGTGTTTTTACTCAATATAAAATATTTATATCTTTACTTGCTATAACATATATAATATTAAGCACTTGCTATAACATATATAATACACAATGCATAGATTGCATAGATCTCCTACCACTAAGAAGGAATGTTGTAACTATCTTATAGTGCACCAAAAATATGTACTCCTCTACTTATAAAAGAAGAAAATTTTGACTTTCCAGAACTAAGTTGAATGAGCTGAATACTCCAAATGTGTGGATTTGCAACAAGCTGGGAGAGAGAGTTGGCTTCTCCTTGATAATAGGACTGGCATATGCTACTAGAGAAAATTTCATACAGATCTGTACAAATATTTTTTAAAGGCAGCTGGCTTATCGGTCTTGGATACCCTGTAAGTATTTATTATTGTTGTTTCAGAATGATGACCATTGCTAAGTGCAAGTTTGGAAGAATAAGTGGTTTTCTGAATGGATTTGTTCATGGTGTTGTTAACGATGGGATCTATATTGGTGGTCATTAATGATTTCACTGGGGTTACTAGTTTAAGCCAAGAACCCCAAAGTGACTGCTGTTATACAATCTAGAGGTGGCTTACAGATCCCTTTACAGTTGAAGAATTATAGAATGAATAATAAAAGGTGGTTCAAAGCCTCATTTGGGTTGCTTACATATAGCTTATATAGTTAGATTGCTTTGACAGTACTGTTCTATATCCTGCAGCTAAACTAAATGACAAGCTGCTCAACAGAAAAAAGAACAACAACAGAAAAAAACCCAAAACCCTGCATGATCAATTTCATGGGCATCCCATTTGAATATAACAAAGAAAATATATAATTAATGATCAAATTAAGCATACCATTAAATTTATTGCTTGTAAGCAAATCTTGGAAAGCATTTCTCTGGGTAGAAATTTTGCAGAATGTCATCCCTGCTGACAAAACAGGAACATGCATCTGCTGGACAGCATACAATGCTATATTGATGATTAGTAGTATGGCTTGCCCTAGAGTCATATTTCTGGTGCTCTATTACAGAACTGTCACAGTAGATTAAAAGAAGAATGACAAAAAAAGGAATGAAAAATGATAGAATCAAACATATATCAATGTACTAATTGTACCTATTAATATTTTGTGGCATAATGTGGCATTGTTCCAAAATTCATTTTGTAAGTTGAAAAACAAATGATTGCTTAGGAGAGGAAAGCTAAACACTGGACATCCTTTTTGCTGAGAGTGGCAAATTCATTTTACCTTCCAGATATCTTTTAATAGCTACCCTTTACATTTTTCTAAATTGATACAGGAACTAACAGGAAACATAAATGTGAAGACAGAAATCTTAGCAGTAAGAGCCAAAAAACTAGATTGCAATGCTTGGCAGTAGTTTTATTGCTAAGGTTAAATATGGCAATTCTTATTTTATCTTGATGACAGTAATCTGAAAAATCAGTGACACAAGCCTCTGCAAAAAAATTCAGTACACACATACACACAGGCACACGTGCATACACACACTAGACACACAGAAATATCATGTGTGCATGCACATACCATAGTTCTCTGTAAACATTTAGGAGGATAGTGTCAAAGAAAACTTAGGTTTTATTTTGTATTAGAAAGCTGAATTAAAAGAGCTCTTTAACAAATTATGAATGGGCTGGAAACAAATTTTAAAGATGCTTTGTTGGAAGGGGCTGCTAAATATGATACGGCCGTGTGTCCTGAGTTGAAAAGGGTCAGATCACAGTCTCAATACAAGTTTTGCAAAGTCAAACTAGATTTTGATAATCTAGTAGATTGAAACATTCCTTTTGTTGGTAAGGAGTAAGTGACTCAGCATGGCAAGTGGCACCGTCCACATTCGTCATTCAAGTTTTCAATGAGAGACATGGGAACACATAAATACTTCTGAAATAGAATGGCCTGGGAGAGATATCATGAATCTGTGTCTTGACTGCTAAAAGTTGGCATTTAAAAAGGGAAGTTGCAATGGAGGGAAGAACAGTCAAATGAGGAGTAGTAATGCCAGATTATTCTATTTCCATGCCAGTTTAGGCAGAGTTTCAGTGAGGGATGAGGAGACATATACAGGGGAGGAAGAAGACACAGGCGGGTGTAGGTTTGGAAAAATGACTTTGTGTATGCTTTGTATTTTACTATCAAATCCATTTCATATTTCAGTCTTCAGGTACCATTAATTTGGCAATTAGCACATACTTACTCACTGTGATGGTGAATTTTATGCGTCCACTTGGCTAGGCTATAGTATTCAGTTAACCAAACACTAATCTAGGTGTTACCATGAAGGGATTTTGTACATATGATTTGTATCTACAATCAGTCCACTTTTTGTTGTTGTTGTGTTTATTTAGGACATTAGCATTTATTTATTGGTTACATTCTTTCACCAAGCATGACATTTGTTAATTTGAAATAAATTTTCCAACTGTCTTAGATACATAGTACAGTATTTCACTTAAATGTAAATACTCACAGTGTATTGGAGATTTTTTACAAGATCCTATGTAAATATTGTACTTCATTATGATCCAATATAAATATGTTTTTTAAGTTCAGTGACAGTTTACAAACTATAAAATATTTATCTACTAAAAATATAAAGGTCTATTACTTGTGCATTTGAAACTGATAATTGTGTTAAAAGTATTTTTGCAGTAATCATTCCTGACATTTCTAATGAGAATTACAGAGACTTTACAAATAACCTCATTTGATTCTTACACGTACTTTGTGAGGTATGTAGGGCAGGAAATAGCCTTAGAGAGGTTAAGTGGCTTGTCCAAGGTCCAAGTATTGAGAGGTAGCAATAAATTTAGGAATCCGGTTTTTGTATGAGGCCATTGTGCTTTCTATAGTAATACTCTAATGGACTCAACACCAAAAACAAACAAAACAAAACAAAAAGTCAAACGACAAAAAAAGAAAAAAAAACTGATTAATATATTTGCCTTATAAATAAAAAACAATTTTTCTCATTATAAAGTAAAAAGTTTATTCTAGAAAATGAAACTAAGAAAACAGAAAAATTAAAGTCTGATAACTGTTAACATTTCAATATTTAATTCATATTTTCTATCTGTGTAATATAAATGATCTATATTTTATATATAATCTTTAATTATTTTTAAGGACAATATACTGTATTTAGTTGCATAATAGTTCAAACACTCTGGAAAAAAGATCTTGCAGTCACTACAAGTAAAATCTAAGTCCAAATCAGGGTCAATTTTATCCAGACCTCCTCCCGAAATCCTGGATGACACTTTTCTGTTTCAGCATTTGCCATCCAAGTCCAGATCAGAAGAAACTGGGACTGTTCAGGGCAGGAGCAAACTCATTGTCCTCTGGACCTGCTGGGGTGGCTGCCCTGCCGTCTTAGCCCAAGAGTTCCCTTTACATCCATGGCTCTGCCCTCAGAGTCATGCTTCCTTCATTTCTTCCCTTCTCTGTCCCCCTCAGTCCAGGCTGGCAATATTACTGGCAGTATAACATTCTCAAAACATTTTCAGTCTCCGGTGAAATTCATGGGAGTTCAACCCATCAACAAGAGGGGCCGCCACACATCTTTACTGGATACCTACATCTCTATTCCTGGTTTCTGCTGAGATGACAGATTGCATCCACGTGTCTTTGGCAAAAGTTGCCCAGCCACATCTTTGGTGTCTTCTCCAGATCAATCAGTTGATTTTAAGTTAAAAAGGTTATTCTTGATTATTGAGGTTGGCCTTATCCAATCAGTTAGAATGCCTTAAAAGCAAAACTAAGGTTTCCTTGAAAAAGATGAAATTGTGCCTCAAGATGGCAGCATAAACTCCTGCCCAAGAATTCCCAGCTTGCTGATCTGCCTATGGATTTTGAACTTGCCAGTTCCTGTAATCATGTGAGCCAATTCCTTGAAATACAGCTCCTGAGATATCTACCTCTCTATCTTACTGGTTCTGTGTCTCTGGAGAGCCTGTTTGATTTTAATAGATATGCTCATGTGTAAATATCTTATTTTCATAACTCGATTATGCCTCTTGCTTTCTTGTATCCTCCACAGAACCTACTTATAGATTCTCCTTGACTTACCATGGGGTTATGTCCCCATAAACTCAATTTAAGTTGAAAATATCATAAATTGAAAATGCATTTAATATGCCTAACCTACTAATCGTCATAGCTTAGCCTAATCTACCTTAAATGTGCTCAGAACACTTACTTTAGTTGGGCAACTACAGCTGGGCAAAGTCATCTCACACAAAGCCTATTTTATAATAAAGTGTTGAATATCTTATGTAATTTATTGATGTTCTACTAAATGCTTATTGCTTTCACACCACTATAAAGTTGAAAAAAAATCCTAAGTTGAACCATAGTAAGCTGGGGACAATCTATATAGTGTTACTCAATGGTGACTTAATCACAGGTTTGGACTCAGGGCCCAGTGTCTCTCCATGCTGCTCCCAGAGTAAACCATCAACGTATAGGTCACCATGCTTATCACATTGTTTATTATTATCATTTTTGTTTTTTGACTTGGTTTTTCCTCTTGTATATTCCTTGATGACTGCTACTTGATCTTACTCATCGTATGTCTCTAGACCCTATAATGGTGTCTGATTCACAATAAGTACCTAATAAAAATTGAAAAACTAAATCTGACTGGCAGTGTGTAACTTCCTGGACCTCTCACAACTTTTTTATTTCCTTACACTTAGACTACTTTGGGAAATGTTTTAAATCCTAATTAAAATTTAGTCAATAAAGCAGTCAACCAGGAAATATAATGGAAATGAGGGGCGTGTTTCCTGGCGTCTGGAATTATTTCAGGAGATGAAAAACAAAGTGTTTTCTATTTCTCTGGCGATCTCCTGGTGGTCTTCTTTCCCTTCTCTCCCACCAGCAACCTCTTCCCATACCTGTCTCAGAAGTCCTGGAAAAGGTTCAACAGGACTGTCCTGGAATTAGGAGATGGTCCAGACTACAGGAAGAGGCACAGTCTCTCTCTTGCCGTCATTTCATGTTAATCTTCACCCATTAGGAATTTGGCCCAGTAAATTTTCTGAAATGCAAATTTAGCGGTGAGACATCTTTTTTGTTTTTTGTTTTTGGAAACGGAGTCTTGCTCTGTTGCCTAGGCAGGAATGCAATGGCATGATCTCAGGTCACTGCAACTTCCACCTCCCGGGTTGAAGGCATTCTCCTGTCTTAGCCTCCCGAATAGCTGGGATTACAGGAGCATGCCACCACGCCTGACTAATTTTTTGTATTTTTGATTAGAGACAGGGTTTCACCGTATTGCCCAGGCTGGTCAGGCAATCTGCCTGCCTCTGCCTCCCAAAGTGTTATGATCATAGGCATGAGCCATCATGCAGGCTGAGGCATCTTTTTAAAGTCTTTACTTAGCTCCCTGTTACCTAGAGCAGTGGTGACATACTCAGAGCAGTGGGACCCCTTCTCCACGAAAGTAAACTTCTGTAGAATTCCATTATATACAAAAGATACCAGTATCATTTATTAATGCATTATAGATGAGTTCCGATGTGTAATAGCTATTAGTGAAAGCTTCATGAATGAGAGCAATAAGGATTTTATGACCAAAATGAAACTTGAAATCAGAAGTTACAGATGATCATTGCAGTTGTATCAGCTTCAAAACAGTTCATGGCAGCATTTCATATATAAAGTGTCTCTTAACAACCTGATAGAATAGGTCACCACCGCCCACCCCACCCAAACCACCTTTATACTCCTATAGTAGCACCTGAACTGGTTTGTGTCCTTTCACTAGGCTGAACTCCTTACAGATAGGGACATTTTCTTATTCTCTGTTGTGTTTCCAATGCCTTGGACAATAAAGCGCACATGTTTAAGGAATATGTTTCTGAAAATGTGTAAGTCTCCCCACTAAGCTCCAATGCCATTTCAATACTAATTTTATGACTTGGTTAAATTTTCCCCTGGGATTTTGTGCATTGCCATTTCTCCCTGAAATTTCTCTGGAGGTTTTATGAATTGGAAAATTATTCTTTGCATGTGCCCAAATGACCATATGATATTTCTAAATTATTGGGGATCAAAGCCATGAGGTTTAATTGACTGATTTTTTTAGGGAACCTGAAGAGAAGAGCCATGCTTGAAGAAGGAACAAACTGAGAAGCTGCACACCATTCCTGATGGGGTCCTAGTTGCTCTAGACCTTGGAGACTCAAATATAATCCCAGACTCCTGGCCCCAGAGGAGGAGGGTGGTTGGGTTTGGTGGAGGGGCGTGGTCAGATGCAAGAATGGTTCTGGAAAATAAAGGCTGTATCTTACCCTCATTAACAGGGTAGGAAAGAGAAAGACTACTGGGAGGAGTGTCCTCCAGTGTACACAAGACAATTAGCATAGCATCCACTAAATTGCCAAGGAGGGAGCAAGCTTTTCCAGGAGTGCCCATGTTGAGGTAAAGTACCAAGGAATATATTATTCAGATCAGTCCCAGTTTTGTAGGGAAATCTGATTATTTCAGACTACAAGTGTTCTGGACCTAAATCGCATAGGTAAATGCTTCATTTCTCACTGTACTGCGTTTGGTTTTTATAGGCAAATTTAGCCGTCTATTAAATAAGCTGGAATACTTAATATCTAGTGGAATAGCCCCAGTGTTATTGGGGAGGGAGGAACAACAAGTGATTCATTAGGTCTTTATGTACAGAGAAATATCAAGATAGGAACTCATCGACTTGCTGATTAAACAGTTCACTTTGATGCTCCCTGAACAATTATGATGTACAGATCACACTGGCAACATCTCCTAAAAGAAAGAACTTGTGGTGGAACAAATGGGCCTGTACATGCAGGAAGTAGCTTGAGGGGGTGGCAGAGGGAAGAAGTGGTCAGAAAGTAAAGTTATCCAGAAACTCAGAGACAATCTTGAAATGTAAACTTCCCCTTAACAATGTCGGTCCCTTACACGATAATAAGGTCATTTGCACTGATTTCCTTTCTGATTTTCTTTCTGCAAACATTTTCTACTTCCTTGGCACATGCCTCATCCTTCCCACCTATGCATCTCAGTTCCCCTACCTCCACTGGCTCAACTCAGAGCCTCGAGTTCTTCTTGATATCTCCCTCGTTTTCACTCTTGAATTCATCACTAATTTGTATATTCTATCTCCAAATCCATTTTATATTTGTCTACCTCTGTTCCCCCATTGTCAACACGACCTCTCTCCTGAGTACCTTCAGAAATGCCCATCTCGTCCTTTCAACCTGCTTCACATGCAGCATCCAGAGTGACCTTATACACCCAGGCCACGTCCCTCCACTGTTCACACTCCTCAGTGCATTCCATTGCACTGATAATAGAATTCAGACTCATTAAATGGTTAAGAAGGTGCTTCCAGAAATGGCTCCTTCTGGCTTTCCAATGCACAGTCCACTCACTGCTATGTACTCTCTGTCATTGACTTTCTCTCAAAAAACTCAGAAATTGAAAAAAAACAAAACAAAAAAACCAGAAAACTTTGCTCATGGCTCTCTTAAGACACATTAATGTTTGGCCTTGTTTCACCATCTCTCACTAGACTGAAAGTTACTTACAGTGTTCTGTAACATCCATTTCACACATATTTTGGGGACACCCCATATTTCAGGCACTATGTTGGGCACTAGGATACAATGGTGAGTAAGAACAGTTCCTATTCTATGGAGGGTAGTGTCTAGAGGAGACCAACAGAAACCTTGTAAACAAATGCATTCACAAAATAAATAGAAACCATGAAAAGTTCAGAGAAGAAACCCAATACAAGATGCACCAGAGAATAGGGTGGGACCCTTTAGATTGGGTGGCCAAAGAAGACCATCTTGAGAAGGTGACATTTAAGCTCACACAAGGATAGTTAGCCGGAGCTCACTATCACAAGGGAGGAGTGTTGCGGGCAGAGAGGCAGTATGTGAGGGGCCTTCTAGTCAGGGAAAGTGTGAATTCTGAGAATTGCATGAGGGTAGTGTGGAGAAAGGGCACAAGGTGATTTTGGAGAATTGGGCAGGAATCAGAACATTTAGATTATCAAGGTGAATATCTCACTTGAAGGAAGTAATAGGTACTTGTTGGGTTTCCAGGAGTTGACTCTATTCCAACTGCAAAATTCTTCAACTTACAAAATGGATGCCCTTAAAATTAAGAGAGAGTCTAGAATTGAAGTCTCCACATTCCCAGTTGAGCATTCTTTCTAGTATCACTATAGGGTGTTAAGTGCCAATCATTCCATAGCATCTGAAAATGACTGATGACTGGTACATCTTCTATCATGCACAGATTGAATGTAAGAGACATATATTAATTGACAGTCTTTTATCAGCATGTGTGAATGCTTCTGATAGTTTTCCTGAGTCCATCTTCATTCTAAAAGCAAATATTTCTCTGTGCCTAGATGCTGTCTCTTCCCTAATCTCCTTTTGCCTAATTAGTCTCTTACGTTTTCTGCATCAGGGAAGTTATTCCTCACTGTTGGGAGAAAGTTATAATTTTCTGGTACATGCACTCTTGGAACCTGAGCAACAAGGTAAGAAGTCTAATCACTTTGCTGGAAAGACCACACATGGAGGCCCTGAAATACATGGAGATGGAAAGGGGCCCAGATGTGTGCAAAATGCCAACCCTCCCTTCCAAGGACCCAAGTATGTGAGCAAAACCATCTTGGGCCCTCCATGTCAGTTCAGCTGTCAGGTGAGTACCACTGAACAATCCCAGTCAATGCCCTTTCCAAAAGCAGAAGTGGAAGAACCAGCCAACTAAGCCCTATCCAAAATTCAGGCCCATAACATCGTAAGATGTAATAAAATGGTTGTTGCTTTAAAACATCAAATTTTATGATTAATAACATAACCAAAATATAGAGGGTGTGTGTAACTCTGTGAAGTGAGGTGATAGCATAGTAGTTACAATGTACAGGTGCTAAAGAGGTAATCAGAGCTTTGCCCTATAGATGAGGTTGTCTGAATGTGGAATGACCTACAGAATTAGCCTGCAGAGTTCAGTTCTGAATCATTCTGATTGAAGGAGCTCACACAAAGCCTGAGATCTGCCTAAATTTTGCCTCCAAGATTTCATGGTTCCTGTTGAGGCAGGTTCTTGAAAAATCCAGACCCAACCCTTGAGCTTTCCTGAACACTGTCACACTGTCACTGCTGGTATGAATTCCACAAGATAAGAAGGTCATGTTTATACCACCAAAACACAAATGCTTGTTTATCATCAGCCACTGCAGTTTTGGCCAATTTCTATATTTCAACAATATTCAATATATGTGTAAAGGAAGCTTTAAAACAAGCCTCAAATGATAGGCAACCATCTCTCTGTTGTGTTTTACCCAAAAATTCTTATCTGTCTTGGGTCTTCACCAGGTGCCTTTTTGCCCTGAAAAGAATTCTTCAAGATTAATCATAAATGTCCACTAAAGATGAAAATGATAGAGCAAGTATTGTTAACCTGGGCCAAGAGAGAGCAGATGAAATTAATAATTGTTAGTTTTAATTTATTTAATAAGTTCACAACAGGCATCGTTCTTATGCATAGCATATTTGGTCTTTAGATATCTCTCACTTCTCATCTGACTATGACCTAATTTTAAAACATGTATGCCTCAAAATACCTAGAGATTTCTAATATTTATAAAGAAATCACATAAATAGCAGAGGATAGCAGAGGAGAAAGCAGTTAGAAGAGGCCCGGCTGTTCTCACTCCTCAATTCATCACTAATTCTTATACTCTGTCTCCAAATCCAAGCTCAGTCAGTTGTCAGAATCTCAAGAAAGCCTTTTGTTCATATAAATTAAACTTTTTTCATTTCTTTTTACATCTCATATAAGTTATAGTTTGATTTCATGCATACTCTTTTTTAAAAGAAGACTCAAACAAGCAATTAATGGATTTCTAACCTTTAAAAACACTCTGCTTTCCTCTTTTCCATACTATTTCTTTCTTAATGCCTTTGCTTGACTTTCCTTCATAGTTTGCACCATGAATGTGTTGTGCTCCTCATGCTTTACCTCTCAACATAACTGAAACACTTAGGAGTGGCCATCTGTTCTGGCCATCATTGTCAATTACAAGAGGGCTAAAGAATGTAACTGCTGATCCCCCATTTCCTTACCGACTACACACTTATAAGAGTGAACTTGCTGTTACGAAAGCATGGGAGTCCCTCCATCACCTGCCTTTGGTCAGGCTGAAAACATAAGCTAAGACTTATGTCTAGGAGTAGGCTGGGCTGGGTATGGAAAAGATCAACCCACATGCTCTGCCATGTGAGCCATCAGAATTAGCGATTAACTTCTGAGACAGATGATGAGAATCAAGAACAGGATATTCAGAACCCACAAGTCTGATTGCCTAGCTTTGTTGTGTGAATTTCTGCAGTATCCTCCATGAATTACTGACATAAGGTTGCCATATAAATTATAGATTCTTGATGGTCACCATGTCTTGATTTTTTTTTTCATAAAGATATGACTATCTAGAAGCAATAAACTATAAGAGAGCTGCTTTGGTGTACCCGCAGGGCTGTCCAGCAGTAGCCAGGTGAGATTCACAGTGGTTCACTGTAGGTCTGAGTATGGAGAAAAACCGTGGCTTGGGAAAAGGATGAGATTTCAAACCGTGAGGACTGCCCATCAATAGAACAGCTTGCTCCAACCTGCTCCACCTATGACAGTGTTATGGGTTGAATTGTGTCCTCAAAAAGATATGTTGAAGTCTATTAAAGCAAAATTAAAGTGAAAGTCGGGCCTGAAAAATGCCTGGGCAAACAAAACCAGGTAGGCTTTAAAAATAGCCTTCATTTTGCCTAAGCTGCAAACATGAGTGAAACTTGGATCATTTCTGGTAGATACTCAAGTTAAAGAAAAACAAAACTTAACCTGAAACTTAACCTCAGCCAATCAAAAGCAGCCAACTAAAATATAATTATATGATCGAGGACTTTCCATCAAGGTAAAACAAAAAGGGCGATTTTTAAAAACTGTAACCAGCCAAATAATTGCTTTGATTTATTTCCATATTCACCTGGTAAATATGTTCCTCTAATTCTTCCGCAGTGGAGCACTACACCTCTTTTGGTTTGATGCTTCCCAATTGAGGAACTGTTGTTTATACAAATTAACTCTAAATTTTTATTTTGCCTCAGATTTTTCTTTCAACAAATCCTAACCCCGGGTACCTGTGATTATGACCTTATTTGGAAACAGGATCTTTGCAGATGTAATCAAGATAAAGTTATTATGGTAGACCCTAATCCAATTTGACGGGTGTCTTTACAAGAGGTGAGAAGCACAAGGTTAGACACCATGTGAAGACAGAGACAGTCTCTGAAGGTGGAGTCAGAGATTGGAGTTACGCTGCCACAAACCAAGGAACACTTGGGGCTACCAGAAGCTGGAAGAGGCGAGGAAGAACCCTGGCCTAGGGGCTTCAGAGACATCATGGCCCTGCCAACACCTGGATTTCAAACTTATAGCTTGCTGCCTGTGACAGAATTTCTATTATTTTAAACCACCTGGCATGTGATTTGTAGTATAGATGGTCTCTGACTTATGATGGTTCAACTTACAATTTTATGATTTTCCGACTTTATGATGGTGTGAAAGTGATATACATTCAATAGAATATAAATAAATTACACAAGCTATTCAACTAGTCAGCCACACAATCACAAAGGTAAGCAACAGATATTCTAGAATGCAGTGTTCCTAGATTATTTTGCAGGCTATTACAAGCGTTTGGAGCAGGTGTGAAAATCATAGAGTGTACTACATACACCTAGATGTACAGCCTGCTACACACCTAGGCTATATGGTATGTAGTTTCTGTTGCTGTAAGTAATTGTAACACACAGTAAGCTTATTGTAACCCAATGCAGTAAACAATTATAACACAATGGTAAGGATTCATGTATCTAAACATGTCTAAACATAGAAAAGGGACAGTAAAAATATGGTATTATGATCTTATAGGACAACCATCATATACACAGTTCGCTGTTGACTAAAAAGGTATTATGCAGTGCATGACGATATCATTGCCCGGTGAGAAAAATAAGTTGCATAAATAGGCAATCCAAGAATACTAAGGGAAAAGAATTCCAAATTGATATTAGTGGCTAGATGAAAGACTGATAAACAAAAATGGTTTCCTAAATTTTACTATTAAGTGTTAAAATGTAGTTTGAGAAAGATACTGTTCATAGTAGCAACATAAATTTTAACATATGCAGGAATAGCCTTAGCAAGAAAGTTTAGCATTTCTATGAGTAAATGTATAAAACTCTGCTGAGAGGAATAAAGATCTACACTAAATGAAGACACCATGTGCTTGCTTGGGAAGAATGAATAATGTGAAGATATTACTTCTGCCCAAATAAATGTATATATTCATGTATTTTGATTCAAAAACTACAATTTTTTTGAGAATTGTAATGATGATTTTTATTCAGAAATAAAAGAATAATATTAAATATTTATTGAAATCAGAAGCCTGACCAGTGAAGTTAAAATGCAAACAATAAACTGATCAACTATTTGATATAAACATGGTAGAAAAAAGCTTCGTTCCCTTGTAAGATAAAGAGATTTTACATATTATCCAGAAAAGATGTAAAAATCAAAATGGGAACATAGGCAAAGGAAAAAAAAACCCACACAATTCATAGAAAAGATATACAAATAGCCAGTGAATACTGTGGTAAGCAGATAAGTATCCATTTAAAAATAATGACAAGGCCAGGCATAGTGGCTCACACTTATAGTCCTTCCATTGTGAGAAGTCGAGGTGGGAGGATCCCTTGAGGACTGGAGTTCAAGGCTGCAGTGAGCTATGATTGCACCACTGCACCAGCTCGAGCAACAAAGGAAGACCCTGTCTCTAAAAGTAAATAAATAAATAAGTAAATAGAAATATATGTTCTGACAATTAAGTTGGCATAGATTTTATTTTATTTCTTTTAAGTAAAAGAGTCAGTGTTGAAGGTTGGGAAAGTGCCTGGAAGAATAAACAAGTACAATCTTCCCAGAGAAAAATGTAGGCACATGAACCGGGATCCTTAAAAAGTATGATATCCTTGAACCCAGTGTACCATGTCTAGGAATTTACCTTAAGGGAAAAATGATGCCTAAACGTTCTGGTATATGGAAATAGATATAACTCAGTGGAATAGAATAGAGAATCCAGAAATAAACCCACATATTTCAATAGCTTTTTATCTGACAAAGGTCTTATATTTAAAAATATAATAAAGAACTCATCCAATTCAATAATAATTGAAGACAAACCAATGTCAAAAAATGGGAAAAATAATTGAGCCAAAGAAAATACATTTCACCAAAAATATACACATGGCCCATATGCTCATTATAAAGTGCTGCATCTCATTAGTCATCAGGGAAATGAGACTTCAAACCACATGAGCTAGCACTCCATACCCACTAGAAGGGATAAAAGGAAAAAGACTGGCAGTATCAAATGGTGGTAAAGACATGGATTAACTACAATTCCTGCACATTGTTGGTGGGAAAATAAAATGTAAAAAGCAACTTTGGAAGGCAATCTGGCAGTTTTGTATAACGTTAAAGATATACCTCTACTAAGACCCAGCAATTTTACTTGTAGGTATTTATCCAAGAGAAATGAGTATCTATGTCTAAACAAAGACTTTTACACAAGAATTTATAGAAGCTTTATTTGTAATAGTTCCAAACGGAAACACCCAAATGTCCAAATAATGAACCATCAAATATAGATGATTAAATAATGGATAATCAAATGGAAACTAATGGATAATTAAATTGAAAATAAAAATATTAAACCTAATAGATAAAAAAGTAATTGTAGAGAAAACATAAATAGGTAATTTCATATAATTAAATAGTACTCAGAATAAAGATAAAAACTGATAACATACAACAACATGAATGAATCTCAAAAAGATCTCAGAAAGTAAGAGTATATGTGATATAATTCCATTTATATGAAACTCTAGAATAGGCAAAACTCATCTATATGCAGATCAGTGGTTGCCTTTGACCAAGGGGTGGTGGTGACTACAAAGGGACTTGAGAGAACTTCTTGAGGACATGAAAAAGTTCTAAACTTTGATTCAGGTGGTGGTTATACATGTGTATACATTTGTCAAAACTTTTGAAAATTATTTAAATAATAAACCAAAATGGTTTATTATACTGTATGTAAATTATACCTTTTAGAAGCTTATTAAAAATTTGAAATAAATCATGCCCAGAATTTATGTACTAGTCTGTTAATTATAGCATTATTCATAGTGGTAAGAATATACATTTAATGGAAGTATTAAAAGATAATTTATATGGGTATCCATTAAAATTATGTAAGTAAAGAATATTTAGTAATGTGAAAAATAAAATACTCTTAAGTGGGGAAAAGTGATATACGTTTGTAAAAAATAGTTTATATACAGATTTAAAATTACTGGCAGGAAATACACAATTCATTAACTGGTTGTCTCAGGCTAATAAATTCTTGGTATTTCTTATTTTCTTCTTTGTACTTATCTCTGTTTCATTTTCTACATTAAACACACTTTTTTTTAAACTTGGAAAAATAATGCAATACGTTTGGGAAAAACAAAATAAAAATAATAAACTAATAGATAAATCATCACTAGAGAAAATATAAATGAAAAATAATAACATTTAATAAAAAGTTCAACATTACTACTAATTAAATAAGTACATAAACAACAGATACTTTTATGGTTAACAAATTAGCAAATATGAAATATATGAAAACAACAAATATTTTTTCAGAATGAAATACCTACTGCTTGAAAGGCTCTTTCACTTTGTTATGACAATACAAATTAGTAAAGCATTTCTGGAAAGCAATTTACAATATGCACAAAAAAACTTAAAGTTCTTCATTCTTTTGATGTAATAATTGCACTTCTGAAGCAGCCTTAGGAAATTTTTCCTCAATACCAATGGTGACAAATGCACAATGATGTTCACTACAATGTTATTTGTACTTTGATAAACGGCAAACAACCAAAATCTCTCAAATTTGAAGAAAATTTGTAAGTGACGTTAATACATTTACTTAAGAACTTATTATCCAGTATTTTTAAATGATATGGGTTTTAATAATATCGGGAATACTTGTTTCTATAATGTTAGGTTAAAATAGTTACAAAATTGCATATAAGGTACTATTTCAAGTATACTGTATATGAAAATGAATGGAAAAAAGTTAGAATGAATATCCTAAAGTATATATAGGTTATGACTGGGCAGAAAGGTTTCCATAATTTTCCCTTTATTTTTAATGCACTTCCCTATTTTGAAAATAGTCAATAATAAGCAGGTATAAATTTAATAACATCTTCCAGTAAGACTCAGGAACTAAAATATTCCCAGATGAAGGTGAACAGATTAAGGTCACTTGCTATTTAATGTAGAATCAGGGCCGGGAGTGGTGACTCAGGCCTGTAATCTCAGCACTTTGGGAGGTCAAGGCAGGAGGATCTTTTGAGCCCAGGAGTTCAAGGTCAGCCTGGGCAAGATGGCGAAACTTGTCTTTACAAAAAATTTACAAATTAGCTGGGTGTGGTGGTGCATGTCTGTGGTTCCAGCTACTTGGGAGATGGAGGCAAGAGGATTGCTTGAGTCAAGGAATTAGAGGGGGCAGTAAGCTATGATCATGCCACTGTACTCCAGCCTGGGAGACAAAGAGAGATTGCATCTCTAAAGTAAATAAAGAAAGAAAGAAAGTAGAATTATTTAGTCATCTAGTTTCTGGTGAAATTGAAAAGGGTAATGAATTTTGGGACTCAAAGTACTTTGATGCCTGAACAGTAAATAATTAGGCATTTAAGAAATTTAGTTTTCTATATTGGATGCCTAGCATACCTGGGACATGATGGTTAATAAATGCTCATTACACTAAATAGAATGAAAAAACTATTGAAAATGTATATGAATGTATGTATGTACATAAACATATATACATACATACACAACATAAAGCAATCTCCCCACTTGATCTATAATATGTAACAAAGTTTCAGCTATATATGTAGAGACAATTGGAATGAGTACAAACCCATTTTGCAGTTGTCAATAAAGTACAAATCTTAATCACTGGGGAGCAGAACAAATAGAAGTGTCTAGGGAAATGAAAGTGCTGCCCTATAGCCCAGGGAGAAAAGAGCAAAGAGGAAGACTTTTTTCCTCCCTTATCCAATCACGGCTGACCCCAGGGTAGAGCTGTGAAAACAGAGAAAATAAAGAAACAATGCAATCTAGATTACCAGTCTATGCCTCGTGAATAATTCATTAAGAATCATCCTTAATAGAGTAGGGGGAGAAGGTAAGACATTTCCCTCTGACTTCCTGTGCTACTCTCTGTGAAAGCAGCATCTGGTACACGGGATGGTAGAGATGGCCTAGAGGCAGGGGTGAGACTCGAAGAATAGGGTTAAAGAAGCAAGTAGGTTAATGCAG
Organism: Macaca fascicularis; assembly: GCF_037993035.2. Taxonomy (NCBI): domain Eukaryota; kingdom Metazoa; phylum Chordata; class Mammalia; order Primates; family Cercopithecidae; genus Macaca; species Macaca fascicularis. The sequence continues at coordinate 34,103,149 of NC_088386.1, forward strand.
GTAGCCTAAGGCGGACATGGGAGTGAGGGCAGGCCTTGCTGGGCCAGGCTTCTGAGAAGGATGGATGCTAGCACAAGGGGCACATTTTCTGCAGGGATTAGGCTGAGTCAGAGCTTTGGGTGAGAACTTTCCTACTTGATCCCAGCCAGTTTCCTGCTGGGCTGCAAAGCATCAGCTGTGAAAACATATTCACGCATATTTTCTTGTTAACAGCAATCTTTAATTCAAAAGATCTAAAGTAAATCTATTTTGGCTGCAGGACGCCAAAATAGATTAGGATATAAGTCGAGGTTTGTGTGTTAAGATGCCTTCCTCAATGCACGTTCAATGTAATAATAAAACATTGTTCCACTCAGGTGCTGAATACATCCTTGTGCTGGGCTGTGCTGTTTGAGGGCGTCACCAAATTCTGTTTTCCTATTTCCCAGTAAGCCATGTAAGGCAAGTGATAATATCCTCATTTTGCAGATGAGAGATCAGGGCACAGAGAGTTTAAGCAACTAATCCAAGTCCCTGAGCAAGTGAACCCTGGAAAATAAACAGAGCCCAAGTCCCTTTATTACCCCTACAGTGATGCATCTAATAGCCCATTTTAATCCAGCATTCAAACCATTTTTAACATTATCTACAGCTTTTCCTTTAATTGAATAGGCTGTATAATAACCAAGCCTTTAGGAAAATGCATATTTAGCACTATAAACATTTAAAAAATAAACTTTAACAATTCAACAATCTTTTCACCTATCGACATCTGGTTTTGAAAATTTCCACTGTGCTGAAACAGTTTATGATATTACTAACAATTACTACTGGGTATCAAGAAGCCACATAAATATTTAATGATACCACTAATTTCTGAAAGGAAAAAAGAATTTTCACATTAGGTTTAAATGAATATCGAATTTATTTCCCCATATTTTGCACTGATATTTAATTTGAGGTTCTTGAATTGAGGCCTCATGTCTGTGATTGATGAGAATTTGTCATGGCTCTTTAGGCCTCTCTGTTCACTTTTAAATATGGGCTTCCCTCCCCGTCGTGCAAGACATAAAAATGGGAATGTCCAACTCCATCAGACCAGCACCTGCTGACCATCCGTCTGTTGGACTTCTTAGTTAATGTCCTCCCTCCTGCTTGTTTCTTGGATGCCTGAGAGATTTCGCTTTACATTTGCTAACACTGGTTCATTAAAATACTAATTTTAAACTGTAATTATCTGTTGGTTCATATCGGTGGTTGAACCACAGTGGCACTGATATCTTCTAACTGCAGGAGAATTTCACATCTGTTCTCATCCCCAGGAGTCTTGAGCAAGACGTGGTGCTGGAAAGGAGGCAGTTTGAAATAGATGTAGAGAACAGCATTTTAAGAAAAGCGACAAAGGCAGGCAGGAAGAATTATAAATATGGTAAATAGACTCAATTGTAAAACTATTCATGATAATACGTTCTGGGGAAAAAAGCAAAAGCAATCAAATAGGAAGTATGCCAGGTAATAGTGCTGTTTTCAGGTTGGGAGGATCTTAACTGTGCAGTAGCTCATCTAATTCTAGGAGTGTTTGCAATCTGCTGGCCCACGTGGGTGACAAGTGGGGTGGGGTGGGCTATACCTTGTTTTATGATAAAGGTCAAGGATGTCTTTAGCCTGGAGTGGTATCAGCCAGCCTAGGGAATGCCCACTGATTGGCAGGACTGAGTGCAGTTCTCAGATGTAAGCCATAAATAAGTGAGAAGAAAATCAAAAAGCAAACTGAGAAAAACAGAGTGGGCTTTAGAAAAGAAATAGGAATACAAAGATGGATAGAAAGGAAGAAGAAAGCAAGGGGGAGAAAACACACACCCTGGGGAGGAGCAGCCATATTTTTTGAGCACCAGCTACACACAAGGTACTGTAGAAGGAAGGATAAAAAGAAGGGCTGTTTACTGAGGTTTTTTGTGTGCTCGGTGATTTGCGTCTTTGGGTCAGGTGGATATCACCTGCAGCGTGCAGACGAGGAGAATGCGGCTTGGAGGGATCAGATTCTGACTCTGAGACCCTGGTTGTCTAATTACTTACTCTATGTCTTTTTCATTATATAATGTTGCTTTTTAATATTTCAGAGAGATGCAGAAATGAATAAGACACACATCCTTCCTTCAAAGAGCTCAAGGTCTTTAGCACAAATCATAATGCAGTGTCATCCATATGCTACAGAAATTTGCCTCATTCAACTGGGGCTCTGGCCTGCATACAGAATCTGCACGTTGGTAGGTGGGGAGACTCTCTAGATAACATTTTATTTCCAGGTGAACGCCACCTGCACAGGCAGTTGAGTTTCACAAGGAGCAGGCCCTGCCGCTGCCTATCATAGGAGAGGTCGGCTACTCCAGTTTAAGGCAAAGCTAGTGTGGAGGAACACTGGGAGAATTCGCTGCAACACCGAGGCCACTTTATCGTTTTCCAGACACTGTTTCTTTTTATTTCCTTCCCCTTCCTTTATTTCCTTTTTCCCCCCTTTTCTTCTTTCTTTCTCTCTTTCCTTCTTTCTTTCTCTCTTTCCTTCTTTCTTTCTTACAGGGTCTCTCTCTGTCTCCCAGGCTGGCGTGCAGTGGCACAATGATAGCTCACTGTAATCTCAAACTCCTGGATGCAAGTGTTCCTCCTGCCTCAGGCTTCTGGAGGAGCTGGATCTACAGGCACATGCCACCACCCCTAGCTAAATATATAAATTTTTTTGTAGAAACAGGGAGCCTTGCTATTTTGTCCAGGCTAGTCTTGAACTCTTGGCCCAAATGATCCTCTCACCTTGGCTTCCCAAAGTGCTGGGATTTCAGGCATGAGTAAAACCATCTGGCCTGTTTCTTTTTCTGTTAGTGTGTTCCATACTTAGGTCCTGACTTAAATAAAACTATAAATTTGTCCCACAGCTTCTTCTCACCTCATGGCTTCCACCCTTACCCAACCACTACCAGAAGAAAATACAAAAAATTCAAAATTTTTCTTGAGTTACCTTCCCACCCTCCCATCCCCCACAACAATAAGCTGCATAAATTAACTTGAGGAGAAAAAAATGATAGAAACAGAGCAACAAATGAAGCCAGAGGGACTGACTATTTCTTTGACAGAGAATGTTCAATGCTTCAAATACAGTACGAAATGTTGCTGCCTCTGTCTACACTGGATGTGAGAACTAAATTGCCAGGTGCTAAGAACAACAACAAAAAGTGAAAGATTTTTAAATCTTTGAGCAGACAAATAAGCTTTAACAATGGCCAAAGCAAAGAGAAGATAGGGAAGTTTAGGAAGAAGGAAGGGCAAAAGAACTTCTCTATTCTGAGTGTAGAAGGAGGTAAAGCAAATGAATGCTAAATCAAACTTGATGAGAACTAAATCAAAGGATGTTCCATTGACAAATTAATTTGGAAATCATTTAAGAAAAATTGTGCTTTGGCGTTTATTTATGTCTGCTGGAGTGAACGGGCCATGTTCTCTCCCCTGTATTAAATAGCAAGTATTTCACTCAGGAACTTTAAGTCCATTTTTCTTATATATCGTCAGGACTCAGTGACTGAACTGTTAATAATTCCGCTAATTGAGTAAAATCTAACGCTTCGAGTGTTGAAACAGGGAAATAAAAATTCAAGATTACCTGTAGATATGGGATACATAATATTTAATACTTCAGAGATCATCAGTAAAAGAAAATATTAAAGCCATACATACCCTCTGAGAGTCTAACTAATGAACGTCTCCCAGCTGTTGTTGAAAAATCAGCAGCAGCATCAGTACCAATTTCAAGACAAAGCACAGCTGACAGATGTTTGAAGGGATAAATCAGGCTGTACAAGCATTAAAATAATAAGTCCCCAGGGCCTTCTAAAGGCAGAGGTGCCACAGCAAACTATTTCCAGCCACTTGAGTACAAGTGAAAGATGTGTCCTGGGGGTCATTATCCAGCAACCCAGTAGGCATCGGAGAGGCTGACATGACTAAAACCTAGCACAGGTTCTAACCACACTGAGCTTTAAGTAAGGACAGTTTTTACTGTTACTTCTATGTTTTAAGGGAGTCTCAAGGATTCTAATTCAGTTGCAATGTTTGGGACATAATGTGACTAAATGTGAACTTGGCCAATAAAATGAAACATAACAACATTCTGCATGTACATGTTAACCTACGCTTAGCATGTAATACAGTTATTACTAAAATGTATGATAAATAACCTAACTGAGAAACAGGCACTTATTGAGAACCCATTATGTGTCTACTCCTGTTTATCCTTGAGCAAGGCAGGTTAGGGGGGATCTTATTTAACATAAGAGGTTAGTCCTCTTTCCAAACTTAGGCAACCCCTGACATTCACAGGCCTTTCCTACACCACCAGCCTGGACATGACTTTATTACATCACTTGCTAAATTACATTGTAATGATTTGAATGTATGTGAATTGCATTCCCTTGCGCATACCCAAATGTGAACCTATTGAGGGCAAACCCCAGATCTGAGTCAGCTTTTGTCTCACAAACCCTTGACAATGCCTGGGATACAGGGTATTTGATAAACGTCTAGCCTTTTCCTATGTGCTTTGGGAGCACCTGAACTACATGTCAGTGTTCCCAACCAAACTGTGTCCTCAGGCTATTAAAGTATAAAATACAAATAGATATATAAGAAGTTCTATGGAAGGTAATGACTGACAAGTAACCCAGGCTCTGTAAGCCAGAGGCTGGCCACTCCAGCTTTGTGTTAGAATCACTGCCCCTTAAAGAAGCACAATCTACAATCTACAATCTATCAGCAGTTCAAGATAGATACTTCTGTGTTTGGAAACTTTTAGAGCAAGCTGATATTAGAACACTATTTAAACATGTGATTGTGCATGTTATAAAAACATCAGATTGGCACCTAAACAACAGCTGGTTATTTATACAGGCAGTTTGAGAAGCACAGTCCTAGAAAGCTTATGCCATCTCAGACCAATTAAATCAGAAGAAGGGGAATTGGGAGCTTGCATATCTTCAAGGTATTTAGCTCCTTTAGAAGACTCTACTGTAGTGATATTTTAGGGGTTTCTTTTTTGCTGCTTTTAGAGACGGTCTTGCTCTCTCACCAAGGCTGCAGTGCAGTGGCACAATCATGTCTCGCTGCGGCCTGAACTCCTCGGCTCAAGTGATCCTCTCGCATGAGCCTCTTAGGTAGCTGGGACTACAGGTGTGCACCACCACGCCCAGCTAATTTTTTTTTTTTTTTGAGATGGAGTTTCATTCTTATCACCCAGGCTGGAGTGCAATGGCAAAATCTTGGCTCACTGCAACCTCTGCCTCCTGGGTTCAAGTGATTCTCCTGCCTCAGCTTCCCAAGTGGCTGAGATTACAGGTGTCCACCACTATGCCCAGTTAATTTTTGAATTTTTTTAGTAGAGACAGGATTTCACCATGTTGGTCAGGCTGGTCTCGAACTCCTGACCTTAGGTGATCTGCCTGCCTCAGCGTCCCAAAGTGTTGGGATAACAGGTGGGAGCCACCACACTCAGTCTTTTTTAAAAAAATTGTAGAGATGGAGTCTCGATATGTTGCTCAGGCTGGTCTCCAACTCCTGGCCTCAAGCGGTCTTCCCATCACGGCCTCTCAAAGTGTTGAGATTACAGGCATGAGCCACCATGCCTGCCCAATAATATTATTAACCATAAACATTAAAAAGATCCTTTTTTCCTTCTTGATTTGAGATATGGAATTCTCATATTAAATATACATATATTTTAAGTCATGTCTGAGACATTTTGAGACAATAAATACTCATTCTTTAAAAAAAGAAAGCTTTTTATAGTAAAGATGAAACAATAACATGTAGTACTATGCTTATTTTGGCAGTCTAAAGACCCGGACTGTTTTCTGTCTAATCTCTCTTAGTAGATTTTGCTCAACAATGGATTTTGGTGCTGCCATTACAATTTGAGGAAAGTTCCCATTATCTAATTGTATTCGCTGAATTTATTCTACACTATCACTGCCAAGTTGGTCATCCTATCTGTCTTTGAACGTGGTGTGACAGGGAGCTATCTCCCCAGGGAACCTATCTCATCTTTAAATTCTCTATTAAAATTCTTGCTTCTACTGAACTAAAATCTGTCTGCCTAGAACTTTATTCAGGTGTCCTAGTTCTTTCTCTCTCTTTCTAGAGTCTTACGGAACAAGCTCAGTAATTCTTCCATAAAAATCAACATTGATATAGCTGAGGATGTTTGTATCACTGAGTAAGCCCCTCTTCAGACCAAATGCCTCCACTTTTTAATCAAAAACTGTTCTTCAATTCTCATAACCATCCTGGTGACTTCAATCTGATTGTGATCCTGTTCCTTCATATTCCCCATAAAAACACAATACAATCAATGAATTCCAGAAACATTTATGAAATCCTCACAATGTGAGAAAGATGCAAAGTGGAAAACTAGGATTTCTGCTCTATATGTGTTTACAGTTTTATGTATCAGAGTGTTTTAAGGGAAAACAATCTATGCCTGTGGTCTGACCATTACAGAACACACTATGTCTGTTAATAAAAAAAATAACAAGTATTTACTAAGAATTTTCTCGTGCCATAGACTCTGCTATCTCATTTAGACCTCACAGCAACCCTGAGAGGCAGGTATCTTATTTTACTTATATTATTTTACTATCCTTATTTTACAGCTGAGGGAACTGATGCTTAAGGAATTAAGTTGGCAGTATAAGCAAAAAAGTAGCAGAGCTACTGTAGTCTATATTAAATGACATGCTCTAGAAAAGTTAAGAAGTTGTTTAAGGATGTTAACCAATTGGCCAAATTAACCAACGTTCTCCATTGGATCTTGCTGATGCCCAAGTATTCTGAATGCACACAGCTGGCGGGCTTTCCTCTAGAATCTATCCAATTCTTTTGAATTTTACGTGAGACAGCTGTTTGTCCCCATCCTGTTTATGCCAGTTATATTTGTCATTTTAATTATGTAACTTAATAAAGTATTAGGCTGATGAATATGAATGAGAAAAAAGTTGTCCTTTATATGAAAATTAAGGCCAGGTGTGGTGGTTCACGCCTGTAATCCCAGCACTTTTGGAGGCCAAAGTGGGAAGACTGCTTGAAGTCAGGAGTTTGAGACCAGCTGGGCAACATAGCAAGACTTCATTTTTTTTTTTTTTTTTTTTTTTAAGTAGCCAGGTGTGGTAGCATGAGCCTGAAGTCCCAGATACTCAGGAGGCTGAGGGTGGAGGATCACTTGAGCCCAGGTGGTTGAGGTTATAGTGAGCTATGATTGCACCATTGCATTCCAGCCTAGGTGACACAGTGAGAGCCTGTCTCTAAAATAAACTAAAATAAAGAAAAAAAAGTTAAGGCGAATGCTTAGAGAAACTTGTTGCGTATGGGTCTTTTAAAAAATTGCAGTTCAATAAGTGAGAGCAAGAAAACTATTAAAAGATAAAAGGAAAAATGTAAAAATTCTAGAAAGATTTAGATTGATTGGAAGATGTTTTTAAGTACTTGCCCCATGACAAAAAAGAAGAAGAAGAAGAAGAAGAAGAAGAAGAAGAAGAAGAAGAAGAAGAAGAAGAAGAAGAAGAAGAAGAGGAGGAGGAAGTAGTAACAGCTAGGAATCTTCTTAGATGATTCAATATGGGTGAGTTTTATTTAAATGACAAACTTCAGTCAGGGGATTCATATTCCGAAGGACGATATTCCACATATTGTTATAACCAATCAGAATAGACATCAAACAAATGAGAACAAAGGCCAGCCACAAACTCCAGATATGGCCATACCAATGTGTACTTGATACACCCTCAAAGGAAAAGGTTTGATCCTACATCAAATAATTTGTGAAAGAATGAACCTTCAGCATTTAAATTTAAAAGTTTCATGTATGTTGGATATTTTTATGAATCATTTGTGGCCTGATCTGGGGGGAGAAAAGCTTCTACTACACTATGAGTTGGAGCTGGGATCTAAAACTGGATTGTCTGACCCCAAAGAGCATTTGCTTGACATCTGTGTGTACTGCCTCCAAATGCTTTATGCTATCACTTTCCTCTTACTAAATACCACAGTCTATTAATACAGTCTAGGGTTGCATAAGCATTCTGGGAAGCTTATGCACATTTGGAAAGCTTTTGCCATATTGATGACTCACAACTTTAGTTTATTTTCAACTAAAACTTTTCCATACTTGCTAACCATATATCCTTTATCCTCTGGTGGTGGTGTTCTTTTTGTATCCAAGTGCCAGGTCTTAAAATTATCCCTTGTGACTTTCTTCTCTGTGGATTTGGCCCATCATTCTAGCCTGCTGAGATCCTTTTGAATCCTGTCAGGTCCCTCTCTCTCTAAGCCTCATGTCATTAGCTAATTTAATAAGTAAGACTTGTGTCTGCCTTTTTAAAATCTGACCTTGTCAGAAGACTCCCCGGACAGTCAAGCTGATTACTACAGATACTACCTCCATTTCTCTCTTACTGAAATAATTTGTGATGGCAGTCACAAATCTGACTGTCCCAAGATACCAGGGCTGTCTCCTCTTAAAAAGCCTCATGTGTGTTACTGTGCTTATCTTGTCCATAACTGCACTTATCCTACTACACAGGGTATTTAATAAATGTGTTTAAATCACAGAATTTCATTGTTTTTCTGGCATGAGACAACAGGAAAGCCTATCTGGAAAACAACAAAATCAACAAGACAAGCTGCTACTTTCCTCAGCCATCACACACGCTACCCACTTCACAACCATCTCCCCGGACATGAACTTGAACTTGAGAGAAGACTGGGCATCGATGAATTAAGATGTTTTAGAAAGTATCTGAACATACAATTGAGCTGGCACTATTTTGTATATCAGGATTTGAATATTGCAAAAGATTGTACTGATTGCCTAAATCTAAAAATACTTTCATTAATGGAAGAAGATGTAATGTGATTTAATATGCAAATTAATGCTGCATTCACTGAAAACTATTAAACCAGTTCATTTAGCAATTTGAATGAACATTGCTAATACATTTCCAGAGTTTTCTTTTTCCTCTACAACCATACTGAAGACTCTTGAAAGACAACAACTGTCTTTTAGTTCTGGATACTCTATATAGCAGTCTAGAAATAGGCCAAGCTAATGTGAGGTATAGTGCTTATTATTCTTTGAATGTTGTTCTAAATTAAGGAGACAAGTTGCAGAAAAGTTAACTACTGTGAACTGGAAAACCTTCAATTAAGTAGTTGGATTCCAACCTCTCCTTGACTCACAGGCTGGAGGACATTTATCAAAGCATAGGGACATCGGGACTGAAAGCAAGGGCTGATTTAGATAACAAAAGCTCTGATTCACTCTCTCCATGTTGACAAAATATACTCTATACCCACAAACTTAAGCTGTGTCCATGCACACACAAACCAATCTGAAACAAAAACAAGTGAGCATTTAAATTTAGACCAATTATGACAGCAAAAGCTGTGTTCTTTGGCATTCTACCAAACAAAAAGCTTCAGAAACCAGCACTTCAAATACTCCCCTGGTCCACACATGTATTCTAGCAGCAGGGACTGGCAGTGGAGGTAATTCCAATCAACGAGGAAGCTATTCAGGTCCCACAAGGCTGACTCTGAGAGTCGCTGGGGGATGCTGGGGTGCTGGCTCCACTCGTGATGGCACAGCAGCCCCTTCCATCCTCTCAGGGACACAGGGGCAGCTGCCCAAGAGAGGCTCACACTGCACTTTCTCTCCCATCCTAAATCCTACAGCAGCCTTCACAGTTTCTCTTTTTATAATTTTATTTTATTTTGGTGAAATAGAGATAATAAAATTTGTCATCTTAACCATCATTAACAGACTTTATTTTTTAGAGCAGTTTTGAGTTCACAGCAAAATTAAGCAGCCAGGTACAGAGATTTCCCATATACCTCTGTTCCCCTCCCCACCCACAGTTGCCCCATTACCACCATTCCCCCACCAGTGTGGTTTATTTGTTGCAATCAATCCTGCATTGACACATAACTACCACCTAACGTCCATGTTTATATTAGGGTTCACTCTTGCTGAACCCTGTGGGTTTTGACAAATGTATAATGACATGTATCCACCATTATAGTAGCATACAGAATAGTTTCACTGCCGTAAAAATCCACTGCGCTTTGCCTATTCATCCCATCCTCTCCCCAACCCCTGATTCTTTTACTATCTCCCTAGTTTCACCTTGCCCAGAATATCATCTAATTGGAATCAGTAAGTAGCCTTTTCAGATCAGTATCTTAGTATTGCACTTAGTATTGTACATTGAAAGTTTCTTTTCATGGTTTTATCACTTCTTTCACCTGCTGAATAACATTTCATTGCCTGGATTTACCACAATTTATTTATCCATTCACCTACTGAAGGATATCTTGGTTGCTTCCAAATGTTAACCCCTTTTATGTGTGCAATTCAGTGGCATTAGTTGCATTCACAATATTGTGCAACCATCACAACTGTCTACTTCTCAAACTTTTCCATCACTTCAAAAAGGAACTCTGTTAACCATTAAGCAATAACTCCCATTCTTCCTAGTCCCTGGTGACTTACTTTCTGTCTCTATGAATTTACTTATTATTGATATTTCATATTAGTGGAATCATACAATATTTGTCCTTTTGTGTCTGGCTTGTATCACTTAGTATAATGCTTTCAGGTTTGTCCATGCTGTAAATATATCAGAACTCTATTCCTTTTTATGAATAAATAACATTTAATTGTGTGTATGTAACACGTTTTGTTTATCCATCATCTCTTGACGAATACTTGGCTTTTTCCCACCTTTGGCAACAGTGAATAATGCTGCAATGATGATTGGTATAAAAGTATTTGCTTGAGTCCCTGTTTTCAGTTCTTTGGGGTATATATCAGGAGAGGAATTGTTGAGTTCGATGGTAATTCTATGTTTAGCTTTTAGAGAAACTGCCAAACTTTTTTTCAGCAACTCCACTATTTTACATTCCCACCAACACCACACAAGGGTTCCAATTTGTAGCTTCTCTTAAAACCAGAGTAGTTAGTTCAAATGAGGGCTATCTTGAAGTTACCTGGCCTATTGATTAGCTGGTATCCTTCCTCCACCCGAGACTCTATGAGATAAATTTTACTATAAGCTATTATAATTTATCACTCTCAGGCCCACAGTTCTCCATTAATTTCCCTCACTAAGGCTTCTGTTTCTATGCCCTGGGCCTCATTACTCTCCTATCATACCCTTGATTCACTTGCCCTCTGTTTTCCACCCTGCTGAAGCAGTCCAACACACCTCTGACTCCCTAGCTCATCTAAATCTCCTAGGCCAAACACTTTACCCAAGCTGGCTTCCCCGACTTCCTCAGTCTCTGCCTGACCTTCCTTGGGTCACTCAGCATCCTCCCTGCTCCTTGGTTCAGTTATCTTGCTGCCATCTTCCTGGAGCCGGATCCCCACTTAAAATGAGGTGGGATGCTCCTTTTGACTCTCATATTGCAAAATGTTATCACTGCACAATTCTATTTAAAAATCTTACCCAGAGAAGGAAAGCTCACTAATTAATGGAAATTTAATGAAATTTCCTTCCCCCCCTTTTTGTTTTTATCACTTTTCTTTTTTTTTCTTTTCTTTTCTTTTTTTTCTTTTTTTTTTTTTTTGAGATGGAGTCTCGCTCTGTCACGTAGGCTGGAGTGCAATGGCGTGATCTCAGCTCACTGCAACCTCCACCTCCCAAGTTCAAGCGATTCTCCTGCCTCAGCCTCCGGAGTAGCTGGGATTACAGGCGCCCACCACCATGCCCAGCTAATTTTTGTATTTTTAGTAGAGAAAGGGTTTCACCATGTTAGTCAGGCTGGTCTTGAACTCCTGACCTCAAGCAATCCACCCACCTCAGCCTTTCAAAGTGCTGGGATTACAGGCGTGAGCCACTGCGCCCAGCCCCTGTCGCTCTTATACCTTCCTTTCATTCATTCATTTGCCTCCATCCTACTTGATGCCTTGGCTATCTCATGACAACAGCTTGCAAACCTGTATCTGCCTCTAAATTGTACTTGAATTGAATCCATCTTTGGTTGCAATATCATATATAGTGCAGATTCTTTTACTCAAACCTATCAATTGTTCTTTAGTTCCTACTCAATGATTCAGAAGGATGATTCTAGCAGTTCAGGCCTCTCACAAAAGCCCAGTTCACCTTTTCCATGATATCTCCTAACGGACATCTCCCCTCCAGCTCCCGACTGCCCATGCTGGTCACATCCCTTTGTGTCTGGGTCATGACGTGGCCATTGTGGTTTCCATTTACACTATTCTTTGCATAATGAACTTCTACATTTTGTTCAAGGATAGTGTTTCCATGATCACTCTAGCTAGAAGTAAAATGAACATCCTCTGCTGGTCTGGTACAGTTTGTACCATTTGGCTTATGTTTAGTTTGATCTAAAGAGCAACCAGTTAGCTTGGGGTATCACTAGAAGAGGGCAGATGACTGACTGTCAAATGGTCTCATAGCAGGGCACCCTGGGACATTCGCCAAGTCCAGTATTTGATTCTCAGCTTAGTAGGATGAGGCAAATAACTTTGAGCAGCACATCCTGGGCAGAATTGCTTTTCAGGAATAGATACACATCACATCAACTCATGGAACTGATGTGTGTGTGTGCATGCACATCGCAGAATGCCACTAAATTAATTAATTTACAGTGACAGGTAGAACCATCATGGATGGAAGTCTGTGCATCACATGAGTAAAAGAGTCTCTCCCCAATGGATAGGCCTAAACTAGAAGCCAATTTAGAACCAGAAGTTTTAGTGAGTGTGGAATCAAAACAAACTGCTGGCTTGGTGAGTCAAAACAGGAATTTCTCTGTCATAGAGGCTGAACTACTCATAATCTTAGGCCAAAGTTCATTTCGTGTTTCTGGACTTCAGAGTTCTCTCCTCTCTGGGTTGACCACATGTTGACTCAGTTTTACTCAGAATGGCCAACAATACAATCATCACAGCATTGCCCCCTACCTTGGGATACTAAGGAGCCCTCAAGTGCAGTTGTGCTTTCCCCAAATTCTGTGGGAGCACAGTATCTTTGCTTTATCCCCTGACCAAATTCAACCACTGTAAACAGGTCTAAGTATACCTGCTAGATTTAACTCCCAGAAGGCGATCTTTCCCCTCACCCCCTTCCTATATTCTTGAGAGTTACTGTATTGTTCCCCCAAGCATTGGCTACTGTGCCTCTGACCACAAACTCCACTGCACTATAAACACTTGGATTCAGCTCTTATTTTCACATGTGAATGGAAAACTCCATGAAGACTAGACCAAGGCCTTATACGATAGTCTATGCCACACATGGCCTAGCACACAGCAGGTGTTCGGCCAATATTGTTGAGAAAAGGAGCAAACAGGGGCTGTGTTAGTAAATACTTGTGATAAATTCCTTCCAATTCTTCCTTGTCTCAGCTATATCTAACACTGGTGATGGTCTTCACACAATTTTAAGTGTTGGTTATTCAAGAAAATCTTCTGAATGAAGAAACAAACTTAATTATCCAAAGCTTCTAGGCCTTCAGTAATTGACTACAGAGAAACAGTCCTTGCTAAGTCCCAATGGGCCTCCTTGTGGGAGAAGCCTGGATTGAGAGGCCATTCAGGATCTGCTTCCCCCCTGCCAGTGGCTCTTCTGACATGGATCTGTGACTGGACTCTTGCCAGCTGCCCTTTGGATTTGGGTCTGACCTCCTTTGATTCAAGCACTGAGCCTCAGCAGTCACAGGACAGCATGCTGAATTTTCTGGGAGGATTTGTTGTTGACCCAAATGGTCTGAAGAGGGACCTTTGTACACTGGGAGTGACAGATTATTTGTTCCCCCAGCCATCTTTAGAAGCTTCCAAAGGAAGGGAGACAAGATAAAAGACCAGTGAACTTGGCTCAGAGCTTTGCTGTGTGGTGTTGGGTTATCCAGTATGCTCAGGATTCATCTCCTGATTTCAGTGAAGCAAATAAAGTGAATATAGGAAAGGAAAACACGATATATGCAAAACCCTTTCTGAAGCTGGCTTTTTAACAGCACTTAAAGTCAACTGTAGAAAAACGTTGTGTGCGTGTGTGTGTGTGTTTTAATTGCAAATTGGTGTGCAAAATCTCTATTTGCTCAGGATCTCATGAGACTATATCATGACGTGTGTTCTGTGATGAGGCCATGGGACCAGGCAATAGAACTGAGACAGGACAGCAGTGACATAGGGGAGCTTCTCCAGCGTTTTGTTTTGCACCAAGTCACAATGTACTTATCAGGGGGAATCCAATGTGTTTCTTATCAAACCTTTCTATTTTCAGCGTAAATTACTGAACAATCCTCCAGATACTCATTTTTACCTCCTTGCTAGATAAATATTAGTTCCTGTTGGCACATTCCTATTCAGTGCACCACTCACAAGTTATGTAAACAAACAAACAAACCAAAAAGCTAAAAAAATTTTTTTTTCACTACAACTAATAAAACAAAACACACCAGAAAAAAATCAGCAAGAAGAGCTTCTTTTTTTTTCTTACCGTCATAAAAGTGTAGCAGTTTAAATATATGCTCTAATACAATAAATCACCCATTTGTACAGTTATTATTGGTTATATCAGGTCTCAAAATTCATACTAGAATAAATTAAATTTATTTTCTATCTCTGCTTCTCTCTTGCTGTAGGTATGTGTGTACACAGGGGCAGAGGGCGTGGCATGCTAAGCAAAAGAGCAAATAATATCTCAGCATAAGATCCCTACAAGTAGGTATATTTTTGTATTATTGGCTCCCTATTTAAAAAATATTTGTATTTTCATTAATTCCACAAAAATTTATTAAGCTCCTGTCCTATATCCCACTTAACAGTAGATATATCTTTTTAAGCTAAATTTCATATCCTGAATATCTTTGAATTACTAGAAATGGGGTAACTTTTCTATTAATTAGAAGAATTCCAATTTCCACACCTTAGGAAGAACCTTAAAGTCTTTTTAAAGGTTATATTCAATGAGTGACTGCTGGACTCCTCTATCTAACACAGAGGCAAGAAGCAGGCTGTGTTCACTTCCCTACAAATTGGAAATAACACACATTTCTGTTACTGGTCAGATAAAAAAAAAAAAATGAGGTACTGAAGATCCAAGTCCACCTTCTGGGATAATGGTGCTAATTTCATTGAGTTACTTTGCTCCACTATGTCCTTATACCAAATTATCTAATTTGTTTCAATGGATTCATGCAAAAGAACACAAGAACAAAAGTCTGGTGCCTGAAAGAAATTATACTATGTACCTAAACAACTTGAATTTATGTCAAATAATATAACATATGATGGCATAATATGTGTATATGTATTTTCCAGAACTGATGAATGACATTAATGTACAGATGATAACTCAGCAAGAATGACTAAGAGAATTTCATGAGTAGACGCATTATCGTAAAATTCCTGAACATCAATGGGAAAGTGGAAAAGTAAAACTTAGAAGTGAAATTTAAAGCAAAATATGGGTTAATCATGAGTGATGGATGCACTGGTGTTCTATCAACTCTAGGTACTCTCATCCGAGCATGCTGAAAAGAATTCTATTTCATTGTAGATTCACTACAGTCACTTTGTTTTTTACTTGAATCCCTGTATATTTACTCTAATTGACTATAAGCTAATAGCTCTTTTGGTAAAACATTTGTTATCTATTAAGTGAGTTTAGAGTTTGATTTTTCACTATGAACTCAATATTTAAAAAGCAGAGATTATTTTATACTGGACACATACAACTATTTAGTTCAGTTATTTAGAGAAGAGTTTCTCAACCTTGGCTGCAACTTACAATTATTTGGGAGGAATTTTTTGAGCCCTTCCTCTAGATTTAATTCATCATAATGTATGTCCATACATCAGATTTTTAAATAAATGTATTGAATATAACAAACATTGCAATAGCAGGGCGAATTATAACACAGTGAACATAACCCTGCTTACCAGGGTAGATAAACCGGAGTTTGTTTACCAAGTGCTTTCTCCTCTGAATTGGAGGGGAGAACACCTCTGTGTCACTGGTCGGGCATGTGGACAGATAGGTTTCCCAGGACGACACACTGATGAGAAGCAGACAGGAGGCTGGGAAACCTTACAGTAGCCAAAGAAGGAGATCCTTATTCTGGTGGTAGAGGGTTTTCCTGTTTCTACTTCTAGACAAAGCTGTTTCCTTTATATTTTCCCTCTAGAGGTCTAGAGTCATTAAATCTCCATTTCTTTTCCCTCCCAGGTCCAGGATGTTTACTAGAATTCCTTCCCAGTCTCATCAGCCACCTCTTCAACAGAGAACAGGTCTTGAATTTTATACCAAGGGCAGGAACTCTCCATGCTACCTATGCGGTAGCCTCTGTGTCCTGGGGTGGGGTGAGGGCTAGGGAAATAGCTGGACCAGCCATTCTAAAGTTAATTCTTACATATCTTGGCATTTGACTGATGATCTACTTTTGTCTTTGTCCTTGTTGACTTTGTACTTTGAGTTTCTTTGGAAGTTGAGAAAAACTGCTATTATCTCTAGTGTTTCTGGTTTTAGTTTTTCTTATTCTGATTTCTCTCTCCAAAATTTCCTTACACTTCATGGCATACCTAATTCCATTTTTTAAAATAGCAACATTATGTTGCATTATCTTTAGATGGATATATCTTTTTATTATTTCTTGAAACCATGATGTTATGGTCTGCATGTTCACATCCCCCTAAAATGGATGATAGTAGGAGATGGGGCCTCAGGGAGGAAACTAAGTTTAGATGAGGGCGTGAAGGTGGAGTTCCAAGGGTGAAACCAGTGCTTTTATAAAAAAAGAGAAAGACTAGAGCTCCCTCTCTCTGCAATGTGAGGATTCATTGAGAACACGGCCATCTGCAAAGCAGGAAGAATACTCTCATCAGACACTGAATCTGCTGGCACCTTGATCTCGAACTTTCCAATCTCCAGAACTGTGAGCAATAAACATCTGTTGTTTAAGCTGCCCACGTTGTGGTATTGTTGTTACAGCAGCCTGAGATGACTAAGACAACAGGTATTCGGTGCTTTTCTAGATACCTATCCATGTTATCCTGAATAGCCCCTTATGATCGGTTCCACCAAATTGACTGACGTAGCTATTGTTTCTGCTCATAAAGTACAGTGAAAAGCGGCATGATCCAGTAGAAAAAATACTGGGTTTAAGGTTTTGAGGGGATGGTTCTAGTTCCCACCCTGGAATAAACTTGTTAAGAAACTACGATCAAATCACCTTGTCTTTCTGGGGCTGCTTTCTCATGTTGAAAATTGAAGGGCAATTGGTTGGTATTTACCAAAATTAATAACACACTTAACTTTTGAGCCAGCAATTCCTCTCTCAAGAATTTATCTTTCAGGTATAACTGCACATGTTTGAAATGACAGATGAATAAGATTATTCACTACAGAATTTAAAAAAAAAATTCCTTGGTGTGATATTTGGAACTCACATGTTTCAAATCAACAGAGAAATAGTGAAATAACAATGACCCATCACACAACAGAGTGCTATGAAACAGTAAAAAACAAGGAAGGAGCTTTTTATGTACCGATAAGGAAAAATACACAGGATATGTTATTAAACGACCAAAGAGAAGGTGAAGAAGAATGTATTTAATAATAAACCTACCCTATGACCCCGTAGCAACATTCCTAGGGCTTTATCCCACATGAGAATCACCTGGAGAACGTTTAACAGTATTGACAATATGGCATCTCAAGGCAACTGTCTTAGTTCATTTTGGTTATAACAAAATACCATAAACTGGGTAACTTATAAACAACAGAAACATCTCACAGTTCTGGAAGCTGGGAAATCCATGATCAAAGTGCCAGCCGATTTGGTATCTAGTAAGTGCCTGTTTTCTTGTTCACAAATGGTGCCTTCTTGCTCGGTCCTCACATAGTGGAAAGGGAAAAGGGCCTCTCTTGGAAAAGGCATTAAACCCTTTTGTGATGGTTCTAATAAACTTTTGAAGACTCTCCCTCCTAATGCCATCACCTTGGGAGTTAGAATTTCAGTGTACGAATTTTAAGGAGACAGAAACATCCAGACCACAGCAGCAACCTGTATGCTTCAGAAATATGAACAAAAGATCAAGAGAAATTTGAGAAATCAAATGGATCCCAAATAACCCTGAAAATTCTAAATATTATCAACAGAAATGTGAGGAAACAAACAGATAAAAAATAACTCTAAACATTCTAAATACTATCTTTAGAAAGATTAGGAAGGCAATTGTACCTGCAAAACAAGTCAAGAAAGAGATTTTTGGAAATTAAAATATGATTGCTGAAATCAAAGTCATTAGACCTCTTAAACATTATAATAGAGTTGAAATCAAGTTATTGATCTAGAAGCTCAAGCAAAGAAATTTCCGACAACCAGAACCAAAAACGCCATAAGAAATAAAAGAGAAAGTAAAAACATAAAGAATGGGTTCAGGAAGTTAAATAGTTGGCTAAAAAAAGTTCCAAGAGATGAGAACAGATAGGAAAGAGGATGGAGGAGAGAATAATAATAATAAAAACAAGAAATGAAAATATCCTAAGTTTAAGAAAAATTAGATCATTCATATTGAAGTCCTCACCAAGGCTAAGTGAGTTAGATGCGGAAAAGACACATACTAAACTTTACATTCTGTTGAAATTAATGAAAAGACAATTTAAAACATTTCTAATGAGAGAAAAAAATGAGATGACTTATAAAGGAAGGAGAATTAAGCAACAGATTTCCCTTCAGCAACAGTGGACACTAAAACTCAAAGAAGCAAAGACTGTCAACAAACAAACAAACAAACAAACAAACCCCTCTCTGGGATAATGACTATAAGTTTAGAATTCCACATTGAAACTACTATTTTATGTAACATTGTCAATCATACAAGTTTCAGAAAGCTTGTTGCCCTCACAAGCTCTCCAAAAACATTACTCAAAAAGGCTCTCCAGCAGAACAAATGAAAAAGAAATATATATATATATAAAAAGAGTATATAAGTCAGAAAGGTAGCAGGTGAATATGACTTGAAAAGGGAGAAAACTAAGAGGAAATGAAAAGAGAAGCCACTGGACCTTGATGCTTGGGGCATTATCCTATGAGTGGCTAAAGATAAGTGCTTAACGATATATTTAATTCTCTATAAATCCAATAGCATAACTTGGTTCTGTAGTAAATATTTATAAGAGCATAATCCCATTAATGCCTTTTAAAATTGGTTCAAAAGCTTTGAATTAACCTATAGACTACACATGGAATACATAATCATAGTCCCAGAACAGCAGATAAAGGGAAGCAGAGGAGATGGGAGACACAGTCTCACTAGAGAGTAGAGTTTCTAAATCTAGAAGTCAATAGCTACTCTCTAAAGTTGGGGGGTAGGGGAGGAAGAGGAAAATGTAATTTGAATTGTAATGATAACCCTAGAAAAACTACAACACAAAAACACTTTTTTATGTTTATTCCTGGGGAGAGAATTGGAGATACAGTAAGAAAGACAGCTTAACTTTTCATTTTTGATTAACGAGCCCTTTTATTAATAAAAGATTACTTAAATAACTCAAAGTAGAGCTATATAATGGAATGCTGTGTGGTCTTTGGAAAGAATGAGATATGTCTATATATATATTTGTGGAAGATTATCCACAATTATATATACTTAATGTAAAAAAAAAAGAACTTGCAAAATAGAGTATCATCCCTATTAAGGTAAGAAAATTCTTTATATGTCTGTGTGCATGTATATAAGTAAATGCATTTAAAAATATCAGAAAGGAGAAGCTATAGATTGAGGGGAAGAAAGCAGTCTTTTGGAATTTACTTTTTAAACTTTTGAATTGTTTTACCATTTGTAATAAGTAAATATAATACATAGTATGTAAATATTACTTTTAAATAACTTTCATACTTTTTAATTACAAAGGTAATTTTCTTAAAAAGTAAAAAAAGCAATTATATGAATATATAATGTTACTTTCTTCATTGAAAACGTTAAATGGGCTGGAGGCTATGGCTCATGCCCGTAATCCCAGCACTTTGGGAGGCCGAGGTGGGAAGATCACTTGAGCCTAGGAGTTCGAGACCAGTCTGGAGTCTGGGTAACATGGCAAGATCCCATCCCCTCAAAAACCACAAAATTTTGAATGTTTAAATGTATTATTAAAATTAGTCTTTATTTTTATCATAGCCAAATAATGCGAGTATTATTTATTAAACTATTTCCCATGGAATGGAAACTCTCTCATTTTCATATTGCAACATCCCACATGTACTTATATGTGTTTCTTGGTTTGATTCTCTTCCACTGCCCTATATGCTTTTTCTTGTGCAAATAGCTTTCTATAAAAAAATTATTACATTAACTTTAAAGCAAATTTCAATATATGGTACTACATGTACTAACTCATTATTCTTTTTCCCTCATACATTCTTGGGAATTCTTGCATTTATTTTTCCATATGAAGTCTCAAATCATTCAATCCAGCATAAAAAATAAATCTATTGAAATGTTCTGGGATTCGATGAAACATGCAGTTTTATGGTTAAAAATAAATAAATAAATAAATAAATAAATGAAACAGAGGCTATGATCAGCAGAGGTCAATCACCACCACTGGAAGGACAATGCAAAGCAGGTCTTGCACTGATGGTACGGAGAGCAAAAGCAATGACTGGGAGAGAATTTTGTCTTCCTACATTCAATCCTCAGTAACAGAAAACAAGTATGCTTGTAAACTTTCTCATAGGAAGGCCATGATGAAACATGAGTCTTTACAGACAGCAGTGTTCACTAACCAGGGTCATTATAAACTGAACAAACAAACTTCGGTGAAGAGCAGGCATTTCTTCGGCAGCTCTGAAGGGGTGGTGAGAGGCAAGGCCAAGCAGTCAAGAGTGAGGGCTGACTGCCCCAGGACTGTTGGTGTGAAGACATAATTGACAGTCATAAATTAAATCTATTTATGTAACTGTAAAATGGATGACCAGGTCACTGAGGCACTGCAGCTACAAAGAGAGAGAAAAGGCTCTGACAGTGAGGAGCATGCAGCTCTTTGGAGGAGCTATAATCCTGGGTGCAGAGGAGCGGCTGCAGCACAGGGGGCTGGCTCCACACGCACTGGCACTGTGGCAAGAAAATGTGGTTCAGATCCCTGTTCTCCCATTTTCTAGTTATAGGATCTTGGGGTCTCTGAGCTTTAATCCCTTTATCTGTAAAACATAGATAAATGCTTCTGAGTAGAGCTGCTGTGAACATTAAACCAGATACAAAGCCCCTTGGACAAAATCTGACACATTGGAGGCTCTCAAGAGATGCTAGATATTAATGATAGACCAAAATGCAAAACAGATGGAAATAGGGCAGAGAAGGTAGTATTTAAGAGTCCCTGAAGTAGAAGAAAGAGTGTAAATGTGAAACTGAAGGATGCATGCAGGGCATTATTAAATACTTCTGTATTGTGAAATTAAAAGTTGTCAGAGGGGCTGAATGTGGTGGCTCAGGCCTGTAATCCCAGCACTTTGGGAGGCCGAGGTGGGTGGATCATGAGGTCAGGAGTTCGAGACCATCCTGACCAAAATGGTGAAACCCCATCTCTATTAAAAATGCAAAAATTATCCGGATGTGGTGGCGTGCGCCTGTAATCCTAGCTACTTAGGAAACTGAGGCAGAAGAATCACTTGAACCCGGGAGGTGGAGGTTTCAGTGAACCGAGATTGCACCACTGTGCTCTAGCCTGGAAACAGACTAAGACTCTGTCTGAAAAAAAAAAGAAAAAGTTGCCAGAGGTGGGGAAAGCTGAGCCAGCCAGAAGGCTGAGAGGAACACAGGAATTCAATTAGAGTCTATATGCTACATCATGAAATCATGATTTTGTATTATAGAAGTTTTTTTTTTAATGGAGCAAAATAATAAGATTCATGTTTTATAAAGACCCTCCTGACAAGAGTATGGAGGGTGTACTGGAGGAATTTGGAGGTAGGGCTGTGTGATAAAACTGTAGGCAGGAGGATCATTTTATTTTATTTTTTAAGTCACAATGGAAGAGATATGATATATGTAGGGAAATAATTAATTTAGAAAAAGAATATGTTTAATAGCTACAGAGGAGACACAAATTATGGGAGTTAAAGAATTGCCCTTGCTAGGCTCAGCCTCGCTTTCTTACCTTTCTTCTCTCTCTTGGCAAACCTAAAACTGATAAAGCTTTAAACTTCCCCAGGCTGAGTAACCTTGTTAGCAAGTGGGATAATGCCTGTAAGTTTGCAGGGTTTAGATGCAGCAGGTAGATATGAAAGTGCAGTGTGCTTTGAGTATTCTGTCTTTATTGAATTTGCAGATCTACAATAGCAATGGATGGAGCATGGCTATTTTTGCTTCAAAGTCAGTTGCTTGATTCAGTAGAAAGAGCACAGCTTACAGACAGTCAGACTGAGGGTTGAATGCTAGCTGCTCTACTTATGCTATAGGTAGGTAAATTAATTTCTCTCAGAAAGTCAGTCTCATCTGCTAGTGTCTCTCTCATGAAATTCACTAGTAGAAGTAGACGGGACAACAATAAACAAACACTTATTAAAGAATGCTACTGGTGGTAAAGAGCAAAGTGAGTAAGAGGATACAGAGTAACTGAGAACTGTTTTTTATTTAAGGTGGTCAAGAAAGGCATCCGTGAGAAGGTCATATTTAAACACACACTTGCAGAAAGTGAGAAAATAAGCTTTGAACACATTTTGGAAAAAGAATTCAATGCCTAGAAAACAGCAAATGCAAATGCCCTAAGGCAGAAGAAAGCTGGGCTTGGGGGAAGGAAAAATCAAGGAAATACGTGTGGTTGGAGTGGAGCCTGGTCAGGACAGCATGAAGACTCACCCAGTAAGCATGGGCAAGCATCCAGGCCAGGATCTCCTCTAACTGACCAGAGGAACAGGAAGCTGTCCTGGGCAGAACAGAGGCACCCTCTAACTAGCTTGAGGATTCCTAGGACTGCAGTGTTGAGTGCAGACTGTAGGGGGCAGTGGGAGGAGAGATCCTCCAATAGTTAAGGAGTTCCTGCAATGTTCAGACTCCAGCTGAACAGTGTAGAAGGCTCAACTCTAGGCTAGTAGGTGGAAGTGCTGTGCGGTGGTTATATTCTAGACAACGTTTAGAAGGTGGTGCTGATAGCATGTGCTGATGGATTGCCAAGGTGTGATCTTTGCTCAAGAGATTTTGGCTGGTCTTGTAAGAATAAAACAAAGTAAATAAACTGCCTACAATTACTTAAAATTACTCAGCTCTTTCCACCTTTCTTTGAGGTTATTTGGCCTCTGTAGCTCAGGCCTCTGCAAGTGCTCAGCGTATGCAGAATCTGGTCAACAGTGGTACTGGGTGATTTTTCAGCTATTGCCTATTGCCTCCTGTGTCCTTGTCTACTTGTTTTCTGGGTGAACAAAAACAAAAAGGTTAAGTACCACATTATTTTATGTCTATCACCAGGGCAAGCAAAGGCAAAAACTGCTTGAGACAAGATATTTTCTTTCCCACAACAAGACTGAGGAGATTTATTGTAGGGTTTCACATTAAAGCAAAGCTAAGCAACACAAACAGACAAGCAAGCAAAGCGAGCAGACAAACAAACCGGGTGCATTTCTCAAAGCTCAAAGCCCTCATCCAAGGAACTTTAATGAAGCCTTGAAAAGCAAACAGCAGTGGCAGAGGATTTAGTTCCAGGAGGGAGAAATTTTAGAAAAATTCATTGAAGATTATACATACTGGAAAATGAATGAAAATCATGGTTGGGTGTATTTAGCAGAATACTTGGCATTTGAGGGAAAAAAATCAGCCCATTTGGCTCAAACCTCTCCCTGAAATCTAGTTCTCAATGATTATGCCATGAGGCCGCTCTTCTCCGAGTGAAGTTTTTATGTTAAGCCAACTGTGAGGGGAGCAGCCTTGGTTCTTCCTAACGCCCTACTTTCCCAAGCTCTATCTCCATGTGGAACGCTGGGCCTTGTCTTTTCTAGGGTGGGCATCTCACAGGCCCCCTGGCTTTACTTCATAAAGGGAAACTGACATGTGTTGGACCCCGCCTCCTGACAGGACCCTGGTACTCAATGGAATTGTTACAGTACCATTGTAGGTGGAGTATCATTATTTCCGCTTCTCAGAGGTGGTGCTGGAGAGAAGCTGGGCCACTCACCCACACCTCGCAGCTGTTACTTCATGACAGCAGGGTGCAGCTGAGCTGCCACGGATCCTAGGCTTTTTGGCCTCCCCTAGCCTTCCTCCCAGCACAGTCTCCATTGCTGACTGGTATTTTACACTGACTTCCCCCAGATCATTTCACCATTGCTCCTAAACCATTCAGGTCATAAGTTCTGTTTTCTTGTTTTTAACTTTTATTTTAAGTTCAGAAGTACATGTGCAGGTTTGTTACATAGATACGCTTGTGTCATGGGGATTTATTGTACAGATTATTTCATCACCCAGGTATTAAGCCTAGTATCCATTAGTTATTTTTCCTGATCCTCTTACTCCTCCCACCTTGCACTCTCTGAAAGGCCTCAGTGGGTGTTGTTCCCCTCTACGTGTCCATGTGTGCTTACCATTTAGTTCCCACTTATAAGTGAAAGCATGTGGTATTTGTCTTTCTGTTCCTTGTTAGTTCCAGCTCCATCCATGTCCCTGCAAAGGCATGTCACGGTTTCTCAATACTTTTATACAGAAGAGTTGTAGTAGAACATTCTATCAACTTTAGGGAATGTTGCATCCATTTAGCATGACTCTGTTTTCTGCCAATCAGTATCATGTCTTCAGAGGCTGTAGGATGTGATGAGGCTATGGGAAGTAATGAACTCAGGTCTGATCACCAAACCACTGCTGTCGAATGGGGTGATTGTATGTGTGTGTGTGCATGCTTGTGTGCTTACAAACGTTGCAAATAGCCTAATCCCCTTGTGGGGCAGAGCGCAGCAGGTCATTGTTCACTGCTGTATGCCTGTTCTTTTCATCCTAACCATTTTTTCCCTGGAACTATTTATTATTTCTTCCTTTAAGAAAAGTATAGCCTCACAGGGTGTTGACGACACTGAATAGCTCATAATATATGATTACTTCAGTGCAAAGGAGATGTGGTGAAACAGTTAAACTCTACTCCTCATAATTGTGTGTATGTGTCTTGTCCAAATTAGTCTGTTAGTAGCTCAAGAAGATAAATGTTATTAATCAATTAGTTAATTAAACAGACAGTAACAGAGTGCTTATTCTGCAACATGCTTTATGCTCCATGCTCTCTTTGAAACTAGGCACTCATACACAATAAATAGCATTATGCACAGTTGAAAATCAGTCTGTGAGTGGAAGAGGCTATGCCAGTGGTGGCATTTGCTGTGTGCTGTGATTGCCACTGAGCTCTCACTTATTCTGGTGCTCCAGAATTATGGACAACTGAGTATTTTCTACATTAACACATGGGAACAGTGAGAAAGATGAACCAAAACATAGTACGATTAAAACAAATCTATATTTGCTTTTAAATGTAGTCTCAAATATAAACACAGATTGTTTACTTCATAGAAGAGTTAGGAGGACAGTTAGTTATTTGAATACTTTATCCCACTATACTACTTTAATCCTCTGTGAGTTTTAAAATGTGCAGTTATTGAAGTAATGCATTACAAATATTTACAAAGTGGTTGATGTTTAACTTTTTCAGCTGATGCTTTATGTTAAATGGACACTGAGCTTGCATTCCAAAACAGATAAGACAAACTTATACATTTATCTACCATCTGAACCCAGATCTTCCCTTCCAGTGCATTTTACTCAGATCTATCCCAATCTGTAATAGATGTGAGCTTCTTGGGGAAGGATTGAGAAGGGAGGTGAATCCATAAAGTTGGGATTTCTCACATGAGTGTCGGATTTGATAAATAATTTTTGGCTTAAAGGCAAGTAATTCATTAACAGAAACTAAAATCATGACGTTTTGTTTCATGAACGAAACCGCTTTCTTCACAGTTTTAATTCAAGGTTGGGACAAAAAGATGTTGTAGACTTATGTTGCATAATATTTGGCAATGTAGATGCACTGATTTTTATTCTTAAGTTTATCCTATATTCATCCCACCAAACTATGCATATAATTGTTCTTTGTATTTCAAAATCATCTTCTGACAAGGAATTATGTTTTCCAGCTTCAATGATCAGTGGCTTTCTCTGACAGTCTCCCTGTGCTTATTTTCCCCTGCATTAAAAAAAAAAAAACCCATTTACTGTGTGTAAAGAATTTTCAAACGCACAGGTAAGTATTATCATTGCTCCAGTAATGTCATTCATATGATCTCCATTTATATTCTTGTTTCAGGATGTAAAAATTTGTCTCTGTGCTGCAATGCCTTGACTATATCTGGATACTCTAGGTTTTTGCATACTGACTTTTTCTCTTCAGCATTCATAACACCTCCCAAAGTGTGGCCAACTTAGAGGCTTTTTGTTTTGTTTGTTTTTGTTTCAAGATGGAGTCCTGCTTTTGTTGCCCAGGCTGGAGTGCAGTGGCACAGTCTCAGCTCACTGCAACCTCCACCTCCCAGGTTCAAGCAATTCGCCTGCCTCAGCCTTCTGAGTAGCTGGGATTACAGGCACCTGCCACCATGCCCAGCTAATTTTTTGGTATTTTTAGTAGAGATGGGGTTTCACCACATTGGCCAGGCTGGTTTCAAACTCCTGACCTGAAGTGATCTGCCTGCCTCAGCCTCCCAAAGTGCTGGGATTACAGGCGTGAGCCACCGGGTCGGCCTGCCAACTTAGAGTTTAATTAATATAATGTTGATTTATTTCCTCTTAGGTTGTTAACCAAGATGCAGAAATTGTGTTACTATACTTTCCTTAGGATTTCTAGAGATTAAAAATATTCAGTCTATAGTGAACTAAATTGCTTAATTTGCATCTTTTTGGAAAAAAGTAAAAAAATAAACACACACACACCTCCACACACACACCCTCCAACATAGCACCAAAGGCCAAATTTTATCAGTTGAGTCAATGAGTTGTGTGTTTTTGTTTTGTTTTGTTTTGTTTTAAATAGGCTTTATTTTATAGAGCAATTTTGAGTTTACAGCAACATTGAGCAGCAAGCACAGAGGTTTCTCCCACACATGCACAGCCTCCCCCATTGTCAGCTTCCTGCACCACAGTGGTACATTTGTTACACTAAATGACCCTACATTGACACATCATTA
This sequence comes from Macaca fascicularis, assembly GCF_037993035.2. Classification (NCBI taxonomy): domain Eukaryota; kingdom Metazoa; phylum Chordata; class Mammalia; order Primates; family Cercopithecidae; genus Macaca; species Macaca fascicularis. Next base: position 34,130,398 of record NC_088386.1, read on the forward strand.
TCACCTGAAGTTCACAGCATTTATTAGAGTGAACATTAGGGTTTACTTCTGGTATTGTATATTCTATGGTTTTGGACAAACGTATAGTAACATGTATCCACCATTATAGTATCATACAGAAGAGTTTCACTGCCTTATAAATCCACTGTCCTCTGTCTATTCATCCCTCCCTCCTTGCTCACCCCAGGCAGCCAATGATCTTTTCACATGCATTTTCTAGATGCTGTATAGTTGGAATCATATAGTAGAATGTAGTCTTTTTCAGATTGGCTCTTTCACTTAGTAATATGCAATTAAGGTTCTTCCAAGTCTTTTCATAACTTGATGGTTCATTTTTTTTTAAGTGCTGAATAATATTCCATTGTCTGGGTGTACCACAGTTTATTTATCCACTCACCCACCAAAGGACATCTTGATTGCTTCTGAGTTTGGGCAATTATGAATAAAGCTGAATCCATGCTCAGGTTTTTGTGTGCACATAAGTTTTCAACTCATCTGGATAAATATCAAGGAGCACGGTTGCCAGACTGTCTTCAGAGTGGCTATACCATTTTGCATCCCCCCAGCAAAGAATGAAAATTCCTATTGTTCAACATTCTTGCCAGGATTTTGTGTCAGCAGTTTGGATTATGGCCATTCTAATAGGTACGAGTGGTATCTCACTGTTTTTTGTTTTTTAATTTGCAATTTCCTAATGACATGGTGTGGAGCATCTTTTCATATACTTATTTACCATCTGCCTATCTTCTTTGGTGAGGCGTCTGTTAAGGTCTTTGGCTCACATTAAAATATGGTTGTCATTATGGAAAACAGTATGGCGATTCCTCAAGGATCTAGACCTAGATGTACCATATGACCCAGCCATCCCATTACTGGGTATATACCCAAAGGATTATAAATCATGCTGCTATAAAGACACATGCACACGTATGTTTATTGCGGCACTATTCACAATAGCAAAGACTTGGAATCAACCCAAATGTCCATCAGTGACAGACTGGATTAAGAAAATGTGGCACATATACACCATGGAATACTATGCAGCCATAAAAAAGGATGAGTTTGTGTCCTTTGTAGGGACATGGATGCAGCTGGAAACCATCATTCTTAGCAAACTATCGCAAGAACAGAAAGCCAAACACCGCATGTTCTCACTCATAGGTGGGAACTGAACAATGAGATCACTTGGACTCGGGAAGGGGAACATCACACACTGGGGCCTATCGTGGGGAGGGGGGAGGGGGGAAGGATTGCATTGGGAGTTATACCTGATGTAAATGACGAGTTGATGGGTGCTGACGAGTTGATGGGTGCAGCACACCAACATGGCACAAGTATACATATGTAACAAACCTGCACGTTATGCACATGTACCCTAGAACTCAAAGTATAATAAAAAAAAAATTTAATGTATAGCAACTATATTTTAAAAATTATAATATAATTAAGTTCTTACAAAAGATTTTCAAGTACCATGCAGTTTACTGTCAGAAACTAAAAGTATTTCTAAATAACATTTTCAACCACTGTTTTATGTTGAACACATTTTTGTTTGAATTACTTAGTATGTGTTTTACTGAGGCACCTGAGGTTATTTTAAAAAAGGAGAATTTGGTGCTGTGGTAATGGAACAAGACCTATTTTACAACTTTTAATCTTGCACTTTTGCTTAAATTTTTTGAGCTTTAGCACTCTCTTTTTTGAAAGGGATTTAGTAATTAATGGTCACTCAACTGAGTTCACAATTCCTTGTAATAAAAAGGGTGTGGATCATCTATTCAAAAGTGTTTTACAAAAGATAAACAGCTATCAAATATTAGTTTATTTTATTCCTCATCACCTAGAGTATTCATTTAACATTCTTGTTTTTGTTCACTCTGTAAACTTTGAGTACCTACCATATGTGATCTACTTTGCACCAAGATGAATAAAACATAGTTTAACTCAAAAACAAAAAATCTGGTTGTTTGTTTTCCTATTATTGAATTTTATAAATTCTTTGTGTATTCTGGTTCTGGATAATAATCCTCTATTGGGCAGGGTAGGGGTTGTGTTTTGCAAGCATTTTCTCCCAGTCTGTGGCTTGTCTTCTCCTTTTCTTGACACTGTGTTTTACAAAGCATTTTTAATTTTAATAAAATCCAGCTTAATGAGACATGTTTTCATATTATTTGACCAAAATAAATGTGTGCCCACTTTATTAACTCTTATTTTCATGTGTGTGTGTGTGAACCTTGCCAATCTTTGAGAAGACAAAGGCAGACATTACTCCATGAATGAAAACATAAAGTAGTTGGAGGCTTGATGTTCTAGTGTCAGGCTGCCAGGGTTCCAATCCTGGCTCCCATATTTCCTAGGTATGTGACCTTGGGTAAGTTTCATATCTCTGCTATGGACTACACTGTGTTCCCTCCAAATTCCTGTATTGAAGCCCTTGCCCTCAATGTGACTGTGTTTGAAGACACAGCCCTTAAGGAAATAATTAAGAGGTTAAATAAGGTCTTAAGAGAAGAAGACACCAGAGTGCTCTCTCTCTCTCTCTCTCTATCTATCTTTCTCTCTCTCTCTGTCTCTCTTCTTTCTCTCTCTCTCTCTCTCTCTCTCTGTCTCCTCTCTCTCTCTGTCTTTGAGCATGCAGAGGATCATATGAAGACACAGGGAGAAGATGGCCACTTGTAAGCCAAAGAAGGAGGCTTCACCAGAAATCAACCCTACCAGGACTCTGATTTTGGACTTTCAACATCCAGAACTGTGAGAAAATACATTTTTGTTTGTTTAAGCCACTTAGTATGTGGCTTTTCTTATGGCAGCCCTAAAAGACTAATATAATCTCTAAAACTGAGTTTTCCATCTTCCATATATAACAATAACATGTGTCTGATAAGGATGATTTGGATTAAGAATAGGTATTTAAATGATTTGGCATAGGACTTGTCATATAGAAAGATCTCGATAAATGTTAGCTATTATTTTCATAATAAGAGGGTGCTTACTCTACTGGCAGTCAAACAGAAGACTTTTTACCTGAAACACATTCTTCCTTAAGGCATCAATAATGCTTATAAATGTGCCCTGTAGTTTTTAAAATTCCTGTATGAAAATACTGCGAGAACATCAATGTAGATGCATTCATTCTCTGATAAAAATGTTTGACATTATGTAGACAGCAAGCTATGCATAATAAATAAAGCAAAAATTATAGATAAAAATGGCATAGATCAGTTAAACATCCAGATGTGCCCTTACAAAGTATTTTCATGACTTCTGTTTTCATCGTCTAGTCTAAATGTTGGGAATCATGCAAACACAGTCAAAGTTTTGCTAAGGGCTTACACTACTTCCTGGTACACTACAGCCTTAAACCTTAATAAGGTCTCTTAGGAATCAAATCAATTTTCTAGGGTCAAATAGATTAGGACTTTGCTTCTATTTCTTTTCATATATATTAGCCCAATTATTAGACAAGTTTTTCTGGAGAAAGTCATAGATTACAATGTATGGTTCCATTCTCCCAAGCTATTCAGAATTCTCCTGAAGTTTTGCCAATTATTTCATTAGAGAATAAGTTATTCCTATTGTCTTAAAAATCAAATGTATTTCCTTTTCTTAAAAAGTGAGGTTGATATTGAATTCTGCTTATAGTTCTATTCTTTTCTAGAAGTAAAAAGTGTTCTAATATCTCCCTAGGTATTTTCTTGGACAAATTGGATTTACTTGTTGCTTAAAAGAAGTGACATTTCTTCTTTTATAAAATGACATAGGTAGTCAAACAAGTCTGTCTTTTTGTTTTTTCATTAGAAGCACAGTTTTCAGTGCATGTTTGCATACTAAGTCTATACCTTTAAATGAGGGGAGAAAGTCGAGGGCTTAGAAGACTTGGAGGTAAGTTTCTTTTGTCTTTGATGCTTCCAGATAATTTATTTCTACTTCCCTTTCCTAATGGAAAAATGTCAGTACTAATAAAAGGGCCTTTTCTATCTCTGGTTTAGTATTTGAGGGGAGATTTGCTAAACTCCATTTGAGGAAAGTTCAAAAGTTCTTACCTGTCCAAAAAAACATCTTTTGATCTACATTACTCTTCCTGTCCCAATCTGTATTTTCTCGAGTTTTTCTCACCCCAGTAAATAACACCATGAGTTTCTCAAGCCAGAAGCCCAGTAGTGATCCTTCATACCTTCAATTCCCTCCGTATTCACATTCAATTCTTCATCAAGCCTTGTCAATTTTACCTTCAAGCCCTATTTGGTATCCACCAATGACTTTATTTTCACTGCCACTACCTTTAGCCAGGCCAACAAGTTTGTTCACCCAAATTGCTCAGTTAGCCTCCTAAGCATCCACTCAGCTTCCCACTGTCTCCTTCTCCTCAACAGCGTTAGTGCCTGATATGGTTTGGTTGTGTCCGCACCCAAATCTCATCTTGAATTGTAGTTCCCATAATCCCCACATGTCGTAGGAGGGACCCAGTAGGAGGTAATTGAATCATGGGGGTGGTTTCCCTCATGCTATTCTCATAATAGTGAGAAACTCCTCATGAGATCTGATGGTTTTATAAGGGGTTTCCCCCTTTACTGGGCTCTCATTCTTCTCTCTCATGCTACCTTGTGAAGAAGGATGTGTTTGCTTCCCCTTCCACCTTGATTGTAAGTTTCCTGAGGCCTCCCCAGCCCTATGAAACTGTGAGGCAATTAAACCTCTTTCCTTTATAAATTACCCAGTCTTGGGTATGTCCTTATAGCAGTGTGAGAATGGCCTAATACAGTGCCTTTAAAAAATCGAAATAAAAATGTTGCTTTCCTATTTAGCCTTCTAAAATCTTCCTGCTGCATTTAGAACACAATCTGAATTTTTTGCTATGGCCAAAATGTTCTCACATCATGAATCTCTGCCTGCCCTCTTAACATTACTTCTTTCCACAGCAGCACACGTTCCATGGAAGCACACCATGTCTGAGCTACGTTGGCCTTTTAGTTTCACAAGCTGCCAAGCTCCTTCCAACATACTGCAGCTTTCAAACATGGCCCTGTATCTTTTGACACTCCTCTCTTGAAGGGCTTATGATTCCCCTGTTTCAATCTATGTGGGTTTATGACTTCTTTGGTCAATAGCGTGCTTCTGAAGTGATGTTACATGGATGTATTTGTCTGCTCGGGCAGCTGTAACAAATACCACAGACTGCGAGGCTTAAACAACGGACAGTTATTGTCTCACAGTCCTAGAAGTTAAATGTCCAAGATCAACGTGTCAGTAGGTTTGGTTTCTTCTGAGCCCTCTCTCTTTGGCTTGCAGATGGCCATCTTTTTGCCATGTCCTCCGTATGGTCATCCCTTGGTCTGTATTGTCTGTGTCATAATTGCTTCCTCTTACAAGAACACTAGTCATACTGGACTAGGGCCTGCCCATATGACACATGACTTTTTAACCTAGGTTCCCCCTTCCCCGCCTTTTTCTTTTCTAAAGAGAGACAAAGTTTTCGTCTGTCACCTAGGCTGGAATGCAGTGGTGCAATCATAGCTTACTGCAGCCTTCAACTCCTGGCCTCAAGTGATCCTCCAGTCAGAGCCTTCCAAGTAATTGGGATTATAGGTGTGAGCCTTTGTACCTGACCCTAAATTACCTTTTTAAAGGTTCTATCTCCAAATATGGTCACATTTTGAGGTCCTGGAGGTTAGGACTTCAAAATATGAATTATGGGGGCACTATTCAGCCCATAGCACTTCTGAGGCAAGGTTATAAATGGTCAGGCATCATATCTTATTTACTCTTGAAGCCCTGAGCTGCTTGGTAAGAAATATAACTACCCTGAGGCACCATGCTATGAGGTAGCCCAGGGCAGAGACCATTTGTATAGATGCTCAGGTTGATGGCCCCAGTTGAGCCTAGCCTTCAAACCATGCTAGCACAAGAGCCAGACATGAGCAAAGATCTGATAACTCTAGATGATTTCAGTCCCTTGCCTTCCAAGTTATGCAGATGTTAAAAGTCTGTCTTCTCAGTGGATGCTCTGTACAATGTGAAACAGACAAAAGCCATTTCTCTTGCATTCTGTCCCAATTCCTGACCACAAAACCCATGAGCACAACATATTGGTTGCTGTTTTACGCCACTGGGTCTGGAGTGGTTTGTAATGCAGCAATAGCTAACTATAACACCATCTTGGGTCTTCACAGAGGCTCTTTGCTCTCCCTGGTATCCTCTTCCCATGCCCTTTATTCTCATTCTTCACATTTTGCCTTAAACATCACCTCCTTGGACAGGCCTCCTCTGACTGCCAATGTGAAGTGTCCCCTTTCACTGTCTTACAGGTCCCTGTTCCTCTGCCTCAGAGCTTCCCTAAATATTTATAATTATTTATTGCTTTTTATTTATTCAGTTTCTGCTGCCTCCATTGTGCTGTTTGCTTTTTTAGAACAGGAAACACTTTTCCTTTGTTCACCCTGCATAGGATGTGCTCTATGTGCTCATAATAAGAGGCTATGGAATATCTGTTGAATAAATAAATGACTATGAGTTCAGTATTGCTGTGTTCTTGTTAGAAAAAAAATCACTGAAAGCAAACTGATAGTATTTAGGAAAAGCTCGGTCAAATTTAAGCAGTACACTTTTATTGTGTACCTGCTCTTGCCAGCTCTAATCTAGTAGCTGACAATGCAGTGATATCCAGGAAATCCAAATGTATAAATAGATCCTCTAGAGAAGAACACAGCGGCAACTCACAAATAATCCTCTGTTTGTCATCGTCTCTCTGGGCTTTGACAATTTAAGGTAAGAGTCGTGATTAATATAACGATTGGGCTAAAAATGCTAATCCCTTGGTAGATAGGGCAGAGTTTCCAAGTTCACCAGGAAATACCACACTGAGCTTTAATCTGTGAACACTCAAGATGATCAATTTTAGCAAACTTGATAGATCTTCTAAAGACTGGGAAGGTCAACCTGCAGACAGGACTGGAGGGCCCAAAGGCAGGACTGGAGACCCAGGACCCAAGATCAGCATTCATTTATATAGCAAGTAAGGCCATTGGACCAGCACAAGCAGGAGACAGAAGAATGGCCCTAATCAAGTCCAGCTTCCTCACAATCCCTGAGAGTCACCTTCTTTTGAAATAATATGTTTTGGGGCCCGACAGTTTTGTAGTGGTTTCTAGCAGTTTCTGTCATTATTCACAAGATATACATTGCCTCAACCTTTGATCCATATGCATGCACGTCTGCCAAAATCTGAAAATTATCTCTGCATAGGCTTCTATGGGTGGGCAGGTGTGTATGGATAAGTGGATTAAGAGGAAACAGAAATAACGAAACAGTGACTAATGTGGCAACGCAGGTTAAGGAACTGGCTTACTGCTCCAAGATAGCTTGATTTAAATCCCCAGTATGTCAAGTTGAAAATGGGAAACTATGGACAACATTGCTTTGCAAGTTTGCTGATCTCATACATAATGCGTCAAAACGAGGGCTCTGTGATTAAGGATGTAATCATCTTGGGCAATCAAAGATGTTTTTTGAATCCTGTGGAGAAAACTGGCCTATGGAAAGTCATAGAGAAGAGAAGATCAGGAAGCTCTCCTGGTGACTGGTCACACATCCAGCACTGGAAGAGAGTACAAGATGCATCTGAGCCTTTTAAAAGGCACCAGCATTGTTAGGTAAGGAGGACAAGCAGAAATACTGAAGTGTGAGATTGCAAAGGAGGGGATTCTTTTCAGGAGAGGATATCCTTATCTGTCAATGTCAGCCTCGGGCTGTGCACTTCCTTCCAAGTAAGGTGAAATTTCAGGCTCTCTCAGGTATGTTGGCCGAGGCTTCATTCCTGTGCCTCAAAGCTCTGCTGTGCTGGATCTGCTCTTCTCCTGACTTGTTAGGCTTTATGAGACACCCTAAGGTTTTTTTCTCTTCTCCTTCTTTGTCTAGGGTCTTCTAAATGTTTCTCCCGCCAATATTCTGATTCTCATCTGTGGCTTTGACCTATGACTCTGAAGTCCTAATAACTGGCTCTTAGTAATTCTTAACACTGTGGCTCTTCCTGGTTCCATTCCTTACTCTTTCTATTCCACTTTTAGAGGTCTGTTCACCAGCGCTGATTAAGCACGTTATGGCACATTTGACTTAAAGCCAAAACTTCTAGATTAAAATAAAAAAAGAGGCAAATTACAAATATTTGGTATTCTATAAAATAAACTTCTAAGCAATTGAGTATATTTCCCTCATTTTCATGTAGCTGTTGTGACTTCTTCCTCTTAAAGCAACTCTTGTTCTGTTTGATATGCACAAATTCGTCAAATGCCTTATATAGTTCTTTTTTTTCTGAACACTTGAGAAAAGTGAACTTAGTGAAGCAATTTGTGTTGTATGGTTTTTCTTGTACATCCATCCCATATCTACATAGTCTATAATGAAATGACCTGAAGGAGAAATTCCCTTGAAGCTCTTCTTTCTATTGAATAACAAGTTTCTGAGATTCCCTAGTAAGAATGGTTTAGTGCGGCCGGGCGCGGTGGCTCAAGCCTGTAATCCCAGCACTTTGGGAGGCCGAGACAGGCGGATCACAAGGTCAGGAGATCAAGACCATCCTGGCTAACACGGTGAAACCCCGTCTCTACTAAAAAATACAAAAAACTAGCCGGGCGAGGTGGCGGGCACCTGTAGTCCCAGCTACTGGGGAGGCTGAGGCAGGAGAATGGCGTAAACTCGGGCGGCGGAGCTTGCAGTGAGCTGAGATCCGGCCACTGCACTCCAACCTGGGCGACAGAGCGAGACTCCGTCTCAAAAAAAAAAAAAAAAAAAAAAGAATGGTTTAGTGATAAGTGTATTTAAATAAATCAAGATAAACAAAAGGCTACTTTGTTAACTGAGAGTAACTCAGAAAGAATGGATACGAAGTTACATGTATTGAGAAGAAACATCTGAATTTAAACAGGGACTGAATGAAGATCTGAATATTTTATTTCTGTGTAAACCTAGAGGAAAGCCATTAACCAGGTCTTCAAGTGACTCAAAACTAGGAGAGATAGTTAATATTTCAGGTAACATAACAAAGAGCCAAAAGGATCTTGAAAGGCAAGAAGAAAATAATTTAAATGAATGGAGAGACATGTGAAGACTTGCACTTAAACTTAGAGAAAAATTCTTCAGAAATTGTCATTTTATGTGAAAATATATCTGTATGTTGAATTGTCCTCTAGCTACAATTATTAATAACAAGGTGTATGACACCTAAGAAAGCTCTCACAACATTTGGCTGCATTGTAAGTACAGACTATAAGGGACCATCAAAGGAGACTACTGTGCCCGTGGGGCTCAGACTGCATCCTGATACTCAGAATTGATTCTAAAGATGACGTTGAGTAATACATTATTTCCTGAAGATGGTGACCAGCATCTGGAAGTGTCCTGAAAACAAAGTCAGGGATAGTGGAAAGATTTGCAACTACACCAGGAAAAGAAAAGACGTAGGGAAAAATGTGAATGTTCATTGTAAATACTTGAAGAAATGTCAAGCAAAAGAAGAATGAGACTGAGCACAGTGGCTCACACCTATAATCCAAGCACTTTGGGAGGCCAAGGCAGGTGGATCACCTGATGTCAGTAGTTCAAGACCTGTCTGGCCAACATGGTGAAAGACCGTCTCTACTAAAAATGCAAAAATTAACCAGGCACGATGGTGGGTGCCTGTAATCTCAGCTACTCAGGAGGCTGAGGCAGGAGAATTGTTTGAATGTGGTAGGAGGAGGTTGTAGTGAGTCAAGATCCCACCACTGCATTCCAGTCTGGGTGATAGAAGAAGACTCTGTTACAAAAAAAGAAGAATGAGATATTCGAGGTGGTTGTAAAGGGCAGGTCTAGAATGCACAGAAGTCACTGAGAAGCAGTATTTATATTGGAGATATTCAATTCAATGAGTCTGACTATCTGTCATATTCTGAACATTGGGGATACAAAGATAAATAGGGCTGAATTTCTGTTGTCTCATTCATAATTTAGAGAGAAAGATGATGAGGTAAACACAGTAACTATTCAATGTGACAGGTGGTAAAAAGGAAGAAATGGTCAAGCCAGGGAAAGCTTTAGGGAGAAGGGTATACTTGAGCTGAATTTTAAAAATGAATACCTCCTTGTAGAAGGATGGAATGTGAAATAGAGAGGGCAATCCTGAAGATGGGAATGCCAGTTACAAAAGTAACAGCAATAAGCCAGAGGGAGACCACAGTAGTGATGAGAGATTATGAAGAGGCAGAACAAACAAGACTTGGTGGCTGATGAGGTATGGTAAATAGGGTGAAGAAAGCTTGAAACCAGAATGATTCCCAAGATTTGTGCTTTTGTGCTCAGATGGCCGATAGAACCATTTGCAAAGAGAGGCAATATGGTAAGCATAGATAAGAGGAGAGGAGAGAATTCAGCATAGGGTAAACTGAGCTCACAGTGGCTCAGAAACATCTTGATAAAGATGTATAATGAGGAGATACAAATTAGAAAACTGGTCAAGGTCCAGGGATGTAGATTTAGGGGCTATCAGTACATAAGTAGTAATTAAAGTCTTAATCTGGAGTGTGACCAAACAGGAAGAAGGTGAAGTCAGTAGTTGAGGACAGGCAGAAAGGCAGTTATATTAGGTAATAAGCATAGATAGAAATGGTGCTGTTCTGGCAAGTCCATGACAATGCATGCCCCTGAACTTGGGAATGTTGGTTTTTATGAGTTATGAGATAATTAGCCTCCTATAATTCCGTGAATATGAAACAGCTGAACTGTGAGACTGAGTCTTGTAGGAGTTTTATAGTTGGGATTCTATGATGGTGTTTTATTAGTCTGTTTTCATGCTGCTGATAATGACATACCTAAGACTGGGAAGAAAAATAGGTTTAATGGACTCACAGTTTCACATGGGTTGGGGAGGCCTCACAGTCATGGTGGAAGGCAAGGAGGAGCAAATCATATCTTACATGGATGGCAGCAGGCAAAAAGGGAGTGAGAGTCAAGCAAAAGAGGTTTTCCCTTATAAAACCATCAGAACTATGAGACTTATTCACTACCACAAGAATGATATGGAAGAAACTGCCCCCGTGATTCAACTATCTCCCACTGGGTCTCTCCCACAACACAAGGGAATTGTGGGAACTACAATTCAAGATGAGATTTGGGAGGGGACACAGCCAAACCATATCATTCTTCACCTAGCCCCTCCAAATCTCATGTTCTCACATTTCAAAACCAATCATGTCTTCCCAACAGTCCCCCAAATTCTTAATTCATTTCAGTGTTAACTCAGAATTCAGCAGTCTAAAGTCTCATCCAAGACAAAGCAAAGCAAGCCCCTTTTGCCTATGAACCTGTAAAATCAAAAGCAACTTAGTTACTTCCTAGATACAATGGGGGGTACAGGCATTGGGTAGGTACAGGCATTGGGTAGGTTTCCCCTTATAAACCATCAGATCTTGTGAGACTTATTAACTATCATGAGAACAGTATGAAAGAAACTGCACCCATGATTCTATTATCTCCATTTGGGTCCCTCCCACAACACAAGGGAATTATGGGAGTTACAATTCAAGATGAGACTTGGGTGGGGACACAGCCAGACCATATCAGGTGTCCTTGCTTTTCACTTCCTCATGTCTCCAGTACCCACACATTTTCATATTTATTTCAGAGTTGGTGTTTTTCTGGAATGTCTCAGCCTCTCTGGGTTATTCTCTCCCAAGTCAAGAGCAGCATCTTTTGATAATCCTTGGATGCTCCCTCCATCTCTTGAAATGGCCGATATCCTCATCAGTATCTATAAATACATGATTTTCAGGCAACTAAAAAGTGGAGAGCTTCTTTGAATCACATAGTGTGCCATCCTTTGGAAGACATTGCCAGTCTTACTAGGTAGTAAATAACTCAGTGTTCAACACAGAGGAGTTGACTCATTGCCTTGTTAAACAGAATACCTTCATTTCATATGTAGAAACAGTCCAGTGTAAAAGAAAGAAAGCAGAATTTAAATTAAGATTTGGGTTCTACATCTGACTTTATTACTTTCTAAAATTTATTTTCTTCATCTGTAAAATGGGAATAATATATAGCTCATGGAGGTGTACTGGTAATTAAATAAAATGATGAAGAAAGAAAACACTTGGTGTAATGAGTGACACTTGGTGGACTCATCCCCCAAATGGAAATCACTATTTATAATTTTATTTTGGAAAACATTTTCATCTCCCCTCATTGTGTGCAAAAATCTTTACCTAGCTTTTAGAGATATACATATTACATCAATCCACTAGGATAAAAGATTTCAAGCAAAAAACTTTGTGATAATTCAAAGGATTTTCATGGCACTGATAAATGGGTCTTTTGTTCAGTATAGATTTCCTCAACCACTTCAACGCTCATTATAGAAGCACCTCTGTTCTATTCTCTCTTTAACAGTTTTGTTCCTACAACAAAGGAAATCAAAGCACTCAAGTTCAATGAGATGCAGTACAACTCTGATGTAACTACACTGAAACAAAGAGTCAGAACCAAGGGGACTGCCTGAATTTGCTCCCCTTGCTCCGCCTGGTTAATGCCACATTCAGAAAATATGTTATCGCTCATGCCACATGTACCGCAGCATCAAAGGGCACAAAATCGGATGATTGGGAACTTTGTCTCTCATCAGCTTCTTTGGAGATGGACAGGCCTAGAAGACCTTGTCTGCATGCAACTCACACAGACTCAATAGACTGCACAATGGAAATTTACAAGCCCTGAAAGAAATGTTGGCTCCAATAATTAACGAAGTCCTGGGAAACAGAGTTATTTGTTCTGAGAGGGGAAACTTCTAAATACAATGTATTAAAATCCAGCATGGATGTAGGATGGTGAATGAATGTGCATATTATTGCTTCCATGGGAAATGTTTTCCTGCCTGAAAGCAGAAATTATAAAGCATTGCATCAATAATAATAAAAAAACAGCACCTTTCAACACCACCACAATAATAATAACAATAATGTGCTTTCATTCAACTAAATAATCACTGAATTCCACATTGGATTAATATGCTAAGAGGCTCCGGGAAGAAAAGGAGAACGAGGGCCACAGCCCCAGTGTGAATGAAACCATTAGACGTATATAAACAACCACAGGATTTAAAATTATAAGTACACACATACATTCAGAAGAGGGAGAGATAGTTGTTGGGATGATTAGGAAAGGTTTCATATGAGAAGCAGCAATGAAATGAAGCGAAGAGTTATTTTGGAAATAGAATATGGAATGAGCTAAGGTGTGGAGGGCGTAGAACAGGAGGAAGGGAATGGGGGAGGGAGGAAATGGTGAGTGGTCCTGCATGCCTGCCACATGGGCACCCACAGAGGGGTCACAGGCGGCAAGGCTGGTGGGACATGGTGGGGACAGGTTACTGAGGGACTTAGATGCCAGGTTGAGGATATTTGACTTTCCTCTGCAGTTTAGTTGATGGAAGCCATCTGCTCTCAAGCAAGGAAATAACATCTGATCAAAGGGGCTGAGCAAGCTTAGTCCAGCAATAGTGAAGCTATCTCAGGTTCATTTTTTGGAATGAAGTAAGGTCTGTATGGTTTATTTCATGAAACAAAAAATAAACATAAGCAAGCAACAAGATAGTGGCATTGTACAGAATGCGTTAGAAAGAGAAGAGAAAAAAAAAAAAAAAAAAAAAAAAAAAACAGAAGTAAGGAGACCAGATAGAAAGCAGGTGGGAGGATACAGTTCTTGACCCTGGACATTTGGATATATAGACTTTGAATTGTTTCCGTAATAGCTGTGGTAATTTTGTCCTCATCCCTCTATCTCTGCTCTCTATAATCCTCTTGAGCACAATGGTGCCAGTTTTCACAATGGCATTCCATATCCCCAGAAAAGACACACGCAGACTGGCCCATGTTGGGATCAAGATCACACTGAAACATGAGGGCCCCAGGGCCACCAATGGCCTGGCCACAGGAGATCCTGACTATGATGATGGAGTAGAAAATGGTGAGGCTAGTGTACAGTTTAGTAACTGGGCCTCAGATAACTTAGGAAGAGAGGGCCGTAGAACTGTTTGTCCTTTGAAAAAAAGATTTAACAACATGAAGTAAAGTATCATTTTTCAACCTTCTGGCTGGAGGTGCTCTGAAATGGTGCTCCGTTTTTTCTCTTTCCTCTCTTAATTTGCCACACAAGTGTCTATGTGTTCTTGAACTCTGCTTGTTTGCTTGCACACCTTTTCAGAAGTTTATCAAAATGTGATGAGGGGTTCTAGTCACCCTGAAATGAATTCTCTAATTAAATTAATTTTATCTAGGGTATATTGCTTAGTCCAGTTGAGTAACTAAGCCAATCACATCAGAATAAATCAACCATATTGTTACATAATTCTTTTTAATAAACAGAGTTATAATTATATGAAGGCAATTCTGAGGATGCCATATGCTACAACACAGGGAACCTAATTTATTTCATTGATTTGGAGAGACAAACTCACTCATGTGTAATAACTTTTATCATCCAAGATTTTAATTCTTATTGCGTTGTAAAGTTTGAAGTCTCCTGCTTGCTTTATAGATCACAGTAAGAATTAGTTTGCAATGGGGCTTGTGGGGGAAAAGAAGGGTATATATCAGGTATGAAATGGTATGCATGAAGTCACCCTGTAAACTCTGCCACAGAAATATAGGGGAAAAGTGCCGATTCCTCCTGCACTTTTGAACAGCCAATACAGTAGAGATGTGTGTGTGGGTGGGGGTGGGGTGGGAAAAATACATCTTGAAATAGATCCTTGAAGTGGAGAACCATACTGGGACAATCCTCTTGCTTCCCACCTCCCTCCACATTTTCTTGGCAAGTAATAGGTGCTACATAAACTCCTGGTGAAAATGACTTATTTTAAAATATAACAGAAATTACACCTAACAGATCTGAGATAGGGAATGAAAACACCTTTGTCTGTCAACTTGGCCTGATTCTGTACGAATGCTGTTGACTTTTCAGCTTTGTTGAAGATGGGACCAGGGAAGCGTGCAGGGGCGTTAGTCCATGGCAGCATAATGTTCAGTTACTGTCTCTGGCCAAGTGATTGCTGGCAGAGCTGTGGGCATCACTGGCTCAAGAGACTCATACACTCTCATTCATTTAGCCACTTAGACAGGAGGAGCTCAGAAATGCAGGTGGAAGAATGTTCTTCAGCGTTCCTGTGGCTGACCTTTCTTTGAAGAGATTTTAGAGAATGCTAGAAAAAGAGGAAATCGTCCTCCACGTTTTCCCCTTCGTATTTCTTACTAATGAGTTCTAGAAGTGTTTAGTCCAAAAATCCCAGTGATTTTGGGGAAAGATGCACAAGCTGATATCTCATTTAGGGATGAAATTTCTTTTAATTTCCCTGTCTGCAGAAGTATTTCTACTCATACATCCTAATTTGAAATAACCTAGAGGCAAATATTACTAGAACAAAATAATGTATATTAAAGTAGCAAAAGTGGCAGAAATTGACATGAAAGCAAGGTACTTAGTGGATTACATACTTTCTGCAGTGGTTACAACTAATCCTATTCTGGACTGCTGCTTGAAATAACTAGATATCACCTACCCTTGCTTCTATTTCCTTCCTGCCCTTACATAATTAATTAGATACCAAATTGATAGAAGTAGAGGATCCCCAAAGCAGAGAAAGACCTGTATTGCATTCATCTGGGGGCATTAATGGGGAAAATGTTATTAATAGCATGGTAAAATGCACTGTTGCTAATTCACAGTTACAACTTCCACAAAATTGAGCATATTGCTCTCTATTTAGTGGGCTTGCAAAGTCAATCCCATGCCATCATTACCTCGCGATTCTAGCCAACTGTCAGCATTCCAAATGAAAGAGATCAACACAAAATTTGGACCAGATTGAACGAGTTCATTACCAGGGTATTAATTCCAGAAATAATGAGTCTTGGACTCAGATACAGATTGTTTTATTGATCCTCCAAAGCTCCAGATCTGGGGTGGCCAGCAACCTCATCGTGTGAGACGCCTTGGAGCTAACTCTTGACACTACTTCAGAGATCTTTACTGTCATGAGGGGCTGGAGCTGCAAAGGAGTATGGCTTTATTCTGGAATCTACATGGGTTCAAATACTGAGGAATCTTGGAATAAAGGGAGGCCTTTTAAACACAGCATATTTAGAAATATGCCCCGGAACTATTTGGAAATAATGGAGCGTATTTAGAAAAACTAGGTTGCTTTTGACTAATGGAGAGATGAATTTGGGTCTTATGGGAATGTATCAGAATGTATTTCTGACAGAAATTTTCTCACTAATATTTCTGTGGAATGTTCATTTCAAAAACCCTGGTATGACTGTGGAGTCAGAGAGGAGAAGAGTGTCCGGTAACAGCAGTAGGTCCCATGATGTATGAAAGTGACAGGTGTACAGGACACCAGCAGGGCAAATGTATGAGCAAGCAAGTCTCCTGCTTGGCTGAAACTGTATCCACTCCTAGCAAGCAGGCATCTGCACTTGCTGTTGGGCCCAGAACAAGTCAGCTTTATTTGATGAACCCAAATAAAAAGATACATTGACCTAACTTATATCCTAACTGTAGTTTTGTAAAGTCAACAAAGTGTTTTTGAAGCTCAGCTTCCATAGGTATCCAGGAGGTCTAGAGACTGACCTTGAAAACAATGGATTACATCACAATAGAGATGTAGTCATGATTAAAAATAACAAGTAATATTGATTGGTCTCGGATATGGCAACCACAAACAACAACATTTTTATCCTGCATTTTCACTTCTAAATCCATGTGTATTGGTATAATTTAGTGAGATCATTTCTTATGTACAGGACTATTCCCTCTGATAAACAGTTGTAGCTCACATTTCAAAGAAACAAAATAGCCAAAAGAAAGCAATCACAAATGTATTTCAAGAGAGGTATGCTAGTGTCAAAGTAGTTCTTTTGATTGCTTGTAACAAAGGCAGTTAGCCTGCATTAATTACATACAAGGAGAAATGAATTTACATATACCACAAGATACCTCTGGAAGTCACAGTCAGCTGGGCGGGATCCACCTTAGTAAAACGAAAAGACTGAAATTAATGTCCATTAACTGGCGAATGGATAAATAAAATGTGGTACATCCATACAGTGAAATCCTATTCAGTTATTTTTAAAATGAAGTACTGATACCTGCTACACTACGAATGAACCTTGAAAACATTATGGTAAGTGAAAGAAGCCAGTTTGTACGATTCCATTTACATAAAGTGTCCAGAATAGACATATCCATAGAGAAGTAAATTAGAGGTTGCCTAGGACCAGAGAGAGAGCAGGGAAGAGATGAAGAGTGACTGCTAATGGGTATGGGGTTTCTTTTTGGGAGATGAAATGCTTTAAGACTAGATAGCAGTGATGATGACACACCTATGAATTACTGAAACCCACAGAATAAGACACTTCGAAAGAGTGAATTTTATGACTTGTGAATTGTAACTCAATGAAGCTGTTACAAAAATGATGGAAGCGGCCAGGTGTGGTGGCTCATGCCTGTAACCCCAGCACTTTGGGAGGTTGAGGTGGGCAGATCACCTGAGGTCAGGACTAGCCTGGCCAAGATGGTGAAACCCCATCTCTACTAAAAGTACAAAAATTAGCCAGGTGTGGTGGCATGCACCTGTAGTTGCAGCTACTCAGGAGGCTGAGGCAGGAGGATTGCTTGAACCCAGGAGGTGGAGGCTGCAGTGAGTTGAGATTGTGCAATTGCACTCCAGCCTGGGCAATAAAGTGTGACCCCGTCTCAAAAACAAAAACAAAAACAAAAACAAAAACAAAACAATATGGAAGCTATCTTGTTATTTTCATTAATTTATTATTTTACTTTGTCTTTAAATATCCTACTCTCTTACTCTCTTTAGGAACATTACTCCATCCTCATTATTAGTAGAGGGGTGATTTGGCCAAAAAAAAAAATATGTGTTTTCAGTAGGTATAATGTTATATGGATTCGTTGTGTCTATTACACTGTACTTTCCTTTCTAAGAATGTTGTCTCCATAAATAAGGTAGGTGACAGTATGTTTCCTTTTACAAGTACAGATAAATAGTCTGTGAAACTGATGATTGGCTTCAAAATGGATATGTTTTCTGTCAAAATCCATAAAAATGGAAACAAAAAAGAAAAGGCTTTTCCAGAGGGAGGGAATGAGAGAGAATAGTAATGCATTGTTATCTTTGGTTCTGGCCTGACTACTTCACATTATTCCTTAAAGGCTATAAAATGGCTGTCCCATTAGTACCCATAGGCACCTTTGGACCAATATTTTCTTTGATCAGATCAATGTTTTGACACTGGGTAGGTGTCCATCTCATCCCAGCCTCTCTACAGTTACTGATGCATTAAATCTGCTATTTAATCTGTTATCTTCCCTATGTCTCCCACCTCCAGATGCTCCAAGCCTTCTTCTTCTTCTTGAGCCTCTCTTACTTTACGGACCTGCTTGAACACGCTTCCCAGTCACTCTCTCTCGGGCACTGGTCTTTAAGGCTGGGTTCTCTCACTGTGTGACGAACAGAGCTCTTCCTGGCTCTAGCCCCACCATGTAAGGACCATGAATCAAGCTCACTTCTTCCCTGCCTGGGCAAAGGATCTCTGAGTGTAGACAGCTGCTTCCAGAGGACTTTTTCCATCTCCATGCCCACATGCTGTGGAAAATGATGCAGGGAATGTTCCTGGAGGGTGCAGGATTCTTAGCCACGCAGCCTTTAGGTGCAAGTACAGAAATGTGCACCCAGCTGTCAGCTCTCCATGTGTGGCTGGCAAAGCAAAGGAAACAGCTGCAGCTGCTGCAATGATGAAAACATGACCTGATTTCCATCACTCCACTGTGATTGCTGCCCCTAAGACTAACCCTCTCAGGCTGTCCTGCTTGTTGTCTTGGTTGCAGCTGTAGCTGGGCATGCCAGGTGCCCAGCTTACTGGGAAAACTGAATGCATAATGATTTTTGTCTTAATGCTACAAAGGGGAAGTAGAATGAAGGGCCATTCCCTGAAACAGGACCAATAGGTTGTAGTGTTTCCACCAGATATTAACAAATTGCTTTCTTAAGTAGTTTTACCAATTTACACTCTCACCAGCAGTACAAAAGAGTGTCAACTTGCCTACCTTCTCCCAAAAACATACATGGATATGGAATAGAATCTTTTTGCAAGTGACTATTAGTGAGTTAATCAAGCTAACTGTGTATTGGCCACCTAAGTTTCCACTTTGCTGCAATGCCTGTGCATCTCCTTTTCTTCTTTTTTGGGGGATGGGGGGAGGCGTTGTTTGCATGTTTTTCTTCATGGTTCTGAAGTCTTACACAAAAAGTTAATTGTGTAATACTTTCTAATCACAGAAAAATAGAGAAACACGAAAGAGCATCAAGAAGAGAATCAATAAATAAATTGTGGCATATTTATATAGTGATACATATTATAGCAATAAAAATGAAAAAGACATTATGTTTCAAAATGGAAAAATCTTGGAAACATAATATTGGGTTAATCAAACATTTGCAAATGCCAGGCAAATCTACCCAACAATTTCAGGGCAGCTATTACCTTTGGAGTGAGAAAGAGAGGAATTCAATTATAGGGTGGGGGGAAGAAGTAGGAAGGTGGTTTAATTGTATTTCTAATGTTTTATTTAGGAAATTTGATATGGCCCATAAGTGTAAAATTATTAGTCATAATTGCATTGGGTGACAACATGGCTGGTGGCCTAGTCCACCAAGAGATGGTCAAAATAGTCATCTACAGATTCTGAAGTTCTGGTGGCAGTGCTGATCGTTGTGGAGACAGGAGACAAGGAAGGTGGCAGCACACAAGGGAATTCGTCCTCCTGTGTGGTTGTCTGAATGGACTAGGTTGGCACCTTCAGCCCATTCTAGGAAGGTGTTAGGGGATGCTGCACATTGTGCCTGAAATAGCAGCCAAGCACACTAAATTCTCAGTTTTCAATTTTACATAACAGAGACTCCCCTGGGTACCTGTGGAGACTTCTTCACAGCCCCCATCAATCCCTCTGTTATCTGCCTGTGCTTGTCCCCCACTGGGACCTCAAGAAAGGACAAGCTATTCAGTAGAGGTGCAACTTGTGTCCTGTGAAGGGGCAGTTCACTTTGCCTCCAGGCACCTGGGAACATGACTCTGCAACTGAGAACCTCCCTTAGGGAGGAACTGGCCAAGGCTTTCCATGTTCCCTCATTGTGCCTGGCTCCAGCCAGATAGAGGATGAAAGCTGACCTGTATCTGACCTTAGGGTTAGTCTGTGACAGACCTCAGGGCAACAGGAAGCTTTGGCTGGCAAGCCCTTCTTGGTAGGCCCAGCTTCCCCAAACTGCCCCAATGGACGAGGATATTGCCAGTCCTCCAGGAAGCTAATATTTCTTGTAAATGAAATGTTGAATTGAGCACGTGGGAAGACATCCAAAAGACTACTGCTGTCTCTTGCTCATAACCTACTCATATTGGCCTCTCTTACTTAAAGCTCCAAGATCCCACTATCACTGAACAAATTCACGCCATCAATTTCACATTAGAATTCTGCTGTTGATGTTGTCTCCCCCACAGAAGGCCCCACTGCCACCACATACTGCCTTTCATTTTCTTTTTCTCAAATAAATTTCCTACAAAGAAAAGGTTTTGAAGCAGAAGACAGCAAAGCAGAAGTGACTGTATGATAAACGCAGTGCCTGGCCCTGATTCTGAAAAAAGATACCCTTTTTTTTCCCCTAAATCTTGCAAGAAGCTTCCTTTTAAATATGTAGATAACAACCCAAATCAAGGTTTCATCAAATACATTATATTCCCCTCCCACCTAAGGTTAAATACTCTGCTATGAAGATAAATCTCAAGATATTTGAACATTCTCTTATTGATGGACGTTTAGGTCATTCCTAATAATTTGCTATTGTATATAGTGCGGTGATGAACATTCATGCACATTTATCATGCATCCTGAGGTTTGACAAGGTTGACAATTCAGTTCCTATTAAGCTTAAAGGAGATCAGGCAAGGAAAGAAAATTGATGCCCTTGCCCAGTGAACTTTGCTGGATGTCAGGTGTTCTGGGGCTGGTAGTTGCTGGGCACATTGCTTGAGGAGGGGCTGGATATCAGGATAAGAAGTCAGAGATGTACCTGCCCTCATCCTGGGACTGTGCTTTGACACTAACTGGATGGAGCACTGAAGGTCCAATTGAAAAGCTGAACGTAATCCCAAAGACTGGGAAGGGGCCCCGTGTGGCACACTTGGCCTCCAGTAGTGACCTGTCCCCTCCCATGGCTGTTAGACCCTCGTAGTATTAATGGATCTCTCTGGAAAATGGCACCCTTGCAACATTGGAGGCTCTGCTATTCCCTGGCTGGATCTAGGAAGAGTGGGTGTCAAAAAGGTGGCCATGTCTCACTACACATACATGGTAGTGTACTTTAGCATCTTTTATCTGAATTCAGTCACTCTGGCTGTGCCTATCCTTCCTGTTACAAAGGCCTGAGAAGGACTGGGGGAATCCCCTCTCTTCTTGAAGTTCACTAGCCTGACCACAGAAGATGTTTTCCAAGAACTCATAAAACCCATTGAGGGATATCGACCGTCTCTCCAGAATTTGTCTACACTGCCTCCCTTCTCTCCAGTTTCAGTTTACTGCTTGCATCTACCCTGCCTCAGCTCTATTTTCTCCTCCACACCTTCCCTAGAGGCTCTCACCTTCGGGCTCTCCTTGCTCTGATCACTACTTCTGGACTTATTTCTCCAGGATGATTTTAACATCTTCCCTTTGACATGACTTTTGATGCTAAGTGAGTGGGTCTAGAGTTGAGTTATGGATCCTTTTATCAGCTTTGCCATTTACCAGAATAAATTACTTCATGTATTCATTTATCCAGTGTTTCACGGACGTTGTCACGTGGGAGGCCCTGTGCTAGGTGCCTGTAACACTGCCATATGTCATGAAGGAAAAAGGACAATGATCAATTAAAGTTTGCTTAATCTCTCTAGCCTCAGTTTCTAATCTGGAACACAAGAATAAGACAGTTATATCTATCTCAGTGGACTTGGTGAGGACTGCTATAAGACTTTCAGCAATTTTTGAGAATGAAAGCTCATTAGATGTTAACTTGATATCATCATTTGTATCTTCTGCAGGTCAGCATTGCAAGGAGGCATCCTGTTGCCCAACAAGGCCATTTTCTAGGCTGTTTCTCCATCATGGTCCAATCTGGGACAATTATAGGACAAGAATAGAGTACACATAACAAATGGTGTGCAAAAAATGTGGTAGTGCCTAGAACAACTTATTACTGAAATGGATAGAAATTATAGATTAGAAATAAAGAATGCCTGCATCTGAGATTCTCTCTCTCTCTCTCTTACACGCATGCGTGCGCGCACATACACACACACATACGTGCACACACATACAGTAATACCATGGAAACTGTATTTATTATTAGAGAAAGAATAAATTGTCATATTTAAATAGTAAAAGAAGAAGCTTCTACTTACTATTGGATTAACTTTTAAAAGTCAAAGATGGCACATTATTGCAAAGCTAAGAATAAGATGAATCAGTGTGCAAAGCAGAGCACCTGAAGTTAGACGAAAAAAGACATTTAAAAAATAATAAAATTATGCATTGGGATCAGCAAGCTTAAGAGAAGCTCTGATTATATAATAAAATAATCATAGAAAAGCAGTTTTTCATTTTTGCTTTTTCACTACTGCTCTTACCAAAAGGACACAATTTCTTATTACTTTAGTTCATCCAATTCTAAAGTTTTAGGTTTTATTTCATTAGTGATATTGTGAGGCAAATTTCCCCTTGAATTTTAATCTTCAGGTGTTGAGGGAGGAACCTGGTGGGAGGTGACCGGATCATGGGGGCAGTTTCCCCCATGCTGTTATCATGATAGTGAGTGAGTTCTCAGGAGGTCTAATGGTTTTGTAAGTGTTTGGCAAGTTCCTCCTTTGCTCACTCTTCTCTCTCCTGCTGCCTTGTGAAGAAAGACATGTTTGCTTCCCCCTCCACCATGTTTGTAATTTTCCAGAGGCCTCTCTAGCCATGTGGAACTTTGAGTCAATTAAACCTCTTTCCTTTATAAATTACCCAGTCTTGGGTAGTATCTTTATGGCAGTGTGAGAAGGGACCAGCACAACTAGTAAAGTTATTACTAATGATAATACTTTAATGATATACCTTTATGTGTATAAAATTCCTTTTATATACACTTCATCTTTGATTATTGATATGTTTTAAACATTTTCCAATAATGGATCCCAACTGTACAAAATGTTCAGTGTAAATTTTTATTTAAAATAATAATTTAATACAAGTTCAAAAATTAAGAGATTTTCTTTATGCTTTATTTTTCATCTGCCTCTTTATCCCAAGTGGACTTATTCATGTAAAAATAAAATAAAGATATTTGCAGGAAAAAAAAGTAATTTTAAATCACAAATAGTTAAGAATACAATTTATAATGCCAGAATAAAATAAAAAATTTCACTGACATAAAACATTTCTCTTATAAAAACACCACAACCTAGATTTTGTTCTTTGTAAGAGATAAAATTTAAATGAGCAAATATTCTTCTACAAACTTAAGACTAATGCAAGCGTTTCCTAGTATCTGAATAACACAGAGTGTGTTGCTTATTAAAAGGGACTGTTTTGTTTTTCATTTCAAATGATGCTCAGAAGTCAGGTGGAAGCCAGGAACCTAGGGCCACAGGTGTCCAGTCTCAAATAAGACAAAGACAATAGCATAGTAGGCATTTCACTGATTAGAAGATATTTCAATGTAAACATCTTTTTCTTCTCTGACTTAACAGAAAATACACAAAGGGTACACACACAATGATGTTCGGGGTGACAGGAGGCTTCTGTAGGATAAAAATAATAACAGAGATTTGTTTTTACTTCCAAAATACAAGCCTTCTTACTTTATTATTTTCTATGATGAAGATTGAAATGATGCTTCTTTTATAGCTCACCATATACTATGCTCAAAGAAGCATTTTTGTGAGTGTAAGGGTTGTGTTCTGGTTTTAATAACTGTCATGAAGTAAATAGAGTAAGTAACCTGGAATGTATGCAAATAATTTAATTCTAAACATTAATACATAGTCCATATATATACTGGGGCATAAACAAATGAAGGATTAAATAATTCATCATTTTGGAGTACTAAATAAAAAATACTCATGAAATTTTAAAACAAGTATTTATCTAATAAATAGCCAAATTGTAGAGTTATAAACATCATCAGCAAGTAGAGCTGTAAATGGGAACCAGCAGATTGAAATCTCATTCATTTGTCTAATTATTTATTCAGCAAATATTTATTGAGTGCTGCTACAGCCCAGTAACTATGCCTAGGTATTAGAGACACGAAGGTGAATAAGACCCAGTCCCTACCTGTGAAGGCCTTGCAGATAAGTGAATGATGACAAGTCTGCTGGACAAAAATATCACTTTAAAAATTAAATTACATTTGTTTGTGTCCTCTTTTATTTCATTGAGCAGTGGTTTGTAGTTCTCCTTGAAGAGGTTCTTCACATCCCTTGTAAGTTGGATTCCTCAATATTGTGAAAATGACCATACTGCCCAAGGTAATTTATAGATTCAATGCCATCCCCATTAAGTTACCAATGACTTTCATCACACAACTGGAAAAATCTACTTTAAAGTTCATATGGAACCAAAAAAGAGCCCGCATTGCCAAGACAATCCTAAGCCAAAAGAACGAAGCTGGAGGCATCGCGCTACCTGACTTCAAACTATACTACAAGGCTACAATAACCAAAACAGCACCATACTGGTACCAAAACAGAGATATAGACCAATGGAACAGAACAGAGCCCTCAGAAATAATACCACACATCTACAACTATCTGATCTTTGACAAACCTGACAAAAACAAGAAATGGGGAAAAGATTCCCTATTTAATAAATGGTGCTGGGAAAACTGGCTAGCCATATACAGAAAGCTAAAACTGGATCCCTTCCTTATACCTTACACAAAAATTAATTCAAGATGGATTAGGAACTTAAATGTTAGACCTAAAACCATAAAAACTCTAGAAGAAAACCTAGGCAATACCATTCAGGACATAGGCATGAGCAAGGACTTCATGTCTAAAACACCAAAAGTAATGGCAACAAAAGCCAGAATTGACAAATGGGATTTAATTAAACTAAAGAGCTTCTGCACAGCAAAAGAAACTACCATCAGAGTGAACAGGCAACCTACAGAATGGGAGAAAATTTTTGCATCTACTCATCTGACAAAGGGCTAATATCCAGAACCTACAAAGAACTCAAAAAAATTTACAAGAAAAAAACAACCCCATCAAAAAGTGGGCAAAAGATATGAATAGACACTTCTCAAAAGAAGACATTTGTGTAGCCAACAGACACATGAAAAAATGCTCATCATCACTCGCCATTAGAGAAATGCAAACCAAAACCACAATGAGATACCATCTCATACCAGTTAGAATGGCGATCATTAAAAAGTCGGGAAACAACAGGTGCTGGAGAGGATGTGTAGAAATAGGAACACTTTTACACTGTTGGTGGAACTGTAAATGAGTTCAACCATTGTGGAAGACAGTGTGGTGATTCCTCAAGGATCTAGAACTAGAAATACCATTTGACCCAGCCATCCCATTATTGGGGATATACCCAAAAGATTGTAAATCATGCTACTATAAAGACACATGCACACGTATGTTTATTGCGGCACTATTCACAATAGCAAAGACTTGGAACCAACCCAAATATCCTTCAATGACAGACTGGATTGAGAAAATGTGGCACATATACACCATGGAATACTATGCAGCCATAAGAAAGGATGAGTTCATGTCCTTTGTAGGGACATGGATGCAGCTGGAAACCATCATTCTCAGCAAACTATCGCAGGAACAGAAAACCAAACACTGCATGTTCTCACTCAAAGGTGGGAATTGAACAGTGAGAACACATGGACACAGGAAGGGGAATATCACACACCGGGGCCTGTTGTGGGGTTGGGGGAATGGGGAGGGATAGCATTAGGAGATATACCTAATGAAAATAGTGAGTTAATGGGTGCAGCACACCAACATGGCACATCCTGCACGTTGTGCACATGTACCCTAGAACTTAAAGTATAATAAAAAATAAATAAATAAATAAAAATTAAATTACAAGTAAAAAGAGATGTATACACAGTCTCAGTAACTTCAAGACAACAACAACAACAACCATAAAAATCTAAATAGTACAGGCTTGATATGGGTAAGATCTGTATCCCCACCAAATCTCACATTGAATTGTAATCCTCAGTGTTGGAGGTGGGACCTGGTAGGAGGTGACTGATTCTTGTTGGGATATTTCCATGTCTGGCTTCTTCAGTTCACTCTGGGCTCAGATCAAATGCCAATTCATCTAGGCCTTCTCTTGCCACCCTCTATAAAGCTGTGCTCTCTTGCTCAACCCCACATCCCTGCTCCCCCCCTCCCCCATCTCTTTCTCAGTACCCTATGTTGCCTGCATAGCGTCCTTTTTTTTTTTTTTTTTTTTTGGACTACAGGTGCCTGCCACTACGCTCGGCTAATTTTTTTGTATTCTTAGTAGAGACGAGATTTCACCGTGTTAGCCAGGATGGTTTCGATTTCCTGACCTCGTGATCCGCCTGTCTCGGCCTCCCAAAGTGCTGGTATTACAGGCGTGAGCCACTGTGCCCGGCCTACCTGTGTAGCATCCTTTACTGCCCAACAGTCTCCTGGTGACTTAAGGCTATTTTCTATCTCTCTGCTAGAATATATGCTCATGAGAGCAAGTAACTAGTTATCAAATGAACCAGAGTATCTTGACACAGAAGGTACTTGGCAAAAACATTTGTGCATGGAATCAGTGAGCAGTACTGATCACACATTAAACCATACACTCTCTGAGATCCAGATACCCACAGAAACCCAGATAAAGAAAGATAATATTTAGGGACGATAATTTTAAGAACAAGGTAACTATATACTTCTCTCAGTTGTCTAACATATCCTCAACTTAAAGTTTGGAATGTATTCTAAGTACATGAACTACATTATAACATCATCTCAAATAACTATGTGCTTTGAATTGTCTTTTATTATTGTGGCTTCAATCCGTTAGTCAGATTTTATGAGAAACGACCATATACATTTTATTTCCATATTGGCTGTGAAACTACTGTGAACAAATCTTTCCTTTTACCTCCTTAAAATATCCTAATAAATCCATTCAGACTTTGTAACACGGGAAAGTTTTTCCTCTCTGAGAAACTGGTATGTTCCCTCCTCAAAGGAGACATATAATATAATCATATTTCCTTATTTTTCTTGGTCACCAGATAAAATAGTGTCAGCTTTCATGATGAATTATAATAACTGTATTAACGTTTAAGGTTAAAGTATTTGTTTATTCCCTCATAATTCTGTTTAGATTTTTTAAAATTAATTTTATCATATTTTTTTCCAGGGTGTCTTCAATTCTTATTTGAAAGGTTGTAAGTCTACTGAATTTAAATTGTAATGCCAAATCCTAAATGTAATACTCAAAGTGCTCAATACTGAACTGAGGAACAGACATTACAGAGACTGTGGAGAGATAACTCTAGGAATATTTGAGATGCTTAAATTACTTTGAATTTGGTTTCAAAGATACATTGAACTACGAAATAGAGGCCCAAAAGGGTAAGAAATAAATTTTGAGAATAAAGCAATAAAGAATGATTTAATTTTAGCTAACAACTTGGTATTAAAGGCCTCCTGTATCTAACAATGCGATAAGGCAACGTAAAGAGAGAAAGTCCACATATGATTTCTTTTACGCTCAAATCTTATTTACTAGGCCCAGGATTCTGACAAATCTCTCATTTTCTCTCAGCATCAGACTCCTTATCCATAGACTGAAAGAAAAACACTGTCCCAGTGGGGTCGTGATGGGGATTGAATGAGATAATAAAACTCAGGCATCCAGTAGAGTTCTTGGCACAGAATTAATAACGGAGATTTCAGGAGAGAGCCTCCCTTTTATCTGATGCCATTAGGTCTGGCACTGGGCCAGTTCAAAAGAGACATCTACATCTGAGACATGTACAACCTTATACATAATACACAGTCCTTACACATTTTAAACATATTTTTAATGTCAGAACAGTTTTAAGTGTGCATAAAATTGTCAAGATAGCAGAGTTCCCATATACACCACACCTAATTTCCCTAGTTTCAACATCTTAAATCAGTATAGTATATTTGATATTATTAATAAACCAATATTGATACATTATTATGAACTGAAGCCCATACTTTGTTCAGGTTTCCTCAGTTCTCACCTAAGGTCCTTTCCCTGTTCTGGGATCCCATCCAGGTATGCATTCTGTTTAGCTGTCATGTCTCCTTGGCTCCTCTTGCCTGTGGCGGTTTCTCAGACTTTCTTTGTTTCCGACGACCTTAGCAGTTTTGAGGAATGCTGGTCAGGGTTTTGAAGAATGTCCCACAAGTGGAACTTGTCTCATGTTTTTCCCATAATCACACTGGGATTACATGTTTGGGGGAGGAATACTATGTAGACAACATGCGGTTTTTCATCCACTATATAAGTATATATAAAATCAACATGACATTACAGTTAATTTTAACCTTGATCATCTGGATGTGGTATGGCTGTCAGCTTTCTCCATTATAAGTTTATGTTTCCCCTTTTCATACGGTATTATCTGGAAGAAAGTTATTATGCACAGCCCATGCTTAAGTTATGTTTCCCCTCTTTGAGGGTGAAGTATCTATATAAATCATTTGGAATCCTTTTGCATGGGAGATTTGTTTATTATTCCTCATTTTTTATTCAATAATTTATATCAGTAAGGATACATGGTTATTGATTTGATATTTTGGGTTATAATCTAATATTAGTTTACTCTGTTGTTCACATTGCCCCAGATTTGACCACTGAAGGTTCTTTCAGTTGGCTCCTGTGTCCTTGTGGCATTGAGGGTTTGTTTCCGGTTTGTGTTTGTTGGTAATTTTATTTTTCAGCATTTCCTTACTTTCTGGCACTACAAGACACTCTAGGACCATGTTGTATATTTCCTGCCCAGGTTCTAGAATCAGTCATTTCTCCAAGAAGCCTTAATTCTTTTCTTGTATGAAAAATGGCATTAGAAACAAAAATCTGGTTTCTAGGTGTGCTCATTGCAACTGGAGTGTTTTGTTTTTAGGCCCTCTCAGCTGGTAAGAGCAAGAAAATATTTATGTATATGCTAACTTGTAAATACATACATATATCTATAAATATTTTTATGTGCAACCATGTATATCTACATTAAACTAAAGCTGAATGCCTATGGATGTCTCCAACTCTAATTTGTTACCAAATAGATCACTGTAGCTTCCACCCCTTGATATCTGTAAATTCCAGCTTCAGAGTGAGAAATCTAACTCCCACTGTACACCATACATTGACTTAATTGATGTATTCCAGTATTCATGTATTGTGATACAAGAATTGTTAACCTACAACTCCATGGAAAATAACTTTATTAACTAGAGTACAGTGCTTATATATAGTTTCTTGCCGTTAGTTTTACAGACTCCACTCATCATTCATTTATACAATTACTTAGATCAGGAAACATCACCCCCTCCCTATCCTCTTCAGTGAGGTTATTCCAATTTTTCTTTTCTTTTTTTGAGGCTGATCTTGCTGTGTTGCCAGTCTGGACTCACACTCCTGGGCTCCAGTGATTCCCTCCCATCCCAGCCTCCCAAATACCTGGGACTACAGTTTCAAATAATTTTAATACAATTAGGCTATTTTGTCATATTTTGCATTTTATCCTTCTAAAATCCCCCAGCCTCTTTACTGATTTTTTAAGTTTACATTTGTAAGGATTCAGTCACCACACTGGAAAATTGTATGGACTTTAACAAATGCACAGCATCACATATCCACCATGAGTATCATGTAGAATAGTTTCACCAGATTAAATACAGCCCGTCCTTCACTATCCAAACCTTCCTCTTTCTTCTGAACCTTTGGCAACCACTGATCTTTTTACCATCTCAAAACTTTACCTTTTCCAGAATGTTACATAATTGGAATTATAAAGCGTGTGGTCTTTTAGGCTGGCTTCTTTTACTCAGCAGTATGCATTAAAGGTTCATTTATACATTTTCATGGTTTGGTAGCTCAAATTGTTTTTATCACTGAATGGTATTTCATTGTATGATGGCACCATGGCTTGTTTATCTGTTCAACTATGGAAGCACAGCTTGTGTGCTTCCAGTTCTTTGTGATTATAAATAAAGCTGCTATAAACATTTGCATGCAGGTATTTTTTGTGGAAATAAATTTTCAAACCTATTGGGTAAATATCTAGGAGTTCAATTGCTGGGTCATATTATAAAAATATATTTTGCTTTATAAGAAGCTGTCAAACTGTCTTCCAAATATTACAGTCAAGCATGTTCCAAAATTGCAATACAATTTTGTGTTTTCATCAGCAATGAATGAGAGTTCCTGTTGCTTTGCATCCTAATCAGTAATTGGTATTGTTAGATTTTGGGGGATTTTAGGCATTCTTCATGTGTTGTGGTATCTTCCAGTTGTTCACATGTTCAATTCGTGAATGACGAATGATGTTAAGCATCTTTACATATATTTATTTGTTGTCTGTACATTTTCTATGATTAGGTATCAGATCTTTTGGCCATCTTTAAATTGTTTCTTTACTGTTGAGTTCTAAAAATTCTTTGTATATGTTGCATACAAGTTCTTTATCAGATATATATTCTGCAGATATAT
Source organism: Macaca fascicularis (assembly GCF_037993035.2). NCBI lineage: Eukaryota > Metazoa > Chordata > Mammalia > Primates > Cercopithecidae > Macaca > Macaca fascicularis. The sequence goes on from NC_088386.1 coordinate 34,161,247, forward strand.
CTCAGTATATGGCTTATCTTTTCTTTCTTTAAATAGTGTTTTCACTGAGAAGTTTTTAGTTACAATAAAGTTCAAACTGTCAGTTTCTTCTTTCACAAATTGTGCCTCTATATGACCCAAGGTCACATAGATTTTCTCCTTTTTATTAGAAGTATTGTAGTTTTGCATTTTAAATTTATGTCTATGATCTGTTTTGAATTAGTGTTGTGAAAGGTGTAAGTTTATGTCACATACATATGTTGAATATGAATGACCAACTGTTCCAGCATCATTTGTTGAAAAGGCTACACTTTCTCCATTGAATTGCCTTTGTTCGTTTGTCAAAAATCAGCTGACTATATTTGTGTAGATCTGTTTCCTGGTTCTCTTTTTTGCACCATTGATCTATGTGTCTATATTTGTTTTTTTAACCAATACCATGGTGTCTTGAATACTACAGCCTAATAGTAAGTCTTAAAATCAGGTAAGGTGAGCCCTTCAGTTTTGTTTCTCAGTATTATGTTGGATATTCTAGGTATTGGACTTTCTATAAAAATTTTAAAGCCAGTTTGCAATATCTGCAAAATAGCCTGCTTGAATTTAAATTGGTATTGCATTGAATCTGTTGATAAAGTTAGGAATAAATGACATTATAACAATATTGAGTTTTCCAATTCACAAACATGCACTCGTTCTCCATTTATTTAGATTTTTTTTTGTTTTCTTTCATCAGTGTCTTGTAGTTTTTCACATATAGATAATGTACATATTTTATAAGATTTATACTTAAATATTTCAATATTTTTTGGTGCCATTGTAAAATTGGAGGTTTTACATTTCAAATTCCAGTTGTTCTTTACTGGTGTATAGGAAACAAATGAACTTACTAACCTCGTATCCTGAGACCTTGCCATACTCACTTATTAGTTCCAGGAGTTTTTATTGTTCTTATTATTGATTCTTTGGGATTTTTCTACTTATTCAATAATGTAATATTTTTTAATTAAATGAATATTTATTAATTAATCTTTATGTAATCAGTTTTATTTCTTCCTTTCTAATATGAACACCATTAATTTTGTTTTCTTGTCTTATTGAACTAGCTAGAACCTCCAATATAAATCTTTTTCATTTTGATCAAAATATATAATGCCAATCTTTCACTGGTTGGCCAAGATTTGTTTTCCCTCAGAACGGGTGTTATGTGTTATATTTCTTGCAGAAACCACACTCACTCTAAGATTTTTCAGTGCCAATTCTTTTAAGCACAGCCACGATGGACACACTTGCAAAGAAATCTAGGTACAGAACTTGCTTAAAATGTTAGAATTTTTTTTTTTTTTGCCTTTTTATATTTCAAATGCCTTGGCCATGCTAATTTCCCAGCCATTTAAAAAAGCAGCTTTTACTTAATCTTTCCAAAGTGTTTAACTGAATTTTTATGAATGAAAATCTCTTTCTCTTGGGAAACAATTTTTATCAATCCACAATAGTAATTAATTAAATTACAGAATCACAATAACAAGTGGAGGTGGCATAAATATGTTGGATACAAAAGAAAACTGATATAATAATAACAACTCTGTTGGCAGAAGCAGAAGTTTTCAGAAATATCTCTCATGGCCTCAAACTCTCAGTGTTCCACAAGACTAGTTAGTATATTACAGGGCAATCAGAGCTGCTAGTTAGGCTGGCAAATCAGTTAAGTGGACTAAGAGATAATTTATTGTATTAAATTATAGCCTTAATTTTGGACCAATGAATGAATGAAGCAATATTCAGCAGGTATGTGACTCACTTATTCTAATAAGTAACTGAACTCTTACTCTAAGCAAAGTAACAGAACACTGTCTTTTTTATTTTGTGGAAATGTGACCATCTATACAAACTGAAGTAGTATGACTTTAATAAAAAAGATTCAAAATAGGTTTAAATCTATCACAATGCAAGGCTACCTGGGAAAGGAAACCAGCAGTTTATAAGAATTGTATTGAGCACTTTACATAGAGATTTCCGTTAATTTAAGCATACTATAAAGTTCTTCAGGGCAAGAAATATGCTTCTCATTTCCTTATATTTCCTACAATGATGGTCTTGTAATGGTAGGAAATATTGGCTAGGCTGAACTACATTTCTCAGAATTTCCTTCTATGTTGGGTTAGATGGGCCATGAGAGAGATTCTTGCGAGATGTGGGAGGCGTAAGGAAGAAGACACACACGTGGTGCTGCCGATCTGCTGCATGAACACGAAGCAGCAGCAGGCCTGTAACGATTCCACCTTCCCTTGGATCCTCCTGCACTTTCTCTGACACCTGGGTCAGGTATGTGTGTAACTCTCTGAAGAAAGGCCCTAGCTTCAGCAGGATAACCTTGTAACCAAGATCAGAGTTAACCAGAGCTAACCTAGGTTTCTGTCCGTCCTTGTGGCATTCCCATTTGCCACAAGTCAGTTCTTGCCTGCTTGTGATCTCCTCTTCCTAACTGTCTGCCCTGTGGAATTCATGGTGCAGCATGAGACACAAAGATGATAGGCTTACAGAGACTGATTACCCAACCTCCAAATTGTGTAAGGTCAACCATCCCCATAATAAATTTGTGTGTATGCACACACAGATAAAAATACCTCACTGTCTTATATACGTATGTGTGTGCATGTGTGTATGTATGTGTATGTATGTATATGTGTGTGTTTCTCTATCTATCTATCTATCTATCTATCTATCTATCTATCTATCTATCTATCTATCTATCTATCTATCTCACACTGGTTCCACTTGCTTGGTTGAACCCTGACTGATATACATCTTAATGAATATTCTACCAGAGTAATGTTCCTGAGGGATGGGAATGCTGGCCTGAAAAGCATTATTAAGATGTGGCTTTCAACAAGTTGTGAGAATGAGAGATGGGAGAAGCACAAGGATGAACGAACCAAAGATGAACATGTTAAGGCTGTCAAATAGACTCATGTTTTTAGAGAAATTTCTATCATCTTCTAAATCCACAGACTAAATCTCATAAAAGGCCAAAACCCTTTTACAATAGAAACTCCAGAAAAATGAAAAATCATCACTGGATAATACTGCACCTCTTCTGACAAAGCTGATTGCTGATTTTAAATGTTATTTCCTGGGGTCTCTCTATAATGCTATTAACTAATATTACTGAGGATCTACCTCAGGGTCCTAGGACACCTCTGCCTGAATTCTGCTCTGGCACCAAGGATCACACTCCTCTATTCTTGAGGAAATTCTATAGAATTACAGAATTTTAGGTCTAAGCATAACTTCAAGTTCATATCCTATCTCCTTAATTACAGGGCAGTAATTGAGCTTTCGTGACATTTTGACTTGCTCAAGGTCATCTAACTAAGAGACAGGAAGAACCACGACTAAAGTTTGATTTCCTGCTCCCAATCCAGAGTTCCACGCACAACAGTGTTTCTCTGCATGCCTCACGTCTCCACCTGCTCCCACCATGGGACTTCCTGATGAAACATACCCTGCTTAACCATCATATGTTTTTAGTTTGTCAAGTTATATGCTTACATTTGCAAATTTCCAGCTCTCAAAATTGAAAGACTCACAATTAGAGACTGTGGCCTGGTGGATCTTGTCCCTGACTGGTTGACCATGTCTGGAGAAATCTGATGTTATCAGAATGTATTTAAAACCAGTTGTACCTCACTAAAAACACCAGCAAAAAGTTTGCTCACAAGTGGTCCCAAGCCACTCCATTCTTCTGAAAAATGAGAGAGAGCTGGTTGAATCTCTACACACAACATGCTTATGTCATGAAAGTGTTTCCTCTGGATACCTTGACAGATATAAAACTTACCATCTCAGGTCCTGAGACAATTTTGCAGCCACCCACTCCAGTTATAAAGCAATTTGTGACCAGGTGTGCTGGGGGAGGAATAGATTGACATTTGAACACTCTTTTTAACTCCTTTTGAACTCCAAAAGACTCTGGTGCATCATTTTTCAGGCCATTAAAAAATTATTTCCTTTTTTCCATTTTTTTAACGAACACATTTTTGCACAATGATTCAGAACTGCCCATGATAGTGGGTGTTTTTATTAAGGTGGCACATTTCACGAAATGTTTTAGTATCTTTTATGAAGGCAATGTGATATTTCAAATAGCAAAAGCTTACAACAGTGGCTTAAAGAGGCATGGATTCAAGAAACAAGAGGCCCTGAAGCAAGCCAGCTAATGGTGGCACCGAGGGTCCACAATGCCCTCTGTGGACCCCCTGTGCCACCAGGCTTTGCCCATCACTGTTCTCTGCTCTTGGTTCATGCTTGGTCCAAGAGAGAGGTAGCTCTTGGTTCATGCTTGCTCCCTCATGTTCACAGGATAGCTGCTGCACCCCCCAGCTACAAGTCTACACTCCAGGTGGGAAGGTGAGAAATGGGCAAAGTACCAAGGACAGAAAGAATGGCAGCCAAGTTTATCCTTATTCTAATTAAAAAAAAAAAAAAAAGATTTCCCAGAAATAACGCTCAGCAAATTTCCACTTGTATATCACCAGCCATACCTATCTTTTAAATCATCCTAGAATTTTACAAAAGACAAAGAGGGTATGGATAGAGATTGTGACAACCAGCTAACAGTGTCTGCCGCAGACTCCTATGCCACCCTTTTTCTATAAAGTGTTTAAGAATCATTCTGAATAAGGCCTCAGATTTAAAACCTACTTCTAGAATTTTTATTTTAAATCAAAAAATTAAAATTTATTAAATTTGTTCATCCCAAAGAAGTGGGAAAATTGACAAACCCAACTCTACATCAGACAAAGGCCCATATATCTAGGGTGACAGAACAATAAGATAAGTAGGCTACCTCCTCCCTAACTACTAATGAGCAATAAGACTCTCCTCTGCAAACCATCTCCATTGCTCCCTGTTGCGTACTGAGTCTGTCCCCATGCTCAACGTCTGCTTAACTTTTGAGATCTCTCAGCCCCGACCCTTTGAAACAACAACACCAAAAAAAAAAAAAAAAAAAAAAAAAAAAACCCCACATGTTAAAAACATGCTTCCTAACAGCAAAATTCTGGGAAGATATGTATAGAACAGAGAAAACCATACCTCATTCACTGCACGGAGGTCCCTGCTTTGGAGCGGAAATGCTGTCAGGGTCCTGAATAAATCATCTATCATCAAAAATCATAATGTATCTAGAGGATTTTCTAAAAGTAAGTAGAACTAGCTCCCTTTAGGCTAGTGTTTCTCAAAGTGTCATCTCTCTCAAAAACTGCGTTAAAAGTCCTTAGATGATGCTTAAAAATTAAAACCAGGTTCCTGCGGTTCCTGGCACCACCTTAAACCCATGGTATCTCTCTCCCAGGCAGAAACTCAAGAACCTGCATTTTTAGAAACTATCCCAGATCATTGCATACTAAAAGTTGTGAACTGCTTTCTTAGATTAAAATACCAGACTCGTGGATGGAGTGGACAGGCTGGCAGAGTTCCCAGTCAAACCAGGTGTGGACCCTCTGTCTGAAGTCAAATGCTGGTGGGAGAACCATCATTTCAACTCCAGACAGAAAGTGAGCTCAGAGGAAAGGCTTGAGCTCCCTTGGCCAAGCAAACATCCCTGGCAAAAGCAGGCGCCTGATTAAACCCAGGGTCTGCACGTACACTCCTCCAACTGATTAATAACCTGCCAGGTAAACATCTATCCTATAGGGATTTTCAGGGTGCCAGAGTTCGCTCTGCCTGAAGCTCAGCAAGCCATAAAGATCCAAAGATGTTGTCGAAACCTACTGCTACCATCTGCCCCCATCCTCATCTCCATTTGAGCATATCTAGTCCACCTTAAGTCTCCCCTACCTAGGCTCTGCCTAACTTCAACTAATTCTTTCTCCAGGGCATTCTCGGAAGGGTTCCATTGTTAACCCCTACCTCAAATGTTTCCTCTGATCTATGTCATCTGATCTCACAAATCACCAATGGCTGTCAACTACTCTAGCAATGGGGCAAACCTGACAACCATTTCCCTGGTCAGGTCCCCAAAAATCAGGGGACAGGACACACTCCTAGTCACATTTATGCATCAGAGCTTTTCAACGTCATTTGGCTACATTTCTTTATGGGTTTGAAATTTCTTTGACTTACTAATGCATCTGCTGTGCCTCCTGTTGGTTTCAAGCAAGAAGCTGAAGTATGTTCTGTTGCACAGAAAGAAGTGCTATTCTGAGACAGGATGTAGAAAATCTGAAGGGTGTTTCCTGTGCCACTTGAAGCTAAGAAAGCTGGTTTGGGCTTTAGTACCCAAGTACACCTTCTCCCACCCCCAAAGTTCACTAAAACAAAGTTGGCAAAGTGGTTTTCCGGCCCCTTGCAGATACAAGAATATTTAACTTTCAAAGATTCTGGTTGAAGTACATATCTAAAGCAAAATATGTTTTATCTTAAGCGTCCAAAAGGCAGGCGTCCAAAGCTAACCATTTAAAGTACTGATCAGTGTTCAGGGAAGATGTCAAGGGAGTACTGCTAAACACACACAAACATCATATTTCAAAGAGTATAGAGTCACAAAGGCCGAAGTCTTAGATTAGGCTGGTTAAAATCGAGTAGCATAAGCATGATTGAAACTTAGATAAATTTGTGGGGTCTCAGAGAAAGAGCTTAGCAGGAATTTATGTTGGAAAATATACTAAGCAGATTCAGAACTGAATGTGAGTGAGGGAGAAAGGAACAAGTGTGAGGACAAAAATCACAGGTTTTGTTTCTGTTGTGACACTTCTAGCTTGTCCCTGAAATATCTGGAGATGAGAGGTCAAAATACACTTTATTACATGATCAACAGTGGTCAACTTGAGGTCATAGGTGTCCATATTTGTTCTTTCTCCAGATTTTGCACCAATACTAGCACATCACTTACCATGGTTCAGACATTACCCAGAAGCTCTAGCATCCTAAAATTCTTAATAAAGATATTCAAAGCCCTCATTAATAGCATTCAAAGATCACAGCCCTTGCCCACTGCTGGCACCAATATAATACTGCTCTTCAATTGCAGGCATTTCATTTAATAATATCTTGGGTACAGTTGCTTTGGTTCCACCTCATTTCAATATAAATCCAAAGAAAAACAAAATAAAATATTATGGAAGGAATTTGCTTAATGACTTGGTCACATGCCTTCACCATATCAATTCTGGTCTACTAACTAAATGTGGTACAAAAGATGAGAAGGGTTTATTACACCCTAATATTTTTCTTGTTCAAAACCCTGAAGTCAAGTTGTTCCTGGATGAAAATGCAAGTCTCTTCTCTGATAGTCTAAGAAGGGATGTTGGGGATGACAGCTTAAGATGGGATGCCTTCATCAAATGGAGACAGTGGGCTGTGTCTGGCTTAAACAAGAACAGTCTGCAGCTGACACTCTTCAACGGAAAGTATATCTGCCCTCTTTATCTACTGAAAACAAGCTTGCTTAGTATAATGAGAAGAGGAGCTATTCCACACAGACCAAGCTTGGCTCCTTGAGCCAGATCACACCTATGTATTAATATATGCATAATTATGTTTCATTGTATCTACTTTCATATACAGGAGAGCTTATTGCAAATAAGTTACAGTGCTTTTAGGTAGGTGAAGTGATGACTGCTAAAATGATATCTGGTCTTTCAAAAATTTTAAAGTTTAAATCATGAAATAATCACTTTAAGACTAAAATAACAATCTGATACATGATGATTGGAATTTGAAAAGGAAGACAGTAAATTAAGCTATAAAGACAGTAAATTAAGCTATACTAAGAAAGTGTCCTTAGCATATAAATATCTGCAAATTACACCTATTACCTCACCAGAAAAATCATAAATCAGTGAAGTAAGGAGATCAATGTAGGAAAGCACTAAAATATCAGAATAAACACAAAATCAGAAATTTTTATCATAAATTTTAAATTATTGACAGCCTAAATCCTTATTTTCATAATATTTTTCTATCAAATAACTGAATCTAAACTGTAGAAATACTTTAGAAATAATATTTTTCCTATATTAATTATTCCTCTAATTATAAAAATACGTTAAAAAATACTGCATAGAATATTGTAGTAGAAATGAGCCTGTAATGAATATTATAAAGTCTTATAATGTGGATGTTGTTGACTGAATATCAAACTTCAAAGGGGAAACAATGGAATCAACCAGTTCTCTGGCTACTGCGAATATCCTTTCTTTGTCCTAGAAGAGAAAACAGTTAAGCTTGAGAGAATCAGGTAGAGAAAGAAACAGTCTATTTTGGTACGGTGCTTTAACTTAAGTGTAGAAGTCTTGTCCCAAAGGATCTTTATGACCAAATTGTAAGGAAAGGAAATAAACTCAGAGCTCCAAAGCAAAGGGGTTTTGGACACACTTCGAAGGAAATCAGTGATACTGAACCATCAGACAAAGGGATTAGATGGAATATGCCACCCCAAATTTTTTCCCTGCAATCTGTTACAGGTAGTTCTCCAGGGGCTCTGAAGCAAAACCTGTTAAGGGAGTTACTGAGTGTTTTCTCACAATAGTTCATTCATTCATCCATTCAAGCATTTATCTGATGCTTACTATGAGGATGGCTGTGATATTCCAGAGACTGACATCCACATTCTTTGTGTTCATAGATTTCACTTGAGCTAAGTGAAATATATAAAGATGTGCACCCACAATTACAATACAATGAGATAAATGCTACAATGGAGTAATGTAATTAGTGTACAGCAAACCACAGAGAAACACTTAACATACCTTTGGGGAGAGGTCTGCAAATGCTGGAAAATCCTCTTATGACCTAAGGCATTCCCCTTCCTGAGTCACTGGCAGTCTTTTCCTTTGTGCTGGATTATATTCCACCCTCCAAAAGCATCATGAACTCACAAAGCCAAAGCATACTTAAGAGAAAATCTGATCCAGGGGTCTCCAAACCTGGCTGGGTCCCAGTATCACCTGCTGCTTTGGCTCCAGCCCAGAGACACTGAGGTAGCATGCCTAAATGTTCTGAAAATGCTTTCTTGCTATGGCTGTTGTAGCTGGCCCATGGACCAGCATTTGGGAATCACTGAATCCAGTCATCTCAATTTGCAGAAGGAAGAATTTAGAGGAAATTAATATCCACAGAATTAAAATGACTTCAGCAAATTAGTGTTATAGGTACATTAGGACAGCAATGGTGAAATATCTGGCAAAGGAATTTTTAGGGCAAATATTTTAAAAAAATATTCTCAAGGCTTCTGATATAAATCATATATAATAGGACTATCTATCTATCTCTATCTCTATCTCTATCTATCTATCTATGTCTATCTATCTATCTATATATGATGGTCACAAATTGTATAATTGGTAAGAAAACTTCAAGAAAATGAAGTTTAGTAAAGGTACTTGTTGCAACTGAGCTACACATTAGCTTTGCTCTTCCTAGTTGGAAAGTTATAAATGAAAACACTGAACTGAAACTCTCATTCTTAAAAATACCTGATTTATCAGGAAGAAATAATTTGCCCATAGAAATATTTTCTAAGGAAAAGCTTAGCATAGTTCCATGCCTACTGTAGACACTTAAACTATTGAGTGGATGAATAAAAATATGAAAGCAAGTATTACCAAAAAATGTTTTTCTATGGCCATTTCCTACATTAATCTTTGATAGAAGCTAAGAATTCATGGATAGAGAAGGGCTTCACTTATTTAGGGATGTGTACAGAGAATGGTAGTAGCATAATTAGGTCTATAACTTTCAAGGCAAAGACAAGCAAATGAAAAATGCAGCCTTTTTTGTAGTGAGGAAGTTCAGTAAGAGAGTGTTATTTGTGTGCCTGCATGTGTATATGTATAAAGACAGGTACAGGAATGTGCTGGCCGGTGCAAGGTGCTCCAACACACTCACTGTGAAGGGTACAGAATTCTATGTGCACGTTCATTCTCCATATATGTAAAGGGATCAGATGAGCAGCAGCCCAGCTGTGGTCCACTGTGATTCTCAGACCTGATCGCAATAATTAAGGTCGATATGTATGCATAGTTAAAATTTTGTGAAAATATATTTCAAATTTTAACACCACCAGGGATTCCATTTATGTTTCTATTACCATTTTTATCTCTGGAGGTTGACATGCAACTCTCATAGGGTATCTTCACAGATACATTTTTTAAAAACTACGAATTGCCTTAAAGGAAAAACTTAACTAAAAATGCATTCCAGTATAGAAGAAAATGATTCATGCCATTTATTACAAATAGAGTAACTCACAGTTTACATTTCAGTAAACTTGAAAATCTCCAATTTTTCAATAAAAAGGAAATGCCACCTAGCTCCTAAGAGTGGAATGTAATAGCTGTAAGCTGCCTTTTATCTCAAAAACACTGAATCAAATTTTACACTCAGAACCACTGCACTCATTCTCATATCAAAAATATAATCTGGGTTTGTGATAAACTCTTTGAAGAGTGGAATCCTACTATATTTTAATTGTAACAAATTTGCATGTCAAGTGTGAAGTAGTTCACATTTTTATTAGCCAACCAATAGTTGTGATTGTCAATTTCAGTTTTATTTGCTGTCTTCTACAAAGTAACTTTTCTCTCATTACTTCATTTTGAAATATGGAAATTAGAAGGCTTTACTAAAACTTTCAGTCAGCCCTAACAACTGGTAATATCTGAACCTGAGACAAAATGAAATGTGTTACAGTGTCTAGTAGGAAAGGAAACCTTGTCTAGGCAAGGAATATCGGGGGAACATTCATCCTTTATTACCCTCAAAAATGAAAATTTGTCCAACAGAGATGTGTTAACTGGGCACAGTGTCTGACATAGTTGGCACTCAAAGATATTGGTTGAATTGAACTGAATCAAAGGAAATTTGTCTGAATTGGAAAAACTAAAATGTTAAGAAAGAAACTAGGTCTAAGCAAAATGCTGACTCCCTCCCTAACAGTTCAAAGACAAAGCATTTAGTTGAGAGAGGCTGAGGCAGTCACTTGGTTCAGCTTCTCGCATAGTCAGAAATCACCTATGTCAGGTTTCTCACCCACTCCAGGTCTCAAATGGGCTGTTTTTGCTCCCCAGGGGACATTTGTCAATGTCTGGAGACTTCTTTTGGTTGTATAAGTGGGAGAAGGTGCTACTGGCATCTGGTTAAGAGCCTGATGTGTTATTAAACATCCTACAATGCACAGGATGGCTCCCAACAATAAGAAACTATTTGGCTCAAAATGACAACAGTTCTGAGGTTGATACACCCTGCCCTACAGCATGATCCGGCAGATGGCCTCTGCTTTCCCACTTCCAGAAGTCAAGTCATGCCACAGAAGCATGACTTTACCACTGCTGGACAGCTCTCCCTGCTGAAAAGACCACATTCATTTTGAAATTTATGGACAAAGATGTATACTGGATTTCTGTTGGTTGTATCATTTTTAATACTTCTAGTGTGTGGTAACTTTTAAGACTTTGTATCTATTTCTTAATTTATTAACATTATACAGCTTCTATTAACTTCTTACTATGTAAGATAAGGAACCTGGCATGCTTGCTCACTTTTACCTCTTGTATCCCCTTCAACTCCAAATTTTTTTTATTTTAGTTCATCATTATTTATTATATTATACTCTGTTCTTAAACAATATCTAAATCATTCATGCTTCGAACATAAATCCATTTCAAAGACAGCAAACTAATAAATAGCACTTATAAAGCTGTTATAACTTCAGTGGAACCCCCTATAGAGTCACAGCGTGGCCTGACCACAGAAGGAAATGGAACCCCATGCTTTCCCAAGACCAGAGACTGAGTCACACTCAGACTGGAGTGCAACTGAGTGACTCATTATCTCCCTTTGCTCTATCTCTCTCTTGCTTTGCAGCACCTTTTTGAGGATTTCCCCAAACGGGGAGAGCAGTAGCTCCCCTGAGACCCTTCATGCCCCAAATACCATTTTTTATTATTATTTTTTTATTTTTTTATTTTTATTTTTTATTTTTTATTTTTTTTTTGAGACGGAGTCTTGCTCTGTCGCCCAGGCTGGAGTGCAGTGGCGCGATCTCGGCTCACTGCAAGCTCCGCCTCCCGGGTTCACGCCATTCTCCTGCCTCAGCCTCCCGAGTAGCTGGGACTACAGGCGCCCACAACCGCGCCCGGCTAATTTTTTTGTATTTTTAGTAGAGACGGGGTTTCACCGTGGTCTCCTGACCTTGTGATCCGCCCGCCTCGGCCTCCCAAAGTGCTGGGATTACAGGCGTGAGCCACCGCGCCCGGCCCATTTTTTAATTTTAAGTTCTGAGATACATGTGCAGAACATGCAGGTTTGTTACATAGGTATACATGTGCCATGGTGGTTTGCTGCACCTAATCATTTTTACCTTCTCTAATTTTCTCCTCTTCTGTCCCTCATGTTTGATTGATAGTTTGGCTATTGATTCAATATTTCCTACCCTACGAACTGTGAAGATATTATTTTGTTGTTAATGAGATATAACATTTTTCCTAAGTAACCTGTCTTGTTTTTCTGAAAGCTTTTAGAATTTTCAGATTTTTTCACTTGAGTATAGAAATTTCACCAGTTCGTTATTTTTAAGTCAGGCTATTCCACACTGTGTCTTTGACCACGTCCTTCCTCTCATTGCCTCTGTCCTGTTTTTCTGGAGCTCTTCATTGGATTTTCTGGATTTATCCTCTGTGTCTCTTCACACTTCTCTCATATTTTCCATTTTGGTCTTTTTGCTGTCTCCCATATGAAATTTCCATGGCTGCACCTTATAGTTCACCAGCATGTTATTATCTCTATTATTTTCAGCCTTCTCCTTAACTTTTTATTTTATCAGTTATAAATTTTGTTTCTAGTAATTATTTATTTTTCCTCAGTTGATCTTTCTTCATAGCAACCTGTTCTTATTTTCAGGATACAATATCTTTTTGGCTCTCTGAGAATACTAATTGGTCATTTAAAAAATTATAATTCGTTCCTTGTATTATTGCTTGCCTCCAAGGTAAATTGTTCTGTTTTCTCTTTGTCCCTTTTTTCCTGATGATTTTTCTTAAGTATCTCGTGATCTCTGGTTATCTATGACTATTTATGAGTGGAAATCATGTGAATTAAGATGAACAGCTGGAATGGGTCTTCTCTGTAGTTGTCTGGGTCTCTTTCTCTAACAGAGCTCCTTCTTTAGTGAGAGTGCTGATCACAAGTTTTCTAAGGGGAACATCTAGTGTGGATTCCCTAGGAGATGCAAAACTGTTCATCAAAGTGCCCTGCCCTTCTCAAGCTAAGGCGTATGACCCAAGCCAACCAGGCTTTCTCCACCAGAACATAGCATCTTAAATGAAGTGAACCAAGGATTGTAGAGACAGGGAAAAAATGGTTGGCATTTATTCATTATCCTGGCTAATTGACAATTTCGTGACACACAAACCCTGGATTCTGTTCTAGACATGCCTGGTTCACACCCTTTCTGTGAGCTGCCCCATTTTACTAATTTCTTTTCTGCTTTAGTTGGTCAGAACCAGTTTTGGTTGCTTGTGCACAAAGACCCTAAGTTGATACAGATGGAAAGGAAACTGACATTTGTTAAGCTAATGTTATGAGCCAGGTATTTTACTTTTTTTTGTAAGTAATCAGCAAAACTCTCTGAGATAGCTATAACTACCATTATTTTATAAGGAAAGAAACTGAGATTTAGTAGATTTATTAGCTTGTCCAAGATGCCAGGGAAGCACCAGAATCCAAGTCAGTCTGACATCAAAACCTACACTTTCCCCTCCACTCTGAAATATTCATGGAGCATTAAAGTTATAGGCCCCGCCACAGTTAAGAGTATGTGATAAATATTGGAGGAGAGATTTAAGGCTGAGAAAGCCAGGAAGAAGAATTTAGACTTACTGTGTTCAGAAAAAGAGAATCACAATCTCACTCTTAATAGTGTAGTGGTATAGTAAATCAAAGGAGAATTTAAGAAAGATGATTCTGTGATATGTGGGATGAATTCAAAAGGCTCATGTTGGAATAAGATACACCAGTGAGGAGGCTGTGGTAGTGATGAAACGGCTGGGGATGGAGAGGAAGAGAGGGTTTACAGTGGGATTTGGAAGGAAATTTCATAGGATTGTGTGACTGAATGGTTATTATAGGGGATGAGGAAAGATGAGCCAAAAATAACTACAAGATTCCCAGTTGCAATGAAGACTGAAAGAATGCATGCATTTGCCTCCCTCCAAAAATCCCAGTGAAATGAACTAGAAATGCAAAAACAAGAATAAATGCATAAGGGTGCTGGAAAGAGAAAAGGATGCCAAAAGTGTCCATAAAATTAGAATCCCCAGAGGACACGAAGAAATGTAAATCAAAATAATGGAAAAGCCAAGCATGCTGTGCATCCTGCAACCAAACAAAGGCAAAGGAGAACCACACCTGGGCAGAAAACTGAAGTTTTTTCCCCATGTGCGCCCAATTCCCGCCATCCAGCTTAGTGCAGCAGGAGTTGGGCATGAAGCAGGAACCAAGGCAGCTACCAGGGGGCTCCCCTGAGCACAAAGCTGGTGGAGTTTTGGATGCTCACCCCTTACCCTGAGGCTCCATTCAGTTTGGACCTCTTAGCAAGTTATCTATGAAATTTGCCCCTGAAGTCTTCTATTGATGGTGTCAAACCTAGAAAGAAAATGAAGGCACTCCCCTAGCTACCATTCTTACAAAACAATTAATATAATACAAACTTGAGGGCAAAACGGTGTAAATTCACAGTGTGCAGTAAGTTTTTAAAAATTAAAGTAATAGTATATAACATTTTATGTGAAACAAATTTAAGGATACACAAACATGCATAATTTTAAAGTTAATAAAAGGGATTCAATAAGGGTTGGTTGAGGAAAAAACCTGAGTGGTAAGTAGTCATAAAGGAAATAAAAAGTTTATAAAAGACTTCTTTTCCCAAAACAAAAAGGTCCAAATAGATTAGAATTATTCCCAAAAAAACTACCAAAGAAAAAGCAACTCTCAAATATTTTAACTCTTCCCAGAAGTGAGGGGGAAAATATAGAAGTCTTTTAAATTCTAATCCCACCATAGTCTTTATACAAAAATCTGGCATATTTCACTTTAGTTATATTTCATTTATGAATATAGCTAGTGTTTCTAAATAAAATACTAAAAACACATACATAAAATAAAAATAAAAATTAATAAATAATAGACTTCATACTTAGTAGAGTTTATGTTAAAGTTGGAAACATAACAACTTTAATTTCTGAATTATTCAATAATATTTTGAAGGTTATATACAATTCACTAGGAGAATAAATTTTAATATGAGACATAATGTTCAATAAAAAGAGACAAATATAAGATTATCTGCAGATGATATGATTGTCTAGACATAAAATCCAGGGGAATCAAATAAAAAATATTACAACTAATAATTGAGTTCAGAAAAAGAACAGATACAAACATAAATATACAAAAATAAAAAGTTTTCCTTACATTCCAGCAAAAACCAATTTTAAAATGTCAGCCATGAAAAAGATATCCATAACAACCTCATAATGTACAAAATACTCAGGAATAATAATAAAGAACAATTGTGTGTGAGTAATATTAAAAAGAAAGTATAAAATTCAAAGGTTGTAAAAAACTGAAACATAGGAAATTATTTAAAAAGGCAATCCACAAAATAAGAAATACATATGGTTATTAAATATGAAAACATGCTTTATATTCCTAATAAGTAATACAGTATACAACACATGTCAAAAACAATGAAGTACTTTCCTTTAATAGATTGCCAAACATTTTTAAAAAAAATACCAATATTCAGGTAGCACAATACAGGCATGCACATATAATGTAATACCTTATATTGGTACAATCATTTAGGAAAACATTTTTAATTATCAAAATTCAATATATACATTCTCAATATTGAACCAACATCTTCAATTCTAGGAATTTGTGTTACAGGTATACTTACAACTATATTAAAGAATTCAAAACAATTGAAATATTAATTAGGAACTGATTAAATATATTATGGCATATCAATGCCATGAAATACTGTGAATCTTTAAAAATATAAGTTGCTCTACCAAAGTAACCAAAATATACTATTCCATTAAAAAAGCTTGTTACAGAACATGGACTGTGCATGATATAATTATTATAAAAGCATACATATCCATAATACCTGGAAAGATAAACATTAAACTATTAATAATGCCCTGAGTGTAAGGTAGGAGGTGGCAGAAAGCAGGCAGGGGTGAGGATGGCTACTTAAAATAATTCTGAGTATTACTAAAAAAAAAAAAAATTAAACAGAAATCTTAGGTTGAGTTCCCCAGAAGAACACGCTAAAGCAAGTATTTGAGGGCTATTGATTTAAAACAGAAGCACTTCCAGGGAAACCTGGTAAGGAAGCATGGCAGCTGATGAGAGAATGGGAAAAAGACATGGAAGTGTGTAATCTCAGGCAAAGTCATGCAGAGGGTAGCTTCAGCCTGCTCCTGCAGGGATTCCCCAGATTGTCTGTTTCACCTCAGTTATACTTGGGAGCTGTCCAGAGTGGGGGCAAGGGAGCTGGGCTTTCACACTCTGACATCTGTCAGTCATTAGTCAAGAGCTTTCCAGGGGAAGTGATTGGCACCTGTGGCTCTGAGTGCATTCTGGCAAAGTGCCTCCCCAAAATAAATCTGGGTGGAGAACCAATAACATCCACTACAATATTACCTTTATAATAAAATATGTATTTTCATTAAAACAAAGAAAAAAATAGCAAAAGCTATGTGC
This sequence comes from Macaca fascicularis, assembly GCF_037993035.2. Classification (NCBI taxonomy): domain Eukaryota; kingdom Metazoa; phylum Chordata; class Mammalia; order Primates; family Cercopithecidae; genus Macaca; species Macaca fascicularis. Next base: position 34,177,996 of record NC_088386.1, read on the forward strand.
AACTAGTAAAGTAAAATTATATATTAATGCTCTCAAATTCTACTCAAGTCTGGGCACCCACTAGACAAGTTCCCACACCCACCTGCTTGTCCTCATATTCCTACTTGTCCACTAGAAAACCAGGGTTTAGCAGCCCATGAACCCACACTTTCGCTCTCCGTTTTATCTTTTCCATCTGGAGTGGTATAGGTGAGATCCTGAGAAGTCAGAGGAACTCTCAAAACCTCTGCTGATCCTAACTGGAGCCACATTACTTGGCTACTAATTTAACATAAAAATGAAAATGGTATTAAAGCTGGGACGCTTTGCGACTAGGCTCTATGAGGTTAAATTCTATTTATTTATTTATTTATTTATTTATTTATTTATTTATGTATTTAGAGACAAAGTTTCACTCTTGTTGCCCAAGCTGGAGTGCATTGGCGCGATTTTGGCTCAATGCAACCTCCGTTTCCCAGGTTCAAGCGAATCTCCCGCCTCAGCCTCCCAAGTAGCTGGGATTACAGGCATGAGCCACCACGCCTGGCTAGTTTTGTATTTTTTAGTAGAGACGGGGTTTCTCCATTTTGGTCAGGATGGTCTCGAACTCCTGATCTCAGGTGATCTGCCCACCTCGACCTCTCAAAGTGCTGGGATTACAGGCGTGAACCACCGCGCCCGGCCCATGAGGTTAAATTCTACATAGAACTCCAGATTAAAGAAATGTTCCAAGAATTCATTTGTTCTACTCAACTTGTTTCACTTTATGGCAAAGCTAAGATGAATGAGTTGAGGTTTCTAGCTCAGTGGTCACTGAGCAGAATGGGATGTTTCCTAGAAATGTCCCTCAAGTCCATCATTCTGGGTGTCAGTGACGAGTACCTAGAAAGATAGCACTCATCATCAAAGTGGACGATTGAAGTTTACAATCTGCTCAGTCTACAGTCTGTCTCTGAAACCTGCAGTGTGCTTTTGTTGCTTCACCTGTAAAATGGGTGCAATAACTATCGCTCTACTTACTTTTCAGAGCTGATGCACAGATTAACCATGAAAGAATTTTGCAAACCGTGCAGTGCTTTACATCATGTTACTTGTCTTAGCACAAAGGCTCCAAACATTAAAAATGGGACAGTAGTGACTTCAAGATCCAAATCCATGAATGTTGGAAGGCACTTGTTCAGGATAGATGTGTGTGACTTTGCACATGTTGAGTGTGAGTTAACAGTAAAACATCCAAGTAAAACGGAACAGTAAATTATGGAGACACGGGCTTGGAGCCTGAGCAACAGGGTAGAAACTGAGATACAAATTGGAGAGTCAGTAACACAGGAGCAACAGGTAAATTTGAGACTATGGAAAACATGCTTTTGAAACTTCATCTTCTTTTCCATTTCCATAGCCATATTCCTCAAGCCAATCCCAACTGTCTCCTGTTTGAACTATCCAAGTGCAAAATTTCATTAATACATATTCCTGTTATCATTACTACAAACTGCTAAATGATGCTTTATGGTCCCTATTCATTTATTGTATGCATTATCCATTGAAAAGATCATACAGATTTTCATACTAATCAACCACGTTCAGTAGTTGTCTACACACACAAATGGGGAATGGAATTTGGGAACAGAAATCACATATGTTTTCAACAGCCCTACCACATATGTGTTCTTTCCCTTTGAATAATACACACTCTTTCTTAAATTATTGCTTTGGGTGAATAAATATACCTGCTATATAACTTAAATTGATGAAATTTAAAAATTATCATTATATATGAAAAAGCTTGAAAATCATAGTCTTGCATATTCTTGCATGAAGAGACTTACACAATTTATGTAAATTTTGTTTTTAATGACCTTGGAATCACTTTATGTGGCAAAAAAAACCCAGCAATATCTCTAAGTCAAGTTTCATTTGTAGAGGCATTTACAGTGTTTACAGTTGGACTGAATCTGAGGACTAGCTAGTCTTTCTGTTTCACTTGGATTTTCTCCTAAGGTTAGGATCATCGGCGATTTTCTCCATCTTTGGTGGGTCTCACATGCCAGTTTTTTGTTTGTTTTATTTTTTAAATTTTGTAACATTTACATGTGAATTCCTGAAACCATTGTAGTATTTCTGATTTAAATAGCCTGTATTCTATTCAGGCATACAAAAGTCACTTGCTAGTTTTCTGGTTGAAGAACAGTATTAATCTGTAATGTTTATCTTAATAATTATAATTTAACTGAGAGTCAATTTGCCGTTTATTTAAATTGACTCAATGACTAGATGTCAGGAGTTTACAATTTAAAATGGTATGGGGGGAGAAAATCCCTGAATGCACAATTTTAATTTAATTTTTTATTGATTTTGCTGATTATATGTTAAGTAAGTGCTCATCAATTCTCTGCCTAGTTTTACTAAATTTTCCTTTTCCATAAGCACAGATATAGTAATCTGTCTTGTAGTGTTTTAAATCTACTTCTACGTATATAAATCACTTGTGATGTGGTTAACAGCATAAAATACATGTGAAATGTATATTTAAAACAATTACATTTATATGTAACATATACATACAGTAACTAAAGACATAAATCATATGGAGAAAAATTCAGAACCCCTGTTACAATATATTTAAAAAGGAGAGATGTTAAAAACAAATTTTTATCTACTTTGTCATTAATGACTTCATTTTATAGGTGAAAGGTTTCAGGAAGTTAAACGAACTGTCCAAGACACATACACATTCACAGGTGTGCACATACACACATAAACACACACTCAAACACTTTGACCAGTTCTGTTTTGTTGACTGCTATGTTCTCACCGCCTGCTCTAGTCTCAGTGTAAAGTCTGGATCAAAACTGAGTGAACAAATATTTGTTGAATGTTCGACTTACTCAGAAATAGACTCCAAGTCTTTTGACATGAAATCCATTGTTCTTTCCAAAACATGAATGGAAACATTTAAAATATCCTTCTCTATCTTCTAGTCTTATTGGGAGAATAGAATGTGATAATTGTGTGAAAGAAACTTAAAATTATGTAAGCAGATGGAAATCTAAGTCAGCGTTATTATCCTTGTAGTTTAAGTTTATAAAATGTCTCACTTGTCTTACCATTTAAGAAAGGAAAAAATAACTAGAATGGTAATTTTAGTATACATGCTGCTGAAGTGAGCACAAGAATGGCAATTTTAGATACAACGATTTGATTTTGTGAATGATCTGACTAAGAAAATGAAAAATATTTCCTACCGCACTTGGTTTTAAATAATGGAAATTTGATTTTTAATGGTAATTCTACAAGGAAAGATAATTCCTTATTACATACCAATCTTACAGCATAATGAGTCAAACCCTTGTTTGAGAGTTTTAATCTAGATTTTCATAAGTTAAAAAATAACATAAAATAGAAGTTTTCAGTCAATCACATCTTAGGATTCTTCCTGTAATATGAAAATCTATACCACAACTTATACTGTAAATTGCTTTAGATCCCTTTTGTATTTAGCAGGATTTTGAAATAAAGAATGGAGTTGTCATCAATCCCATTAATCAAATCACAACTAATAAAAAAATGCATTAGTAAATAAAGACTTATAAAAGGGCACTGATTTTGGCATAATTAAAAATACTTATGATGAAATAGTGTTAGAAAATCTTACGGCAGTACAATATATATGTTAACTGGGAAAAGGTTATCTAAAATCATTTAAACATATCCCGACTTAAATTATAACCATTGTGGAAGTCAAAACCATAGGATTGTGCTTGTTAATTTAGTAACAAAGTCAATAATATAGAAATTAGTTTGTTAAATCACCATCCTGCATACTATAAGGATACCTAGAGAGTAGCCTCATATGGGGAGCATTCAAAATCATATGGACCAATTTTTTAAAGCAGTTTTGAAATAATTTACTTCCAAATCAAGATATTAAATGCCAGCTTCTAACCAACAATAATGCTTATGGCTAAGATAGAAATGAGATTCTTTACAGAAACGCTGACACAGCCTTAACTGTAAGCACTTGAGTGTGCGGCTATAATTCTTTTTTCAAATCTTTCCCAGTGAAGCTTCAGGTAAAAGAGTTCGCAGAATATGTAAACAGAAAGAGACAGTCTAGAGCTTTTACAAAATCACAAACCTGTGACACATTTATATTCATCTTTGATTGCTACCACTAAACGACTGAATCATTCAAGGTGTATTGATCAGCTCTTTAATAGATAAAAAGTGGGCAATGTCTTATATAAACCAACATTTCTTAATACATTTGATGGCAAGAACTACATATTTTAAGCTGACAATATAAACCTCTAAAAGATTTTTCAAAAAAAGTTTTCTGCCTTATTTAGCATTTCAATTATTAATCAAAAGCAATAAATAAGAAAAAATTACGAAAGAATATAGAACAAAGGTTAAGAAAGTTTTTCTTTTCCATTCAGAAACTAAACAATAAAATGATTTCCCAAAGAGTCAGTTTTCTGTATGGAAGCCATTTAAAACTGGACCAGATAACATAATATCAGAATAAACCAAGGGAATACAACTTTTACTGGGAGGTGGGTGGCTGGAACCGAGGATTTAATTGTCTAATCTTAATTTTCATTTTTTAAAATGTCTAAAATAATGATGCTTATAATGAGGAGTTAATTTTAATGTGCAGCCAACTTTAAGTCATAATAATGATATAGTGGTATTTTGTTGTTGTTGTTTTTTTTCTTCACATTTTCATATAGCCAACAGATGACTATTGATCCAGCACTGGAAAATACTATTTCAGTATTTATTGATCAAGGCTGTATGAGGAAAATTGTCATTTTTGAATGAAAGATAGTAAAAAGTTATCAATTCTTGTAAATACAGAACACGAAATAAATTGGATCATCAGACTAAACAAATATTAAAATTATTAATTTTTTAATGCAAGTACCCTTAATAAATTATGTGATACTATAAGGATGAGTCTAAGACTTTACCATCTTTCATCACAAGGATCTGATTTTATAGGATTCTAAAAATTTCCCAACTTACATTGCTTTTAACTGATACTTTATTTTGTAAACTCAGCATTGTATCATAGTAAAACATGTTGAAATGTGTAAGAAACTGATTTTTTAAATCAGCTCTAAATTTTATCTTAAACACTAGTTAACCATTCATTTAAATTAAAATTTATTCTTTTTTATAATCTTCACCTTACTTAAAGACAAAAAAATCACACTTATTACCAGTTACAAATCATCATGCAAATCTGTAAACAGTTGACATCTGGTGAAGTCTTTACCTTGTATCATGATGAAACAACACGCATTTTGTTATAATATTCATTTCAAATGCTAATTTTTTCTTCATTAGATGGCAGAAAAGATATAACGTGCTCTTAATACTCTTTATAAGAGTATGTCGCTGAATAAGAATTTTAAAAAAAGGAATACGTTCAAGATGGATATTTAAATATTGCAAATAGTAATCCCATTAATTAGCTATAGCCACCTGTCTGTTAAAAGCACGATACACAGGTCAGGAAAATTGGGCAAGGACAGGTAACAGACACACATTCTTCCTAGGCTACCTGCAGTATTTACCAATTCCAGTTACTGTTTTCTTAGAAGTTTTAAACATCACATAAACAGGTAAAAAAAATTACAGTTATTGTGACTGTATTATATACATATATATGTATGTATTATATATGTTATATATAACCATAGTTAGTGACTTATTTGGGCTTAACTCCCTGTAACTGCTTTCAGAAAAAAAAAAAAGGTAATTTTCATATCACTAAATGTTCGATATGCCCAAATGAATCCATTGCTCTTTTAAAATATTTAATATATTTTTAAAGTATGTTCTTCTGGCTGGCAGTGCAGATGGAAAAGTAAAATCCAATTTCGACAACAAGGTAACTTCACTCCTCCCTCACCAAAAAATTGTTTTTAAAAAAAGCCTTATGTCAGCAAAAGGCAGATTTTTTTGAGTACATATGGTTCCTAGAAAAGTAAAAGACTAATTTCACATCTAGAAAACATTTTATCCCCTTGCTGTTAGGATTTAACAAAGAAGTTCAATAGCAGCTGAAAAAGGTAGAACAAAACTATGAGCCATCCAAATGAGCAAATTATGATCTGTCCTTTTTGAGACCTACTGGAGTGGGGCATGTGGTGGGATTGGGGAATATTTCAATTTAGATCTGCTCAACCACTCTGTTTTCCTTTCACATTCTAACTCCCTTGTGTTATAAGGCTGGCAACAGCTCTAAGAATGTGGAGAATGTAAACAGCCTTTTACTGTCCGAAGGGATGGCAGCGTAAGGAATGTGTGCTTATCAACAGGGCTGCAGCTCCCCACCTCACTTACCATGATAAAGCGCTCCAGGAGAAAAACATTACAACCCAAGCACAATCCCAAAATGGATTCGAATTTGACATAAGCTTTCTTAAAAGCGAATCAATCAATCCATGCTGTAATATTAGAATCTAGTTCTCAAGGAGAGCATATAATCCCTTCAAGACGTATTTCCTATTCCTTATTAGCTATGGTGGTGCGGAAAAAAAAAATTCTAACATTTCCCATATAGTAGCTGGGATGAGAACTTTTCCCCGACACGTGCACAAATATATTTTCTCATCTTTAAGAGCCTATCACAGTGCTTACGGAGCACACAGTTCATGTTTATTAAATGCAAAATTAATGAACTAAGATTCGTAAAGATATTCTGAAGACCCCCACATAAATACCTGATTTCCCCAGGCTTTTCCTTACACACAGCATATAAATGCTGCTCTGTTAGATCATCTTTTATTAGAATCCAGACTAAAAAAAAAAAAAAAATTAAAGCAAGGGATACTAAAGATTAATGTGGCATATGTTTTGGATTCATAATGTCTAAGATGTAAAATGTATTTTAACATGCAGTATCGTACATAGCCAGTATGTGATGGCTCATTCAAGGATATTTGGGAATATCATTGCATTTTCTTCTTGATGCCATTGAAGACTTTCTGAGTTAACGCTGTGCAGGTGAAGCTCATCTCCACCGTAACAAGCATGGACCACGGGCATCTCAGTGGTCTCTCCACCTTTTAGAGTTCCTTCCACCCTCAGAACTTGCAAAGTGCCTCTGCCTTAACAATATCATACATATCATAGAGAAACTTTCAAAGTTACTTGATTTTCCCTCTAATAGGAAAAGAAAGAGACAAAGAGAACTAGAGAGAGAGAAAGAGAACAGATTGACATCTTCTAAGTGCTTGGGCAAAGTCTTAAGTATGAGGACCAAGAAACTATGGCATCAGGAGAAAGCCCTCTTACTAGCACCATATCAAGGCAAGTGCTAAGTGACCAGAAGAAATCCATCACAGAGGCTGATCCAGCCAAAACACTCCGCTTCTGTAATTTTACTTTAAAAGTTTCTTCTTGAAGGTCTTACTTTGGTTTTCCCTTAACTGTAATTAGCCATGCATATAGAATACAGGCGTATATCAGGAGGAGGAGAGGGTGGCGCCTCGCGGGAAGAGAGAAGAGAGTGACAACGCGAACCCCAAACCACATTTTAACATCTTTCTTATTCCTCAGCGCCCCCGAGTCACCCAGACCAGGCGGGAGATGTCTCCCTGAAAAGACAGCTTCGAGATGCCCGAGAGGGGGCTCCTGCGCGGAGCTGGGCGTGAAAGTTACATCCCGTGTCCCCAGCTGGCAGAAAACCCCATCCCAGTCCCCAGCGCCAGACGGAAAACGAAGAGAAATCCAAGCTGTCCCCCAAATCCATATTTTGCCTAAGTTTTCCCCCAGCAAGCCGCCACTAGCTGGCTCTGAGAACGAGGATGCATGCACTATGCTGTGCTTTGGAAGAAGTGTCTGTGTGCATCTGGGCAAAACACCACGCGAAAAATAAACACCACCAAGCCTCTCGAACTGTGAACTGGAGGAAGGTCTTTCTGCCCCTTCTCATCCTATTTACCTCCCATCCTCTCCTTGACCGCTTACCAATAAACCTCTTCCTTTTCCCGGACCTACTTCCCGGCCACCTTCTGCTTACTTTACCCCAGCGCTCGAGTTCCAACCCGTGCTAAGCCCCTCAGTCGCCTCTAGATCCCCTCTATTCCATTCTTCAATTCTTTCCTTTCGACCTCTAAGGCAACCCAAAACTCCTTGCCTTCCTCGCGTCCCCAACCCCACGTCCCAAGCAGGCCCAGGCTGGGCTCCAAGTCAGCCGCCTGCGCGGTTTTCCCGCCGAAACGCGTCCCCGGCGCATGGGGCTGCGCGCGGTCCGGGCACTCACCAGCTGCAGCAAGCCGGGGACCACCACGAGAGGCAGTGGCCGCAGGCGCATGGTGCCGGCTGGCGCGGCTTCTCACGAGCTGCGCGCCCTCGCCTGCCTCTCGCGCATCTCCACTTCGCGGGGCAGGACTGAGGACGCCAGGGACACAGCGCGGCGCTTCCCTCCCGGAATCCGAGTGCTGCGCGGTGCAGCGCAGCTCGGGCCGGGTGGGCGGGCGGGGAAGGGGGAGGGTGGGCGGACCGGAGGTGTCTCTCCGGGCCCCCGCGCGCCCCTCCTTGGAGGGGGCCGGCACAGAGCGTGCGAGGCCGCTGGAGCTCTGGCACGCGGCAGGGGGCTCCAGTCGCGCCTTGGACTCTCTGGCTTGGCCGGACTCGGGGTGAGCGCTGGGGGCGCCTGCGGGAGGGAGGTGACGGCTCGGGCGCTTGGGTGATAGGTTCAGCGCGAGGCTGCTCTCTAGATCCGATCCCGCCGGGCAGATGCCTGGCAGAGCTGAGCACGCCTGGCCAGCCGGCGCCCCCGAGCCCGGAGAGGCCGGGTGCCTCCTTCCACCCCCGCCCAGCAGAAGGCGGGTCCGAGAGGCTCCACTGTGCCAAGCGCCCTGTCCACGGACTGGATCTCGCTTTGGCTGGGGAGGCTGGGGATGGGGGAAAGGAAAGGTTCTTCCTGGGTGGCTGCAAGAAGGAGTGCGCCCGCCGGGAGAGCGCCCAGAGAGTTTAGGAGGGGAAGGCGATTGTAGAGTCCTGGGGCGGGGCGTGGGGGCTGCGAACGGGAAAGGCTGGGGCGGGGAGGTGGGACTGGAGCCCAGGACGCCCTGGGAGAGTGCTCTACTCCACCGCAGCGCCAAGCTCTCAGAGCCGCGGGTAAGGGGTGCAAAGTGTGCCTGGTGCGGCTGGAAGGATTTCTGGGGTTGGGAAGTAATGGGGACCTCGAGGGACCAGGAGCAGAACTGTGAGAAACGGAGCTAGGTGAAGTCCGCTTTACTCAGGTTTTGGGATGGTATAGACAGCTGGGTGTCCTGAAGACAGACGGAGTTGCTCCCAGACCTTCTGCCCCGGCTTTGGAGAAGCCGAATAAAGACGGGATACCCCACCGCGGCTTCCGACTTCAGAAATATTGGAGAGGGGTATCTCTGAGGCCGGGCGAAGCTGCAAACCTGGTGCCTGTGAGCCTCGACCTCTGTGTTAACAACTCTCCATTGGAGAGGTCCTTAACCTTTTACTATCTTTGTTCTGGACACTCGAGAGGAAAAATCAAAGGCAATTGGGCTGACAAACCTGCATTTTTTTACGGTAGATCAGAGTTTAGGCGTCATTCGTCACCCCTTTATTGAGCGAATAGGAAACCTAAGGTCCAGAGAAATACGTTCACTTCTCCAGGGATGAGACTTTAGGCAGTTACTCCAACAGAATACGCAAGGCGAGACTGCTTCTTACATCTAGAAACGCAAAGCTCTTAGAGAAGAAAAAACCGTGTTGAAGCAAGGGAGTAAAACTGCAATTGATTTCTAGGCTTTAAAAAATAAAACACAACAAAAAGCACAGATTGGGTTGTAATTTTTGGACCAAAAAAAAAAAAATAAAGGGTCCTTCTTCTCTGCTTACCACCCCCACCTCAAAATAGAAATGAAGGAGGGTTGTTAAATCTTAGTGGTTGAAGCAGAGCAGCCTTGGTTTCAAAGGCAGGAGAATTGCTTTGACTAGGGCAAAGTCCTACTATTCCTTTCACTGAGTGTGCCAAGATTGCGCAGATGGGGAGGGAGGTTATTCCAGAGTGTTCTGGGATCCCAGTGTGAATTTGAGAGTGTATTGTCCTTGAGCCTGCAGGTAGGGTATCTTTCCAGTACAACTCCATTTCCTGTAGGGAGGGAGAGTGGCAAGCAAGGGGCTGCATCCTCCCTAAACCCATGATAAGCCTGACTGGGGGTTCCATGGCAAAGGATGCACTACCTGCATCTCATTTCTGTTTGATCTGACTCTCCTTTTGCCTTGCAACAGGCTCAAAAACAAAACCACTATTTGCATATCCAAATCTATATCTCACCCATTCCACTCCTCATCCCTACAAAAATTCCCTCTTTACCAAGACTTAGAGCCCTGTTCTACCAGTTCTAGAAAATGATTCTGTCCTAAAAGCACAAATAAGAGGATTTCAGAAACTGGAAGAGTCTCTATTGGTTGATCTTGCCCAACTTTGGGTCCCCGGAGAGGGCTGCATCTTATTTACAGACAACCTTTTTAAAACAAAACGGACATAATAGGAAGGGTTTTGTGGAAACAGAGGAACCCCTTTCTGAAGAGGTACAGCTAGAAGGGGAGAGAGGCTAACTGCTTTGCAAGAGGCACTACCTCATTTAGACTTGATGTCTCTGCCTGAGCTCAGCTCAGCTGACTCATCTATAGAGCCAGAAGGTGAGGTCCTGTCTCCATTTGGTAATTTGGTAGTTTGCAATTCCGCTATCACAGACTCTGTAAATGAGGAGGGCATGATTTAACACATTATTGAAATAAATAGGCTGAGTGCGGTGGCTCACGCCTGTAATCCCAGCACTTTGGGAGGCCAAGGCGGGCGGATCACCTGAGGTCAGGAGTTCAAGACCAGCCTGACCAACATGGAGAAACCTCGTCTCTACTAAAAATATAAAATTAGCCAGGCGTGGTGACACATGCCTATAATTCCAGCTACTAGGGAGGCTGAGGCAGGAGAATCACCTGAACCTGCGACGCAGAGGTTACAGTGAGCCGAGATCATGCCATTGCCCTCCAGCCTGGGCAACAAGAGTGAAACTCCATCTGAAAATAAAATAAAATAAAGTAAAATAAAATAAAATAAATAGATAACAAAGTTGTTTAATTACTGGAATAGTTCACTTTTTTCCTTCAATTTGTTCATATGTCTTAGATGATTTCTGTTCTTTTGAGAAACTACGTAAAGTTTAAAAGTAGAACCTAAACTCAGACATGTGCCCTAGTAACACTAAGTAGTCTTACAAAGAAACATGCTGAGGGATGTTGAATTCCAAGTTGAAAGCTAAAAAACACTAGTGAACTTTCGTGCCCCAGTGATCAGGCCAGGTAAAAGTGAAGCACTAACAGCCCCACTAACCTAAGTCTGGCATTACTGTGTTTATTTATAAAATAACTACTGATCTTTCTGGATCCCCCCCCAAATTTTGCTGTACAGACTACAGTAAAGAGAAAGAAAGAATGGAAAGAAGAAAGGGAGAGAGGGAGAAGAAAAGGATGAAGAGAGGCAGAAAAATAGAAGTATTTAAGACATTGTCCTCTAGCAGCATGCAGTCTGAGAAATATGCAATAAACAAAACACAGTAGACAATACAGCAAAATGTAAGTGCTGTTTAGTACAGCTGGAGAAAGGAAAGATCATTGTAGGCCAGCATGAATGCTTCTTGGAAGAGGCGAAACGTGAGTTAGCTCAGTTTCCAAGAATGGCCAGGATTAGTCTACATGGGAGAAAATGGAGGAGGTCATTCTGTATGGGAGAAGCAGAATGAGCAAAGGCAGAGTGGAGGATTTTTATAGGGCATAACTGAGGGATGAACAATAAGCAGTCCAGACTGGCTGGAGAAAATATGTTGAGGAAAAGTGAGAAGAAAGTTAGGTTATAGGCTGCACTATAGAGATCTGGGAATGCCAAGCTAAACAGTTTAGATGCAATCTGCAGGAAATTATGGAGTCGTAAACCTTTTTTGGAGTAGACAAATCATGCATGAAGAGATATGAAGATATAGAGGCAGAATGAGCAGTGGTCGTGGTAGGTGGAAAGAAAGGAATAGAGGAATAGGGAGATGTGGGTACAAGGGCAACAGTGAGCAGTGAACTGTGAACAGGAACTAAACTTGGGGTTTGAATATTTTTAAACTTTTCTAGCATAGTAGAAGAGTGTTGTTGTTTTTTGTTTGTTTGTTTGTTTGTTTTTCACCGCTTTTTCTCTTTTCCAGTTTATTTAACAACTAGAGAATCAGATCAGTGCTTTCTCATTTTGCAAGGTACTCTTCACAGTGTGAGGGGAAAGAGAATGTTGTTGTTTTTTTTTTTTTCCCCCCCCTCATACAAACCCGTAGTAGAAAGTGGGACCTACCAAATTTTACTGCTACATGATCCAATTATAGTCTTTTAAAAGCAAAGAACATATCTAGGGATATGTTGAATGCTTTGAGATCAAATTTGTCAACTTATGGCTCATCCAGACCATTAGATTTTTCTGGTGCTTCTCCTCTGTACTTAACTTTCTCATCCTTTACTGTTCATTAGTATCATTACCAGAAAGTGGAGAAGGAAATAGTATGCATTTCAGAGTTTCAAGTGGATATTAGATAGTATTCAACTTTCTCCCTTTGCAGTTAAGAAAACAGGCGTGAAAAGTTCTGTGACTTGCTTCAAGTCACCTAGAGATGCATGGGTAGATCCGTAAATTGATTCAAAGGCCTGAGATTTTCAGTGCACTGCTTGTTCCAGTTCATTACTCTGCCTCAGGTATTTTCCAATTGTCCAGCAGTTACAAAAGTTTTGATGTAGTCAACAAATGAACCTCTAGCTAATAATAGATGTGACAATGATCTATGGATGCTAAAAGCCTCAGGGTCTATCTTATGATCAGGAAAACAGATTTTACTGTAAGGATCCTGAAGCATTGTTCTGGCAGTAATTTTAAAAGGGTATGAGGGAAAGGGAATGATATGTCATAAGGCTACTGGGCAGCCCTCAGACTCAGGATTCCAGAACATGGTAGCATTTACCGCAAGGATAGGGGAAATTCTCAGGAAGGCTTCCAGCTTCTTAGACCTCTGCAATAAGAAGCTGGTGGGGTTTTTGATAACAATTCTTAACAACTATTATAAAATCCCTTTGAGTGGCCACTCTTCTTTAGTAATTGAGTCACTTATTTAATGAAATATAATGCTGTATTGTATTGAATTGCATAATAGAATCACACGGAACTTCAAACATCACTGAGGGTGGGCTTGAACGTTGATATTTTTCACCCAGGATATTTCAACATACAGCCATGTTTGTGCACTACTACTGTACCAGGAAGTTGGGTTTCTTTTCTCCACCCTCCCTCTATCCTTCCCTTCCTTCCTGCCTTTCTTCCATCCTCTACAGAATTATAGCCCTAATCGTTGGAATACACTGAAGCTTTAACTAACTCTCATTAGGATCTATTTACTTTCTTGATTCTACAGGGCCTTCTCAGGCAAGAACTGGACATTTTCTTTGTAAATATTTGGCACGATTGGAGGATTTATAAAGTTTATTGCATAAATTTATCATTTGTTCCAGGTTTAAACACAATTAACTAATCTGTAGTTAAAGTGCTTTTCTCCCAACCTTTGGTGGCCACAACACTACCTCTTCATTATCTCTTCACTTGGATGCTGGAAGGAGGTAACAAGAGTGTGTTGGTGGTTGATGCAACTATGAGTAGTCAAGAGGAGAGGCTAGAGGGGAAGGGAGGCAGGCAGGATCCCAGCAGGCCCTGTGATGAAAGGGCACCTGGGTCAAGAGAACATCACTCAAGACTGATAAGGCAGTAAAGAGCTTCTTTCTGGGTGCCAATATTACATCTCTACCAAATCAGAATGATTTGGTAAATGACTGATAAACCTGTCATTTTCTTTCTGTGGGTAGCTAGAGATAAACCTGTCATTATCGTTCCACGTGTGTTCCCATGCATTGTCCATGGATGCATGATTATTTAACTGAATAATCACCTTGTCTACTTGTACATCAAATATGACAGCTTTCATTACAAGGGAATTATTTAACCTGCCTCAAATGTTGCTTCATATATGGAGAGAAGGCAGGGAACAGGACCATGGAAGGTTAGAGTTGGAACATCTTCTTTAACCTCTTCAGTTTGTAGATGAAGAAGCTGAGGATCAGAGAGAGAAAGTGATATTCCATCCCCAAAGTCACACAGCCAGATTGTGGCAGATCAAGACTAGGCCCCAGGGTCAGTGCCTCTTTGGACTACCATAAGCTTACTCTGCGGGGTAGCCCGGAGCTCTGGTGTGCCTATTTCCTGTACCAAGATGATTATGAATGGACAATGAGGGGAAAACACATTTACAAAATAACATCTTAGCTAACCAAATGCAAATCTCCCAATTTGAGAATACTTATAATTCCTAAGAGAGGGAAGACAGAGACCTGGCATGATAAGAGATTGGAGTAAACGCCATTGCCCCTCTAACCCCCACAACTTATCATGAATGAATAATGCATTTTGTTTGCAAGTGCCCAAATACAGCTCAAACAAGTCAAACAACTACAACAGAGGAAATTTAATAGCCTACGTGAATAGGAAGTTCAGTGGCTGAAGGTCGTTTCAGGCAATTTAAACCAAATTTTAAAATTCTTGAGCAGGATACTGGGTCAGCCATTCTGAGTTTGTGTGTAAGTCCCTGTAAGTGGGCTGGGTGTGGCAGCTGGAGAAGGCTTGATGTGAGACCCTGGAGAGCACAGAACAAAAACCTCTCTCCTAGAAACTAATTTGTATAACAGCCTGAACCCGCATCACCATTTGATAAGGTCTTTCCTGGTTCAGGTGCCTACAGTTTTTCTTTACTAGGTCTCTAACTGAATGACTCTCGTCTTCTAACTTCTTATCCCACATTTCTGTACTAGCCTGGTTCCTTAACACTCATCACTTTATTAAATGTAGAGCCATACTTGTTGTAGCAGATGAGCTGAGGTTGTAACATGTGGATGATGGTTCAAATATCACATAAGCAGCTCTCTTTACTGTTCTTACCACTAAAGGAAGATGAAGCTGCTCCCTATGCAAGAAGGATGTCATCACTTGTCAAAACATAAGCAGCAGCTACCCATACCAGCAGGTTTAACAACACCAAGGCACTCTCCACCAGTTTTAAGTAATTATGATTTATTTTTGTTTGTTTGTTTATAGCCAGGTTCTCAATCATTTAAACATTGCATTCGGAAATGCATGTGACTTTTTCACTGTGCCCTTTAGCAGGATCAGTGAGTACGGCACAGTGTTGCCTTTTGAGTCTTCTTCATTGTTTTTGTGAAATGCAGTGGCATGGTGTTCTTCACGGTCTCTCCGGACCTCAGCATCACTGTTCAAGTGCTGCTTTCATGTGTTATCTAAATGTGTGTCAAATGTGTGGTACCTTCCCACATTCAAACAGAAGTTGTGTTAGGAAACAAGTCAGCTAATTTTCCTACTCTGATAAAGTACAGGTTTACGTTAGGAGGTTACTAGGATTTGGTTTTAAAAAATATCCCAATTTCTAAGCATTGGGGACTTCTATTTTCCTCCTCAGCTGATCTAAAATGAACTTGTCTGGTGTTTCCCTGGCAAAGTAATAATCACACTGAGATTTTTTTTCACTATATTTATTGGAATATCTTGGGTGCTATCTACTGGCCAAATGTGGCATTGCCTCATAAAGGTGAACAGACAAAGTGCCATAACTCTTTTAAAAATAACTTTGTGTGGGGGCTGAATAGATGCCATAGGTTTTAGCACACGTGGGACCTGTCTTCTTGGACAATATCACTTCCAGACATTGCTCATTGCCTTTGAGATTGGGGGATCCCTTGATCAGAAGTCACACAAGTTGTAATATAAGTGAAATATAATGGGTAGGCAGGTTTCTGCTTGTCCTTCCTTGAAATGGTTGACTATAAATAGCTTACATCTAATTTTCACTTTGCTGAGCAATGTGAATGGATAAAAATGTTACTCATTTCAAATGAGCTCAGCTATATAGATTCAATCAATAATCCTGTGTACATAAAGGAAAATAAGAAGTTAAAAAGATTCTTTATAGTTATTTTGCACTTAATACTAGGTAGAATGTACATGCCAATTGATAGTATTGGTCAAAATATTTGAAAATAAACAGATAAACAATATTTAGTATAAGGTAAACGCATCCCATTTATGCTAACCAAATCATATTCTTTCTCCAGGAGTTTTTCTTTATAAGCATCTTGTCATTTATCCAGAGGAGTACATTATGCTTTAATCAGATTTGTAGAAAGGAACATATCAGGAGAAAACATGAAACAATGAGAAACTGAGAGTCTATGCCAAGTGAGATGGGAGACCAGTCAAAGAGCAGAGGGATCTTACTTACTGTAGCAAAATGAGAAGTTGTCCCATTTAGGACAAATAGCTATAAGGGAAAAACCAAGGACATAAGATCAATATTGATCATTGGGAGTTAATGAAGAGAAAAGCCCAATATGTCAACATTAGCTTAGGTGAAAATCTAGATTATAAGGCTGTACTTAACAGGAACTTAATGCAGGCATATAGATTTAACAATATACCAGAAAATAAAATGCCCTATCTTAATTTCTAAAGTTATTAAAATGCAACTTATGCCTTTAACTGAATTATTTTAAATTGTTTATTCAGTCATTTGGTGTTATTTGTGCCAGACCATACTTACTTCAGGTTGTAATTTTCAAAATTCATTATCCTAATTCTGGGACTGTATAATATATTTAACTTACTCAGTTTTCTGTATATTATTGAATAATGATAGATTTAAACATTTTGATTGAAATGAGAAAGACCATAAATTAAAATATTCAACTATCATTTTAAACCATTCTGTTTTGGCAGTGGAATACTTTTTAAAGTTATGTTAGTAGGTGGAAGTAGAAATTTTACTTATACTTATTTATGCTTTTGTTTTAAATTTTTTTCTTCAACTTTTATTTTAAGTACAGAGGTACATGTGCAGGATGTGCAGGTTTGTGCCATAGTGGTTTGCTACACCTATCAACCCATCACCTAGATATTAAGCCTAGCATCCATTGCCTACTCTTTCTGATACTCTCTCTCCCTCCACTCCCAGCCCTGGCAGGCCCCAGTGTATGTTGTTCCCTTTCATGGGTCCATGTGTTCTCATCATTCGGCTCATACTTGTAAGTAGGAACACACAATGTTTGGTTTTCTCTTCCTGTATTAGTTTGCTGAAGATAATGGCTTCCAGCTCCATCCATGCTCTTGCAAATGATATGATCTTGTTCCTTATTATGGCTGAATAATATACCATGGCACATATGTACCACATTTTCTTTATCCAGTCTGTCATTGATGGGCATTTGGGTTGATTCCATGTCTTTGCTATTGTGAATAGTGCTGCAGTGAACATATGTGTGCATGCATCTTTATAACAGAACAATTTATAATCCTTTGGGTATATAAAGAGTAATGGAATTGCTGGGTCAAATGATATTTCTGCCTCTAGGTCTTTGAGAAATCACCATGCTGTTTTCCACAATGGTTGAACTAATTTAAACTCCCACCAAGAGTATAAATGTATTCCTTTTTTTCACAACCTCGCCAGCATCTGCTGTTTTTTGACTTTGATTAAAGCCATCCTGACTGGTGTGAGATGGTATCTTATTTTGGTTTTGATTTTCATTTCTTTAATAAACAGTGATGTTGAGCTTTTTTGTATATGTTTGTTGGCTGCATGTATGTCTTCTTTTGAGAAGTGTCTGTTCATGTCCTTTGCCCACTTTTTACTAGGCAATGTTTAATGTTTGTTTTCTTCTTGTAAATTTGTTTAAGTTCCTTGTAGACTATGGATATTAGACCTTTGTCAGATGAATAGATTGTAAAAATTTTCTCTCATTCTGTAGGTTGTCTTTTCACTTTTGCTGTTGGTCTTTAGTTTAATTAGATCCCATTTGTCAATTTTTGCTTTTGTTGCAATTGCTTTTGGCATTCTCATAATGAAATTTTGCCCATGCCTACTTCCTGAATGATATTACCTAGATTTTCTTTTAGGATTTTTATAGATTTGGGTTTTAAACTTAAGTATTCCTTTTTTTCTTTTTTTGAGATAGAGTCTCACTCTGTTGCCCAAGCTGGAGGGCAGTAGGGCAATATCGGCTTACTGCAACCTCCGCCTCCCAGGTTCAAGCGATTCTCCTGCCTTAGCTCCCGAGTAGCTAGGATTATAGGTGTGTGCCACCATGCCCAGCTATTTTTTGTGTTTTTAGTAGAGACAAGGTTTTACTATGTTGGCCAACCTGATCTTGAACTCCCTGACCTCAGGTGATTCACTTGCGTTGGCCTCCCAAAGTGCTGGGATTATAGGTGTAAGGCACCATGTCTGGCCTACACTTAAGTCTTTAATCCATCTTGGTTAATTTTTGTATATGGTGTAAGGAAGGAGTCCAGTTTCAATTTTCTACACATGGCTAGCCAGTTCTCCCAGCACCATTTATTAAATAAAGAATCCTCTCCGCATGGTTTGTTTTTGTCAGGTTTGCTGAAGATCAGAGGGTTGTAGGTGTGTGGTCTTATTTCTGAATTCTCTATTCTGTTCCATTGGTCTATGTGTCTTTTCTTGTACTAGTACCATGCTGTTTTGGTTACCATAGCATTGTAGTATAGTTTGAAGTCAGGTAGCATGATGCCTCCAGCTTTGTTCTTTTTGCTTAGGGTTGTCTCGACTATTCAAGTTCTTTTTTGGTTCCATATGAATTTTAAAATAGTTTTTTCTAATTCTGTGACAAATGTCAATGGAAGTTTAATGGAAATAACATTAAATCTATAAATTACTTTGGGCAGTATGCTCTTTTTTTGATATTGATTCTATACATGAGTATGGAATGTTTTCCCATTTGTTTGTGTCATCTCTGGTTTCTTTGAGCAACAGTTTGTAGTTCCCCCTGAAGAGATCCTTCACTTGTTAGCTGTATTCCTAGATATTTTATTCTTTTTGCAGCAATTGCGAATGACAGTTCATTCATGATTTGGCTCTCTGCTTGGCTGTTATTGGTGTACAGGAATGCTAGAGATTTTAGCACATTGATTTTGTATCCTGAGAAGTTGCTTATCAGTTTAAGAAGCTGATATGATGGGTTTGCTAGATAGAAGATTATGTCATCTGTAAACAGAGATAATTTGACTTCCTCTCTCCCTATTTGAGTACTCTCTTGCCAGAGCTTCCAATACTGTGTTAAATAGGAGTGGTGAGAGACATCACCCTAGTCTTGTGCCAGTATTCAAAGGGAATGCTTCCAGCTTTTGCCCATTCAGTATGATATTGGCTGTCAGTTTGTCACATACACCTCTTATTATTTTGAGGTGTATTCCTTCAGTACCTAGTTTATTGAGAGTTTTTAACATGAAGGGATATTGAAATTTATCAAAGGCCTTTTCTGCATCTATTGAGATAATCAGGAGGTTTTTGTCTCTAGTTCTGTTTATGTGATGAATCACACTTATTGATTTGTGTATGTTGAACTAACCTTGCATCCTGGGGATGAAGCAAACTTGATTATGGTGGATAAGCTTTTTGATGTGTGGCTGGATTCAGTTTGCCAATACTTTATTGAGAATTTTTGCATTGATGTTCATCAAGGATATTGGCCTGAAGTTTTCCTTTTTTGTTGTATCTCTGCTGGGTTTTTGGTATCAGGATGATACTGGCTTCACAGAATGAGTTAGGGAGGAGTCCCTCCTTTTCAATATTTTTGGGATAGTTTCAGTAGAAATAGTACCAGCTCTTCTTTGTACTTCGGGTAGAATTCAGCCATGAATCCCTCTGGTGTTATTGTTGTTGTTGGTTTTTGTTTTGTTGTTGTTTGTTTGTTTGTTTGTTTGTTTTTGGTTGGTAGGCTATTTACTACTGCCTCAATTTCAGAACGCATTATTGGTTTATTCAGGGATTCAATTTCTTCCCGAGTCACTCTTGGGAGGGTGTATATGTCCAGGAATTTGTCCATTTCTTCTAGTTTTCTAGATTTTGTGCATAGAGGTGTTTATAGTATTCTCTGATGATTTTATTTCTGTGGGGTCAGTGGTGATACTCTCCCTTAACATTCCTTATTGTGTTTATTTGATTCTTTTCTATTCTTTATTAGTCTAGCTAGTGGTCTATATGTTTGATTATTTTTTTTGAAAAACCAGCTCCTGGATTCGTTGATTTCTTTGAAGGGTTTGTGTGTGTGTGTGTGTGTGTCTCAATCTCTTTCAGTTCAGCTCTGATCTTGATGGTTTCTTGTCTTCTGTTAGCTTTGGGGTTTGTTTGCTCTTGGCCTTCTAGTTCTTTTATTTAAGCTGTTAGATTGTCACCTTGAGATCTTTCTAGTTTTTTGATGTGGGCATTTAATGCTGTAAATTTCTCTCTTAACACTGTTTTAACTGTGTCCTAGAGATTGTGGTACATTGTCTCTTTGTTCTCATTGGTTTCAAGTAACTTCATTTCTGCCTTAATTTCATGATTTACCCAAGAGTCATTCAGAAGTAGGTTGTTTAATTTCCGTGTAGGTGTGTGACTTTGAGTAAATATCTTAATCTGGAGTTTTAATTTGATTGCACTGTGGTCTGAGAGACTGATTTTATTTCAGTTCTTTTGCATTTGCTGAGGAATGTTTTACTTCCAGTTGTGTGATCAATTTTAGAGTAAGTGCCAGGTGATGATGAAAAGAATGTGTATTCTCTTATTTTGGGGTGGAGAGTTCTGTAGATATCTATCAGGTCCACTTGATCCAAAGCTGAGTTCAAGCCATGAATATCTTTGTTAATTTTCTATCTTGATGATCTATCTAAGATTGTCAGTGGGACATTAAATTCTCCAGCCATTATTGTGTGAGAGTCTAAGTCTAACCTCTTTGTAGGTTTCTAAGAACTTGCTGTATGAATCTGAGTGCTCCTGTATTGGGTGCACATTTGTTTAGAATAGTAACTCTTCTTGTTGAATTGAACCCTTTACCATTATGTAATGCCCTTCTATGTCTTTTTTAATCTTTGTTGGCTTAAAGTCTATTTTGACAGAAACTAGGATCACAAACCCTGCTTTTCTCTCTTTTCCATTTGCTTCGTAAATTTTTCTGCATTCCTTAATTTTGAACCTATGTGTGTCTTTGCATGTGAGATGGGTCTCTGAAGGCAGCATACCAATAGGTATTGGCTCTTTATCCAGATTACCATTCTGTGTCTTTTAATTGGGGCATTTAGCTCATTCACATTTAAGGTTAGTATTGTTATGTGTGAATTTGATCCCATCATGATGATGCTAACTAGTGATTTTGCAGACTTGTTTATGTGGTTGCTTCATAGTGTCACTGGTCTGTGTACTTCAGTGTGTTTCTGTAGCGATGGTAATGGTTTTTTCTTTCCATATTTAGTGTTTCCTTCAGGAGCTCTTGCAAGGCAGGCCCAGTGGTGATGAGTTTTCTTACTATGTGCTTGCCTGAAAAGGATGTTATTTCTCCTTCACTTATGAAGCTTAGTTTGGCCAGATATGAAATTCTGGGTTGGACATTCTTTTCCTTAAGAATGTTGAATATTGGTCTCCAATCTCTTTTGGTTTGCAGAGTTTCCACTGAGAGGTCCACTGTTAGTCTGATGGGTTTCCCTTTGTTGGTGACCTGGCCTTTCTCTCTGGCTGCTCTTAACATTTTTTCTTTGATTTCGACCTTGGAGAACTGATGATTATTTGTTTTGGGGTTGATCTTCTCATGGAGTATCCTACTGGAGTTCTCTAGATTTCCCGACTTTGAGTGTTGGCCTGTCTTGCTAGGTGGGGAAGTTCTCCTGAATGATATCATGAAGTACGTTTTCCAACTTGATTCCATTGTATCTTTTAGGTACCCCAATCAGTCATAGGTTTGGTCTCTTTACATAATACCATAGTTCTCAGAGGTTTTGGTCATTCCTTTTTATTCTTTTTTCTCTATTCTTATCTGCCTGTCTTATTTTAGAAAGATAATCTTCAAGCTTTGGGATTCTTTCCTCTGCTTGGTCTTACTCTGCTATTGATACTTGTGATTGCATTGTGAAGTTCTTGTGTTGTTTTTCAGCTCTGTCAGGTTGGTTATGTCCCTCCTTAAACTGGCTATTCTGACTATCAGCTCCTGCATTGTTTTATCATGATTCTCAGCTTCTTTGCATTGGGTTACAACATGCTCCCTTAGCTCAGTGAAGTTCATTGTTACCCACCTTCTGAAGCCTGTTTCTGTGAATTCAGCCATCTCAGCCTCAGCCCAGTTCTGTGCCCTTTCTGGAGAGGTGTTGCAGTCATTTGGAAGAGAAGAGGGACTCTGACTTTTTGAGTTTTCAGCTTTTTTGAATTGATCTTTTCTTGTGTTTGTGGGTTTATCTACATTAAATCTTTGAGGTTACTTCCCTTTGAATGGTGTTTTTGTGGGGTCTTTTTGTTGTTGCTGTTGTTTTCTCTTTGTTTGTTTTTCTCTTAACCTTCAGGTCACTCTTTATAGGGCTGCTGCTGTTTGCTGGGGTCTGTTTCAGACCCTAGTTGCCTCAGTTTTTCCCATACCTGGAGGTATCACCAGTGAAGCCTGCAAAATAGCAAAGATGGCAATCTGCTCCTTCCTTTGGAAACTCCATTCCAGGGAGAGGCTGACTCATTGCTGGCCCAAATGTGCCAGTAGGAGGTGGCTGGAGATCCCTCTTGGGAGGTCTTACTCAGGCAGGAGGAACAGGATCGGGGACCTGCTTAAAAAAGCAATCTGGCCACATTAGAGGGAACCCTTCCTTGTCCAGACCATTTGTATTCTTCAAAGCTGGCAGTCTGGAATGGTTGAGTCTACCAAACCAGAGAAATAGTGGCCACCCTTCCCCTTGGGAGATCTGTCCAGAGAGATCAGCACTCTGTCTACAGAACCCTGACTGGAGTGACTGAAGGCCCTAAGGGGAGGTCCCCCCCAGAGCCTCACTCACTGAGGCTCCACACAGCTCTATGTATTGGACCCAATGCCCTGGTGGTGTAGGCTCCCAAGGGGATCTCCTGATTCAGAGGTTGGAAAGATATGTGGGAATGGATGAGGGTCCTGCTTAAAGAAGCAGTCTGGCCACGATCTGACAAAGCAGCTGCACTGTGTTGTGGGGACTCTTCTTCATCCAAACCATTTTTGTTCTTCAAAGCTGGCAGACTGCACTGGCTGAGTCTACCAAACTGCAGACATGGTGACTGCCCCTTCCCCAAAGAGCTTGGTCCTGTCTCGGGCAGACTCCAGCCTGTTGCCATTGGCTAGCTAAAATTCCAAGCCAGTGAGTCTTAGCTTGTGAGGTGCTGTAGAAGTGGGGCCTTCAGAATGACAGTGCTTGGCTCCCTGGATTCACTCCCCTTCCTAGGGGGCTGAATCCATATGTACACATGGATCTTTCACATTGCAAGGGATCCTGGGGCCAGAATATGTAAAACTCCCAGGTCTCTGTGTGTACCTGGCAGCTGCTCTGCTGAGACTCCACACAGCTCTGTATATTGGACCCAAGGCCCTGGTGGCATGGGCTCCCAATGGGATCTCCTGATTCACAGGTTGTAAAGGTCAGTGGGAGAAGCATAGTTTCTGGGGTGGGGTGGCATAATCACTCACTGCTTCCCTTGGGTGGGAGTTGGGGTTCCTTTGGCTCAGTGCTGCTCCTGGCTGGACTGTCACCTCCACCCTACTTTTCTTTGTTCTCTGTGGGTCGAGTTATTTGCCTAGTCAGTCCCAACGTGAGAACCTGTATATTTCAGTTGAAGGTGCTGAATTCACTCATTACTTTCGTTCACTCTCTGTGAGTGCTGTAGACTTCAGCTGCTTCTAATTGGCCATCTTACACTTATTTTTTATCGTTTCTAAATTGAGCTCTTTATTTTCTTACATTTCAGGTACTGTATCTATACTATCACATATAACCAATAAAACAATCTTATAAGGTAGGTATTAGCTGAAATTTACAATGACAAAGCTAAAGAATAGAGAAATGGAGATAAAAGCAAGATGGCCAAATAGGAACAGTTCCGGTCTCTAGCTCCCGGTGAGATCAACACAGAAAGGCAGTTTCTGCATTTCCAACTGAGGTACCTGGTTCATCTCACTGGGACTGGTTAGACAGTGGGTGCAGCCCACGGAGAGTGAGCAGAAGCAGGGTGGGGCGTTTCCTCACCAAGTAAGTGCAAAGGGTTGGGGAACTCCCTCCCCTAGCCAAGGGAAGCCATGAGGGACTGTGCCATAAGGGACGGTGCTATGCAGCCCAGATACTACACTTTTCCCACTGTCTTCACAACCCGCATACCAGATTTCCTTGGCTGCCTATACCACAAGGGCCCTGGGTTTCAAGCACAAAACTGGGTGACTGCTTGGGCAGACACCGAGCTAGCTGCCGGATTTTTTTTCATACCCCAGTGGTGCCAGCAAGACGAAACCATTCACTGCCTGGAAAGGGAGCTGAAACCAGGGAGCCAAGTGGTCTTGCTCGGTGGATCCCACCCCCGGAGAGCCCAGCAAGCTAAGATCTGCTGGCTTGAAATTCTCACTGCCAGCACAGTAGTTTGAAGTTGACCTGGGATACTTGAGCTTGGTAGGGGGAAAGGAATCTGCCATTATTAAGGCTTGAGTAGGTGGTTTGCCCCTCATAGCGTAAACAAAGTGGCAGGGAAGTTGGGACTAGGTGAAGCCCACTGCAGCTCAGCAAAGCTGCTGTAGCCAGACTGTATCTCTAGATTCCATCTCTCTGGGAAGGACATCTCTGAAAGAAAGGCAGCAACCCCATTCAGGAGCTTATAGCTAAAACTCCCATCTCCCTGGGACAGAGCACATGGGGAAAGTGGTGGTTGTAGGTACAGCTTCAGCAGACTTAAACATTTCTGCCTGCTGGCTCTGAAGAGAGCAACAGATTTCCCAAAACAGCACTCGAGCTCTGCTAAGGGACAGACTGATTCCTCAAGTGGATCCTTGACCCCCCGTGCCTCCTAATGGGGAGACACCTCCCAGCAGGGGTCGACAGACACCTCATACAGGAGAGCTCTGGCTGGCATTTGGTCAGTGCCCCTCTGAGATGAAGCTTCCAGAGGAAGGAGCAGGCAGCAATCTTTGCTGTTTTGCAGGCTCTGATGGTGATATCCAGGCAAACAGTGTCTGGAGTGAACATCCAGAACTCCAACAGACCTGCAGAAGAGGGGCCTGACTGTTAGAAGGAAAACTAACAAAAGGAAAGAATAGCATCAACATCAACAAAAAGGACAACCATGCAAAAACCCCATCCAAAAGTCACCAACATCAAAGACCAAAGGTATATAAATTCATGAGGAGGAGGAAAAACCAGTGCAAAAAGGCTGAAAATTCCAAAAACCAGAATGCCTCTTCTCCTCCAAAAGATCACAACTCCTTGCCACCATGGGAACAAAACTGGATGGAGAATGAGTGTGACGAATTGACAGAAGTAGGCTTCAGAAGGTGGGTAATAACCAACTCCTCTGTACTAAAGGATCATGTTCTAACCCAATCCAAGGAAGCCAAGAACCTTGATAAAAGATTACAGGAAATGCTAACTAGAATAACTAGTTTAGAGAAGAACATAAATGACCTGATGGAGCTGAAAAACACAGCACAAGAACTTCATGAAGCATATACAAGTATCAATAGCCAAATCAATCAAGTGGGAGAAAGGATATTAGAGATTGAAGACCAAATTAATAAAATAAAATGTGAAGACAAGAATAGAGAAAAAATGAAAAGGAATGAACAAAGCCTCCAAGATATATGGGACTATGTGAAAAGACCAAACCTACACTTGATTGGTGTACCTGAAAGTGACAGGGAGAATGGAACCAAGTTGTAAAATACTCTTCAGGATATTTTCCAGGAGAACTTTCCCAACCTAGCAAGACAGACCAATATCCAATTCAGGAAATACAGAGAACACCACAATGATATGCCTCAAGAAGATTAATCCCAAGACATATAATCTTCTCAGATTCACCAAGGTTGAAATGAAGGAAAAAATGTTAAGGGCAGCCAGAAAGAAAGGTTGGGTTTCCCACAAAGGGAAGCCCATCAGACTAACAGCAGATCTCTCTACAGAAACCGTGTAAGTCAGAAGAGAGTGGGAGCCAATATTCAACATTCTTAAAGAAAATAGTTTTCAACCCAGAATTTCATATCCAGCCAAACTAAGCTTCATAAGAAGAGAAATAAAATCCTTTACAGACAAGCAAATGCTGAGGGATTTTGTC
This sequence comes from Macaca fascicularis, assembly GCF_037993035.2. Classification (NCBI taxonomy): domain Eukaryota; kingdom Metazoa; phylum Chordata; class Mammalia; order Primates; family Cercopithecidae; genus Macaca; species Macaca fascicularis. Next base: position 34,204,239 of record NC_088386.1, read on the forward strand.
ACCACCAGGCCTGCCTTACAAGAGCTCCTGAAGGAAGCACTAAACATGGAAAGGAACAACCAATACCAGCCACTGGAAAAACATACCAAATTGTAACGACCATCAACGCTACGAAGAAACTGCATCAAGTAATGGGCAAAACAACCAGCTGGCATCATAATGACAGGATCAAATTCACACATAACAATAGTAATCTTAAATGTAAATGGGCTAAATGCCCTGATTAATAGACACAGACTGGCAAGTTGGATAAAGAGTCAAAACCCATTGGTGTGCTGTATTCAGGAGACCCATTTCATGTGCAAAGACAAAGAGAGGCTCAAAATAAAGGGATAGAGGAAGATTTACTGAGCAAATGGCAAGAAAAAAAAAGGGTTGCAATTCTAGTCTCTGATAAAACAAAATTTAAATGAACCAAGATCAAAAAAGACAAAGAATGGTATTACATAATGGTAAAGGGATCAATGTAACAAGAAGAGCTAACTATCCTAAATGTTTATGCACCCAATACAGGAGCACTGAGATTCATAAAGCAAGTTCTTAGAGACCTACAAAGAGACTTAGACTCCCACACAATAATAGTGGGAGACTTTAACACCCCACTGTCAACTTAGATCCATGAGACAGAAAGTTAACAAGGATATCCAGGAATTGAACTCAGCTCTGCACCAAGCGGACCTAATAGACATCTACAGAATTCTCCACCCCAAATCAATGGAGTATATATTCTTCTCAGGACCACATAGCACTTATTCTAACATCGACCACATACTTGGAAGTAAAACACTCCTCAGCAAATGCAAAAGAGTGGAAATCATAACAAACAGTCTCTCAGACCACATTGCAATCAAATTAGAACTCAGGATTAACAAACTCACTTGAAACTGCACAACTACATGGAGAATGAACAACCTGCTCCTGAATAACCACTGAGTAAATAGCAAAATTAAGGCAGAAATAAATAAGTTATTTGAAAGCAAAAGCAAAGAGAACAAAGACACAATGTACCAGAATCTCTGGAACACAGCTAAAGTAGTGTTTAGAGGGAAATTTATAGCACTAACTGCCCACATGAGAAAGTGGGAAAGATAAAACTCAATACCTTAACATCACAATTAAAAGAACTAGAGAAACAAGAGCAAACAAATTCAAAAGTTATCAGAAGACAAGAAATAACTAAGATCAGAGCAGAACTGAAGAAGATAGAGACACAAAAAACCCTTCAAGAAATCAGTGAATCTCAGAGCTGGTTTTTTAAAAAGATTAACAAAATAGATAGACTGCTAACCAGACTAATAGAAAGAAAGGAGAGAAGAATCAAATAGACACAGTAAAAAATGATAAAGGGGATATCACCACTGATCCCACAGAAATACAAACTACCATGAGAGAATACTAAAAACATCTCTATGCAAATAAACTAGAAAATCAAGGCGAAATGGATAAATTCCTGGACACATGCACCCTCCCAAGACTAAACCAGGAAGAAGTTGAATCCCTGAATAGACCAATAGCAAGTTCTGAAATTGAGGCAGTAATTAATAGCCTACCAACCAAAAAAAGCCCAGGACCAGATAGTCACAGCCGAATTCTACCAGAGGTATAAAGAGGAGCTGGTACCATTCCTTCTGAAACTATTCCAAACAATAGAAACGGAAAGACTCCTCCCTAACTCATTTTATGAGGTCAGCATCGCCCTGATACCAAAACCTGGCAGAGATACACACAAGAAAAGAATATTTCAGGACACTATCCCTGATGAGCATCAATGTGAAAATCCTCAATAAAATACTGGCAAACCAAGTCCAGCAGCACATTATAAAGTTTATCCACCACAACCCTGTTGCCTTCATCCTGAGATGCAAAGGTGGTTCAATATATGCAAATCAATAAATGTAATCCATCACATAAACAGAACCAATGACAAAAAACACATGATTATCTCAATAGATGCAGAAAAGGCCCTTGCTAAAATTCAACACTTCTTCATGCTAAAAACACTCAACAAACTAGGTATTGATGGAACATATCTCAAATTAATAAGAGCTATTTATAACAAAACTATAGCCAATGTCATATTGAATGAGCAAAAGCTGGAAGCATTCCCTTCGAAAACCGGCACAAGACAAGGATGTCCTCTCTACCACTCCTATTCAATATAGCATTGAAAGTTCTGGCCAGGGCAATCAGGGAAGAGAAAGAAATAAAGGGTATTCAAATAGGAAGAGAGGAAGTCAAATTATATCTGTTTGCAGATGACATGGTTGTATATTTAGAAAACCTCATCATCTCAGCCTCAAAACTCCTTAAGCTGATAAGCAACTTCAGCAAAGTCTCAGGATAAAAAATCAGTGTGCAAAAATCACAAGTGTTCTTGTACACCAATAATAGACAAACAGAGAACCAAATCATAAGTGAACTCCCACTCACAATTGTTACTAAGAGAATGAAATACCGAGGAATACAACTTACAAAACATGTGAATGACCTCTTCAAGGAGAATTACAAACCATTGCTCAAGGAAATAAGAAAGGACACAAACAAATGGAAAAACATTCCATACTTATGGATAGGTCACATAATGGCCACACTGCCCAAAGTAATTTATAGATTCAATGCTATTCCTATCAAGATACCAGTGACTTTCTTCACAGAATTAGAAAAAACTACTTTAAATTTCATGTGGAACCAAAAAAGAGTCCCTATAGCTAAGACAATCCTCAGCAAGAAGAACAAAGCTGGAGGCATCATACTACCTGACTTCAAACTATAATACAAGAAAACAGTAACCAAAACAGCATGATACTGGTATCAAAACAGATATATAGACCAAAGGAATAGAACAGAGGCATCAGAAATAACACCACACATCAAGAAACGGGGAAAGGATTCCCTATTTAATGAATGGTGTTGGGAAAACTGGGTTGCCATATGCAGAAAACTGAAACTGGACAACTTCCTTATACCTTTTACAAAAATTAGCTCATTGTATTAAAGATTTAAACATAAGACCTAAAACTATAAAAACCCTAGAAGAAAACCTAGGCAATACCATTCAGGATATAGGCATGGACAAAGACTTTATGACTACAACACCAAAAGCAATTGCAACAAAAGCCAAAGTTGACAAATGGGATCTAATTAAACTAAAGAGCTTCTGCACAGAAAAAGCAAGCAAACAAACAAACAAACAAATAAACAATCAGAGTGAACAGGCAACCTACAGAATGGGAGAAAATTTTTGCAATCTATCCATCTGACAAAGAGCTAATATTTAGAATATACAAGGAACATAAAAAAATTTACAAGAAAAAAATAAACAACCCCATCAAAAATTGAACAAAGGATATGAACAGACACCTCTCAAAAGAAGACATTTATTTGGCCAACAAAAGCTCGTCATAAGAGAAATGCAAACCAAAACCACAATGAGATATCATTTCACGCCAGTTAGAATGGTGATCATTAAAAAGTGAGGAAACAGATGCTGGAGAGGATGTGGAGAAATAGGAATGCGTTTACACTGTTGGTGGCAGTGTAAATTAGTTCAACCATTGTAGAAGACAGTGTGGTGATTCCTCAAGGATCTAGAACTAGAAATCCCATCTGACCCAGCAATCACATTACTGGATATATACCCAAAGGATTATAAATCATTCTACTCTGATGACACAGGCACACGTATGTTTACTGCAGCACTATTCACAATAGCAGAGACTTGTAACCAACCCAAATGCCCCTCAATGATAGACTGGATAAAGAAAATGTGGCACACATACACCAAGAAATACTATGCAGCCATAAAAAAGAATGAGTTCATGTCCTTTGCAGGGACATGGATGAAACTGGAAACCACCATTCTCAGCAAACTAGCACAGGAACAGAAAACCAAACACCACGTGTTCTCTCTCATAAGTGGGATTGAACAATGAGAACATATGGGCACAGGTAGGGAAACATCACACACCGGGGCCTTTTGGGGGATTGGGTGCAAGGGGAGGGATAGCATTAGGAGAAATACCTAATGTAGATGATGGGTTGATGGGCGCAGCACACCACACTGGCACATGTATACCTATGTAATAAACCTGCACATTCAGCACATGTATCCCAGAACTTAAAGTATAATAATAATAATAATAATAATAAAAGAATAGAGAAATGAAGCATTTTCTCCAAGACCATTTAGCTATCGTATGACAGGCCCAGGATTTGGACTCAAACTCCAGAGCTTTCTCTCCTAAGCATTGCACAGCGTTGTCTCAGACTATACTGCTGTTTGCATCTTGTGAATAACATTCCAGATCTTTCCAAACATCTCTTCATATTTCTTTTACTGGGACTGCAGAAATAGGGGTGGGGAAAGTAGCATGTAAGGTGATGCTTCTAAAGAGGCGAGTGTGTGTGTGTGAGAGAGAGAGAGAAGAGAGAAAGATTGAGAGAGAAATCGAGAGAGCGAGCGAGAGAGAGAAATCTGGCACAATGTCTGACACTGAGTGGGAATCCTCCCAATGCTTGTTAAGTCTTAATATAAGATATGTTGTATTTCTTTATTTCTCTCATGACCCCTGTGATGGGTTTCTCTGTGTAACCTCATCAAATTGGGACCCACATTTCCCAGTATATTTTTCCATCTATAGCTGGGTTAGAATTGACCAATATGGAACTCACATGAGACCTGATCTAGAAGGCAGAAGCTCTATAGCAGCCATTCTGCTCTAAAAAGTCTTCTCAATCTGTGGTAATAGATGGCCCCAGAGTGAACCCAGCAGCTCCACCCTGTCCTCTCTCTCTGTCCCATCTGTTTATTTTCCCTACTGCTGTCCCTGCTTGCCAAGGCTACCCCAGACCCACCACTAGATGCTGGGTGGTGGATTCACAGGGGTAGTGAACACACAGATGCAACACCCTTCCATGGATTGCTCCTTCATGACCCTGCTGGGCCTTTCAGAACATCCTGAGAGCTCCAGTTTTTCACCTGCACCAGTGCTGCACAAGAACAGTTGGTGACCCCTCACTGATGCTTCAACTCCCCTTCCGAATTTTCACTTCCTCAGCCACTGCCATAATTGCATAATGTCTAATTTCTAACAGAAAAATCGCCAATCACTCATAGTAGCCCTGCTTCCCTAACTGAACCTTGACTGGCATGATCTCCACATTTTATCCTCTCTCTTTTAAATTGAGTTACAGATGAGGTCTCACTATGTTGCCCAGGATAAAGTCCAGTAGCTATTCACAAGTGCACGACAGCCTGAAACTTCTGGGCTGAGCTCAAGCAATCCTGTTGCTCAAGCATCCTGAGTAGCTGAGACTACAGGCTCATGCCATCCTGCCAGGTTATACTCTCTTTTATTTACAGCTTAAAACTGGTCATACTGATCATAATTGGTCAGTAAGCATTGAGTCCCTCAGTCCACTTAATGTCAATTGTCTGATCATTTGGGCTTAAATGCCTTCCTCTAGAATGACTATGCCCCTTTCTGGTATGTAATGGAATAAATATTATCACAGGAGTATTTCTTGACTTTCCCTTTATTTGCCTGCGAAAGCGGATTCTGCATGGATGTACTAATTGTTTCCCTCTCTTCTCCTCCTTAAGACAAGTCCTACCTTATCAGATTTCTTGGTGGGCTTTAATGGTGGTAATTCAAGAGTAAATGGAGAGTGAAGTGAAACAAAAAGAGAGGAGGTAGTGAGGGTTCCAGAAACTGTAAAGGAGACAGGCTGGGCGCGGTGTCGGTGGCTCACTCCTGTAATCCCAGCTCTTTGGGAGGTTGAGGCGTGTATTAGTCAGGGTTCTCTAAAGGGATGGAATTAATAGCATAGATGAATATATGAAGGAAAGTTTATTAGGAGAATTGACTGACACAATCACAACGTGAAGTCCCACAATAGGTGGCTGGTAAGTTGAGGAGGCAGCCAGACCAATTCCCAAAACCTCAAAAGTAGGGAAGCTGATAGTGCAGCCTTCAGTCTGTGGCGGAAGGCCCAGGAGTCCTTGGCAAATCTCTGGTGTAAGTTCATGAGTAGCAAAGCTGAAGAACTTTGAGTCTGATGTCCGAGGGGAGGAAGCAGATGGAGGCTGGAAGGGAGAAAGATGGAGGCTGGAAGACTCAACCAGTCTACTGTTTACATGCCTGCTTTTAGGCTAGTAGCTGATTAGATGGTGCCCACCCAGACTGAGGGTGAATCTGTTTCTCCTAGTCCACCGACTCAAATGTTAATCTCCTTTGGCCACACCCTCACAGACACACCCAGGAACAATACTTTGCATCATTCAACCCAATCAAGTTGACACTAGTATTAACCATCACAAGGCAGAAGGAGTTTGAAACCAGCCTGGGAAACAGACCCCATTTCTACAAAAAATTATTATAATAAATTTAAATTTTAAAATATATCAAAAAACAAAAAAAGAAGAGAGAGGTAGAAGAAGTTTTAGTATAAATGCAGTGGAAAGGAAAAAGAAGAGTCTAAAAAGTATTGTATGGTCTATACATGCTTTCATTGTATTCAAAAAATTAGAAATCTAAGTCATTTTGAAATTAGTTTCAGTTGCATGGATTGGGTTCTTCAAATCGTGGCCCCTCTCTGGGACTGATCCATGTAGACTGTGGTTTTGAAAAGGTTACAGGCCAGGCGTGGTGGCTCATGCCTGTATGTAGTCCCAGTATTTTGGGAGACCAAGGCCGGAGGATCACTTGAGGTTGGGAGTTTGAGACTAGCCTGATCAACATGGAGAAACCCCGTCTCTACTAAAAATCCAAAATTAACCAGGCGTGGTTGCGCATGCCTGTAATCCCAGCTACTCAGGAGGCTGACGCAGGAGGATCGCTTGAAGGCAATTGCTGAGAGGCAGAGGTTGCGGTGAGCCAAGATCGTGCCATTGCACTCCAGTCTGGGCAATAAGAGTGAAACACCATTTCAAAAAAAAGAAAAGAAAAGGTTACACATATATATGCTATATATATATTTTATATATGTTATACAAATATATGTTATACATATATTTAATATATGTATAACATATATTATATGTTATATACATATACTTATATGTATACATATATGTATATATTTTATATGTTATATATTATATACTCATATATACTCATGTATACAATATATAACATATATAACACATATACTCATATATGTTATATATATTAAATATGTATGTTATATATATTAAATATATAAATTAATATATACTACATATATGTTATATATAAAATTATGTAATTATATACTACATATAAAATCATATAATTATATAAAGTTATATATTATATAAGATTATATAATTATATATAATTATATAAAGTTATATATTATATAAGATTATATAATTATATATAATTATATAAAGTTATATATTATATAAGATTATATAATTATATATAATTATATATAGTATATATAAAGCACATATATATGAGTCTTGCCTTTAAGACAGTCTCTGAATAGACAGTAAAAGCAATTCATCTAAACCTCTCAAATTCCTCGTGATTTCAACACTTTTTACGAATCTAAATTAATCTTTAAAGTATTGTACAAAGTGCAAACACTGATATCCAACATCAATAAGTTTTTCTCAAAGTATGTTACTTTATGAAACAAAGTCCAAGGAAAGTTAAAATATTTACATGAAGGAAAAATTGTGAGTTCAACTAGGTTTTGGAAAACATGAGACAAAAGAAAATTAAACATATTGGTTTATTCAAGAACTATTTAAATTTCTTAATTTTTTTTTCTTGGAACTTTTGAGAGCCTCTTTTGGGAGTAGAATGATCCAAAATATATTTGTAGGATCACAAAAGAGAAACACATAGTAGCCACGTCTTCCTGCACAGAGAAGAAACTGCGTGGGGTCATAGGTAAAGTCAAACGTATCTGTATTTTTATCTCTTCATTGACCATCCAGAAGAAATAATGGGGAGCAAGTCATGACATATACAATAAATATATACAATTTTTGTTTGTCAGTGTTGTGAACTGAGTCAGACTTATGCATTTGACCTGGTAAGGGACAGATCAGCTTTTACTCCTTAATCCTGGTTAGCATATTTCTGATTAAAGAAAATTATAATCAGTATGAAATAGAAGTGGTCTTGTTTTAGCTTTTTGAAATAAATATTTTGCATACAGTAAAATTCTCTCTTTGCTATGTACTGTGTCATGGTTTTATGCAAATGCATACAGTTATGTATCATATAGAACAGTTCTAATTCCCTCACAATTGTGTTATGCTGTCCCTTTGTAAGCCCATCCCCACAACCCCAAACCCTGATAACTACTGATTTATTCTTCCATCTTGATAGTTTTTCCTTTTCCTGAATATCAAAAATCATGTAGCCTTTGGAATCTGATTTCTTTTGCTTAGCAAAGTGTCTTTAAGCTTCATCCATGTATTAAATAGTCGCATGAATCAATAGGCAGTTCCTATATTGTATTTTGTAGATGTTTTACAGTTTGTTTACCCAGGTTCCTGTTGAAGGACATGTAGGTTATTTCCCAGTTTTGGTAATTACAAATAAAGTAGTGTGAACCTAGATTTTTCAACTCACTTGAATAAATAGCTATTAGTGGGACCACTGGGTTATGTGATATGTGTATGTTTAACTGTTTTCCAAAGTGTCTGTACTATTGTGAATTCCTACCAGAAGTGTTTGAGAGTTGCAGTTGCTCCATGTCTTCACTCATATTTGATATTGTCAGATTTTTAAAATTCTAAACCACATATCTCTCAGAGAGTAGATGTTAAGTCTTCTCACCACAAAATGATAAATACGTTCTCATACTTATCATATGCATATGTGAATTAGCTTGTTTGAGCCGTTCCACAACATATACATGTTTCAAAACAGCATGTTGTACACAATAAATGTATACAATTTTTATTTGTCAATTCAAGAATAAAACACAGATTTAAACTATTTTAATACATGTATAATGGCATGCCATTGTGTATTTAATTTGCATTTCCCTAGAGACTAATGATGCTGAGCATATATGTGTGCACAAATTTGCCATCCATATATACATATATATATATATATATATTTTGAGACAAGGCCTTGCTCTGCTGCCCAGGATGAAGTGCAGTGGTTTGATCACGGCTCACTGCAGACCCAACCTCCCAGGCTCAATGGGTCCTCCACTTCAGCCTCCTGAGTAGCTGGGACTACAGGTGCATGCCACCATACCTGGCTATGTTTCATATTTCTTGTGGAGATGGTGTCTCAGTAGGTTGTTCAGGCTGGTCTGGAGCTCCTGGGCTCAAGCAATTGAGATGAAACATTTCGGTCTCCCAAAGTGTTGGGATTATCAGTGTGAGTCACCACATCCACCTGCCATCCATATATCTTCTTTGCTAAAGTGTCTGTTCAAATGTTTTACCTATTTTTTTAATTGTGGTGCTTGGTTTTTTATTATTGAGTTTGAGAGTATTTATATAATCTTAGTACATGTCTTTCATCAGACACGTGATTTATGTATTTTCTCCTATTCTGTGGGTTGTCTGCTAATTCTCTCAACAGTGTCTTTTGTGGAGCTAGAGCTTAAAACTTTTACAGAGTCCAGTTAATCAATATTTTCTTTAACAGTGTATGCTTTTGGTATTGTATCTAAAAACACATTGACAAACCAGTGCAACACAGGTATTGCCTAAAAGATATTGCCTTTACTTTTACATGATGCCTTTAGGTCTATTGCCATTTCGAGGTTTTTTTGTTTTTTCTTCTTCTTTTTCCCATATGGATGTCCAACTATTCAAGCATCATTTGTAGAGAAGCTTTTCTCCGTTGAATTGCCTTTGAATCTTTATCAAAAATCAGTTAACTATTTGTGTAGATCTATTTCTGGGCTTTCTGTTCTGATTGATTGATCTGTGTGTCTATCCTTTTGACAATACAGGATCAACTTGATTCCTGTACCTTTATAAGAATAAGTCTTACAATTGGGTAATGTGAGGCTTCTGACTTTGTTCTTCTCTTTTTCAGAATTTCGGAATTACCTATTTTAGTTCCTTTGCCTTTCCCTGTAAAGTTTGGAATAAGCATGTCAATATCTACAAAAAAAATCTTTCTGTTATTTATATTTGGATTGCATTTTGAATCTATGGATCAAACTATGTGGAAACGATGGGGGATGGACTTTTAAGGAGTTTTGATAATCATTCTTAGACTACAACACAAAGACACAAGCAAAAACCCAAACCTTAATGGTTCCTTCCTATTAGAAGATATAGTTTAAACTCCCCAGCCTGACATTAGAATTTATATATTATTTAGCAACATCCTGTTTTTTTCAGCCTTATCTTTTATGGTTTCTAAACCTAGATTGGCACCTCCAGTGAAAGCAAATCACTGTCCCTGCAACATACTGTGGCCTTCTCATGTCCATGAATTCACTGCATTGCCTCCTCCACAATCCCATTTCTCTCTTTATTTCTAGTCAAATTCATTTTCTTTTTAAATTTTAAAATAGTAATTGGCAAATATTTTATATATTCAACATGTGCAATGTGATAATGTGATATATATGTGTGTGTGTGTGTATATATATGTATTTATACATTGTGTAATGATTACCACAATAAAATTAATTAACACATCCATAACCATCCATACTATACAGTAGATCCCTGAAACTAGTTTATATTATAATTGAAAGTTTGTATCCTTTGACAAACATCTTCCCATTTTCCTCACCCTCCAGCCACTGACACCCATCATTCTCCTCTCTGCTTCTGTGAGTTCAAATTAAATCCATTTTCAAGGCTTAACTCAACTGAAACTTTCCCTGGTTTATCCAACCAACAGTTGTCTTCTGCTTTCTGAATTCCTTCCATGGATATTGTGAGGACCACTCATTAGATTCTTCTCAAACATTTGGGTGTATTGTTAGTGTCATCTTTATCTGAAAAATGTCTTAACAAAAGTATCATATGATAAATGCCTTCAAGATAGAGGCTGTATTTATGTTCTTTTTCATCTGTATAGGATATAGAGTATGCAATGCCCATAATTGACATTCCTAAGAATTAATTAATTAGAATGAATTAACTTTCAATGTTTGAAACATTAATAATAAAATATTAAGATTTCCAATATAATTACAAATATAAATATTTAACCTGGGAAGTATTTGGATGTGGATAGGGCCCTTTATGTAGTTGATCTATATAATTCTAAATTCTCTTTCATTTTTCCCTCACTCCTCTTTATTGTCCCCACTCCCTTGGCATCTGGGTGGGCTCACATGTATTCATCCGGTATTTGGGGGTCCCCTGTGTGACATCCTCTATGTAGTGCCAAATTTCTTGGGGCTTTGCTTACTTCATTCTTCTGATCAAACATTTTCTCTCAGCTGTACCATGTCCTCAAAGGACTCTTTCTTTCTAAATGATGTGTGGAGATCAGAAAGAGAAAAGGGTTTTTGATCTGATGGATTCATATTTGATGATACACTAATAGAATTCAGGTTAGGAATTTTTAGTGAAAAGTGCATGGTCTTTGAAGTCAGATAGGTCTATATTCAAATCATCCACCAGATACCATCTTTGTGACCTTGGGTGAGTTGCAAAGTTTAAATAAGAGCACAGATAGCATTTTTAGAATGTGGAGGGAAGCAGCGGGTAGCACAACACACTTTAGTTCCTTTGCCCCGATCTTCCTATGATCCTTCCCTAAAAATACAGTAATAGCTACCATTTATTTAACATTTTCTGTATGCCAGACACAGTACTAAGTGATTTACACACATTTCCTCATAATCCTTACAGCAATCTAACTTTTTAGTATTACTGTACCATTTTTCACAAGAACAAGCAAAGACTTAAAGAGCTCCTTGTAAGGTCATAAAATGAGAAAACAGTGAAGCTGATATTTGACCTGCAGTCTGATTACTTCTAAAACCTAGGCTCTTAGTAACTATACCATGCCTTGTTAATTATATGCACTGTGTCATCTTAGAAATTTCATGATGTGAGGTCAGAAGTGAGGGACATTCAACGTGTAGAAAACTTTGGGAGATATACTTTAAGTTGCAAGGATTTTTCATATGGTCCTTCAGACCCTGTTGCAAGACACAGTTACTTATAACCCCATTTGTAATTTATTAAATATACCTTATTTGGGCAAAATATATTCATGTATTCTCAGCATTCTGTGGGACTTCTTCCACGGGACTCCATATAGCCAATTAACCAAGAAGCTCTGTGAAGTCGTTCATAACACTGTCAATGGTGTTAATTCCATTGACTCTTTAAATATGACCAACTTGGTTAGCAAGAAGTCCATCTTTCTTCCTAAGTCGTGAGTCATTCTCTGTGGGGTTCTCTAGTTGTGATGGAATTGGAGATGGTGGAAAGGACTTGGCTATTGACAGTTGGAGCGGCTGTGTGCACATCTGCAGTTGTCCTTTTCTGAGATCTGTTGCCTTCAGTAACGATTGCTGCTGTACTTTCCAGGGGATGCTTCCCTTGAAGCGGCTGAGTGATCATTCTTCTCTGAAGGGTCAGCCTCTAGGGCCTGGCTCCTTCTGTGGTCAGCAGGGAAATGAAGTTTGCTTCTTGTGACCAACTTTCACTGGAGATTTTTAGAGAAACCCAGTGTGAGCTCTAATGACATGGCTTTGTCCTTCTTCTCCTCCTTCTTGTTTTTCTCCTCATACATCTTTTTAAATTCAACTTTGTTCTCCTAAAAGATATACATGGCTTAAAAAACTTAATTGTTATGTAAGATTTATTATGAAAAACAGTAGTCTTCTGCTTACCTCCTACCCAGTTACAGACTAGGACCTCATAATCAAGTGCTTCAATCTACTTCATCTGATTCCTTTGGTATTTACTCTTATTTTTAAATTTTCTATTTCTACTTTCAGTATTTTTCTCTATTTCTGCTTTTCTTTTTTTGTTTTTCTTTTTTTTGAAACAGAGTCTCTCTCTGTTACCCAGACTGAGTGGTATGATCTCAGCTCACTGCAAGCTTTGCCTCCTGGGTTCAAGTGATTCTCCTGCCTTAGCCTCTTGAATAGCTGGAATTACAGACATACACCACCATTCCCTGCTAATTTTTATATTTTTTATAGAGACCAGGTTTCACTATGTTGTCCAGGCTGGCCTCAAACTCCTGACCTCAAGTGATCCGCCTACCTCAGCCTTCCAAAGTGTTGGGATTACAGGCATCAGCCACCACGCCCAGCTCTATTTCTGTTTTGTATTTCTAATTTTTCCCATTCCCATTTTTCTAAATATAAGGATCTTGCCATCGTTGAGTTTTCTGCAGCAGTTATTTTCTATTGGCTTTCTAATATGGAAAAGAAGGCTATACATTTATTTCATTATTTCTCATCCTCTTACCCTGTTAATATCGTTGCATCAAAACTTTGGCTAAACATTTAATTTTTACAATATTATGACAATTACAACAAATTTCATGGTTAAGCTACATGAATGACTGTGATTACTTTTTCTTTCCTACACATTTTGTTTTTCCTAGAATTAATAAATGTTTCATATTTTTATTTGTTTAATTTGCTATATACTATGGGTAGTCCAACTACAAACTTTCTTTCCAAATTGTTTAAATCTTCTCCCTGTACAAAGTCAATTAGGAGCCCTTCAACTTCATCTTCTTGGGGATTTCTCTCCTGAAGGCTTCTGACCTGCTCCAATCTGCTTTGGTTCTGTCCTCTTCACCAGTGGCAGAGTGCATTCCAGGATCTCTCTTCACCTCTTAAATTGGTCTTTCTGTTTCTTGCATGCCATGGATACTTTTTTCTCAATTTACTCTCCGGTGTTAATGAAACTTTTTTCCCTTCAGTAGCTTCTTGAGAAGATGCGCATGTTAGGTAAAATATAGGTGACACTGAATATCGGAAAGGCTTTTTTTAAAAACAAACTTTTTTTTTTCTGCAATACATTGATAGTTTGAGTGTAGCTGTCTAAGTTGTAAATCATTAATCATTTCCCCTCAACATTTTGAAGGTATTGGTCTATTGACTTCGAGCTATCTGTATTGTCATTGAAAATTCTCAAGTCATTCAAGTTTTTAAATTTGTGATTTCTTATATTGGCTTGCATTCCCTGGATGCTTTAAATTGGTCCACTTGTCTCTAGAATTTCATTATGTTATGCCTTTTGTGTGGGTTTATGCTTACCGACTATGCTGAGCACTCAATAAGCTCTTTTATGTGCGAAACACACCATTTAGTGCTGGTAAGTTTTCTTGAATCATTTATTTTATTATTTTCTTTTTTCTTTTTCTCTTCTTTCTTTTTCTCCTCCCTCCTTTCCTTCCTTCCTTCCTTCCTTCCCTCCTCTCACTCTCTGAAAGGCTCATTATTCAGATCTTGTTCCTCCTAGACTCATTGTATCTTACCTTTTAGTTCTATATTTTACCTTCCTATATTTTTCCTTCACTCTTTGAAAGATTTTTTAAATTTTGTCTTCCAAACCTTCTACTAAATTTTTGGTCATGTTACGCTGCTACATTGAAAGAGCTATTATCTGTTTCAATTTATTGATGAAATAAACTTTTCTCATCTTTCTGATAATATGGTTGCATTTTTTGGAATTATCTTCTCCCTGTAGCATTGCTTTGTTGTTGTTGTTGTTGTTTTGTTTTGTTTTGTTTTTTTCCAAATTGCTTTGTTTTTGTAAGCTTTGGTCTCAGTCTTTCATATTAAGGATTATTCCTAATTGTAGAGTGGTCTGTGGCTGCCTGATTATGTTAAACAATGGGTCACATTGTGTGTGTGGGTGTCAACTCTGAGCTTCACTGAAAGTTGATTTTCCTTCATCATTTTCTTGGAGAGCCCAAAGGTCAATATTGTTAGCACTTTTCTCTCGCTCTGATCAGAATACTCAGAGAAGAATCTTCCAATCTCTACCTTGGAATCTACAAACCTTGCATCCACAGTTTGTAGTACAGTTGACTGGCAATACATGCCTGGAAGGAATGTCAAAATTCAGTATGTGAACTTGCACTTGATCTCTTTGTGTTAATTCTGCATTTCCAGTCTTCTAGGATGTCTAATATTCTCCAGTCCAGAGATTCTGTTTTGTAGTTTCGGGAGTGAGGAAGGGAAATTTGCCCACCTATCTGAAGTTGGGGAGAGGATTTTGGGAACATTTATTTCTTAAGCAGACTTTCAACTGATCTTCCTGTTTCTAATTACAGCTGAAAACCCTCTTTTTCTGAGCCTTTTCTGGGTCCTACAAATCTAGTTTCCTCTCAGTCATAACACAATTGGCTTAGTATTCAACTTTCTTAAGTCTGCTAAGGCAGTTATTACAAGTCCTTCTGTTTTTTTCCAATTTGTGTTTTAATCATCGTCCTTATTATTTTTGACTTTGTGACTTTAATCCTTAAATTAAACAAAAAATAAAGATTTTAGTTACGGTTGTCTTACTGGGATTTTAGGAAGTAGCAGAATTAAATGTATGTGTTCTGTGTACCAATTTAAAACTTTTCTTTGTTCTTGCTTCACACCCACTTCTCAGCTGAACCTGGTCACCCAGTTTCCTTTGTGTCCCAAACCAGCTGCTTTGTGTGACCCATGCTGACAGACCCCTTAATTCATCCCACTGTCTTGGGGCCCCCATTGTTTCTCCCAAGTTTGTCAATGTCTGAACCCTAATGAAGCACTGGGTTATCTTCCTCTCCCTCAAGGTTCCTGGGTCTATGCACCTCCAGAGAGGTGGCTCATCTCTGTTTTCAGTTCTCTAAGCATTTTTTGATCTGTAAAACCTCCTTGTAACTCCATTGTTAGAGGCTCCCAGAACAGCAAATAAAGTCTGCTCAGGATATACAGAAGACAAAGCACCCCCAAGGATCTCATCTGCACTCAGCCAAAATACTATTAGATAATTTTCATAGTTGATGTCTTTATAATTACTGGGGTTATTATTTGCAATTCTAGAAATGTATTTCTCACTTAGCCACATTTCCTTCTTTAATTTTTTTTCTATAGTTTTTAGAAAAAAGACATTTCTAATGCTGCCCTTTTATTTCTGGTCAATATCTCATTTTCTAAATAATTACACTTTTTTATAGTTCTAGCACCATATCATATTTACATACTATTTTAGAAATACGTACCCATCCTCTTACTTTTGGGAGTATGGTTTCCTTGCATGAAGCATTGTTTTTACTTTTAAAATTTATTAATGTTATAATTATGAAACTGATGTATATTCATTGTGAAACATGAAGTTCAAGGAAGTTGAGTAATTTGTCAGCAGTCATTCATTTAACTAATGTCAAACACGGTATTCTCAACCACATCCGTGCTATTAACTACTCTGCTATACTACATTTTATTAACCCAAACTGTCAATTGCAATAAAAGAGCCACATAATTGGTAATTATATATAAATTTATATATATATAAATTATATATAAATTATATCAAAGTTCTTTTAGTCTTACTGATATTCAAGTTCCAAGTTTATTATAGTATCAGCCAGCATTTTATCAGAAATAGTTAACTTGTTTATGAATTAATTCAACATTTAACAGATATTCTGCAAGCACCTACAATGTGCCAGATTCTGTGCTAAGTGTTGGGCAGTCCCTAGCGGAAAAAATAATTGTAGAGTGAGAATTTTTTTCCCTATTTTGGGTTTTATGTATTGGCTTATCTTCACCTTCTCTGCTTATGAGAGAGATTCTTAACACCAAGAGCTTCGATGAGTTCTTACCATGTTATGTCCTATAGCAGTGACATTGGGAGGCAATTAGTTTTTCAGCCTTCCAAGTCTTACAGGTTCACAGTAGGCATCCTACCAGCAGGTGGTGTTATAAATTACCAGCTAGATCTGGCTTAGAAAATCAAACAGATATCTTAAATCAACAAGTTTTTGGCTGATTTACAGCTGTAACAGGATTTGTTCCTAATCATTCTCTGTAGGCACCAGTGAAAAATCAATGACCAACTCATGGAATATGTGATGAGGGAAAAGGCATAACTTGAAAATGAACAAAAAACCCAATATTTAGTACAAAAATAAACAAACCATTTGTAATACTATTTATATTTATAAATCAATGCACCATCTTGATTGTTGATGTATCGCCTTTCCCTAAAAAACTAAAATAACAAGCTGCTTCTGAGTTCAGTGCATGCTGACCTGAGGACGTGAGGAAGCTTAGTTTGTGTTGTGCTTTTATAGTTTCGGCACCAGGGGGCATGGGCTTCTCCAGGGTAAACATGGTCTTTTTTACATTATTTGTGAAGCAATAACAGAAATGGATGTCTGTAATACATTTTTTTTCTTCTATGTTACAGTTATATTTCAAGTAAATATCAATATTTGGGGAAATTGCCTTGAAGCAGTAATTTGTGACTCCGGCTGGACCTCTGAATCATTTGTGGAGGGTCTGAAAACTTCAGGTGCTGGGGCTCTCGGATACTCTGGAAAGCTCTACACGCAAGTGATTCTGTTAGGTAGTCGGAACTGAAGTAGCCTGAGCCTGACCACACGGAGCTACAACAGGGCTTCCGGGGCTCCCTGGGAGTTGGATGAAAGCTGAACTAGGCACAAGGTCCAGGTTAAGAGGACAAAAATAAGGATCCCAGTTTATGATGAGAATGCAGGGAAAGGATGCAAATGCCTTTAGCAAATGACCAAAGTGTTGATTTAAAAATGTGTCTTTTTAAAAATGTCTAAGCCCATACTGTCCAATAAACACAGGAAGCATATATGCAATTCTAAATTTTCGAATAGGTACATTAACAAATAAGAAGACACAGGCAGAATTCATGGTGATAATATATTTAAACTCAATGTATCATATATGTTATCACTTTAGAACCTAATCAGTGTGAAAAACTATTGACGAGAAATTTTACATTCTTCTTTCCTGCTAAGTCTTTGAAATCTGGTGTGCAGTTTGTGTTGGCAATGCATCTTATGAACTTATCTCATTTCAGATGCTTAGTAGTTGATAGTTGTGATTGGCTTCCATATTGGACTGTTCAGGTCTAGGTGAACAATTGTTCTAAATCCACTGGAAAGTGGTAGAGCTCCCAAAGCAAAACAACAAACAAACAAACAAAAAACCAAACAACAACAAAAAAAGTCAGAGCTAGAGTTAGAGGGTGTTTTATGGGAAGTTTTCCGCCACCTAGGCCTTAGGGAAGATGTTTTGGAGACTTATGACTTTAATAACAAATGAAATCACTGAGAAAATTGGTGGATGAAAGGGAGTCCAATCACTGTGGAAGTGGGCAGTAGAGAAGAAACAATTGGAGAAGACAATTAGAAATTTAAGAAAGAGAATAACTAGTGAGAGCTGAGCATTCACTACATGTCAGGTACTTTTCAATGTGCTTAATATACTTCCTTGTTGAGTATTTGCAGAACTCCTATAAGACAGATTGGGGCCACAGTGTATGACTGATTATGATGTGAGTGGTGGGTGTCCTGTGAAATTTTGCAATGTGATGATCTCGAGGTTAGCACCATTATCAACCCCATTTTACAGATGAAGAAACGAGGCCTTCTTTTCGTTTGCTTCACTTTGGTATACCTTCTTTCCTCGTCTTCTGTTATCTGTTCTTCAGTGATATGCCTTTGCTGTATTTCTCTCATTTAAATTGTTGTTTTCCCATTTAGAGGAAAAGAGATAAAGTAGAATACTAGATTCCCCATTTTTTAATCTCTGCTTCCTGGCTTTCAAACTGTTCACACTTCATACTTTGACTTAAATCTGATGATGCTCCTGATATCGTTTGGCTCTGTGTCCCTACCTAAATCTCGTCTCGTAGCTCCCATAATTCCCACGCGTTGTGGGAGGGAACCATTGGGAGGTTATTCAATTATGGAAGCGGGTTTTTCCCATGCTGTACTCGTGATAGTGAATGGGTCTCATGAGATCTGATGGTTTTGAAAATGGGAGTTTCTCTGCGCAAGCTCTCTCTTTGCCTGCTGCCATCCACGTAAGATGTGACTTGCTCCTCCTTGTTTTCTGCCATGATTGTGAGGTCTCCCCAGCCATGTGGAACTGTAAGTCCAGTAAACCTCTTTCTTGTGTAAATTGCCCAGTCTTAGGTATGTCTTTATCAGCAGTGTGAAAACAGGCAAATACAGCTCCGTTTTGCTGCGCTGCCCCAGCACAGGACTTACTGCAAAGACGAGTAGTTATCCATGACTTTTCAGACCCCAAAACGCCAACAAGCAAATAACAGCAATAAGAAAAGCCCAAGCAAATAAAACTAGATATCTCTACTTTATATTGTAAAGACAGTTGACTTTTTTTTCTTCTGAAGCACAACAGAGTCTTCAGGATTCTCTTTTTAAGCATTGTAGGTGGTTAATACCAGATCAAACTACAGCATAAAGGGAAAGAGAGATACTGTGCTTTAAGATAGGATTTGGGAGTGCATTAATAGAAAGTTATTTTAGTGCTAGTACCCTCTGTTCTGCTAATTCCTAAGTAGTCCCTTAAACTCTAATTTAGAGATAAAAGAATAGGATTCCTTTATACAACCTTGCATTATCAGATGTCAGGCTGTGTATGTTTTGAAGGGCATGTCACAGCCATCTCCACTAAACACATTCTCCTAGATCAAAGGGCTCTCTCAAAGTATACTGTATGTTCCCGAGTTACTGCATGTAATCAATGGACTTTGTTGGGCCATTCTGGAAAAACACACCAAGAAGGAATAAAAGTTTGTATTTGTATGTTAAACAATGGAGAATTTAGAGGCCAGGTGTGATGTCTGTCTCATGTCTGTAATCCCAGCGCTTTGGGAGGTTGAGGTGGGATAATAACTTGAAGCCAGGGGTTTGAGACCAACCTTGGCAATAGCAAGACCAAGACCCCGCTTCTACAAAATAAAAACAAAAATAAAAATATTAGTCTGGTATGATGGCACATATCTGTAGTCCTAGCTATTTGGGAGGCTGAAGCAAGAGGACTACTTGAGCCCAGGTGTCTGAGGCTGCAGTAAACTATGATCACACCACTACCCTCCAGCCTGGGTGACAGAGTGAGACACCTGGCTCTTAAATTTTTTTAAAAAATGCATTTTTAAAAATGGAGAACATAGAGAAATAAAGAGTAACTTAAGCTTCTAAGAATACTGGGGGGTAGGAGGAGGAAACAAGAATTTCTTCTGATTATGCTATAGTTACTTTTAAAGACTATACACCAAATTTAAAGTTGCCTTGTATTATCTGTCCATGGTGCAAGCCAATGACTCCTTTAGGACTTGAATCCCTAATGTGCAAAGGATGCCAATAATGCCAGAATTACACGACGGCAATGAGGATTAGAAATAATGTGTTAGGAACATGTGCTATATCACATGTGCTGAATGGTACATCACGCTTTCTGGAATGCATCCGTGGCCAATGGGATTTTGTTTTCTGTTTCTTTTTTTAACACAAAAGTTTTAAATGTAGTTAGGCAATAGTAGAGAAATGTACAAAAAATATAATATATATTAAGTGCAAAATGAGAGGTATGGCTAAGACTTGAGAAGAGAGAGAAAGCTATGATTTGATTTGGTTGATGTGAATTTCCCTGGTTTGTCTGTAAGCTGCGTGAGGGTGGAGTCCTTCTCTGTGTTTGCTCACCATTGCATCCCCAGCACCTGACGCAGGGCCTGGCTCATGGTAGATGTTCAATAAATACATTTGTACAATGATACGAAGTGGTCATTCATAAAGTCCCAGTTGTGCATTCCCCGTCCTCTCAATGCTTTAAGAATGCAAGCTGGGTAGAGTGGGTAAGGAAAGCCAGGGAGGCTTCATGGAGGAAACAACCTTTGAAGAATTTATAGGTGAGCTGGTGGCAGAAGGGCATTTCATGTATGAACAAGTGTGCAAGGGTTAGAATTGTACTGTGTGTAGAGGTGATACTGAATAAACCAATTTCACCAGAGGTGATTTATTTTAATATTATGAAGAAATAAGACTGATAGATATTTGGGGTAAATTTCAGAGAGCCTTGAGTGCCAAGCTTGTTTTTCTAGCTAAGTGTAGTGGGAATTTCAAAAATACCCTTTTGAAACTGCTCTAATCAACAACTTCTCAAACCCTAGAAGCCATAGACATGTAGGAAAAATATCCCGTCAAGGATTCCTCTGTCCTCATTTACATTGTGAGACAATTGCTGAGGGTCTGTAAGCAGAGATGCAGTGATGCTGCCTGTTTTGCATGGCCCGAGGCCAGGAAATCTCTCTGCCCAGCTGGGGAGCCCTAGTCAGAACAGGTCGCTTTTACATGCACAATCAAAGCCAGGTCAAATGTGTTTCAGAACAGACTGAGAAATGTGAAGCCAAATATGATAAATTGTGGTGAGTAGTTGGCTGTGAGAGAATTTGGCTCTGTGTGCCTCCCCACATATCGTTCTGGGAGTGGTTTGCTTGTTGATTGTTGCGTGCATTTTGAAAGCAGAACTTTGGTTCATGCTACACATATGGCCAATAACTCTTCCACGTATGCTGCGTGATCCCCCTGACTGCAAGGAGGTGCCAATTAATAAAAACTTTTGGTATTGCCTGGATTAGTCACAATTACGTGCAGTCCAATTTCTGTGGTATTAGCTGGAAATAACTCAATTGCCCCCTCACCTCCTCTAATTCACTTTTTCAGTTTCCTTTTTATTTCTATGCTGTGCTTTGTGATCCTGAGTTTTCTCCTAGGTACCACGTGGTTTCACATTCTCTTCATTTTAAATCTTTTTTTTTTTTGTCATTTTAAAATCAAAACTTAATTTACGTGCACAAGTGCCTAGAGTAGCTATTTATGTGCGGATTGTATAACTTGATTTTGAGGTAGAATATTCTGACTTTCTATTATATCTAGACTTTGATTCAGTTGTCATGTAAAACTAAATACAAGGTACATAATATGCTCAAAATACAAAATGCTTGGAGGACATTTCAGTTTCAGTGTGTCCTGAGGAATTGTATATTATGTTATTGAAAAAAAAATTTTTTTAGAAGAAAAGTTGTTCTGGGATAGCTGATTTCATAGATCTGGCGTCTATCTTCCTAACAGCTGGAAGACTATGGCAAATGTACTTTGGGATCATTAGAAGTATTTAAATATACAATGATTCTAAATCTTGGCTCAGTTTCTCTCTTCCTCCCAATAATAAATTGATATATTGGACAGCTGCTACTCTTTTGATAGTAGGATTAAACATTATGCAACATTTTAAATGCAGAGAGAAAGAGAATGATATGTAATAAAAAAGAAAGCTTTAAGAACACAGAAACGGCCGGGCGCGGTGGCTCAAGCCTGTAATCCCAGCACTTTGGGAGGCCGAGACGGGCGGATCACGAGGTCAGGAGATCGAGACCATCCTGGCTAACACGGTGAAACCCCGTCTCTACTAAAAAAAAACACAAAAAACTAGCCGGGCGAGGTGGTGGGCGCCTGTAGTCCCAGATACTCGGAAGGCTGAGGCAGGAGAATGGTGTAAACCCGGGAGGCGGAGCTTGCAGTGAGCTGAGATCCGCCACTGCACTCCAGCCTGGGCAACACAGCAAGACTCCGTCTCAAAAAAAAAAAAAAAAAAAAACACAGAAACAAATGTTAAAGACTATAAAAGAGAAGGAATAAACTTCTAAACAATATTTAGAATATGTAGGTTTTTTAGTGTGCGATTACTTACAGAATTGCTTATATTTGTGATTGTTCTCAGGAATAACTTTTATTTTTTTATATTCTTTACAATATATTTATATTTTAAAATTAGAAAAATACAGTATTAGGTAAGTCATTAGATCTGTAAAATCCTGTTAGGTTTGGCAATGTTACATTAGTGCTTTTCTGTACCGATGATGTTGGTGGCTCTGCACCAAGCTATGACTAATCATGGATAGATAGCCCAGGCCAGTCATTTAATCTTTCTGAACCCAAGATTCATTATCTAGAATCATCTGGAGCTGTGCTGTCCAACATGGTAGACACTGGTCACATGTGGCCCTGGAGCACTTGAAATGTGTCATATCTGAATTGAGTTATGTTGCATGTGTAGGATGCACATTGAATTTTGAAGACTTATAAAAAATGTAAAATAATGTATTGAAAATTGTTTTTACATTGCTTGTATGTTGAAATAATATGTTGGATAGAAAGAATTACATAATTATACTTAGAAAAATCACTTTACCTGTTTCTTTTTAACTTTTTAACATGGCTACTAAAAAATTTAAATTTACATATGTGATTTGTGTTCTATTTCTGTCGGACAGCATTAATTTAGAGGATGCAGGTGTTAACTGAATGACCTCTAAAATCCTTTTCACTGAACTCTTCTAGGAATCTAGAGCATATAAACAATGTATCAAGGTACGATAGGATGAGGATAGAACATATATGTCTTGGGATTGGTGTTAAGGTAATGCATGAAGTGAATTTCAGTGAATAGGAATAACATAATTTGGCACAGGTGCTTGAAACCATCTGAGAAAAATGTTTGAAAAAATTTCAGGAAAGTGATGGGGAAATGTAGGAAAAAAAAAGATTATTGTCTTGGAGGACATTATGCTAAGTGAAATGAGTTAGGCACAGAAGGACAAATACAGTGTGATGTTATGTGGAATCTTAAACAGTTTAACTCATAGAAGCAGAAAGTGAAATGGTGTTTGCCTGGGCCTGGGACCAGAAATGGGGAGGTATTGGTCAAAGGGTACAAAGTGTCAGTTAGAAAGGAGGAATAAGTTCTGGAAATCTATTGTACAGCATAATGACTGTAGGTAATAATAATGTATCTTTGAAAACTGCTAAGAGTGTAGATCCTAAATGTTCTGGTCACACACACAAAAATGATATGTATGTGAGGTGATAGATATGTTATAATAACATAAAGCTAATGCTTTACTTAAATATTTCCCAATGCATACATATTTCAAAACATCACATTTTATACCAGAAATATAATTTGTATCTGTCAATTATACCTTAACAAAGAAAAAACTGAGATAAAATAAAATTTAAAAAAATGAGTAGTGACAGCTCTTATCTAATATAGTAGATTCTCTCTTACCTGACTTCTATTGGATTAATTAATATTTTTTCTGTAAGGCATATAACACTGGCTGAAGCTCACAAATGCACTACTTATTTCTTTCATGGCTTATCAGGTGCCTAAGCAATTATGCACCTGCACCTACCGATTGATTCATGTACTTACCAGGGACATTTGTGTCAATTTCCAAACC
The DNA here is from genome assembly GCF_037993035.2 of Macaca fascicularis. Classification (NCBI taxonomy): domain Eukaryota; kingdom Metazoa; phylum Chordata; class Mammalia; order Primates; family Cercopithecidae; genus Macaca; species Macaca fascicularis. The sequence goes on from NC_088386.1 coordinate 34,228,432, forward strand.
TGTTTATGCCAGCTATATTGGTTGTAATGATTATTATTATTCTGACACAAGGTCTCACTCTGTCACCCAAGCTGGAGTGCAGTGGCACGATCTCAGATCACTACAACCACTGTCTCCTGGGCTCAAGGGATCCTCCCACCTTAGCCTCCCAAGTAGCTGGGAGTACAGGCTCATGCAACCAAGCAATACAATTTTTTGTATTTTTTATTTGGAGGGATGGGTTTCCCCATGTTGTTCAGGTGGGTCTCAAACTCTTGGGCTCAAGTGATCCACCCACTTGAGCTTCCCAAAGTGCTGGGATTCAGGTGTAAGCCACCACGCCCAGCCATTATAATTATTTAACTTAATAAAATACTAAGTAGTTGATATCATAGAAATGTGAAACGATCATTGTTGTTTCTATGAAAAATCAGTTTAATGTTTTCAAATCAGTAAGGCCAAGTTGTTAAATCATGCTGTAAAATTCCATCTAGTTTTGGGGAGAACTGTAAAAGTCGACAAGGATCCCAAACTCAGTTTGTTTCACAATGTTATTAAGCTCTAGGAAGAAAGGGGAAATTATAGACAATGTAGTATGAGGTGGTTTACGTAAGAATGGCAATGAATACTGACTACTCTTTGCCCCTACATCAAAAGATAATGCTTATATTTACTTTTATATATATTGAGATACACATTTAATGCGTATATATTACATTATATAATTCCCTGCTGTGACCACTTTTAGAATGTGATGACATAGTGTGTCTGACTATGTTGGATAAGATGTTTTCTAAAGCAGTATTGAGTTGCACTCACTCCCCTTGACTCTCTATTTTTACAAATGATAACGCCTCCACCCCAACCTTCTTATTCTCCCAGGCATAAGCCTGTGGTGTTTTCCATGATTCTGTCATGTTATAGACTAAACTTGTAATTCTTGAGACAAGAATGCATTCTATCCACAATCCAGCCTCAGGGTAACTCAACAGCTTCATCCCCACTCCCCTGTTCAGGATCTGTGTGCTCCAGCCAAACTGAAATGATCACCAGCAATGCGTACAACCTGCAGTTTCCTATCTTGGCTCATCGTGCTGGTTTTATTCTTACTGGTTTTTTTTTTAACTAGGGTTCTTCCACTTATCAGCTGTGTAATTTTGAAAACCTTACCCGTCCTATCTGGTGGGACTGTTTTGCGAAAGAATAAGATAATACACGTGAGACACCTAGTTGGTAGATAGTGGTGTTAATCAGTTTTACCTTTTTTTTCTTTTTTGATGGGGATTTCCAATTGGAATCAATTTTCTCCTTAACTCCTTTAGCATTTTACCTATACTTCTTTAATGACTCTTAGATTTTAGCCTAATTTCATTTATTAATGTACAATTTGTATCTCAGTGTGGTAGAGATTGCTAGTTTCTTATCCCAACATCTTTCCCCCCCGGCCCCGCTTACTTCTTAGTAATGAAACCCCACATTATTCAGGAAACCCCACATTATTCAGCGAAGGGGTATAATCAAAACCCTGTTTTGCTGTAACTGGTCATTTGACTAGGTTCTCTCCAAAGACTCATAAGCAAAAACATTGTGTGAGACACCTGGGAGTCTCCATAAAAGCTCAGAGATAAACCATTATTTGTTGCTTCTTCATTTGTGCTCCCTGCAATGCAGATAATAGCTAAAATACACCAGCCATTTTGTACCAGGAAATGATATTGAAATTCATTTCGAATACAACACAAGCATTTTGGTTTTGCTCATATGCAAATGAATTTTATCTTGATAGATTGTTAGACTCTTGCAGAAAAATTCTTGGTCCAACTCACCTTTGTACATTCAACAGCATTGTTTCTCTAATGATCTGTGACTAACTCATTAGAGATGCACACTTTTGTAAAATAAACAAGTACATAAGACATACAAAATATAAGTGCCCATTTTTTATTATTAGGTTTATTACTAGGTTTTATTATTAGGTTTAAATATGTATCTCAATATGTATAAAATTATTAGGAGTGACGTCAGCAAGATGGTAGAATAAGTTTCTCAGCTTCGTTCTCCTGCACAGAAGTTCAACTAGTAAGTATTCACAGACAAGCATGCCACCCTGAATAATCCAGAACCTGAAAGAGAGGTAGAGACACCCCCTTGGACCACAAAACTGAGAAAAGCCACAATCTGATTAACGGTAGGAGGCACAGACCTCTTCCACTACACCAACTCATCCCCCAAGCTGGCAGAGCACCACATGCAAAGAATGCACCTGGTGCCACAGTTTGTACAGTGGGAAAGGGGAACTAAAGGTGAACATTTGGCTTCCCTACCAATCTAGGAACCTTTGCAGCAAGCCCACTCTTATTTCAAGGGAAGCACTGGGAGTGGTGGCCGGGTTGAATTACCTAGAGTCAATTAAAGACAGAGGAGAGGGGTGGGGCTCACAGTCATCAGCACACAGATCTTGTAGCTCCTCTTCAGTGCAGTCAGCTGAGGCACCACACCATAGAAAGCAGCCAGTGGTCCACAGGTCCACAGATCTTCCAGGACTGAGTTCCTAGCCACCTTTCCCAACAGCTGGGGCGATTTTGTTGAGACTTTTCCAGACCTAGCATACACTACAGGCCAGAATTAAGTTCTAGCACTCACATTAAATCTTCCCCAGATTCTGAAACAACTGCAAGTCAACAACTAAGTTCAGGTGCAGCGATGAAGTTCCAGTATTTGCATAGTTATCCCCAGAACAGAAAGCAACTGGGGATCAGAGTTTAAGTTCTGGTGCAGTAATTACATTCTGAGGCTCACATTAAGCCTTCCTCAGATTGAGAAATAACTGCAGGTCAGTGATTAAATTCCAGTGTCAAATAGTAAAGATCTAATACTACCAAGCTAGGTGCGGTGGCTCACGCCTGTAATCTCAACACTTTGAGAGGCCAAGGTGGGCAAATCACTTGACGTCAGTTTGAGACCAGCCTGGCCAATATAGTGAAATCTGTCTCTACCAAAAATACAAAAAAATTAGCCGGGCGCCCAAGAGGTGGAGGTTGCAGTGAGCCAAGATCACACCACTGCATTCCAGCCTGGGCAACAAGAGTGAAAACTCTGTCTTAAAAAAAAAAAAAAAAAAAAAAAAAATCTAACACCACCAAAGAACACATACAAAGGCTGGAAGAGTTGGCCTTCTCCTCAAATCTGCAAGCATCAATGCAAGGACACAAAGAATATGAAGAATAGGAAGTATAACCCAACCCCCCCAAAACTCCAATACAATAACACAATGAATAAAACTTCAGTAGTAGACCTAGAAAAAAAAGGAGAACTATCAAATGACTGGCAAAGAATTCAGAATAATCCTCTTTAAAACTCCTGGGAAATCACAAATATAGATAGAAGATTAAATTTGAAAAACAATTCATGAACAAAATGAGAAGTTTGACAAAAAAAAAAAAAAAGAAACATTAAAAAAGAAAGCCCAGAAATAGACTATAATAACTGAACTAGTTATAGACTATAATAACAACTAGTTAATAAGTAACCTTCATATAATAAAGTTTTCTGAAAAAGAGAAAGAAAAACTAGTAAGCTTATTTAAAGAAATAATGGCTAAAAATTTCCCGAATCTGGGAAAAGACAACAACATCCAGGTACAGGAAACTCAGCGCTTGCCAATCAAATAGAGTTAACAGGAACAATTAGTGTTTAATAAATTTAATTAGAAAAAAATCGGAAAAAATGAAGATGTAAAACCATACTCATGGTTGTTTAAGAGTGTGTGTACAAACTGATTAACATAGAGAATCACTATTATACTCCTACCTTTTGGTCATTCTGCAATATAATTAAACAAAAGGTCACGAGGAAAAGAGCAATTCTATATACTATACATGTTTACTCTGAATGAACAGCATGTATACCAACATTCACGTTTTTAATGTGATGAATAATCTTGCTTAATTTATTTAACCCAAGAATAGGATTAATAGCATTGCTATTTTCAGGGACTAATGTACAGTAGACTATTGATGTGAGTGAAAGTAGGGATTTTAAAGCACTTATTTCATTTCCATTCCCACTTACTACTTCACTTATCCATAGGGCAGCTTTGCTGTTGCCTGCACCTTGGTGTAGTTAAAAACATGGGCTCCAGAACCAGTCTCTCCGGGTTCACATCTTAGTTCACTGTTTACTAAGTATCATGCATTGGGCAAGTTATTCAGATGATCTGTATCTCATTTTCTTTGTGAACAAAATGGGGTTGATAAATCTCTGTAGGGTTGTTGTGAGGGTTAATACATGGTAAGGGTTTCATAAGTACTCCCAAATTGTTATCAACCATTTACCAGAGACCAAAGGTGGAAACAGTGTTTGACAGCATCAGAGAAAAAGATGGACAGGAACAACAAGCTGTTTGTTATAAAGCTCCTCCAGTACGGTGAGCTTTACTAACCAACTGCCGTGGCGGTGCAAGCAAGAGGAAAGCCTTCCTTCCTCCAGCCTTCCCGTGCACTTGCTGGCCCATACAAGAACCCTGCTGAGGTCCACCATCCCTCAGGAAAGGGCAGTGCTGGGGCCTGGGAGTGCCTGCAGACCCTGGAGCATCTTCAGACCCCTTTCTAGCTCCATTTTACTGCGTTCACCAAGAAAACCTCTGGTTTTACTTTCCCTTCCCTAAGAATTTTATTGATTGATTGATTGATCGATTGATTGTAGAAATGGGATCTTGCTATTGTTGCCCAGGCTGGTCTCAAACTCCTGGGCTGAAGCCACTCCACTGCCTCCACTTCCCAAAGTGCTGGGACTGCAGGCATGAGCCACTATACCTGGCCCATCTAGGACATTTTAAAATATTATTTGTTCCTTGCTGAGCCTTAAACACTATAGATCCTTTTTTTTTTCCCCAGGACTTTTCATCTTCTGTTTAGATTGCCATTGAGTTTCCAGACATGGGTGCTGAGAGGCTAACTTTCGAGCTCTGACAAGTGGTGAACTTCTCATTTTCTCTTCCAACTCAGCTGAGTCCTCCCCATACTGGCCATATGCCGACTCCCTTCCTGCACTCCTCGGCCTCTAGCTAGTCTCTACTTGTCTGGTCTGAGCCCTAAACTCCCCGCTTTGGTCTGTCTTCCTGACTCCCTGTAGGTATGCATGTTTCCAGAACCTTTCCTGTCCTGGTAAGTGACAGTAGAGGATCATCTAGCTCAATACAGATTTTCCATGTCTGCTGTGGAAAATGGATAAGAACTTCCTTTCTCCTTGAGAACCTACCTGAATTTGGTTACTTCCAGCAGGCTTGCAGGATTGAGATTTTGGGGAAGAGCAAATCCTATAAATCCATATCCTTAGGACACTGAGGCCGGCTGTGGATTACCTAGGCCTGGACACTCATGGAGTCGTGTGGTATGTGGTAAAATCTTGTATAAGTGCGAGTGGTCAAATGGTGGCTGCATCTGAGATTTCTTCCAGTTAGGAAGTGTCTGCATCTTCTCAGGGATGGAGTGGCCCAGTCTGCTAGTTTTCTCAGTTGCTTTAGATGTTGCCTCTGGCTTCTGTTGCCTGTTCAGTATTTGGTTAATACGTGATTGTGTTTTGATTTCTTTGAGCTGTATTTGTAGATGTTGGGACAAGCCTCTGGTTAATTCACTCTCCAAATCTGGCCACCTCCATGAAAACGTTTGTTGGCCGGGGTCATCTAGTTCTTCCAGGTTTTCACTTAGTAAGATACTTCTCATTTTATATGGGGGATTTCAACTTATGAATATATAAGGTACATTTGAATTGAATGTAGCTAAAAACTGGCTTTTAATTTGAGAGATGAGGCAGCTGAGACTCCAAGAGGCTGTGTGACTTATCCAAGGTCATACCGTCTGTATGAGCTTACTGGCAAGGCCAGGGCAAGATTTATGATTCTTAATAAATAATAGCTAAAATGTGTTGAGGAGAGAAAGCAGACTAACTATCTTCTTGTCTTATAAGTTAATTCTTATCATCAGAACTATGTGACGGTGCAGTAATCAAGGCTTAGCGAGCTTGAGTAATTTGTACAAAGTTAAACAGTTAATGGTGTGGAGTGGATTCAAGCCCTCTTTGGTGGCTGCAAAACCCACTGTCATGTCACCAGGTTCCGCTGCCTCAGCTAATCACTTGATACCTGGTGAGATGTTCTTACCTTCCTCTGATCCCCACCACGGCTCTACAAAGGAAGCTGAGAAGGGCCCATTATTGCTATTTTACAAGTGAGAAAATTGAGGGCCACAAAAAGATGGCATCAGAGAAGGGAAAAGAAGTGTCCTCCAGACCTCCTAGCAATGAAATTCCAGGACTCTTGCTATTTCAAGGAAAATCGATGAGATTCTGCCCCCGAAGTGTGGTAAGGGGGTGAAGCTCTGTCTTCTGTGCTGACTGGTCAGCCAACTTTGTGATGGCCCTGCATCCAGCCATCTGTTAGGTATTTTTAATATCGCTACTGGTAACAAATTGATCTGTGGGAAGTGTTTCAGCCTAAGCTCTTCCCCCAAGCACTTCCCCCAGATGTAGTTTATTTAAATCTAGTTTCTTTCCCCTACTAACCAGTAAAGAGTATTTGAATTTGTAAGTGTTCCTTTTACAGCTTTCCAAATGAACCCGCCAGCATGTAAGAAGTATGTTTTCCTTTTTATTTGCTATTTGTAATGTTATAGTTTTCACTCTCAGCACCCATTGGCAGATGCACAGGGACGTTTAGAGATGTTGTATTTGTCACTTGGGTTGGACTTGGCGTACACACGCAGCTCAGCTCCGGTATCAGGGACTCAACCACTGTTTCTCAGTATTCACTATGCTCAGCAGAAATGAAGCTGCAAGTTGACTGGAACAGTAGCTCTATGCTGCCATCTTCTGGAATTCTAGAGAAGATGCTTTTAGTTACTAGAAAATACTTTTAAGTAGAATTTAACAAAGACCTGGACAAACAGAAAAAAACTCAAAACGTGTTAGATGCTTGTACACTGGAGAAGGAAGCCTGAGATTATTTAAAAACCAGAATGACTGTAAATAAAAGTAATGAAGTTATGCTATACTTTCATTTTCTTTTCAGCATTTACTCTACTTGCTGTTATAAATTTTGGACTGAAATCAAATACCTGCTGTAGTATCAAATCAGACAGGGATTGAGCATTATCTCCTGAAGATGTGCAATTTTCTTCTTGGCTAAAGCCAATTTATAACTAAGAAAGGCAATAGAGAACAATTCTCCCAGGACTCCGTAGACAAAGATCACAGGAAAAGGGAACTTCTGAGATAAAATGGCATTTGTAATCCCTAAGAATGGCTCCAGAAACACTGTGCTTGCTATAAATCAAGATTTACTTTATCTCTTGAATCTACAGAGATTTCAAAACAAAGGACTTAAAAATATTTTCCAAATCCAAGATGCCAGAAATGTTAAGCATTTTGGGGATCCTTGTGTTTTGAGGCTCAAACCTCAAATAACTGAAAAGCAATGTCAGAATTTTAATTTTTAAATATATTTGAAATAGTATCAAATTATAAAAAGTTAAACATTCAGAAATATTGCTACAAAAGTAATTGTAACTGCTATTTCTTTTCCTTGGCTTTAGGTTAAATGTCAGCTCCCCAAGGAAGCCTTCTCCAGCTGCTGGCAGACACCAAGCTCCCTGCTTTACTTTGCTTGTTACTCTCTGCTTTTATAATATTGAACACAGCTGTCTGTGATTAAATATTTATTTGTGTAATATTTAGTCAGTTCCTCCCCTTCTCTCCTCAAACATGTTTGTTCTCCATGTCTGGCAGAGAAGAGATATTCAATAATTATTTGCTTAATGAATTAATTGCCTTTGGTGTATGTCCTGTGGTCAATATTTCTCTGCTTCAATCCCTTGTAACTTCCTCATCCACAGCTACTGACAATTCAAAGATCTGTGCCAAATCCAAATTCTCTAATTTAGTTACATTCAGCATACTCCTAAAGTATGTGCTCAGATGGAAAGTTGGCTCTTTCAGGTTCAAAGAATTCTGATCATAAGGGTTGAAGTATCAGGGTTTCTCAGATAACCAAAAGTCCAAAGAACTAAAGCATCCCATTCTCCAGGTACTTTGGTTTTCAATGTCATTAAGCAGACACTATTCTCTCTGATCAATACCATGATATCTCAGCCTCAGTTGACAAGTCAGCGTTAGGTTGCTGTCAGATTCCACTAAGAACTATGTGCATCTTCACTTGTGTAAGGTGCCGCTGGGTCCATCCATCTATCATAAAGAATCTTTGCCTTTAAGGAAGTGATATCGAGGCCGAGGTGGGTGGATCACCTGAGGTCAGGAGTTCGAGGCCAGTCTAGCCAACATGGTGAAACCCCATCTTTACTAAAAATACAAAAAATTAGCCGGGCATGGTGGCATGCCTGTAATCCCAGCTACTCCAAAGACTGAGGCAGGAGAATAGCTTGAACCCAGGAGGTTGCAGTGAGCTGAGATCTTGCCATTGCACTCCAGCCTGGCCACACGAGTGAAACTCTGTCTCAAAAAAAAAAAAAAAAAAAAAAAGAGAAAAAAAGAAGCGATGTCATTTGAAGCAACATTCAGGTCCTTCTGAAAATCCACTGTTCACTGAAAAGACACAATTCCACATGTTAAAACCAGTGCAATTATCCATCCTTTTCCGTTTGATAAGCTGCTAATGCTTCATCCCGCTACTGGAGCCCCGGTCTTGTTAGTTAGGGCAGGGGGCCCTCTGCTGGGGACATGCCCAGGTCTCTGCTTCAAGGCTGATGATCAGGCTGAGTCTGTGTGTCACTTTCACTCAGCTTCTGCAAGCACTGCCACTGGAGAACTGAGAGGACATCGATTGTGGTGAGAGAGCAATGTTTACCTTTGCTTCTGAATAGCATATGGTGTGGGCATTTGAAAGCTCATGTAAAATAGGTCCAGAAACTCTCAGACTTTGTTTAAAAGTGCATGCTCATATTTGTCTGGTTTTTCATTTGATTTTCAGGTTTTACTGAAGTGAGCTGGTTGGGTTGTTTTCTGACTCTCTGGCAGGAAAAATAAAATGAAGTTGCTCTCTCAATAAACTTTTCTACTTATACAGCCATCGCTTTTTCACCTGTCAAGTCCCCTACGGGTAACACGCTTGAGCCTATTGATGTGGTGCTATTCTCTAAATTTCCACAGCTTAAAGAACACCAGATAGCTAGGACCACTTTAAAGTCTGAAGTTAAGAAGTAGTAAGATTTTGTGAATTTGCACTGAAAACATTGCCTAAGAGAAGAAAAAGAACAAATAGTGCAGGCAGAGCAGAATAGTGTTTCATAGTGTTTTTGCGTGTTCACTCATTTTGGTTTTGTTTTGTTTTGCTTTTCTGAGGAAGGAAATAATCTCATTTGTAAAAAATGTTCCAAGGCCATCGTTTACTAAATCTTAGTTTACCAGATAGTTGTTTCTCCAGTGCAGTTTAGATTACTGGAGTGTGGCCTCACATTGCTGTCTGCTTTTCCAATACCGTAGCAAGAGCTAGCAATTTCCTCATTAGAACCCGTACTTTTATGTTTTTCCTGCTCGGTGGAGAACCAAAGACAACTATCAAATTGAACTGTTTTACTTACTCCTGTAACAGACAATTGGGCTTTTATAAGCATTGCTTGAAGTCCTTGTTCCTGGAAACTCTGCTACTGAAAATCCTGTTATTATCCAAGTCTGATATGATCAAGATAGCCAATGCCTGGCCAAGAACACAGACAGGTTGGCTTAGTTCAAGGAACATTAGATGGGAAGAACTTAGGCCTAGAACAGTCCATTGATGTGAGATAAAAAGCATATCTGACATTAGGTAAAAGAAAAAACCTTCTTTAAATTATGATTAATGCAAAATGAGCTATAATATGGATGTTATAATGGATCACTAGCAGGAAAAATTTTAATGCCAATAAAACGCACTGCAGTGGACCATATAAGTGCAATGTATGGGATGTGTCAGGGGTGTACAATGTACAAGGAAGAAGGCACTCTGAACATTGATTTCTAGATTCATTTAGACAGAAACAGCCCTACGCAGGGTGGAATAGACTGGTGGTTTTCCATTCTCTCGTATTAATAAGGTATTAGCTGAGCACTTGCCATCTGCAACCAAAAATCCATTTTAACATATCCTGCAGCTGGTTGTGTTATGTGACCAAGTGCTGGCCAATGGAACAGGAGCAGGAGTATCAGAGAATTCTGGGTCAAACATATAAAAGTAAGGCCTCCACTTAATTCGGGTCCTTTTTCCCTCTTCCCACCAGCAGAAATGCAGGTGTGATGGTGGGAGTTAGAGAAAGGTATATGGAGGGAAGCATAGCAACATGAGAGAAGGGGCCTGCGTTCCTGAAGATGATGGGGCTACCATGTCAGCCCTGGGCCTCCCACTTGGACTTCAATGACGAATGAAACATCTTTGAAAACCGCTGTGCTTTTGAGTTTCGCCTCTCCCCATTATTGTGCGTAACCTAACCAATATAGGCGGACAATATTTTATCATGGTATCTTATCTTATTGGAAATAGTACTAGTATTTAGAGGGTATAATTGCATAAAGGTTAATAGTTCAGGAAAAACCTATATTCAATTCCAGGTTCCGTCACTTGCTTTTTCAGTAAACTTGAGCAAAGAATTAAAATTTGCTGTGCCTCAGTTTATCTCATTTGATAAATGAAGATAATAGTGCCTAATTTATAAGATTGCTATTGGATCAATGAAGTAATATGAGAAAATTGCTCCACACATAATAACCATCTGATCAATATTTGCTATTATTAATATTTTCTACTTCTTTTGTAACGACTATCACACATGCCTGGTTATACAATTTGGTCTCTCCAGTATAGGTGCCCACTCTACATAGCTGATTTCCATCTTAAATGAAAAGATTAACATTCCAACATTTAAATCAATCACTTGTTAGTTTGAACCACCATGCAAAACAATTAAGCTTTAGAGTCTCCTGCAAAGATGAGAATCAGGCCAGAAACTAGGTGCTTTTTTGTCTTTTTCTTTCTTTCTTTCTTTCTTTCTTTCTTTCTTTCTTTCTTTCTTTCTTTCTTTTTTTTTTTTTTTTTTTTAGACAGAGTCTCTTGGCTCACCACCATCTTGGCTCACTCACCTCCATCTCGGCTCACTGCAGTGTCCGCCTCTCAGGTTCAAATGATTCTCATGCCTCAGCCTCCGGAGTAGCAGGGATTACGTGCGCATGCCACCATGCCTGGCTAATTTTTGTATTTTTTAGTAGAGAGGGGTTTTCACCATGTTGGGCAGTCTGGTCTTGAACTCCTGACTTCAAGCGATCTGCCCACCTCGGCCTCACAAAGTGCTGGGATTACAGACGTGAGCCACTGCGCCCGGCCCTAGGTGCTTTTTTGAATGTGAACCTATGATTTTGTGATTAAACAATGAAACCAAAAAGATAACAATAAAAGCAATAAATAGTAAGTAAAATTGATGGAGGATTTTATGTGCCAGGCTTTGTACTAAGTCTTTTAAATGTGCAACTTCCTATAATCTTTAGTACAACTGTATAATAACATGGGCATTATTATACTCATTTTAAGAATGACAGAAAATGAAGACAGTTTAGTTATGTTTCTTGCCCCATAACACATAATCATTAAGGATTAGATGTGGAATTCAAATTCAATTATCATTATTATTTTGTTTTAACTCCAAAGCCTATTTACTTTCTATTAATTTACACTCTCTCCTTGAACTCTGGTTGAAGGAAGCATGCAGTCTATATCCGTGGTTTTTGTTCAACATATTTGGGTATATACACATTTCCCACTTTTATATTCCTTAGATATCTAGAGATTGAGTCTAGGTTTGTTATTTTCCCTTGTTTATTAAGTACAGGTACATGCTGTTCCACAATGTTTTAGTCATTGATGGACCACATACAACAGTGGTCCCATAGGGTTATAATGAAGCTGAAAATTTTCTATTGCATGTATGATGCAATGCATTACTCACATGTTGGTGGTGATTTCTCACGTGTTTGTGGTGATGCTGGTGTGAACAAACCTACTGCATTGCCAGTCATATAAAATTATAGGACATACAATTATGTACAGTATATACTACTTGATAATGACAATGAATGACTGTGTTACTGGCTTACATATTTATTATACTACACTTTTAATTGTTATTTTACAATGTATTCCTTCTACCTATAAAAAAATGTTTACTGTAAAGCAGTATGCCCGGTTACACCGGCAGAAGCCTCATGCATCTTGTGTTTACTACATTTGTTGATTGCATAATTTTCTCTTGTACTCGATGTGAGCATTACTTCAAAAGAATCAAAAAGATAAATTAAAACAATTAAAAAGTGCATAAAGTAAAAAACTTACAGGGAACTAAGATTCATTTGTTATTGAAGAAAGAAATTTAAAAAAGGTAAGTTTGGTGCAACTTGTGTGCAATATTTATAAAGTCTTCAGTAGTAAACAGTAATATTCTAAGCATTCACATTCACTCAGTATTCACTTACTGACTCACCCAGAGCAACTTCCAGCTCTGCAAGCTCCATCTATAATAAAGGTCATGCAGGTATACCATTTAAAAAAATATTTTATACTGCATTTCTCTGACCTTTTCTATGTTTAGATAAGTTTAGATACAAAAATCCTTACCATTGTGTTACAATTGACTACAGTATTCATAGAGTAACATGCTGTGCAGATTTGTAGCGTAGGAGCAATTTAGCCTACATGTGTGGAAGGCTGTACCATCTAGGTTTGTGTATGCACACTCCATGATGTTCACACAATGACAAAGTCGCCCAATGATGCATTTCCCAAAATGTATCCCCATCATTAAGCAATGTATGACTGTGTACCAGTTTTTTTTTTTTCCCAGAATGAAAATACCTTATCTTCGGATTCTAGTTAGATTAAGAAAGTCTGCTTTTTCTTTAATTATTGTAGATGACAGGTTGATTTTTCTTGGACATCGTACTATATGTTTAGGATATATAATGAGACAGGTGGTATCCTAATAGTAAAGAGAAACAAAAAAAGTGTCAGGTTACTTCTAAACTCTAGGCTTCAGTTTCCCCACTTGAAAAAATAAATCTGTTGGGCCAGATCATTACTAGCTCTTTTAACTATAAATATCATTATTTAAATAGAACGTTTTCTTTTTCTTTCCTTCCTCTCAACTTTCCACTTACCCTCCCTCCTTCCTTCCTTCTCTCCCTAAATTAGTCATATTAAAATACTTTACTTAGCTTTAATCATCCTGAGCAGACCATCTGCTTCTATATTTTATCAAAAAGCAGAATTTGATCATAGCTGTTATAGAAGAACATTTACATTATTTATCTTATAAGCAAATGAGTCTGACATTTATACCACTGTGGCCTAAATTCTCCTAACTCTTGTCTTCTATGTGAAATGTGTATGATGTGTAAAGTTTTAGAAAGCTCTTAAGAAGGTTTTCACAGCTAAACAGTCTCTTTGATCTTCTCAAGACTTCAAAGCTACAAGTATAGAATGCATGAATATTTCTTAAATTCTGAAAATGATTCACAGGTAATTCAAATTTAGTCTCAGGATTTTAGTATGATCGATGAGTGATGTGTATATCAAGTGGACACCATTAATGCAAAACACCAAATCTGTGTTAATCCTACAAATATTTAGTTTTTGTACAGGATTAGGAAAAGACTCTCCTTGTAGTGTCAACTTTGGAAAGTATGATGAACGTAAATCTATGTTTAGACTAGTCAGTGTCATTTGAAAAGTGATTGCTTCTTTGTATTGCAGTGATTTTAATATATTTACCTAATTTCATAGACAGGTATAATTCTATTTGGTGTATTTAATTCTCTTCACTTAGAGAATACAAATTTATCAAGTACCAATTCTGAGCAGAATCTTTTACAAGATGCTATATACATTTTGGTAACTGTAGTGGGTGCAGGTGAAGGGAGAAGATTGCCAAAAGAAAAGAATTTATCAACTCTGTCCTCCAAGTTCTCATAGGAGGTGGAGAGAAAAGTCATATGGCATGCAAAATGGCAGAAAATATTACAAAAACACATGAACATGTGCAAAATCAATGTAAGTATTTTACAGATATAAATGAGTACAGAAATCACAAAACATTCATTTGTGATTTCGATTTTCAAAAGATACAGAAAGAAGGAAAGAGAGGAAGAGAGAGTGAGAAAGGGAAGAAGGGAGAATGAACTGTAGTGGTTATTTACGGCATGATCATATCACACTACAGCCTCAAACTCCTGGGCTCAAGCGATTCCCCTGCCTCAGCCTTTCGAGTAACTGGAACTAAACACACATGCCACAACCCCAGGCTTCTTTCATTTCCTTATCCTTAGAGTGATTTTACATTTATGTTGAAATTTACAAATCCATTAATTTCAAGCATCTTTAGACCTTATACATCCAGGACTAAAAGCATTTTTGATGTGCTGAAAATATTTGGAAAACAAAGTCAATGAAGAATCTAACAGACTGTGGAAATATGCTAAACAAATGAATATATTGGTGATTCACTGTTCGAGTTAATTTTCTGTAGGAATCAATACGATAGCAGACATACGAGTCTGAATGTACTTCTGCAGATTGATGCTTTGTTCTTTAGGTTACTGAGAGAATAAAGGCATGAGCATTGCCGTGTGTGTGTGTGTGTGTGTGTGTGTGTGTGTGTGTGCATACATGGGGCATCACTAACGTGAACAGACCAGGGACATCGGTCACATTGGTCAAAGAGGACAGGACAGAGCAATTTTAAATTGGTAGGCAAGTAGGAGTTGGTGGACTTATTTTTGAAAGTCTCCTCATATTTCCCACAGTATAATTTTCTCATTTTTGGAAGCCACTGTCTTAGACTTTTTTTAGTTTCCAATTTTTATTTAGTTTCCAATATATATATATATTTGTGTGACTTTATCCACTCTAGTAACAGCATTTTTAACATACTAGCAAGTTAGAACTAGGGAGTGAAAGCTGGATGGAAGACAGAATTTGCACAGTAATTTTCTGGATTAAACATACTTTTGAAAAGAGAAGGAAGAAGGAACTAGTATTTGTAAGTTATATTTTTCATACTGGCTATTTCTTCCATTTAAACAAATGGAAAGTTTTATCTTCTCGACACTGGGAACCCCAGCAGTGTTTCCTAGACCCTGTCTATCAATCATTTCCACCGACCTTCTTCACGACATCTGCATCTTGATGTAAAATCTAAGCCCCAGGGGCTGGGAATCAGAAAAAATAGCAGCAGACTTTGCTCAGCGATTTTTTTTCTCAAATAATTTCAGCTAAGGTTCAATTGCACAGCAGACAGTCACTCTGAGCTCCTGCTCCTGCTGGGTCAAAAGCACGAGAAAGTGCTAAGGGCCACACTTGGCATGTAAGTCATGTATAGGGAGGGCAAGATGACAGGGAGAGTTTTCCTCTGTATTTTCGCACTCTTGAGAGACACAAGAATCTTTTAATAGAGTTAATGTTAGTCCAACAGTTTGGTCAGTCATTTTATGTATTTATTCCCAGAGTTTGTGAAATAAGACTATCTTTGACAGCAATCAGGCAGCTGGTTTTTAAAAAAACTAAAGGTCTTATTTCTGCCTTTTCATTTTTTGGTTGATGTGGCTATTTTTGCCTATGGAAAAGCTCAGATGATATCCTTGTATTTCTACAACTGAATGAAAAGAAAGGAAATGGAGTTAAATGATGTTTAAATAATTCTTATTTAATCAGCTGTAAGCATTCAAAAATGTAAACTATTTTCATGATAGATTGACTTTTTTTTTGCACTTTTTATGAAGATGTTTAGTTTTCTGTGTTCCTGCCTCATTGACCCTAACAGGAAGGTAACAACACACTTTTATTTGTAGGTATTATCGACAGGCTGGCCTGAAGAAGGGAAAATAGCAATGGAAAAAGAAGGCAGGACTATATTTTGGCTAAGTTTTGACATTTATATTTCAATGAAATTTATTACTATTGACTTGATTGAGGAATAACTTACACACAACACAAAGTACTCACTTTAAGTGTATAATTTGATGAGTTTTGATAAATGTATACACCTATATAACCATCTCTGCAATCAAGGTGCAGAATGTTTTAATCATTGTGATAGATTCCTTTGCCCATTCCAAATCCACTCCTTTCACAGCTGAGGTCCTAAGCAACTATTGATCCGCCTTCTGTCCTTGTAGGTTAGATTTGTCTTTTTCAGCGATTCAAACAAACGTAAACCTAGAGTATATGCTGTTTTGAGTCTAGTTGCTTTCACTCTACATAATAATTTTAAGTTTCGTTCACATTCCATGTATTTGTAGTTTGGTCCTTTCTATACAGCATTGTACAGATATAGCGTAATTTGTTTATTTACCTGTTTGTAGACAGTTGGGTTGTATCTAGTTAGAGATAGTATGAATAAAGGTTCCATGAACATTTGTGTACAAGTCTCTGCATGGACATACAGTGTCATTTCTCTTGTGTAAATACCTAGAACCTAGAAGTGGAATGGCTGAATCATTTTGTAGGTGTGTGTGTATCCTTTAAAGAAATTGCTGAACTATTTTTTAAAGTGGTTGGGTCATTTTACATTCCTACCAGCAAAGATTAGAGTTTCAGTTGCTTCACATCCTTAGCAATATTTGGTATAGTCAGACTTTTTAATTTTAGCTATTTTTATAGGTAGATAGTGGAACATAAAATTATGGTTAAAATGTGCATTTTCCTGTTGAATAATGGGGATGAGCATCTTTTCATGTCCTTAATGACTACTCTAATTTCTTATTTTGTGAAATGTCTATTGAAATATTTTTGTGTTTTTAAATATGTTGTTTATTTTCTTATAAAGATGTATAATTTCTTTACATGTTTTAGATACAAGTATTTTGTCAGATATTATACATGTACGTGCTGTGAATACTTGCTCAGTCTCTGACTCGCCATTTTTTAAAATGGCGTCTTTTGAATAGTAAAAATTCAAATTTTGATCAAATTCAATAAATCATTTTTTCTTATATGCATTGTGTTTTTTGTTCCTAAGAAATTCTTGTCTATCTCATAATCACATTTTCTCTTATGTTTTCTTTTAGAAGTTTCATAATCTTAACTGTTATAAACAGGTCTATGATCTATTTGAATTAATTTTATGTATAGTATAAGGTTCATTATATATCAATATCCAGTGGTTCCCACATAATTTATGGAAAAATATGCTCCTTTTTCCATTAGCAATTTATGAAAAATTAATGTGTAGATCTATTTCTGAATTCTTGATTCTGTTCCATGGATGTGTTTGTCTATTTTTACATCAATATGACACTGTCTTGATTACTGTAACTTTACTTGAAATTAGGAGTTCTTCAACTTTGTACTTCTTTTTAAAAAATAGTTTGACCATTCTAACTCCTTTGTGTTTCAATTATATTTTGGACTTGGGTTGTCAGTTTGTGCAAAAATGTGTGATGGTATTTTGATTGGGACTGCAGTGACAGCAATATGAACTCATCCAATCCATGAAAATCATGTGCACTTCTTCATTTATTTAGTTCTTCTTTGATTTTTTTTTAACTAGGGGTATGATTTTGGTAGTTTTCACATACTTGTTAAATTTATCCTTAAGTGTTTCATGTTTTATTTTGAGACGGAGTTTGGCTCTGTCGCCCAGGCTGGAGTGCAGTGGCGTGATCTCTGCTCACTGAAAGCTCCACCTCCCAGGTTCACACCATTCTCCTGCCTCAGCCTCCCCAGTAGCTGAGGCTACAGGGGCCCGCCACCACACCCAGCTAGTTTTTTGTATTTTTAGTAGAGACAGGGTTTCACCTGTCTCTACTAAAGGGTTTCATCATGTTAGCCAGGATGGTCTCAATCTCCTAACCTCGTGATCCTCCCATCTCAGCCTCCCAAAGTGCTGGGGTTACAGGCATGAGCCACCATGCCTGGCCAAGTGT
The DNA here is from genome assembly GCF_037993035.2 of Macaca fascicularis. NCBI lineage: Eukaryota > Metazoa > Chordata > Mammalia > Primates > Cercopithecidae > Macaca > Macaca fascicularis. The sequence goes on from NC_088386.1 coordinate 34,246,360, forward strand.
TTCATGTTTTTGAATGCTATTATAAATTGAATTATTAATTTAATTTTAAATTCAATGATTTCATTGCTAGTTTATATAAATGCAATTGATCTTTGTTCATCGATATTGTTTCCTGCAACCTTGTCAAAGTCATTTATTAATTCTAGTATCTTTTTGTAAATTTCTTAGGATATTCTTCACACACTATTATGTTGTCTGAGAATAAAGATAGTTTTGTTTTTCCTTCCCAATTTTTATACCTTTATTTCATTTTATTCTTTTATTACATTGGAGATTCTAGGGAATAGAAGGAGTTGAATAGAAGTGGGAGGAAGCATTCTTTCTAAATTCCTGATCTTAAGAGTAAAATATGTAGTCTTTTAACATTAAACATGATATTAGCTATAGGTTTTTCTCAAATACACTTTGAGAAAATTTCCTTCTATTCTTTGGTTGGAAGGATACTTATTATGTTACATTTTGCATGCCTATAAATTGCAGGAATATTTTTTCAATAAAAATACATACGTATGTAATATACTCCTACATAGATATGTAGTATTTTAAACGTGTTAAAAAATAAAAATGTAAAGTAAATGAGATATGCTATCAATTTAAGTGATTAACAGTTCTGCACATTCAAAAATGTGAAACAAATCTCTCTAAAACTGAACTCTGAAAGAGATCTTCTCAGTGAGGAGGGAGTCCTGAATGACCCCATCAGATTCTGTTTTTCTAAGACTGGCTCTTTTTCTTTGAAAAAGGCCATCACCACCATTACCAGCACTGCTATCAACATGACTGCCTTCTTCACCATGCTACCCTGCTGGGTCTCAAGACATTCACTCTTTTGACACTCACAAGATAAAAATCATTCTTCCCTTTATTTTGCCTTTGTGAAAATCTGAGGTTGCCTGGAAGTCTTTAGAAAGCCTCATGAAATACCAAGATAGAGCTGTAATGAAATCAACACAGGGTCACTAATAAGGACTAGGTTTCTTCTTGGACACCTTTACTTGATCCCTCCTTTTTTAACCTCAGGTCTGCTTCTTGATGAAGATTGCCATCTTAACACTTTCCAACCCAAATCTGTCTCCAAGAAATGTTGGCCTTTCCCAGACAGAGAGGGAGAGATTTCCTTTCTGTGTTTTCTCCTTCTCAAGGCCAAGTTCAGGCTGAAGGATGAGTCTCTTTCTCAGGAAGGTGAGATTGTGATTGACCTTCCTCTGTAGTGAGATGTCCACAAGAGATTCTCATAGTGGGAGTTGACAGTGGCAGGCCCAGAATCTTTGCTACTCTCAATAGCCATAGTTTTCAAATAATTCATATGCACCACAAATAGCAGAGTTAGTTCACTTTTAATATTATGAGCAACTCTAGAATGGAATCTGTTTTCAAAATTTCTTCTCTTATACATGGAACAATTCAAATTGTTTTATTCACTTGTGGTCAGGCAGAAGACAACAATCTAGATAAGAATAACAAATTATCAGGTTAATTTTTTTCCCCTCAGTCAAGAATGAGGTTAGGGAATGGATGGATGAGTGTCATGGGAATCTAACAAAGCAGAAAGAGCAAATGCAGGCTGTTTCCTCCACTGGAGCTTTATTTTCATGGCGTTCAGTCTTGTTGAGAACCTTGAGGACTCAATTCTTTCAAATATGGTAAAAATTAAGCCCATTTTATACCATTATCATTTTTTATTATTTGCATTAGCACATAGATATGCAGTAATGAATTTACAAATAAGCACTATCAGTTTAAATTTGGGAGAAATGAACATTTAGTACATACTAAAATATTTATTTAATTATATAATTTATCTCAATAAGAAAAGTTTCTGGTAGTTGTAAAAAGCTCAAGAAAGAAACTATGAGGGAATGACTTAAATCAACTTTGATAAATCAATTTATAAATTATTCCCAGGAAGAACTGGCTATTTGGTGGGGAGTTTATTTATTTTACTTATCTGAAGTTAGAGCCAACAGGACTACAGGATTGAATGACCCCTAATGTTTCTCTACATGGAGGCAATGCCTGTGGCTGTCCACAGATGGACCAGCTTCCTCTTTGCAGCAAGTACAGAATAGTTTAACAGGGTAATTATTTGTAAAGGGATGCTAGGCAATTCTTCTCATTTCACAGCCACTTCATGTAGGGCTCTTACCTCTTTTGCTTATTGTCTATCTAAAGCTTTTGCTGAAGGACTCTTGATTTATGTGAACTCTCTAAACAATAATGATTCTAATAATAAATAACATTTATTGAGAATTTCGTAAGTCCTAGGCACCTTGAATGAGTTGTTTTGTTCAATTCTCACAGCAATCCTATGAAGCATATTCTTTATTATTGTTAACAATAGGAACTTATACTTCTCAAACAGGAAACAGATGTAGAGAGGATAAGTAACTTGTCACCGACGCCCAGCAAGTGGTGAACCTGGGATTGGGCCTAGCGGTTCAACCTAGAGCCTGTGCTTGTAACTGTGACACTACACTGTGTGTACTAAACAAATGGCTACCAGAGTCCCCAGTTCATCCAAAATCAGGATGATCATTATTTCCAAATTAGAGAGTAAATTAGTGGAATTGTAGTGTTAAAATATATACTGCCATAGAACTAGACATGAAATAATACTTCCTGGGTAGCCTCTGCCCCATCACAACCTGTGACTTTCCAGGCAATGCCTTTCCATGGGCAGCTGTCTGTGTCATGATTTTCTTTTGTTCTTTCCATGTTCAGATGGTTTATTTCTATACAGATATTGGGCTCAAGCATAACCCTCTATAAACATGCGAAAGAAAAAAAAGGCACCTCTCTCTGATATAAAACATTTAAAACTAGTGATGTTTGAGCTTTGGACATGAAGAGCCAAGTCTCTGTGTGAGGCTTTTTAGAGGATGACGTGGTACCTTGGGTTCATTCTCATATCCTCCACCACTCCCTGTTTCTTATGGATGTGATCAGTAAGAAGAGGGGGAGATCAGCCATTCCACCTGAGCAAAATTTCTAACAACTATTTTATTTTATTTTTTTCAGACCATAAGTTGCATAGAAAAGATAGTCAAATGGTAGCAAATTTTTAAAAAATGCTTGCTTCCTTTAGTGGTAAAATTTGGCATTGTTTCTGGTTGGCAATGCTAGCAAAACATTTTGTGAATCTCTCCCTTTTGGAGTCAGGCTTGACAAGAAACTGGATTCCTCTGAAATGGACATTATGTGTCCAACAAACCCACCTAACATTCTGCCTATCAATAGGCTCTTTTAACAATTGACGTTATGACAGAACTCAGGAGCTCAAACTAGAAGGAAATAGAGAAATTGCTCCTGAAAAGTATTTAAAAATCTTATTTCTCTGGGGTCCAGGGTGAAGCTAATTATACTTTATTTGCTCATATACCTTCTCTCCCTCCTCTGTGAGTGTCCCTTCTGTATTAGTCAGGGGTCTCCAGAGAAACAGAGCCAATTAGGCATAAATGTATATACAGATTTATTATGAAGAATTGGCTCATGCAACTGTGGAGGCTGACCAGTTTAAAAACTGCTGGATAGGATGGTAAGCTAGAGAACCAGGAGGGCTGATGTTTTGGTTCAAGTCCAAAGGCAGTCTGCTGTAGAACTGGAAAGAGCTGGTGTTGTAGATGAAATCCAAAGGCAGCCTGCTAGAGAATTCTCACTCAGGACAGGATAGTCTTTTTGTCCTATTTAGGCCTTCAACTGCTAGGATGAAGTCCACCCACATTTTCTGGCACAATTTACTTTACTCAAAATCCACTGATTGAAATGTTACTGTCACTCAAAACACCCTCACAGAAATACCCAGAATATTGTTTGACTAAATATCTGGACACCCTGTGGCCCAGCCAAGTTAACAAATATAATCAACTATCCTATCTTTTAAGGCAGAGGAATACACTCATTTGGCAGTACTTAGAACATCAAGTCAAACACACAACAGCCACAAAACTACGTGTTCATGCATTTTCTCAAGAAAAACCCTTCAGTCAAAAATTGCCTGCTCTCCTCTATCTGGACTCATACTGTGTTTATCCTGCCTTCCCTGCCCTGTGCAGGATGATAAATCAGATTATGACTGATTGCTCAGCTCTGGACACTGCTTGTGGTGCCCTTTAATGATACTAATCCCCTCATTTGCTTTGTTGTTCTGTACATTTGTGAGGCCCTAAACCAGGCGCTTCCACCCAAATTCCCCTGATGAAGGCAGGGATACAGAATGAGGAGATGGGCTGCTGTTAGCACAGAGGGATTTACAAATGCCTTATCAAATAACTTCTTAGGGTGAACATTCCTTATCACAAGGAGATAAGCTGTAGGAGGTTTGGATATAGCTCCCTGGGATCCTTGCCTATATCCCAACTTCCTTTTTTTGCTCCTACTTAGTGAGAATTTTAAAGTCTGCTGGAGGTTTGTTATTCAATGTAGGCACAATTGAAAGTGGAAACCATTTTTCTCCCATATTCCTGTTTCCAATTCTCTACACCCACATATGTTGTTCCAGCCTGCTTCCTAGTCCATCCCTTGTGTGCAGTTCCTGCCTTTCTAAAACCCTGATCTGCAGGGGTTAGAAAACCAGGAGCTGCACACAAGGGATGGCATCCCATTAGATCATGTGATCTTGCAGGCTCCAGTCATAACCCTTCCTCTGTCCTCATTAACATATATCTCTCCTGTGCCCTTTCTTCAAAGTACTGCCCCCTATATGGGCCACTGGCAAATTAATTCAAAATTAAGTGTTAATAGCATGTAGCAGCCCTGCTTCCCTTCTTAAATAATGTTCACATATTACATCTGCCACCAACTTGGCTTCTCCTGTTTGCATCTCTATGTCTTTTTTAAATGTTAGGAAGTGTGTTACCTTTGGTTTTGGATAAAATCTCTACCGGTGTCCTTTTCATTCAATATAATTTAACACACACCTTTTGAGTGATGAAAGCATTTCAGCCACCACTTTACTGGGGCTATTTGGAATTTGAAGGTGAGGAAACAAAACTATGCCATCAGGAAGCCTTCAATCGAAAGCGTAGGACAGGTGTGTATGTACCAATCTATACTTTGGAGAAAGGTTTAGTGCTATATTAAGTTACAAATTGCTTTGAGAGCTCTGAAAAAGGAGTAATCAATTCCAGTTGGGACAAAATCTCCAGTTTTACATGTTCCATTTACTAGTGCTTAAGGTATGAAAATATATCTGCAAATAAAGCTATGCCTATTGCAGAAACACTACCTTTTCATACACTTCATATGCAATTGTACTGCTCAGTAGTTTAGAAAGACACAGCCTTCAGTCTTCAGTGGCTAAAAATGGTCCCCACAACTTTGTCAGTAATTCATACTACGTTTTTCAGGTCATCTCTCCTGCTTAAACAACAACAACAAAATGCTGGGGTAGAAACCGTCAATGAAAGCAAACACATTTCTTTCTCTCCCTCTTTCTTTCTCTCTTTCTCTCTCTCTCTCTCTCTTTCTCGACAGAGTCTCTCTTTGTCGCCCAGGCTGGAGTCCAGTGGTGCGATCTCGGCTCACCACAACCTCTGTCTCCTGGGTTCAAGTGATTCTTCTGCCTCAGCCTCCTGAGTAGCTGGGACTACAGGCACGTGCCACCATGCCCAGCTAATTTTTTTATTTTTAGTAGAGATGGGGTTTCACCATATTGGCCAGGCTGGTCTCGAACTCCTGACCTCGTGATCCACCCACTCGGCCTCCCAAAGGCAAACTCATTTCTTTAAAAACATTGACAAGCTGAAAAGAGAGTGGACAGCTGCCAGACCAGTTTGGGAAGATAATCAGAATCAAATACATAAGCAGAGTATTTGAACACCAAAGTCATTTTTCTTGGGGGCATTTGTCTATGCTGCGTACTTGCAATTTATTTGCAACCTTGTGAGAAACACATATAGAAGCCAAGGCCCACAATCTTCCCATGAGGAATGGGACTCCTAAAAGACACCCACTTCCAACATTGATCTGGGATGACTAAGGCTTATACCCACAGGATGAAGTATGGACAAGAACTAAACCCATTACCATGATTGCCTGATGAAATGCAGGTCACCCAGTTAAGTTCAACTTTCAGCTACACAATGAAAAACTTTTTTAACTGTATTGCTCCATGTAATATTTGTGATATTTTTGTACTTTAAAAATGATTTGTTATTAATCTGAAATTCAAATTTAACTAGGTAACTTTATTTGTGTATGCTGATTGCACCCACTACCGGATCCCACACCTTGAACTGCAAAGCAGCCTACCCTGCTTTGAGTAGAGCAGAAGAAAAACAGAAGAAATTAAATCACCATTAGGATTTTGTAGCCATATCCTACATTCCCGGGGTTGGTCAAGTAACTTCTATCCATGAACTTGGATAATATTCAGAGGTACCCAGCTACCTGGCAGATGCAAGCACAGTATCTCACAAGGGAAGAACATAGTCAATTGAGATCACGGGGAACCCTCACAGGTAATCATTCAAGAGTAATAACCAGCAAGCTTTCAAAGATAATCAAGCACACAAAGAAACAAGGCAGCATGAAGAAGAACCAATAGGAACAACAGGAATAATATAGCCAGATGCAGAATTCAAATATTAAAATTACCATTCACGGATTTTAAACAACTCAGCTCACTATATTTTAAAAAATTGATGTTCTTTAACATATGTTCAAGGTAACTTAACAGATTTGGAAAAAAAGAACCAAATCCAACTTTTATAAAGAAAAAAACACAATAACTCAAAATAAAAGCTGTAAAATAGATAGTAGATTGGACTTAACAGAAAAGATAATTTATAAAATGGAAATCATTTGTTAGAAGTTATACCAATATAGCGCAAACCCCATGTGTGTTATTTGTGTATATTATCATCAATATAACTGTCAAAATATGGAGGCAAATTGGAAACAGAGTCATCCCTTCCCCCCAAAATAACATAATTTTAACAAAACTGATTCCTAGTAGAGTTATTTTAGCAATAGAGATTAAAAAATGCATGAGGCAACATTTTTAGAAAGTTAAGGGCAAAATTATTATTTTTGAGTTGTGTAATTCTGGACCTAGAAAAACCAGGAGAATCTACTGAAACCGATTATAAATAATATAAGATTGAATGAAAGTGGTTGGTTTTGATTGATATATCTTAAAAACCAAGATTGTTTTGTTGTGCTTTCTTTTTGATACAGGGTCCTCACTCAGTCACCCAGGCTGGAGTTCAGTGGCACCATCATGGCTCACTGTAGCCTCCACCTCTTATGCCTACTTGTTCCTCCCACCTCAGCTTCCTGAGTAGCTGGGACCACAGGCACATGCCATCAGGCCTGTGTAAAAACAAACAAAAAACACAAGAGTTTTTAATTTTTAAATTTTTTGTAGAGATGAGGTCTCACTATGTTGCCTAGGCATGTCTCGAACTCCTGGGCTCAAGAGATCCTCCCACTTTGGCTTCCCAAATTGCTGGGATTACAGGTGTGAACCACTGCACTCAGCCCCAAGATTTTTTAATAAACTCAAAATAAACAATTAGAAAACATTATATAATATGTATACTTACATAATTAAATATTTGTTAGAACAACATATGAGAATGACAGCTTCATACATTTCATAATTTTGGATGAAAAGAGTAAGTAATGTGAATATTAATTTTCAATAAATGAATCTATATCATATATTATTAATAAAAATATTTAATTAGAATCAAATGTATTTATTTAATAATGTTAAACACTGAATTAAATATATATTTATAGATAGATATAGATACATAAATATATGTGGAACATGGTTACGGGAATATGTGGAATTTAACATATGATAAAAAGCTTTTCATATCGGTAGAGAAAGAATGAGTTTGTCTAAATGGAGTTGACACAATTGACAAATCATTTGGTAAAAAAAAAAATTCCCCCTTTTACTCTTCCATAAAAATAAATCAAGATGATTTAAACATTAGCTTTAAAATAGGAGATATAAAAGTTTTCTTGCTTAAGAAGGACTAAAGCCATTTCTAGGATTGAGCAGTCAGGGAAGCTAACTAGAACCTAATATCCTGGTTTCTTTTCTTCTCGACATTATAATACCTATCATGAATTCCCTTCTCTTTCTAGAGTGAATTACTAGTGAGCCAGGGCCCTGATTCCCTCAGCCCTTGGTAACTGGTCAGGGACTACCTGTTCAGAGACCCCCAGTCTTTGGCTTTTGGCTATAAACAACCTGAATCCTTTATGCAGTATGATTTATAAATATGGTGATTTTCAATGAGTCTCATGGCCTCCAAAAGTTTGGGAACCATATCTTATGAAAAATAAGAGTGAACAAGGATAATTACATAGTTTAATTTTTAAAAGGTTAATCAGTCCAGTGCCACACTAGCTAATAATCTGAATCATGGGCAAATTATTTTTAAAATGACAGACTTGGTTCCATCCAGGGATTAAAGGACTGAAGAAGGCTGAGAATTCTTTTGCTTTAGAAACTTCTCAGGGTATTGGCTGCTCCATCAAGCAAGCTGAGCCCTCCTCTTTCTTTATCTTTTCTTTTCTTTTCTGTTTTTTTTTTTTTTTTTTTTTTTTTTTTTTTTGAGATAGAGTTTCACTGTGTCATCTAGGCTGGAGTGCAGTGGTGCAAACATCTCACTACAGCCTCCAACTCCTGGCCTCAAGTCATTCTTCCCCTTTGGTCTCTCAAAGCACTGGGATTAGGCTGAATACTCTTGAATTCAACTACCTAGAAGTAAATTTCCACTGGATCTTAACCAAGAATGAGCTCATGTCCATTTTTGTTTTGAAATGGAGTCTCGCTCTGTTGCCAGGCTGGAGTGCAGTGGAGCGATCTTGGCTCACTGCAATCTCCACCTCTCAGGTTCAAGCAATTCTCCTGTCTCAGCCTCCCGAGTAGCTGGGACTACATGTGTGTGCCACCACGCCCAGCTAATTTTTGTATATATACATATATACATATATATACACATACATATATATATACACATACATATATATATATATATATATATATATATAGAGAGAGAGAGAGAGAGAGAGAGAGAGAGAGAGAGAGTAGAGACGGGGTTTCACCATGTTGGCTAGGATGGTCTCAATCTCTTGACCTCGTGATCCGCCCGCCTCGGCCTGGGATTACAGGCGTGAGCCACCGCACCCGGCCTGATCATGTCCATTTTTAATCTGAAAAGAACTATAGAGATATTTTGAAACGTATTTTTCCAGAGCACTCAAGTGAGCATTTTACTTGAATGAGACATTAAATCAAGTCCCTCTGCTTTGTCATAGTCTTGTTCAGGAAGGGGTTAAACGTTATATTCATTTGTTTTGCAAACAAAACCCCTGGTTTGGGTGTCTCAGCCAGTAGAGCTGCATGCTGGTGGCAGTGCAAATAGCCAAAACTGCATGCAGGCTATCACAGGAAGAGTAATCCTTTGATGCTTCCCCTGTATGTGTGCATGCCCCTCCAGCACAGCAAAAGTTCCTTTGAAATTTGATTTACTGCCACACTGTGTGTGAGTTCCTTTATGGCATGGGAAGGTACATGCCTATAGATTTTTAATGGCAAGATTAAAAAGTTATTTACCTTTGCAGACATGGTACAATATAGTGATCAATATCTGAGATCTGGCACTGTTTTCTGTAGATAGATAGCATTTCTTAAAATAATGAAAACTTAATCTAAATTCCATAAAAACACAAAATTTGATTTTTCTTCTATTTTCTAATATATTGAGGGCTCTACTCAAAACCATTTCCGTATGTGACATCTCTGACTTCAGCCCACACTGATTTATTTCTTCCTACTCCAGGATGGGCTGACCGTGAGCTGCTTGTACACCGCATACCTCTAGGGGGTGCTGTTTACATCTTATATTTTGTGTATGATACCTGCATGTTTATTGTATATACAGGACCACTACAGATATCAGTAAGATGTTCTGTGGAAGCGGTAAAATTTTCTAATGTGCACAAAGGCAGAATATGGACTAGCAGTGGGGCTGCCTTATCCTGACTTTTTATAGTACTTACATTGTGGATAACAGGATGCTATAATACGTTGTTTATTTAAAATCACTACATTTGTATGTTTCCTTCACATTGTATGAGTGTGTGGGTTTCTCATATTAGAAGCTTACATTACACATCTGTGCTTTCTTGTGGCACAAACAAAAGATGGAGGTGTAGTATGGTCTCAACAAAAGACTGTTAAACCGAGTCATAGGTGCACAGAATATTAATGACAGCAGAAGCATTTGTACTGCTCAAGCATCTGCTTGAGGACATTTTGACTGACACCAACCAACATGAGGAATTGTTAGGATAACATTTTTACTTTATTATTTTGCCTTATACTTACAAAACAATGTATATTTAATTTTTTTTGACTTTGATCTACCTCCCCCCACCGGAAATTTAATAATAAGAAGATATTTCTTACATTTGGGACAGTTTATAAGCTGATATGTCAGTTAGGGATTACTTTTAGCTCTATATAGCAGAAATCCCATTGCAGTGGTTTAATAAAACAGAAATTCATTTTTCTCATGTCCTCTGGTCTGGGAGGTAGGCAGTTCATGGCTGCTCAGCTGTTTAGGGAATAAGGCTCCTTTTCTATTTCTGCTCTGTCATCTTGAGCATGTCGATTTTGCTCCCATGGTTGCAATATGGCAGCTGCAGCACCGAGTGTCAAACTGCAATTCATACAGTGAAATAAGAATAAAAAAGAACAAAATGAGTTGACTGTATCTGAAAAAGTGTTCCTGAAATTCCCTCTCAAAATCTTTTGCTGAAGTTCCATTGGTCAGGACTACGTTATATGGTCATATATCTCTCTTCTGAGAGATTTTTGGAAAGTGATTTTTTTTTTTAATTAGACATTGGAATTCTGTTGGGAAGAAAGAAAGGGAAAATAAGAGACTGAAGAGACATTGTCTGCCATACCTAATATTGTCGTTTTTAATGTATTTTTATGATCCCCTCATTTGGGCTTATCTTCCAGACCACATTTAAATGGTTGGACTAGAGACTTGTTCACAGGGAATTTGCATGACTGGGAGGTGACTGAGCTGGGACAAAAAAGTGAGCCTAACCATGCGATGGTTTTGGGAGTCAAAACGTAGGTTCAGAGGCCCCCTTGCTGGCCAGTTCAGGGAACTGTCAGAAAGCATCACATGTCTACCTATCACACCTCAACTGCTCACTTTGTTGATGGGAAGATCTAGATCTTATGGCAGTTTCCCACATCCCACTGGCTTTTCAGCTTCAGCCAAGGAGGTGATGGGATTTGTAGCTGATGCAAGCTAGCTATTGGAAATCAAGACAGCATAAGCCTGGTTTCCCTGCTTACAAAACATATAAAAGCTTCTTTTAGTATATATACATTATAATCACTTTATTTTTACCTAGGCAAATAATATTTGCCTTATTTTTTCATTTGATTTTTAACTTTCTGTTATGGAAAATTTCAAATAAATACAAAAGGAGAGCGAGAATACAATAAACCTCTATGTGCACATCGCTCAGCATCAATGATTACTAACTTATGTCTGATTTTGTTTTGTGTTTAGCAATGCCCATTCCTTTTCTAAGGTTATTTTGAAGCAAGTTGTATCATTTTTAATAAATATTCTTTTGTCTTTAAAATATAAGGCTTTTTTTTTTTTTTTTTTTTTTTGTGATGGAATTTTGCTCCGTCACCCAGGCTGGAGTGCAGTGACGTGATCTCGGCTCACTGAAACCTCTGCTTCCCGGGTTCAAGCAATTCTCCTGCCTCAGCCTCCCAAGTAGCTGGGACTACAGGTTCCTGCCACCATGCCTGGCTAATTTTTGTATTTTTAGTAGAGACGGGGTTTCACCATATTGTTCAGGCTGATCTTGAACTCTTGACCATGTTATCCATCCGCCTCGGCCTCCCAACGTGCTGAGATCACAGGCGTGAGCCACCGCGCCTGGCCAACTATAAGGCTTTTTTATGCAGTCTGTGTTTAGAGTTCTCTACTGTCAAGTTTTGTCCAGGTTCTTTGACTAAAGATGTCAATGAGAATTGTACATTGTAATTCATTGCTACATCTCTTATCTATTTTTAATCTACAAGGTCCCCTCCCACTTTGTTTCTCTCTTGCAGTTTATTTACTGAAAAATCCAAGTTTAGCAGCATTTCTTGTATTCTGCATTTTTCTATCTACATCTCTGTGTTGTCATTGAGCGAGTTTCTCTGTTTTCTGTGTCCTGCAACTTGATTGTTAGAACTAAAAGCTTAATCAGATTTATGTTCACATTTATTGATTTTTGTTTTTAAGAAAATTGAGGCCGGGCGCGGTGGCTCACGCCTGTAATCCCAGCACTTTGGGAGGCCGAGGCGGGCGGATCACAAGGTCAGGAGATCGAGACCACGGTGAAACCCCGTCTCTACTAAAAATACAAAAAATTAGCCGGGCGCGGTGGCGGGCGCCTGTAGTCCCAGCTACTCAGGAGGCTGAGGCAGGAGAATGGCGTAAACCCAGGAGGCGGAGCTTGCAGTGAGCCGAGATCGCGCCACTGCACTCCAGCCTGGGCGACAGAGCGAGACTCTGTCTCAAAAAAAAAAAAAAAAAAAAGAAAATTGAATTATTTACAAAGATCAATGGTCATTTTTTCTAACATAAAACATTCTTTGCAGATGACATCTTTATAACTCAATGTCAAAGAAAAATACTTTGAATTCCACTGTTGACCTGAGTGTCTATTAATGAATGAATGGTTAAAGAAAATGTGGTATACATACACAAGAGAATATTATTCAGCCATAAAAAAGAACTAAAATCTTGTCATTTGCAACAACATGGAGGGAACTGGAAGACATTGAATGAAATAAGCAAAGTGCAAAAAGGCAAATATTACATGTTCTTATTTGTATGTTGGAACTAAAAATAATTGAACTCATGGAAATAGAAAATTGAATGTTGATTAGTAGAGGCTAGGAAGGGTAGTGGGAGCAGGGGATACAGTGGGGGTGATTGATGGGTATAAAATACAGTTAGAGAGGATGAACACGATCTAGTATTTGGTACCATAATAGGGTGACTACAGTTAACAATAATTTATTGTATTTTTTTAAATAACTAAAAGAATGGAGTTGCAATGTTCCTAATACAAATAAATGATAAATGTTTAAGGTGATGAATACCCCCAATTACCCTGATTTGATCATCACGCATTGTAGACCTGTATCAAAACATTTTATGTGTCCCATAAATATACACGACTATTATGTACCCACAATAACAAACTTTAAAAACCTTAAGAAAATACACTGAAGCAAATGGCAGACATCTTAATTCTCAAGCAGTGTGAAACTTAAAGTTTGTACAGTTCAACTTTACTGCTGGTTGTAATTTTATTCTGTCATACTCAACAGATGTTTTCAGAACAAACATTGTTATAATAAAATATTATTTTTCCATCTCTCCATTTGATTTAGGAATTCTTGACCCATTATGGCCACTAATGCCAGGAAGTTCTAATTTTATTTGTATCATTTTGTTATAGTTAGCTATTTTTTTTTCTATTAACTAATTTAGCCTATGCTTAGATATAGTTTATTTAGATTGAATTGAAAGAAGGTTACTCTCAATACATCAAAAAAATCCTGCATTAGATATTATTGACACATCATTTAATTTTATATAAACAAACTTTACAAATATTTCTCTGTATTAAGCATAAATAAGGGTTCTTCTCACTTGCTTAAATCAGAATCACTTGTAAGAATCCAACTATATGCAAAGGTGGCTTTAAATTGGTTTATTCTCTTAAAGCTTTCCTTTTGGGTACTCAGTTCTTTTCATTGCTGACCTATTTTTTCCCCATACATAGTGAAAAGGTCAGTGTGATCAAGATTTAGGTCTAAATTACCATAACTTATCAATTTATGAGTTCTCAACTCTTCCAGCTTACTTAGATATCTTAAAATGACACATACTTGTAATACTTTTCCAGTTACAATTTGGGCCATTTTATGGTGGTAGTCTGCAAAGTTTTTTTAAAAAGATGGAATATTTTAAAGTTTTATTTTATTAAGATAGATATTTGGTAAAAGGTCTCTATATAAAAAAATTAATTAAGGCAGAGCAGCTGCGCTTGAAGTAGTGGGTAGAAGCCTGGAGCTCTGCGTCCATAGACTCCTCTTGTCCCTCTGTTACTACCCTGATCACCTCACATAAATTCTAAATCTTATTGGAGACCATTTGAAAATAATGCCTTCAGATGTACCTGAGCTCCATATTTGTCCATTATTTATGGAGGGCCGCTATGCTAACTGTAAGAAGGAATAAATAATATAGTTGGAGATAATTGGTGATCGGGTCGGCCAATGAGACAGTAAAGTGCTTATGGCTTTCTGGTTTTCTCTCAGTCCTGCTCTTCCTTCTGAATGTTTTCTTTACAGGAATAAGGAAACCTAACAGTGATACCTGGTTTTTAACTTCAGCTCTAGAATTAATTATGAAATGTAAATTTGATCTTGTAAATCTTCTGAGATATTTTATGTAAATTTCAAAATTAGTTGGGATTCAGAAATTCTTGTTTAATGAAATGTTTTGGATTCTCTTTAATGAATTCATCATGTAATGATCTAGAGAAAAACTCCATAACCTATTTGTCACTGTGCATTGTGGGTTTAAATATGGAGTCTTTTGGTTAGCAGGCACAAATTAAATTAAACAACCTTTCTAATTAAGACAGAAATGCAGAGTACTTCATGTAGTCAGTGAATTATAAATGAAAAAGGATAATTAAGTTTGGAGTTCATCATCTAAAAATGAATTGGTAAACTTGGATTCCTCACAACTTGAATTAAATATATCTCAGATTCAGGCCTTCTTTATTTTCACAGCTACTCACCTTTCTTTTATTTTATAATTTCTCACTTGTCTATGAGTTCCTCTTCTCTAATCTATCCAGAATACCAATTTCTAATAAACTTTACCTTTAGTTCACAGGATTCTTATGTAGGACTCTTTTTAGCACTCTATAGACAACCACATTAAATTTAAATTCTTAGTCCAACATTCAAGTCTATGTCAGTTGGCCATACATACAGATCTTAGCTTCCCTTATCATGGACCTACTCTTCCATCTAGGCTGACATTCTTAGTGTTCCAGAGGTGAAAGCCAAAATGTTTAACAATCGTGGTAGCATGGCAATTGTGAGATACTAAAACAGACACTAGTCATAATGTTAGATCATTCCTAGAGGTTCCAAGAAGCTGGGGTGGCCCAAGCATCAGGGCAATGGCTGGATATATCAAACAGACCAGAAGTCTTTCAGTATTTTTAACAACTGGTGCAGTGAATACCATTAGCCAGTTCAAAGATTGCCTCAGTTTGAAAGAGCTGTGTCTTCCTAGAATGATCCATTTTCAATGAGAGATGGCTGTGGGGGTTTAGTTCTAGACACCCCATGGGGTTGGCTAAAGCTGTCATTTGTTGCTGAATCACAGTTGGTTTTTCTTTCTGCCCAATCCTGCTTCCTTCTCTTTTATTGCATAAGTGTGATATCAAGGCTCCCCACAGTGAATGACCTGCCTGCTAATTGCCATCTCACACTCTGCACCTCAGGAAACACAACCTGACAACTGGTGTGGCAAAACCATGTCTACATGTTATTTGGGCTGAATAGGATCCTGTGCATGCTTTTAAAAGTAAAAGTAATTTGTATACATTGTGTCATGGGGTAAATGCATATATTTTGGAAGACATGTTCATTGGCATTATCAAGTTTTTTTTTTTTTTTTTTTTTTTTCTCTAACGCGAATAAATGGACTACAAACTGGCGGAGTTTTAAAGAAGTGAGGAGATATTATTTAAGCAGTGTTCTTCTCCGGAGGATCTGGCCTTTGTGGAATATGACTTAAAAAGATTCCGAGCAATCAGGTTATAGCAGAAAATAACCAGCTTTGAGGAGTCAGGGGAAGGAGTGCAAGAGGGGAAGAAAGGAGTTGAAAACAGCAACCACTTGGTTATAAATTTGCTGAGGACCAGCCTAGGGTGTGGGTATAGATTGAGAGTCTTAGTAAATAATTAAAAGAAATAGGAATATGTGATCTGAGTCTGAAAGAATAGGTATCATTGGGGCCAGCTTCATGAGCATGTGGACTCAAAAGAATTCCACTCATCAGCGTTCCATGTTCAGAAGCGCTCCATGCTGGGTGTAATGTTCTTCAGTCATTAATAATTGAAATTATTAATGACATTTTTACAAGCAGCTCCATATTTTCCTTCTGTATTGCCCACCCCCCAACATTGTGTAGGTGGTGTTAGATGTAATATTATAGCATCAGCTCTGCTCTGTGGGAATGAGTGAGACTCTGTTTCTGATGGACAAAGGCCATCAGAGCCACAGTCATCCCTGGCAGACATTCAAATGTCTACTGGTATGGCAATTAAATGCCTACTCAAAGACCTGGACTGTCTTTTGCCAACAGGCTATTTGTTATAATTTAATCCATAATTTTTCATCAGAAAAATGAGATGGGAAACTGCAGAAAGCCTAACTTTTCTTCACTTTAGAGTGCCAAGGAAAACAAGTGAAGCTTTAATCTGTGTTGTCAAAACACAGGAGTATCTCTGCTTCTCTTTAAGCAAAGAACATCGACTTTTTTTCAGGAGATGGCCAAATGCCATTTTTTTTTTTTTTAATAATCAAAAGCAAAATATGTTAAGCTTACACTATTTCTACTCCTCTTTCTTTCTCATATTCTAAAAACAGTCCTCTAGGCCTCCTCTTTGTTACACTGGAGTTATGGGGACACTGTGCTGTTGGGGCCACTCCTGACTCTCTGGATGCTTGGTCCTGCCCTGGTTGCTCATGGAGAACTGTGCCCTCTCTTCAGTACTTCAAGTGCTGTGTTTTCAAACTATCTAATAAATGCTTCTTGAATTGAACTGGAACACGTTCACAAACATTTTAAGAGTCTGAACTTTCAGGAGAAACTCATCTAAGTTCTGCTCAAATTACAGCCAAGGTCTATAAAGCAGCAAACTTTTCAGACTCCAAAATCATTTATGATTTGCCATCCGCCTACGGAATAGTGTTCTGATGATTTAAAGCCCATCTGTCTTCTATTTCTTGGGGCCTTTGAACTTTTTACAAATGCCTGGAGTTTCTGTTCGATGACTTCATACTTCCATATTAAAAGGCTACATTTTACTTTAGGCCCACTGGGGAGGGAGAGATCCTACTTCCTGTAATTGTCCCGACGTCTTCATTTGTATATATATATGTTTTTTCCTGATGAAAAAATGGAGAAAATGAGTCCCTCACATTTGCTGAGGTGGTTTCTTCTTAGGGGATGTTGGTTGTATGATAAAGATAAGGCACGAGAGGCTGCTCTTATTCTTTCTTTAAAGAACATGGTTGATGCTTGCCATTTATAGGCACTTAGAAATAAAGTAGACAAAATTATTTATTGATAGTTTGATTTTCTGGTTACCTGAACATTGTTGATCTTTTGGTATTTTTATTTTCAGTTCTTTTTTTCCTCTTGCATAGCTTATCATTTTTATTAGCTACTTTTGATTATGATCTCTCTGTCTATATGAATTCTGTGTCCTATTGTTTTCATTTGTCACTGAAGCATAAATGTTTTCATATTATAAATTATTTCTAAATGTGATTAATCCAATTCATTAGGTTGATTTTCCAAGGTTATTATCCATGTCTCTATTGTTGGACACTTAAGTTATTCCAAAATTTTGCCATTATAAATAATTCTTCATGAATATACTTTTTCATAAAGTATCTTTTGCCTTCTCCACACACATGTCAAGTAACTAGCTAAGAATGGATCCCCCCAAATGATAATTATTGTGACAAAGAATGCTGGCCTTTTAATTAGTTGATATCTTTCTATTTATTTATTTAGTTTTTTAGAGATAGGGTCTTGTTCTGGAGCCCAGGCACCATTACGGGTCACTGCAGTCTCTAACTCCTGGGCATAAGGGATCCTTCTGCCTTAGCTGCCTGAATAGCTGGGACTACTGGCATCCACCACCCAGCCCAGCTAATTTTTCATTTAAAAAGTTTTATTTTTGTAGAGATACAGTCTTGCTTTTTTTGCTCAGGTTGGTCTAAAAATCCTGATTTCAAGGAATCCTCCCACCTCAGCCTCCCAAAGTGCTGGGACTGCAGATATGAGCCACCATGCTTGGCCTAGTTAATGTCATTTACACTCATTGTCACATTGCAGTATTGTTGATTTACTATAAAATATGAAAATATCTCCTTTGTAGAACACTCTTCAATTTTGAATATAATTTTTAAGTTTTGCAATTTGGTAGGTAAACAGTGAATAATCAAACAACAAAAAACCAAAAATCCCACCAAAAGTTGAATTATGTTTACATTTTCAATAAATGCAACTTCTTAAAGCATTATGCAACTCAGTTTTTTTTAGTTTGAAAACTGACATTTGTCTCTATGGAGTAGAGAGGATCTGAAAAGAAGCATTGAAGAATGAGTAAAAAGTGAAGCCTCAGTGGCTCTTTGCACCTTTTAGGTGGTTAGAAAAGAATGTTTATTGCTGCTTCCCCCAAATCTCCCAGTCCATGGTAGTTAGCTTGCTTGCAAAATGGCTGCCATCAATTCCTTCCATTCCTGTATGTGCTTACTACTCCCCCATTAAGAGGTGAAAACGATTTCTCCATCATCTTAAAGATGGCTGGCCTCTGATTGTTTTGATCAATATAATATAGCAGAAGTGATGCTAGACCAGCTCCAGGCCTAGACTCTAAGAAGAATGGCAGTTTCTGTCTCGTTCTCTTGGTATGCATGCTCCGGTGGAAGCCAGCTGACTATAAAAAGTCCAAGTATCCTGAGTATGCTGACTGTCCTGCCATATGTAGAGAAGTCCATGCTTGACAGGTAGGAGACAGTAAATGGAGAAAGGCTGATCTGGCACACCTCTCTCAGCTATTCCAGGCCATGCACTAGATATGTAAGAGCAGAAACCTTAAGTGACTCCTGCCTCTGTTGCCATTTGAATGCCTCTGCATGAGATGCCAAATGAGGGTCATTCCACAGATCCCCATCAATCTTCATAATTATGTGAGATAATAACAAAATGATTATTATTTTAAGTTCTTAGATTCTGGTGAGATGTGTTGTACATTCATAGGTAAACAGAACAGAAAGCAAGGCAAAATAATAAAGGGTATAAACCAAATGTCATCACCCTCAGTAATTTCATGTAGCTTCTGCTCTGGAAGTTGACCATAAAACATATCCATTACTGGCTGGGTGCAGTGGCTCACGCCTGTAATCCCAGCACTTTGGGAGGCTGAAGAGGGTGGATCACTTGAAGTCAGGAGTTTGAGACCAGCCTGGCCAACATGGTGAAACCCTATCTCTACTAAAAATACAAAAATCAGCCGGGCATGGCAGCACATGCCAGTAGTCCCAGCTACTTGGGAGGCAGAGGCAGGAGAATATCTTGAGCCCAGGAGGCAGAGGTTGCAGTAAGCCGAGATTGTGCCACTGCACTCCAGCTTGGGTGACAGAGTGAGACTTCATCTTAAAAAAAGAAAAATCCATTGGCTTTTTTCAATTCATTAAACTTGCTCTCAGAACTATGAGGGGATTAGAGAGTTATATGAGTAATATCTCAAACTGGTTTCTGTTCCAGTGACATATTTTAAAAGAAATCCAAACCTTTCACTAAAGAAGGCTTAATTCTAATGATGTGATGAGAGACATCTACCAGTGGAGGCTGTGGGTGATAGGATGGAAGGAATGTTAAGATCCTTGTCTATAGAGAAATGTTCTAGTCCTATTCCATGTAATCTTTATGGGACTGTTATCTTAGTAGACCATAGGAATGGACATATGTTCTAAGCTTGGTCAATCATGAAAACTGATCACCCAAGAGTGACAGGTCTAAGTGACAGGCACATAACCCATGCATATCAGAATCCTTTTCTTAAATTCTTACATGAATACATGAAAGAAAAAAAGCTCTTTTTATTTTCCCTACTGGAGTTGCTAAATCCAGACCAGGAAAACCTGAATTATCTGACTGACATCAACCCTACCTGCAAGGAAGAAGCTTGCCTTTTGTAAGAAAGAAGAAAAGACCAAAAAAAAAAAAAAAAAAAAAAAAACCAAAAAACAAAACAAAACAAAAAACCAAACAAAAAACAAACAAACAAACAAAAAACAACAACTTGAAATTAGCACTGATAGACAAAAATAAAAAGTCATGATGAATAATTTGTACTCCTGAATCCAGTTGTGCCTGAAGTGATTACCCCTTGACTTCCAAACTTTATTAGTCAATACATCCTTTTTCCCCCTTTAAGCTAGTTTCAGTATGGTATTTGTTATTGACAACCAATAAAGTCTAGGCTTATACACTAATGAATCTAATTATATCAATGGGATTTACCTTTAAAAAAAAACATTTGTGGGATACACATGATGAATAATTTTTCTCACTATTTATATTGTAGGTAGCAACACTGATTAGATAAGGTGAAGTTTCAGCCATTTTTCTGTCATAAGTACTGTAATTTCACACATATCTCTGAAATCCAAAAATGAATATTAGAATAAATGAAATAGAAATTTAGGTAGGTATAAGACAGCAAGAAAGACCACAGAAACAGATTCCTTGTGTGTTGGGTAAACATTTAGGACAGAATAGAAATTTGAAAACTTGACTCGCTGAGGCAAAGTCTAGTTGTTTTCCAATGGCAGGTTAAAGATACCACTGGATGTTTTTCCATAGGAAATTTTATGATAAAAATTCTCACCTCATAAAGATTGAGATAGCAGAAATAAGCACCATAGATTTGGAGAGAGGTAGGTAGAACTATAGGCAGGCTATTTCGCTATCTAGAATTAAAGTGACAAGGGCCTCAAGTAGGGTGATGGCAGTGGGATAGGAAAGTTGGGAATGGGAAAGTAATAACAAAGGAAGAATTGACAGAACTTGTAGAACCTGGTGAATGATTTTTATTTTTTCATTTTTTTATTTTGTTTTTGAGATGGAGTCTCACTCCGTCACCCAGGCTGGAGTGCAGTGGCGCGATCTCGGCTCACTGCAAGCTCCACCTCCTGGGTTCGAGTGACTCTCCTGCCTCAGCCTCCTGAGTAGCTGTGATTACAGGCATGCACCACCATGCCTGGCTATTTGTATTTTTAATAGAGATGGGGTTTCACCATGTTGATCAGGCTGGTCTTGAACTCCTGACTTTCTGATCTGCCCACCTCAGCCTTCCAAAGTGCTGGGATTAAGGCGTAAGCCATAGTGCCTAGTCTGGTGAATGATTTCATTTTATAGGGATACACAACACTTTCTGCTTTCTTGTGGAGGGAGGCATCATTCTGGAGACATGCCATGTTTGAGTTACTGTGTCCTAGAAACTGGTCAAATTCTAGCTAGGGATTAGTTTGTCCTTCATTGGTCTGAGGCAGGTGATCCCACATTAAATTTCACGCTAACCTGCTCTATGCCAGGAACACATCCTTTAGCATCAGGGTTACCTAGTTGATCACACTGAAAAATCTATTTCCATTTCTCTGCCAACAGTTGTGAACATATTTTAATTGCAGCATGAAATCATTTTGCAACATTTCAACAATGCAATTATGTACCCTCTGAAATGCAATACGAAAAGATATACATGGGAGGAAGCCACTAACTCTTGATACGCAAATACTCCAATTTCTACGTATGATTTTGATGGGGCTACTAAAACCCTGTTCTCTCTAAACCATCTCTGTATCAGTTAAGTGAGGTGGACAGTTGAATCAACTTGGTAGAAAATTAATACTCTTCTCCCTATCCCACCTCCTATGCCTATTTTGATCCCTATAAAATTCTGATTGTACACTCCTCTCCTGGGCCAGAAACATTGCAGCCGATGTGAGTTTAAATCATGATAGGAGGGAGACAGAGAAAAATAAAAGCAATCGTGTGTCTTTGTGTATTGGGGTGTGTGAGTGTGTGTGTATATGTGTGTATTTCCCAGGAGATAACTGAAGAATGCAATAGGCAAGCAATAATCATGACATTTAATCAGGGATCTAGAAGCTTACCAACTGTTTGTACTGATGTCCAGAATTCAGTGTTAAGACTTTGTCTGAAACTTGTTTGTAAGAATGTGATGGGAAAAATGTTTGGTGCTTCTGCAAAATACCTTGTGAAGATAAAAGCAAATGATTACCAAACTGAAGATCAAGAAATCAAAGCCAGCTAATACAAAAAGAAAGAAGAAAATACACATTACAGGCATACCTTGAAGACCACTGCAGTTAAGTGAATATTACTATAAAGCAAATGACATGAATTTGTTTGATTTTTCCAGTGCATACAAAAGTTATGTTTACACCATACTGTAGTCTGTTAAGTATGCAATAGCATTATGTCAAAACAAAGCAATTTACATGCCTTAATTTAAAAATAATTTATCGCTAAATATGCTGATCATCAGTTGAGCCTTCTGCGAGTCATAATCTTTTCACTGATAGAGGGTCTTTCCTCAATGTTGATGGCTTCTGACGGATCAGGATGATGATTGTTGAAGACTGAGGTGGCCGTGGCAACATCTTAAAATAAGACAACAATGAAGTTTGCCACATTGAATGACTCTTTTGTGAAAGATTTCTCTGTAGCATGCAATGTTGCTTAGTAACATTTTACCCACAGTAGAACTTTCAAAATTGGAGTGGACCTTCTCAAACTCTGCCACTGCTTTTTCAATTAGATTTATGGAATATTCTAATCTTTTGTTGTCATTTCAACAGTATTCAAACATCTTCATCAGGAGTAGATTTCATCTCCAGAAACCATTTTCTTTGTTCCTCCATAAGAAGCAAACCTTCATCTGTTCAAGTTTTACTGTGAGATTGCTACAATTGATTAATATCTTCAGGCTCCACTTCTAGTTCTAGTTGTCTTGTGGCTTTCATGAAATCTGCAGTTACTTCTGCTACTGAAAGAATTCTTGAATCCCTCCAAGTCATCCATGAGGGTTTGAATCAACTTCTTCCAAGCTTCTGTTAATGTTGATATTTTGATCTCCTCCCATGAATCATGACTACTCTTCATAGCATCTGAAATAGTGAATCCTTTTTCAATTCACTTTGTTCAGATCCAGCAGAGGAATCATTACATATGGCAGGTATAGTCTTTTGAAATGTGTTTCTTAAATAATCAGACTTAAAAGTCAAAATACTCTTTAATCCATGGGTTACAGAATGCATATTGTGGTAGGCATGAAAACATTAATACCCTTGTACATCTCCATCAGAGCTCTTGGGTAAACAGGTGTATTGCCAGTGAGCAGGAACATTTTGAAAGGAATCTCCTTTCCTGAGGAGTAAGTCTCAAAAGTGGGCTTAAAATATTCAGTAAGCCATACTATAAACAGATGTGCTGTCATCCAGGCTTTGTTGTTTCTTTGTAGAGCACGGAGAGTAGATCTGACCTCATTCTTAAAGGCTCTAAGATTTTCCTGAATGATAACAGCATTGGCTTCAACTTAAGGTCACTAGCTGCATTAGACACAAAAGTCAGCTTTCTCCTTTGAAACCTTAAAGCCAGGCATTGACTTCTTATCTCTAGCTATGAAAGTCATAGATGGCATCTCTTCTTATAGAAGGCAGTTTCATCTATGTTAAACATCTGTTTAACATAGCCACCTTCATCTATTATCTCAGTGAGATCTTCTGAATAACTTGCTGTGGCTTCTCCATCAGAACTTGCTGCTTCCCCTTGAATCTCATGAACTAACCTCTGCTAGCTTTTAACTTTTCTTCTGCAGCTTCCTCACCTCTCTCAGACTTCACAGAATTTGAGAGAGTTGGGGTCTTCTTCTGGATTGGGCTTTGACTTAAGAGAATGTTGTGGCTGGTTTTTTAATGTGATCTTTCATCCAGACCACTCAAACTTTCTCCATGTCAGCAAAAGGGCTGTTCTGCTTTCTTATTATTTGTGTGTTTACTGGCATAGCACTTTTAATTTCCTTCAAGAACTTTTCCTTTGTGTCGGGGAAACCAGCCCCACACCACCCAGCGGGTACCCTGAGTCTGGCGGAGACAAAGGTATTAGAAAGAGACAGAATAAGCGTTTAAAAGGAGGGTCCGGGGACCAGAGCGTCAGAGGATTGCTCATGGCCCAGAGCTCTTGGGCTCCATCCAATTTATTGGTTTACAAGCTTTTTGTTCTTATGGCAGATGGGAGGGGGAGGAAGGGATGAGGAAAGGATTAATCAGTGAAGAAGAACTCGAGAGTCATTCAATAACATGTATAGCAGTGGTGGTTTCTGTGAATTTCCTTGAGCAAAGGCGTGTGTCTAAACTACTTAAGATCTTTAAGCTATTGGGACTGAAATGGGTGGGAGTGGGTTTCAGGTGGAACCAAGATGTTTGATTATACTCCACTGCTTCAAGGAAGTGTTATCTCCTGGAGCAACCTGTGGCATGCCGCTGGGCCTTTATACTCTCGGGCCATAAAGACATGACGGCAATAAGGAGGCTTTTCTCCTCAGAGGCCACCCATGGCTTCTCATGGGTGTCTCACACAGGGGAGACCAACTCATCTGGCACCCCAGAAACTCTCTTTCCCACACTTTGCATTCTCAGCTTGGTTAACTGGCCCAAGAGAGGCCTAGTTCTTGTCAGATCTCAGCTGTTGACTTACCTTTCTCACTAAACTTCATCACGTCTAGCTGTGGATTTAAAGTGAGACACCTGGGACTCTCTTTAACTTGAACACTTAAGCCATTGTAGGGTTATTAATTGGCCTAATTTAAATATTGTGTCCCAGGAAATAGGCCCAAGGGGAGGGAGATAGATGGGGGAACTGCTTGTCAGTGGAGCAGTCAGAACACATACAACATTTATCAATTAAGTTTGAGGTTTTATATGGATATGGTTTGTGGTGCCCCCAAACAACTACTGTAGTCACATCAAAGACCACAGATCACCACAGCAGATATAACAAGAAGGAAAAAGTTTGAAATAGTGTGAGAATTACTTAAGGTGACAAAGAGGAGACAAAGTGAGTACATGCCGTTGGAAAAATGGTGCTGATAGACTTGCTCAATGCAGGGTTGCCATAACCCTCAATTTGTGAAAAACATAATATCTATGAAGGACAATAAGCGAAGCTCCATAAAGGAAGGTTCGCCTCTATCTGATGAGGAGGACGTCTTGACAAGATGATGCTTCTGCATCTGTGTGCTCTCTTTTTAGCATGTCATGGTTGGGGGTGGTATCCCTGGCAGGCAGGCAAGCACAGGTGAACAAGCCTAAAAATTCAGTCTCAAAATGAGTGCAAATAGTTATTAGAGTGAATAGATCCAAAATTTTTAATTTTCATTCCTTCAAACAGCTCCTTCTTTAGGTTCTACCGTGTCAGTAAATGGAATTTCATTCTTGTACTTTCTCAGAACAAAAATCCTAGAGTCAACCTTCACTTCTCTTTTATTCTCACATTCTACACTCAATCCATATCAAATTCTGTTGACTTTATCCGCAAAATACATGCATAATATGAGCCTGACTCCAATGCTCTAGTCTGATCCTTCTCCTTGGATGATAACCTCTTGAGGCAGGAGCATTCTAAGTCATCTTCCTGCTTTGACTCTTGTCCCTTTCAGTCTAATCTGTACCCTATATAAAACAGCAGCCATCAAAAGTATTTTATCCCACTATAGTTATCTTCCTAGCACTGAAACGTATCTCTCTCTTTCCCTCTCTGTCTCCTCTCTATGTGTGTGTGTGTGTGTGTATGTGTGTGTGTTTTACCCATATTTTGTCTCTCTCACTAAAATGTAAACTCACAAAAGCAGAAATTTTATCTGTTTTGTTCCTTGGCATACCTGCCTAGCACATTAAAAATCAGTGCTCAATGAATACATTTGGATGAATGAATGAACCTATGCTTGCTTATATCTGCACATTATCTTATCTGCTTTCTGTATCACCTCTCCACTTCTATTTCAGTTAGTGCTTTCTAGCATTAAACGACCTTTAGGGAACAAATCAAATACCTACTGTGTGACAGAGGTGATGAAAAACAATATATAATGTACTGGTCTAATTGAGGGAAAAAAACATAGGAAATGAACAAAAAAGTTTGAGAATGTATAAATGTCAAGAAAGTGAAAGAAATACTAACTACTTGGCCTGGAGAAGGCTATTATGAGTCAAGGAAAACTTTCTCAAAATGGAACCTGGACTGAAGAAGGAGGTCACCTATCTAGGTAAAGGATATTATAGGTAATAAAAATGCTACACTTGGCTGGGCACGGTGGCTCACACCTGTAATCCCAGCACTTAGGGAGGCCGAGGTGGGCAGATCATGAGGTCAGGAGTTCGAGACTAGCCTGACCAACATGGTGAAACCCCATCTCTACTAAAAATACAAAAATTAGCCGGGCATGGTGGCATGCTCCTGTAATCCCAGCTACTCAGGAGGCTGAGGCAGGTGAATCGCTTGAACCTGGGAATCGGAGGTTGCAGTGAGCCGAGATCACACCACTGCACTTCAGCCTGGGTGACAGAGCGAGACTCCATCTCAAAAAAATAAATAAATAAATAAAAATGCTACACTCTTATGGCCATTCCTAGGCTACTAGAAAAATAGTTCCTAGTCATAGGTATGTAGGGAAAATTCCCAGCTTCCAATCGATTTCGTTGAGAACTTGTTTGCAGATTATAACAGTGGAGCCCAGCTACTCATATACCCTTGACTGAAGAGCAGTCGTCCTCTATCGAGGATGGTCATCCTCTTTAATGAAGCATACAGCTGTGGGAGGGTCGCACATGGAGTGGTGAGGGAGGAAGGGGACACCTGCCTCGCCAGCCAGATCAGCTGAATCAACCTTGGCAATCAATGGGGTGACAGATGTTGCAGCCAGATTGTCCTCACATCCTAAGATAGATTTCCCAAGCTGCAAGAGGTAAACACCACCAAGTTTGTATTGTTTATAAAAAGTTTTGGAAAAATACAATTCGGCTGACAGTATATTGTTCTTTGTGTAGAACATTACATTTTATACTCCTGTTGGCTGAGTTCTAATTAAATTCCAGGAAAAGAATCTTCCCTCTCTCAGTCTATTTTAAGAAAAAGTCCCATATAAAGGCAGTGATAGAAATAAACTTTCATTGTAGTTGATTCAAATTTTTAAAATTATGTAGCTTTATGAAATATAACCACATGTATCTTATGTAAACATAGATAAACCATTGGGCTCCATTCTTTGTTAGAAGAGAAAAAGTACATACAGCTAGTTTTGATATGCAGATTTTTTAAGCTACAAATTTTAAAATATATGAATTGGTACAGTTGTATAGAATTTAAAAATGGAATCAGTTACAATTAACTATAAATGCAAATCTGTGTATATTTATAAATATACATAGTGATGTTCTTTACAAAATCTGAAAATATTAAAGGTGTTTATATAGTATACGAGCCAGTAACATTTTCTACTCTTGGAGATTAAGTTATATGGTACATGGTATTGTCTTTTTCAATTCTCAATTTCTACCAATTAACACTATTTGACATAAGGTAGATTCTTAACAAGTAGTAGTACAATTGATTTTGAGTGACAATAGATGTGCTTCTTCATATCACATATGAAAGGCATTTTGTTGTTGTTGTTGTTGTTTTTTACAGAGTCTCACTCTGTTGCCACACTAGAGTGCAGTGGCATGAACTTGGCTCACTGCAACCTCCGCCTCCCAGGTTCAAATGACTCTCCTGCCTCAGCCTCCAGAGTAGCTGGGATTACAGGCTTGCGCCACCATACCCGGCTAATTTTTGTATTTTTAGTAGAGATGAGGTTTTACCATGTTAGCCAGGCTGGTCTCGAACTCCTGACTTCAGGTGATCCACCTGCCTCTGCCTCCCAAAGTTCTGGGATTACAGTCATGAGCCCGCGCCTGACATGAAAGGCATTTGTGTAATTCTCTAGTAGGCAGTTACATTGCATGTGTTATTCAGAGGCTACTACGATTGCCTCTGATTCATAAATGAGAGAACAAAAACATAAAGAGAGAGAAATCAACATTCGTGCAGACCACCAGCAAGTCAATAACAACAAGATCACATTTAGAGATTTTTTGTTTGTCATGGATATCTGTTAACACTTACCCCCACTTCATCTTGTGGATAATAAACTTAATTCCATTTCACAGATATGTAGAATGAGACCCAGGACAATTACCATGGTCTGAGGATAAACGGATAAATAGAATGAGGTGGGGTGCTAGGGCAGCAGCATTGTTCTTCTGATGTGGATGTTACTCCCCTTTCTTTTAACTCAGATTGCACGTTTTGACAAAGGATATTTCTCCCTTCATTCTATCCTCCCTTTCTTTTATCCTTCCTAATAATTAGTATTCTATATTCTCTGAGGGTGTGGGCTGCAGCTAACCGGAGACATAATTACTTTCTTATTCCTAGGCATAAACTGAGTAAATGGGAGTTTTGCTTACTGGGTTCAGAATTTTAGTTTGGAATGATTAAAACAATGATCCGGAGGTGGATGGTGGTGATGTTTGCCCAACAATGAAAATACACTAATTGCTACCAAACTGTACACTTAAAAGTGATTAAAATGGTAGATGAATAAGCTATGGAGATCTAATGTATAGTATGTTGATTATAGTTAATAATAATGTATTGCATACTCGAATTTGCTAAGAAAGCAGATCTTAAGTATTCTCATCACATAAAAGGTAACTATGTGAGGTGATGGATATGTTATTTAGCTTGATTATGGCCATCATTTTGCAATTTATACATATATCAAATCATCACATTGTATACCTTGAATTCATATGATTTCCATTTGTCAATTATACCTTATCAAAGCTGAGGAAAATGGTTAAAATGGTAAATTTTAAATTATGTTTGCTACAATAAAAATATATGCCATTATAAAAGGAACCTGTTTTTATGTTCAGAACTCTATATTACAAAGACCAGAAGATAAATCTTTAAATGCTGAAAAATTTACTTTTCAATCAAACATAAGAGTATACCTATCATAATAGAGGCAGAGACTAGGGTTGTGTCCAATATCATTTTAGCTATAGTTCCAAGTTCTGTTCCAACCATTCAATGGCCAGTGAGTGGAATTAAAATAGCTTTTCTTCTGCATATTCTCTGGAGGAAGGAAGAGCTGCAGCTGCATTGAATGTGCATGGGGAAAGATACTTAAGTTTGCTTTTGTCTTAACTGGTTGATTTTTATTTTATTTCTCTTATTCCTGAATCCCAGTTTCAAGAGTCAAATGCAGTATGTACCTTGCCTTCCCTTTCTCAGATTGGACCTTTGACCAGCTCAGCAGTCATTAACCCTCTAGCCCTTCCTTTCAAGGAAGAACCTGGAGTGGGTTCTTACAGTGACAATGTCAACAATCACAAGCGAGTTTCAACCCATCCTGCATCTTTGATTTTTTATTCAGTTGGAACTGAACATGAAAGACTGATCTTTCCAAAGTCATTCTGCGACAGGGAAAAGAATCAGTTGCTTTTGGTTTTATAAATGCAGCGTAAAATAAAGTAATACCTCCAGCCTTCTTCCTTGCAATCTGCTTTCCACATCTTTCCTCTACATTCTTTCTAAAATGCATATTGGCTTATATAATCTATTCATTTCTGGTAGATGGAGTCCAAATTTATCACCATAGGCTGTAAGTTCCTTCCTGCCCTGGCCTCCTCCTGCCCAGCTTAAGCTCTTGTGACTGCCACCATAAGGTTTCCTGCGCTCCAGGGATGCTCAATGCGGCACAGCTTCCAAAGGTGTCTTACTTCCTGGAGCTTCCACTTGGCATTTGTAAATGCCATTTCCTCTGTATTGGGTACATGGCCTCCTCTAGTATGCAATTCAAGTGTGATCTCCTCTGGGAGGCCAACCTGAGCACTCCAAGAAGAATCAGATGCATCCTCCTCAGTGGTCTCCCATCACCTTATAGTATCTACAACATTGCTGTCATTTGATGATGTGTCAGTTTCCCCTGGTGGAAAATAGAGAATGTTCTACTTGTCTCATCAGATACATTGACTGGCACACTTCAGTAGTGTTTTTTGAATGAATAAATGAACAATGAGTACATTTCCCATAGGCTGATTCTTTAATAACAATAGAACCAACACAGTTATTATGGGCATCTCATTGTCAAATAGGAAGAATGAAAACTAGAAGATGCTGGTCCAAGTCTTAATAATTATAGCAAACGCGATGGCATTCATCATCCCTTTAACAGATTTTCATAGTGTCTGCCATTTACTGGTTTAGCCAGTCACCCCTTCTGTGACAGCTGGGCTTTCTACATCTAGATTGAATAAATAACTGAGGGAATACAGGCTCAGTCTTAAGCGTGTATCACTATTCTTAAGTTTATAGTAGAAAGTCAGGTAATCATGTTACAAAAACAGTTTTCTGATTTCTGAAACAGCAGCTTTGGAAAAAAGTGATTTTCTTTCTTATTTGTGTAAATTTGAATTGGCTACTTGTACTCCCCAGGCTATTGCTCAATTATACTAACCTACTTAATAGGATTACATTGATTTTCACTAGCCTCAAACTAATTTCATTACCTTCTCAGACTCTCTGGTCTGAGCATTTCAGCAATTCTGAGAATTTTAGCAATAGGCACTGCTTGGTTTTCTCTTGGTCTGGTTGAATTTCTTTAAGGGCAAAGACTTTTGAATAGTTTGCAGATTTATATAACATTAAAGTTGAGAAGAGTGCATTGTAACCATCTTTGCTCAGTACTCTCATTTCAAGGATAGGGCTCTGAGAGCAAGGTGAGTTAAGGAACTTGCTAAAAGTCACAAAACCAGCTGGTGGCAGACATTGTTTAGGGTTCTGGTTTCCTTTCTGTAAGGCCAGTGTTATATTCTTTACCCTGTACTGCCTCTCACAATGAGTTATGACTTTATGTATTCAATCCAGGGCAGTGCAAGTACATGCAGCCATGTGTACATTGAAGGCTTTCAAATTATATCTTCAAAATTGAAGCTAGTTTAAGCACAGGCTTTGAATTTATTCATCATTTAGAAAAATGGATGTAAGTGATATTCTCAACCCACTGAACCATAATCTTTCTACAAAATACTAATGAAATACACAGTGTGATCCAGCTTCTCATTTCTGTCTTCCCCCTGTGAACCCTCCTTCCATCTGCAGAACTCCATTTGAAGGCAGTGGCATGCATACAGCACCTTCCAAATAACCTTCATTAAAGAATGTGCAAGACAAAGATCCCTTTGCCCTGGAAGCATCGACAAAATGATTTAAGAATAAGAATCCATGTCATAGGAGAGTTGAAATCAAACAGGAAAAAATTCCTGAAAGTTAAAAAAATTATCTTCTAGAAAGAGAGCTAGAAGAAAATAAATATACAAATACATAAAATTTTAGTCGATAGATAAAATATAAAGCCTACAATATTCCAATGCAAAGGAGAAGATTGTAGCTGAGCAGAGACTCTTAAAGACCCAGCTCATTGGAATTAGGAACAGTTTGAGTTTAATTGGTGGGGAAGGGAAAACAATAGTGCATGAGAAGAGTGGAGTGGTAAGGAGTCTCAGGCGAGAGCTCAGAGCTAAGATTCAGCCTCATGTGCTGAATAATCTAAGCCCTCAGGAAGGCTATGCCACCGGCTGTGAGCCTGAATTCAGGAGATCTTTGGTCCAGGAGAGGTACTTACCTTTTATTTGGCTCTGCATAGTTCATCTGCAAAATACTGGGACAAAATCAAATAACCTTATAGCATTTGTATTCTGGGCTTGTGGAGATCTTGCTTTCTTTGAGTTCATACTACCAAAAAACCTAATAAAAGAAAATATGTGGGAAGTGTTGCTTTCACTCATTCCTAGTCTGAGACTGTTCTCTGCCCTCTGTATACCTTGGCCTGATGGACAGGTGATGACTGGGAATCCCAAAGAAGGGTCTAGAGTAGTCTTACTCTTTCTCCATCCTATGGATAATCTAATGAAGCCCTTCTTCCACTGTGATGTGGAACTTAGTTGATGTCTTCTCAGGACTAGCAAGTCAAATTGCCTTTATTGAAATATTGAGTACACCACTTACCATCTATGGGCCTTGGACAAGTCTTTATGGGCCATTTGAGGGAAGCAATTTACAATTCTGAAGACTTCTGCTTTCACAGATGACTAAAGGTCACCTACTGGTAACCACCCAGTATGTTATTAACAGCTACCAACCTTTCAACTTAGTTGAAAACTGCTCCATTGCTAGTATTTACTGAGGCCCAGAATTCAAGACTGCTAAGATCCTTGTTCAACACTTCTGGACACAGACATATATGCAGAAAGTGAAATGGTCTCAGATATTAGTGAGGCAGCAACAGTATTGGCTAGCTAGTCTTATTTTGTTTTATAAATTACCATTATATAATGAAGTTCCCAAGTAGTTAATGCTTCAGTGTATGTGCCTAAACAAAATTTTGTATATATTTGCATTGCTGTTCTCCCATACCCAGATTTCTTCTTTTAAAACTATTTTTAGTTCTGGGGTACATGTGCAGGATGTGCAGTTTTGTTACAAAGGTAAACATGTGCCACAGTGGTTTACCGCACTTATCAACACATCACCTAAGTATTAAGTCCAGCATGCATTAGCCATCCTTTCTGAAACTCTCCCTCCCCTAACCCTACCCCCTGACAGGCCCCAGAGTGTGTCTTTACCCTCCCCATAGCCATGTGATCCCATCATTCAGCCCCCACTTATAAGTGAGAACATACAGCGTTTGTTTTTCTGTTCCTGCATTAGTTTGCTGAGGATAATGGCTTCCAGTGTCATCCATGTTCCTGCAAAGGACATGATCTCATTCCATTTATGGCTGCATAATATTCCATGGTGTATATGTATTACATTTTCTTTATCCAATCTATCATTTATGGACATTTGGGTTGCTTCCACATCCTTGCTATTGTGAATAGTATTGCAATGAACATACATGTGCATATATCTTTGTAATAGAATGATTTATATGCCTTTGGGTATATACCCCATAATAAGATTTCTAGGTCAAATGGTATTTCTGGTTATAGTTCTTGAGGAATTGCCATAGCATCTTCCACAATGGTTGAACTAATTTACATTCCCACCAACAGTGTAAAAGTGTTCCTATTTCTCCACAACCTCATCAGCATCCGTTGTTTTTTGACCTTTTAATAATGGCCATTCTGACTGGCATGAGATGGTATCTCATTGTGGTTTTGATTTGCATTTCTCTAATGATCAGTGATGTTGAGATTTTTTTCATATGTTTGTTGGCTGCACAAATGTCTTCTTTTGAGAAGTGTCTGTTCATGTCATTTGCCCACTTTTTAATGGCATTGTTTTTTTCTTGTAAATTTGTTTGAGTTCCTTGTAGAGTCTGGATATTAGACCTTGGTTGGATGGATAGATTGCAAAGATTTTCTCCCATTCTGTAGGTTGCCTGTTCATTCTGATGATAGTTTCTTTTGCTCTGCAGAAGCTCTTCAGTTTGATTAGATCCCATTTGTCAACCATATCCAAATTTCTAAAGCAAACATATTCACAATGCTTTTTATAATTTGCTTCTATAGCTCATTGGCAATGAGCTGCCTGTGAATACCCCTGCAACACAGTATTGCTAAAAGAAAAACTTTAGACAAATTAAATTTAACAGAGTTTAATTGCTCAAAGAATGATCCTTTGCAAATCAACCAACCTCTCCCACCAACCCCTGTTCCCCCTCTTCCTTCCTTTCCCCTGAGAATAAATTCAGTGATTTCTGTGCCACTTCATTGTTGGAGAGGATTTAAGGACAGAAAAAGGAAAGTGAGGTGCTGAAAAGAGAAATGAGGTACAGAAACAGCTGGATTAGTTATACCTTGGCAGTTGCCTTATTTGAACAGGGTTTGAATAGTTGGCTGTCTGTGATTGGCTGAAGCTCAGTGATTACTAGAGTAGGTCATAGTTTGCTTAACCATCTAAATAGGCTATAGAGAAACCTTTAGGCCAAGCTTTAAATCTGTAAGGGGAAGCTTCAGGCTAAACTTAACACTATCCAGGTAAGTCTTATACAATTATTCAGCTAGTTTTAAGTTCAGAGATCACTGTTATTCATATAAAATCAGTGTATATATTACTAGACTCGCTTTAAATAAAAGAAGGGGTATTTCTTCCTTTTTTTTGGTAAAGGATTGTACAGAAAATATTTTAGGCTTTACAGGTCATATGGCGTCTACCACTACTATTCAACTTTGATGTTTTAGTGCAAAACCCACTGTAGACAATACATAAATAGATGGACGTGGCTATTTTAAAATTGAAACTTTATTTACAAAATCAGGTAGTGAGCCAACCAGGCCTAAAGACTGTATTTTGGTGACCCTGTTTAGAAAAGTAAGTGATGAGTAATTTGTGCAATGTCCTCTGAAATTCTTTTTCATGGAATATTTTTGGTCACTGGAATGTGAAAATGAGTTCCGAATTGGATCAGTTGGTCCTTGCCCTATATGAGTCAGCTATAGTAAAACAATTTTGAGAACCACTAGTATACAAAAGGCAAGATAGAGGTATTAGTGTTCTACAAATAGCCAACTTCACTTTTTAACCTAAGTGTTAGAGGCTGTGACTTGTAAAACCAATGAAAACATTTCTTTATGTGTTTTTGTGGGGGAGCCACAAATAAAGGGATGGGAATGCAGCATACTGGGCTAATTTATACTCAAATATCTGTTTATCAAAATGGAACAAGGAAATCAAAAATAATGATGGAATTTCTTAAAGGAATTACTTTTAAATAAAGATGAAACTATATCAATTCTGTGGGCAAGACATTGGATTAAACACTAATGTCTGTCTTTAAAATGAGAATAAGGCAGAAACATTTGTTTTATTAATATAACATGATTTATAAAAGAGAACATTTCTAGTTTGTAACCTATACTTAGACTTTAAGTATATAAAATTGTAGGTTTTACACTATATACATGAAAATATAAATCATATGATATTACTAATCACTTAGTGTTGCTTTAAATAGAAATAAATGCAAGCTGTTGTGCTACCTAATGTTAGGTCTTATATTAAGAAAACACAGTATCTAATTTTGTCCAGCATAAAATGGTTTTAACCTTGAACAACATTTATTTATAATTGACATAATAAATTGGAAAATGACTTTTTAGAAGTTTCAACAAAGGTTAAAATTAACGGAATAGTAAGAGTCACATTTCTGGTGAAAATGTGAAACAGAAAAGTTTGAGTAAATGTATTTAGAAGTGTCTCTTAAAAGTAAAAAGAAATTGTTTTATAGAATAACTTTTTTTAGCTACAATATATTTGCAAGCACCTTGCAAAAGTCTTTATCATCTTCAGCAATCAGGTAAAAATTCAGTTATGAGTAAAATGTAGCCGGTATGGTGATTTTTCACTATAGCTGTTTTTTAAGTAATACTGTGGTTTTACTAGGCTAGCAAATCACCTTACATGCATTGCACATTACTTATATCCCACTGGAATTTTCCTACCAATCACAGGAGAGAGTATAAGCCTAGTGTATGTATCAGTAACAATTTAGGCCCTCTCTTCTAGTTGAGGCCTGCAGCTCCAGAGACCCCAGTGATAAACAACCTAGTCTGGGAGAAGCTATAACACCCCTATGCTTCAGTCAATGAATGAGACAACATCAAAAACACCCACCAAATCCTTTCCAGTGTAATGAATCGTTACAAAAAGGCTTTACCTTACTTTCTATGTAACAAATATATGTCAGTTATCCAATTTTTGCTTATGTCAGGCATTGCAGATTTTTTTTGTTTTAAAGTAAAAATTAGTGATTTAACTACTATCCTAAACAAAATTTGTTATATATGTTTATATACTCACTGCAGTCTGCTGGAGGCTATTATCCTTGGTTCTTTGTTTCTTTGAACATCTCTTTATCCTGTACTAATACATGTTTTGAAAGGTTCAAGTGCCTTGGTAGAAATTGTCTAAAAACAGGAAGAATACTTAATAAACTTTTGTTTATGCATCTCTCATAAGCAATTGTGAAACAAAGTGCTTATACTATAGGATGTCAGAATTTAGTAATTTAGCCTTTATTCTTGATTTACTCTTTCCTAATCAAATCTGTGTCTACAAAAAGTGGTGGATTCTTGCTCTCACATTGTGACTACAAGCAAATTTTCTCTGCCCTGAGTGTTTTAGCATTGAGTCTGCAGCACACACATTTAGCCTCACATTTTGCCACTACCCAATTTTGTCCAGTTTTGTTTTATGCATGTTAGTTTTATTATTTCAATTTATTAGTCAGTGTTTTTAAAGCTAAGAATCACATCTGAGACATTTTTAGCATCTCTCAGCACATTTAGCATAATGCCAGCCTCATAGCAAACTTTAAAGACCTATTTGTTGATTGACAGTGATCCAAACATAGTCAGCATTTCTAACCCATGTCT
Organism: Macaca fascicularis; assembly: GCF_037993035.2. Lineage (NCBI taxonomy): Eukaryota > Metazoa > Chordata > Mammalia > Primates > Cercopithecidae > Macaca > Macaca fascicularis. The sequence continues at coordinate 34,282,820 of NC_088386.1, forward strand.
GCTTATGTGCCACTGGATGAAGATAGATCATCAATTTAGCAAAGAACCAAATAGAAATCAGGTTGGTTGACACAACTGGGTCAAATTTAAAATTTTCAATTTGACGGGTTTAAATAGCTCTACTCCTACTCATCATAATTCCTCTTGATACATTTAGATTGAAGAGAGCACCTCCTCTCTGTCTCTCTCTCTCTTTTTATTCCCATTCTTTATTCAGGTCTAAATCTAGGCTTAATGATTGAGAAAAGATCATTCTTTCTCAAATCTTCACTGATAAAATCTCTCTCTCTCGATAACAATAGCTGAAAAAAATGGAAAGATCTGGCCTGTGACATCTGATAATTACTTTGGGTTATAAAAAAGAAGGCTTTATTTTTTGCTTTAGGTTATCACTTAATTATTTCCCTGGTGTAGTGCACATCTGATAGTTTAGTATGGTCTGGTACCTCTTAATCCAGCTAACAGAGTTCGCATTGTCATTTTGTGAAATGTTTCTTCCATATTCTCAAGACTAAACTTTTCTTCTTCTTTACTCCATAAGTAGGCTCATGACCCAGGCCTGGCCAACCAGAGTGCCACTTGTTGGGTAGGGATAGCTCATAGATGTTTTTGTTCAATGAGAAACTGGCTTGGGTCTTCTGCTTGAACCATTGGGAGAGATGGGATTTCGTTCTGGCAGGGCTGTTGAGGTGGAGGATTATATGCCTGGGTTAGCTTGTCACCTTTATCAACACATGGAAAGATGTTTTCCAAAAATTAGTTAACACCAAAGAAAGAAGAATCGAGAAACAGCAAGGAACAGATTTTATGTGACTTAGTTTGAACACTTTGCAATATTAGTAATAAACTCCCTTTCCAGCTGAGGCCTATTTGAGTTGAATTTTTGTTATTCAAGACTGAAATAGTTCTGCCTAATTCACATGCATAAAAAGGAACTCTTTCTCATAAAAATAAGCTACTATGTCTTGGCTTAATGTTTTTTTTCCTATTATGTTAAAAGTAACAGATTTATCCTGTCCAGCACTATAGCGGATGGGATAGAATTGGTGGTTAGAAGTTCACGTTTTGTTGCATAGCCTAGTTTTAACAAGCCTGAGTATTAGGTTTAATATGCCTAACACTAACAAGGTCTGCTATACCAGGTGTAACAATTGCTTGATGCTTAGTTTTATTTCCAAGATACTATGAATAAATTTATTACATTAAAAAGAATATGAAACCAATAGGTTGTTTCCTTACTAAAAGATTTTAATTTATTTATTTTTATTTTTAATTTTACTTTAAGTTTGAGCATATATGTGGAGAATGTGCAGATTTGTTACATAGGTATATATGTGCCATGGTGGTTTGCTGCACCTATCAACTCGTCATCTAGGTTTTAAGCCCCACATGCATTAGGTATTTGTCCTAATGCTCTCCCTCCCCTTGTCCCCCAGCCCCCAACAGGCCCCGGTACGTGATGTTCCCCTCCTTGTGTCCATGTGTTCTCATTGTTCAACTCCCTGCAAAGGACATGATCTCATTCTTTTCTATGGCTGCATAGTATTCCATGGTATATAAGTGCCACATTTTCTTTATCCAGTTAAAAGACTTTTTAAATGTGGGCATAAATTGTGAGTATAGCAATTTATTAAAATATTAAACATGTTTGTTGCCTAAACATGTTTACCCTTCAGTGCAATGACTGTGCAAATTCTCATCACCTGGAGAAACTACCTATACTTTAAATAGATCAGTATTTTTTACTGGCTCAGTGCTGCAAGAGGATAGAAGAGGATGTGCTGGTGGCAGCAATGACTAAACACTTGGTCTCATTACACTTTCAGCTTTCTGTGTTTGCAGAAGGCCGGGTGCTTTTCATCAAAGCAGTGAAGTTAAATGAAAATGTATGACACCAAGAGACTTACTTTCTAGAAGAAATTTCTAGAAAAAGATTCTGTGGAATAGTAATTAATACAGAAAAAACTAAGGGAAGGGTATTATAAAGAATTACCAAAAGTACGTTTATGCAGTTCTAAAGAGAGACAATTATAACCAGGTGATAACAGTTATACTTGAAATACAATGTGACTCACATATGACATTTAAAATTTTCTAGTAGCTGTGCTAACAATAGCAAAAGAGGGAAATTAATTTTATAATATATTGTATTTTACCTACTGTATCCAACTCTATTAGTCTGTTTTCATGCTGCTGATAAAGACATGCCCAAGACTGGGTCATTTATAAGGAAAAAGAGGTTTAATGGACTCACAGTTCCACGTGGCTGGGGAGGCCTCACAATCTTGGTGGAAAATGAAGGTCACCTCTCACACAGTGGCAAACAAGAGAAGAGAACTTGTGCAGGGAAACTCACCCTTATAAAACCATCAGACCTTGTGAGACTTACTCACGATCGCGAGAATAGCATGGGAAAGACCTGCCCCTGTGATTCAGTTACCTCCCACTGGGTCCCTCTCACAACACATGGGAATCATGGGAGCTACAATTTAAGATGAGATTTAGGTGGGGACACAGCCAAACCATATTACCAACATATCCTTTCAACATGAAATTAATACAAAAATTGAGATACTTTACTTTTCTTTTCATGTTTGGTTGTCAATATTCAGCATACATTTTGCAGTTACAGCAAATCTCTAGCCACATGGTAATAGTCACATGTGTCTAATAGCTACTGTAATGGACAGAGCTGCATTAGAGAATGGGGAAAGATACAATTCATCCTAGCTGGTTTCTGAACTTTAAATTTCTACCTTAAAAAGGAGAGCTAGGGGGCACATCTTTACAGTTACCCTCTCACCAACTCTAATCTTAACTTTAACTCTAGCCTAGCCTTTACCTTGCTTCCTGCCTCAGAAACGAAAGGTAGTCAGTGCATTTTGATGGATTATAATGCATCAAAATGTTATCAAGAAACAGATGGCACTCAAATTGCATAAATTAAGGAAAATTTAATAAAATAGTTATTTACAGAACCATGTTGCCAGGGTGAATAGAAATCACAGGGGATAGTTTGATAACCAAGGAATTTAAAATAAGTGAGACTTTACCACCTCAAGTCTGAAGGGAAATGGGAGGAAGTAATCTCCAGAATCTGGAGAGGGCGAGTCATGTGTGGAGGGCCACGTGATAGGAGCTATGTCCTTCAGATAGAGGACATTGCTCATCCATGGTAACCCTGAGGAGAGAGCAGGAAAACTAAATCTCAGGCTGCACTTCCCGCTCCCTCTCCAATTTCTGGTGGTTATTCCCATTGACCAAGCCCACCTGAATGCTGGAGGCAAGGCAGCCTGTGGATGCAGCCAGCATAGTCAGTTGCTGGAGCACAGCAGGTGGGGAAGTGTGATCTGGAGGGGAAAATTAAACACACCCAGAACAATTGCCGGCTTGAGGAAATTAAGAAGCAGCAAAGGAAAATCATTGATAGAATACAAAATTAATGAGGCCTCGAAAAGAGTGAAAACGAAAACACTGAAAGTATGTGTTTTCTTAATCTTCTGGCACTTTGGCATCTTACGTTTTGTTCTCTGTCTTAAATAGTGTGTCAGGGTCAATAATTTTGAAACTAAGGCCCACCGGTGGGTTTCAGGGGACCCAGAAACTCTTTGAAATGATGTAGAATATTGTGTATATATGGTGTTTTTTCCCCCTGAGCAAAATCCATAGCTTCCCATAAATTCTTGGTTGTGGGAGCTTAAGAAACCCCAGTGATAGAGAGCAGAACATAAAGTTGTTCAAATTGCTGAACATTACCCAGGGATAGTAGGGTCAGCAATTTTCAGGGATTGAAGGTTCCAAAGCAGACCTTGATTTATTAAGAAACTGAGCCCAGAAGAAACTCACTGGGAACTTGGGAAGCAGGACAGGGAAGGCAAAGGGGGTAAACAAGGGTGTGACTTCTGGCAGCGTCCTGAGAAGGGTGGCTTCCACCTGGCCTGACTCTTAGGGGGAACTCTGGAGTGTAAGCTACAGTTGTCATTTGTCATGTCTAAGGGCTACCCAGAAGATGCGAATTTCTGAGCAATTTTGGCTTTTTGTAGAAGAGGCCTACTTGCTTTGGTAGCCCGAGGGTTGTACTCTGAAGAGCCTGAGATGCTGGCAGTAGGAAGAAAAAGGTATCCAAACTGGGAAATGGCCACATAGACTAGGTAAGGGATATGTGACAGTGACCACCAAATCAGTGCATTTGGTGCCACTGGTGGTGGAGATGAGTGGCAGGTAATTAGTTTTTTAAGGCATGCAGAACTCAGCTTCTCATCAATGAGACAAAACATGCATATTATGCAGTGAGGACTGGGTAGTTGAGCCAGGGTTCCACCAGATGCCTACAGCCACTGGGTCATAGATCCCTGTTTTTTACCCTCATGGAAAGGTCCCAGAGCTTTTTCCAATGCATATCCTTGCAGTGGTAGCATCTCATGGTTCTCTAAGTTATCAAAGTACAACATGTGCAAAAAGTCTTGTGCTGTATCCTAACTCAAATTCTGGTCCCAGCCTCAATCCATTCAGTCACATAGTAACCACAATCAACACAAAATGTTAAGCTACTTCTACCCATTGGTGTTCTTCTGATTCCCACTCCCCTGTTCTTAGTCTCTTCCTTTCTCATATAATGACCATAATAATAATACAATGACGATGATGATGATAGAAACTTATTAAGCACTTATTCTATGTAGCTAAGCATTTTATGTGGATTACCTAATTTAAATAAACCAGATTATAATTTTGATAGGATTATTATTTTCATTTTTTAGCAGATAACACAAGCTTAGTGAGTTTATAGTTAATAGCCCCAGGTCACAGAACTGATACTATGAATCCAGCCTTACTGATTCCAGAGCTTGCAAACTCTGTAGTCTTGATTTTCCTTGTAATATTATGCTTATATCTTCCATAACTCCTATTCCATGTGATTCCAGGTGTGAAGATCATCTCTTGCCTTGCTCTGTTGAGTTGTCTATGTCCTCTTCTGGTAATGGAATAACTCTTCCACTTTAGGGACTCCTCCCCATTCCTGGACCATGTCGTGCAGGTAAAACAGCTCCTCCCAAGCTCTCTTCCCTTTATGGAAGGTCAGGGCATGTGATCTAAGTTGATTAATGACAACCCTTTTCTGGAATATTTGTTGGAACCATTTGTAAAGAAGCATTTTCTCCATGAAAGACGGAGGGTACACATACAAACCTGCAGCTGTAGAGGGGCCATTATTGACACCTTGAGAAGAAATCACACCTGAGAATAAAGGCAACACAGAGGAAAAGGGATCAAGGACATTGCTAGAGTCCTGATGACATTGTTTACGCACCTGTATCCAATCACCTGGGGCATCAGGTTTTGTTGTCAATAAATTCTGCCCCACCTCCCAACACACACAATTTTTGTTTTTTGCTTTTGGCTGAAATTAATTTGCTAACTTGAAATTTAAATGACATAATTGTATTTAGATTTTCTTTCCTTGTCTGTCACTTCCCCTAGAGTGTGAGTTTCTTGAGGACAAAGACAGTGTCTTAGTTTGTATATTCCATGTGCTTAGTATAGACTCTGCCATGCAAAAGTTGCTCATGTTGCTTGTGTCAAATTGAGTAGTTTGGGACCAACACAAACAAGAAATTACTCTGATATGAGGTGGGAAAAATTACCAGGGAAACCAATGATAACTTCTGTTAGGTAACATAGCCTTAATGGGCAGATTTCCTTGCCAGAAATACTCAAATGTCTTCTGAGCATCTGGGGACATGCTGCATGTATGGCACAAAAACACACGTATTTATGGCTGGTTTTCCTGGCAGGCAAGGACTTCTTAGGTATCTCTGGGTGCTCTGATGAACACCCCGCTTTCCTTGTAATGCTAGTAAGCGATGCCAACCTCTCCCCTACATGGCCGGGGGCACAGGGGTTGCTGTTATCTCTGGTTACTTGGATTGAAGCAATTGTCTAGTTTTCTCTGGAAAGATAGGGATCGACAGCAGCCACATGGTGGAGAACATTATCCCATTTTGCCTCCTCAGTGGGACCTAAAGATTGGTAGTTTCAACACTCTGGTTTTTATGTGTGAATCTATTGTCAGCATCTCTAGTCTTCAGCAAAACCAGCCTTCCAGCAATTACAGCTGAGCTGCATGTGTGTGCCTCTTCATATGCACCTGGGGACCCTTTCCTTCCAAATTCTCACTTAGTCATTTAAGTCAAAGGCACTTAGTTCCTCTTGAGCGCCGTTCCCATGTCAGTTAGAAATAAGCATACTGCTCAAATTGCATGCAGCATATGGCAAAATGAGCGTCTGGTCCAGGCTTAGGGAAGGGAGGACTAAGCCAGAGTGGGAGGTGTTATGGTTATCTGACTGAGAGTATCTTTTCTGGTGTTGTTATTCACATTATTTTTATTCTAAACTATGAAATTACATTTCCTGTAATGTAACTGTGCTGTAGCTGTGGAGTCGTCAGTGGCTCATGTCTGTGTATTCATAGCTAGCTCTATGTGCAGGTAGATTAAATGCCTATGTTACATAGCTTATGTTAAAATGCAAAATTACAGTCAATGTATTATGGCCCAAAGGATTCCCAATTCTATAGAAACTCTTCTTTATTAATATTGTTGTCTCCATAAAGACTAGTTAATTGCAGCTCTATATGCTAAGTAAGAAACGTGATCATTTGAATCGCTTCTTTAGATTTGGTACAACACTGGAAATATGTTCAATCCTGGGATCACTGCCTTAAGAGGAATACTTATAAAAGGACGTGAATTCAGAACAGAATTAATCCAGATTATTACAGATGCAGCCTAATGGGACAAATAAAACAATACAAAATAACAAAGACAACAAAGGAAAGTTTGGGGGAAATGTGGTGTTTGTCTTCAGGTAAATGAAGGACAATTGTAGAAAAGAAATACCACTTGTTTGAAATATCACTTGTTCTTATCATTGCCATAGGGCAGAGTATTGATCAGGTAGAAGCGTCATGAAGGCAGATTTCAGCTAGACACAGGAAAGGGCCAGTCTGCTTTTGAATTGGTTTGCTTTTGGTTGTAGATTTTGCTATCACTGGAGATCAGCTAGCTAGAAGTTGGATGATAATTTGGTAGAGTAGTGTGGCAGTGACAGCTCAAGGCCTCCCCAGTATCCATTTTCCTCTTCTTTCTTACCAATAGGATCTTGGAGGTTGTTTCAGATGAAAAGGTACATTTCCCAACTCCCCTTGAAGACATGTGTTATCAATACAGTATAAGGAGCACTTATTGGATGGAGCTTCTGGTAAAGGCTTTTTGCCCTTCCTCTCTCTCTTCTGGCTTCCTCCTGGGAATGCAGATGTTCTGGCTGTAGCTCCAGCTATATTTAGGATGAGGATGATTACATGACCTTGAGAATGAAAGAGACACATTTGGTGTGGTGGAGCAGAAATACAGAAGCAGACTCAGTCCCTAATGGCCAAGTCAGACTGGACTGCCTATGTCCTTTTGTTCATAACTACCAGCCTAATGCAATTCCTATCACTAGCAGCCTAATGCAATTCCTATCAGATACATGTGTCAACCACCTAGTCCTGTGGTCTCTTTGAATTTTAAGCATCTGTGGATTTAAGAATACGTCACTGCACTTCTACCTATTATCTTTATAACCTACTCCCTAGAAAAATTAAAGTATCAGAAGATATAATGCGAAAATAATACTGAGATAATACACTAATGTATTTTTATTCTAAATTGTCTCTGGGGCCTATATGTCCTGTGACACTTACTCAAGCACAATTATTCATTTATTTGCTTCAGGGACATCAAGAGCAAAGAGGTCATTGCTCACTCTAGTTTCAAATTGGCATTTTATGTATCCCAACTAGACAGTGTCTTCAAAGCAAGACTGTATTAAGACAGAAGAGAGTTTTCTAAACTCCAAAAGCATCGTTCTTCTAATAAGAACCAAGTGTGGCTGACTCAGATAATGGAGCTTTTATGTAAGTCACAGAATACAGAAGGAGAAGGAGAGGGTATAATAAAATTCAAGTGCCCTTTTTCCCAGTAATAAGAGGAAGGTCATAGGCTCTCTATGCTGGCAAAATAATCTGTAGAGAAGGGAGAGATGAGAACAAATGTTGACTTGAGTTCTGTAGCTCCCCATTGAGCTAATTCTCCTGAAGTGAGATTGAGGAAAAAAATCTAGGTAAGTTAGGAACAGTCTGAGAACTGCAGTGCTGATGTCCCTCAGAGAAGGTCTCTTTTCAGATCAGCTGCTGAGGGAAGGGCCTAGAGAGAGTCTTAAACCATCTACCAGTTCCTTAAGAACCCTGTGAGCTTACACAAATGTGCCATGTGCTTCAGGGTGGGTAGGTACATTAATGCTGGGAGGCCTGTGATTTGTATCAGCAAGGCACCAAGGTGAACACATTACCTGCTCCTTGCATTTGGACTTCATTTTGAGGGGAAAAGAAATATCTTGAGAATCAAAAAACAATCTTGACCTTTCAATTGAATATTTACCCAAAGAATCTATTTTTAAACTGGAAGGAATCAGGATACCTTTAATTGTCAAATCTAAGTGTGTCTCAGCATATCAGTCAGGGTTTGATCAGGACTTATGAAATTGTGGGAGTAATCTGACAAGGCTTTTTCGTTTATTCAAGTGGTGGCTCAAAGTGACTATTGGCCAGCTACTCTGGCAATAAAGAGGGAGATCAGAACATAAAGTTTCAAAGAGCAAAGACAAACTGGAATCTCCAAGAACCAGTTGGAGGTCCTGAGGACAAAGTAGAACCTGAATCTCTCTGTCCCATTTCCAGCGTTCATGACGTGGATGGCCTGTAGAAGGAGCTGGTGCCTTTGCCATAAAGGTTCAAACACACCCAGCCTAGCACTTGGAGGAGTAGGAGGAGGATATTTGGCAGGAGATGGAGGTGCTGAGACCTGGCTGATATTCCCATCAACAAGGTAAGCTACTGCCATAGGAGCCAAACTCCCAAGTATAAACATGTCTGCTCTTCTTTCTCCACCTTCCAACTCTCATGAACATTTCTTGTGAGCAACCACAACCCAGAACCACACAGGCAAGAGTCTACTGGCAAACATAATTCCCATGTAACTCAAGTGACACGGGTCAGAGCCACAATAATTAGTAATAATTATTCCAGAATAACATAAAGTTTGTTTCAGAAAAAAGTTAGACACTTAGCAAATCTGAGTTGAAATGTATATATTTCAACCCACTCCACAAAATTTGTTTATTGGATTGTTTATTGGAAAATAAGGCTCTTAGGGAACAGGGACAGGTCAGGAAATGTTTGATAATTTGGAGAAATCTTTGGAATGTGGTGTGGTCCTGGACAAGGCACGAATAAGATGATGTCAAGGTGGCTTTTAATGGAAGGTACCAGCAGAGAAAATGACGCACACAGAGGCCAACATGATATAAACAACTGCCTTCCAGCGTCCTCTAGGACTAGCAAAATATTTGTATGTGAAACCTTGGCCCCACTTTCTTAGCTATATACAATAGGAACAAAAGTAGGTGAGACAATGTCTGCAGCCTCTTTTAAGCCATCTTCTATCACAGAACTTGAGGCTTCTGCCTTTTCCCTGCTCCTGGGAGGATGAAGGGAAGTATATAGGGATCTTTGTGACGAAGGTTCTCATTTATCGAACTACAAGGCACCGTTTTGATCATGGAACGACATGTATTTTTAAATAACTCTCATCTGGACTCTCCATACTGACAGTCTCATCCAGTTTACTGATACATCAATCTTTTATCTCCTTAAATAGTTTTGAACAAACTTCAGGATTGTACATCCTTTTAAGAATAGAAGCACTCCAATAATAAAAATGAATTTCCCAGTTCATTTCCAGCCCTCCTTGATTAAAATGCCCTTTCTTGCTTGTGTGGACCACTGGCCTTCTCATGCCAGATGCCCACAAAGGACCTGGGCGGACTTGATTGTTTCCTCATCTACATAATATGTTGTGGTATTCAGCTCTGGATAAAATGTAACTTTTAAAAATGTCTGTTCAAGCCTGGAGGAGGTAAGGAAAGTTGCAGGGGTTTAGTTAAGTGTCTCTGGAGGCATTTATGATTAGTATATATGTGTGCTGGGTGGGAGTGGGCTAGAGCAAGTGTAGGCTGGTCTTTCAACAGACATCTGCATTTACTCTGTCATGTCCTTTCAATCAGAGACATTTCTGCCTAGGACACTCAGAGGCTTTGACATCAGACTGGGCACCTGGCCCTCTTCCAATATGGCAAGCACACCGACATAGTCTCCTGACGATCTTTCTTCCCTTCCATCTGTCAGGATGGCCCTGATTCACTCCCCAGCCACTTGGCCCTTTCTTTTTTGACGTAGGTTCTAGGCAGGGGTGAATTTAGAGGAAAAAGTTCACAGAACCATACCCATTGTATACCTTTAAAAATTTTTTTTGCAAGTTCCATGGCTTTAAAAAAAATCCTTTTAGTTCGTGTCATAGGCCTAAATTTTGCTTCATTAGCTCAGACAACTTTCTCTGGGTTTCCTACTCCATCTTCCTCAGTTTTTTTTTATCTGCTTGGCAAATTGCTACTTGCTCACTGAGAATTATTTCTCTGAGTTGTACCTTTCCAACTCTTGTCTCCAAGCTGCTAAAAAAGCTAATGAGCACTGATGCTTGGATTTTAACACTAGACATTTGCCACAGAGCTAATGCAAAATGCATGGCATGTGTCCAATATCAGAAAATGAGGGGTTGCAGCATGAGAAGAAAAAGGAAGTCCTTTCTTTATTCTGTGTAACGTAATTATCCAGAGTTTTGCTTTTAAAGACACAGGTAAACCTTACGAAAAACCAGCTGTCATTAGGATGAACTTGGAGGAGAATTGACTCATGACCATGTAGTAGGTGTCTTGGAAATCATGTGGAAATTCATCGCTGATCAAGGAGAAATTATAAAACGAAAGTTTACGTACATTAGACATGGTCTGTTTAATTGCTTGGCAGATGGAGAATCTGTACTCCTAACCCGATTTATAGATTTTAATTTGTCTTTTCTGAAAGACATATATTTCAGACTCCGGTGAAGAAGATTGTGATGGGCATATGAGCTGCACCATGCCTTTTATTTGATAATATTTCAAAGTGGACTTGACAGATAACTTCTGAATGTCCCGAATCCTCTCACCTTTTTCTACCTAAGTCTATGATTCTGCCAGGCTCATTCATATGGGCCACATCAATGGGTGACTTCCACTGGTCTGACTTTCAGCTGAGTTTGGCCAATAGGGAGTTCCAAGAGGAGATTGGAGAGGGGAGAGAGAGGTCATATTATTTCCTTCCCTGGTTCCTGCCTTCAGGGTCACCTTAGATTGGCTGTAACTTTTGACCTCTCATAATGATTGACTCTGCAATTCTTTGTCCTTCCTAATCCCAGAAACTGGCCTTCCCTAAACCCTAAAGATTTAGGGGCTGATAACAAATTAGCTGCTACTAAGCCATCAGTTACAGTGCTATTTCTTGTGATTTCCCTACACCTTCAATTTTCTAAACAGTTTCATTTAAAAATGTCCACCACTATTACCCCATTATGAGTGTGTTATCTGTGTACCACTGGGACCCAAACTAATACATATATTGGAAAAAATGAATTCTATTAATATAAGTTTTATGCATTAGAAATTTTGGTTGGTATTACTATATTCTATTTATTTATTTATTTATTTAAGACAGGGTCTCACTCTGTCACCCAGGCTGGAGTGAAGTGGCACAACTATAGTTTGCTGCATCCTTGAAACTTGTGGGCTCAAGTGAGCCTCCTGCCTCAGCCTCTTGAATAGCTAAAACTATGGGCATGTTGGCACCATGTTCAGTTAATTTTTTTTAATTTTTATTTTTTATAGAGACAAAGTGTTGCTATGTTATCCAGGCTGGTTTCAAGCCCCTGGCCTCAAGCCGCCTTGACCTCCCAAAGCACTGCAATTACAGTTATGAGCCACCACACCCAAACTAAAAAAATATGTATTTAATCAACCATGACATTGGGTGATGGAATACTGCAGTGATTGAAAACAAACCTAAGAACCAGCCCACCTGGTTGTGACTTCTGTAGGCTTGTGGTAAAACTTCAGTTAGTTTATCTATGTAAATGTCTGGCATTTGATGAGCAACATGTAAGTACAAGTTATTAGTATTACTACAACTACTATGTTTTTTAAAAAGAAATATTACAGAGGGTTAGGAAGACTTTATTGGGGGTTTCTCTTTGTAAATACATATTATCAAGAAAAAGCATCATACAGTTAACAATGGGAAACACTGATTAAGAGTTTGCTGTGCCAGGCATTATGTTATTAGGTATCCAGCAACACTATATGCAGACTTCTGCCCTTGAGAAGCTTAGTTGAGTTTAATAAAATGGAAAATAACGTGATACAAAATGAAAAGACATGAAAGGAGTTAGGACCTGATGATAGCAAACTTTCTCTCTCTCTCTCTCTCTCTCTCTCTCTCTCTCTCTCTACATACCTAATATGGTCTGAATGTTTGTGTCCTTCCAAAATTTATGTTGAAACCTAATCTCTAACGCATTAGTGTGAAGAGGTGGTGCCATTGGAAAGTGATAGGTTGAGGGCTCTACTCTCATGAGGTTATTGCCATTGAAGAAGAGGTTTGAGGGTGCTTGTTTGCTCCTCTGCCATGCAAGGATACAGAAGCCACCATCTATGAAGAACAGGCCCTTACCAGACAATGGATCTGCTGGCACCTCGATCTTGGGCTTCCCAGCTTTAGAACTGTGATCAATAATTTCTGTTGTTTCTAAGTTATGCAGTCTGAGGTATGTTTTTATAGCAGTCTGAACAGACTAAGATACTATCCGGATGTCTATCATCTATCTGCAGATTTGTTATAGGGATTTTACCATACACAACTGTAAGGATTGGCTAAACAATCACTGGAAAGCTGGTTCTTCTTGTTGGGATCCTGAAGTCTGAGCATGGGCAGTCAGAAATGAAAGATGGATGTGAAGCGAGGGAAGCAAGGACAAACTAGAACTGGTGAAGATGAGAGCAAACCCACAGCAATGGGCTGGAACCTGCAGCGTTCTCCCACCACCTCCATCTAAGCTCCATCCTTTACAGTGGGGAGTGTCCTGGAAAAGAGTCTGGTGCCCTTTACCATGAAGCTAAACACATCCTGACCAAGGAGTTAGAGAAGCTGAAAAACATCTGAAAGGAGTTGGAATGCGATGGGCTCAGGTTTTGTACCAACAAAATAAGCCAGGTGCTGTCCCATACCAACAAAATAAGCCAGCAGATAAGCAACTATGTGCCTGAGTTGAGAAATTATCTTTTGGCCTGCTCTAACTTTTCCCTGTGTGAAAAGCAGTAGAGCCTCTACATGCCTTCTGCCTTCAGTCATTTGCAGAAGATTTCTTGTGGCCCATGCTTATCGGAAATCATGCTGTCAAGGGTATTCTGGGAAATGCAGTGCCAACTTTGCCAAATTCACACAAAACAAATACACCAAGAGGAGTTAGACAGACTTATAGGATTCTAGAAATGGAAAGAACCTAACACTCCACAGTTAGAGATGAGGAAACCGAAGCCAGAGAACACAAAACAAAGATTATACTCTAATGGAAGTGTCTGTATCCCTGGTCTACTTAAAATAATCACGAGCATACATAGTTTTAGTTTAAAGAAATCTTAATGAGTTTAAGTAAACATGTTGTACAATATATAAACATGTGAGTATCAAAGTGTGATAAGAGTAGTATAGGGTTAATATATTCAAAACAGATGCTTGTTACTTACTGGCACATACAACAAAGATGTTTATTGAGAACTTTTTGTTTGTTTGTTTGAGACAGAGTCTTGCTGTGTCACCCACGCTGGAGTGCAGTGGCGTGATCTTGGCTCACTGCAAGCTCTGCCTCCCGAGTTCACGCCATTCTCCTGCCTCAGCCTCCCGAGTAGCTGGGACCACAGGTGTGTGCCACCACACCTTGCTAAATTTTTTTTGTATTTTTTAGTAGAGACGAGGTTTCTCCATGTAGGGCAGGATGGTCTCGATCTGATCTCGTGATCTTCCCGCCTCGGCCTCCCAAAGTGCTGGGATTACAGGCGTGAGCCACCGTGTCGGGCTGAGAACTTTTTATTTATTTATTTTTATTATACTTTAAGTTCTAGGGTACATGTGCATAACGTGCAGGTTTGTTACATATGTATACTTGTGCCATGTTGGTGTGCTGCACCCATCAACTCGTCAGCACCCATCAATTCGTCATTTATATCAGGTATAACTCCCAATACCATCCCTCGGCCCTCCTCCCTCCCCATAATAGGCCCTGGTGTGTGATGTTCCCCTTCCTGTGTCCACGTGTTCTCACTGTTCAATTCCCACCTATGAGTGAGAACATGCTGTGTTTGGTTTTCTGTTCTTGTGATAGTTTGCTGAGAATGATGGTTTCCAGCTGCATCCATGTCCCTACAAAGGACATGAACTCATCATTTTTTTTCATGGCTGCATAGTATTCCATGGTGTATATGTGCCACATTTTCTTAATCCAATCTGTTACTGATGGACATTTGGGTTGATTCCAAGTCTTTGCTGTTGTGAATAGTGCCGCAATAAACATACGTGTGCATGTGTCTTTATAACAGCATGATTTATAACCCTTTGGGTATATACCCAGTAATGGGATGACTGGGTCATATGGTATTTCTAGTTCTAGATCCTTGAGGAATTGGCATACTGTTTTCCACAATGGTTGAACCAGTTTACAATCCCACCAACAGTGTAAAAGTGTTCCTATTTCTCCACATCCTCTCCAGCACTTGTTGTTTCCTGACTTTTTAATGATTGCCATTCTAACTGGTGTGAGATGGTATCTCATTGTGGTTTTGATTTGCATTTCTCTGATGGCCAGTGATGACGAGCATTTTTTCATGTGCCTGTTGGCTGTATGCATGTCTTCTTTTGAGAAATGTCTATTCATATCCTTTGCCCACTTTTTGATGGTTTTTTTTTTTTTCTCATAAATTTGTTTGAGTTCTTTGTAGGTTCTGGATATTAGCCATTTGTCAGATGAGTAGATTGCAAAAATTTTCTCCCATTCTGTAGGTTGCCTGATCACTCTGATGGTAGTTTCTTTTGCTGTGCAGAAGCTCTTTAGTTTAATTACATCCCATTTGTCAATTATGGCCTTTGTTGCCGTTGCTTTTGATGTTTTAGACATGAAGTCCTTGCCCATGCCTATGTCCTGAATGGTATTACCTAAGTTTTCTTCTAGGGTTTTTATGGCTTTAGGTCTAACATTTAAGTCTCTAATCCGTCTTGAATTAATTTTCATATAAGGAGTAAGGAAAGGATCCAGTTTCAGCTTTCTACTTATGGCTAGCCAATTTTCCCAGCACCATTTATTAAATAGGGAGTCCTTTCCCCATTTCTTGTTTTTCTGAGGTTTGTCAAAGATCAGATGGCTGTAGATGTGTGGTATTATTTCTGAGGGCTCTGTTCTGTTCCATTGGTCTGTATCTCTGTTTTGGTACCAGTACCATGCTGTTTTGGTTACTGTAGCCTAAAGGGGATATCACCACTGACCCCACAGAAATACAAACTACCATCAGAGAATACTATAAACACCTCTATGCAAATAAACTAGAAAACATAGAAGAAATGGATAATTTCCTGGACACTTACACTCTTCCAAGACTAAACCAGGAAGAAGTTGAATCCCTGAATAGACCAATAACAGGCTCTGAAATTGAGGGAATAATTAATAGCCTACCAACCAAAAAAAGTCCAGGACCAGATGGATTCACAGCCAAATTATACCGGAGGTACAGGGAGGAGCTTGTACCATTCCTTCTGACATTATTTCAATCAATAGAAAAAGAGGGAATCCTCCCTAACTCATTTTATGAGGCCAACATCATCCTGATACCAAAGCCTGGCAGAGACACAATGAAAAAGAGAATTTTAGACCAGTATCCCTGATGAACATCGATGCAAAAATCCTCAATAAAATACTGGCAAACCAAATCCAGCAGCACATCAGAAAGCTTATCCACCATGATCAAGTGGGCTTCATCCCTGGGATGCAAGGCTGGTTCAACATATGCAAATCAATAAATGTAATCCAGTATATAAACAGAACCAAAGACAAAAACCACATGATTATCTCAATAGATGCAGAAAAGGCCTTTGACAAAATTCAACAGCCCTTCATGCTAAAAACTCTCAATAAATTCAGTATTGATGGAACATATCTCAAAATAATAAGAGCTATTTATGAGAAACCCACAGCCAATATCATACTGAATGGGGAAAAACTGAAGCATTCTCTTTGAAAACTGGCACAAGACAAGGATGCCATCTCTCACCACTCCTATTCAACATAGTGTTAAAAGTTCTGGCTACTGCAATCAGGCAGAGAAAGAAATAAAGCATATTCACTTAGGAAAAGAAGAAGTCATATTGTCCCTGTTTGCAGATGACATGATTGTATATTTAGAAAACCCCATCATCTCAGCCCAAAATCTCCTTAAGCTGATAAGCAACTTCAGCAAAGTCTCAGGATACAAAATTAATGTGCAAAAATCACAAGCATTCTTAAAATAGATAAACCGCTAGCCAGACTAATAAAGAAGAAAAGAGAGTAGAATCAAATAGACTCAATAAAAAATGATAAAGGGAGATCACCACTGATTTCACAGAAATACAAACTAACATCAGAGAACACTATGAATACCTCTATGTAAATAAACTAGAAAATCTAGAAGAAATGGATAAACTCCTATACACATACACCTTCCCAAGACTAAACCAGGAAGAAGTCGAATCCCTGAAGAGACCAATAACAAGTTCTGAAATTGAGTCAGCAATTAATAGCCTACCAACCAAAAAAAGCCCAGGACCAGATGGATTCACAGCTAAATTCTACCAGAGGTACAAAGAGGAGCTGGTACAATTCCTTCTGAAACTATTCCAAACAGTAGAAAAAGAGGGACTTCTCCCTAACTCATTTTGTGAGGCCAGCATCATTCTGGAGACCAAAACCTGGCAGAGACACAACAAAAAAGAGAGCTTCAGGCCAATATCCCTGATGAACATCGATGCGAAAATCCTCAATAAAATACTGACAAACTGAATCCAGCAGTACATCAAAAAGCTTATCCATCATGATCAAGTCAGTTTCATCCCTGGGATGCAAGGCTGGTTCAACATACACCAATCAATAAACGTAATCCATCACATAAACAGAACCAATGACAAAAACCACATGATTGTCTCAGTAGATGCAGAAAAAGCCTTCTATAAAATTCAACACTGCTTCATGCTAAAAACACAATAAACTAGGTATCGATAGAACATATCTCAAAATAATTAGAGCTATTTATGACAAACCCATAGCCAATATCATTTTGAATGGGCAAAAGCTGGAAGCATTTGCTTTGAAAACTGGTACAAGACAAGGATGTCTTCTCTCACCACTCGTATTTAACATAGGGTTCTGGCCAGGGCAGTCGGGCAAGAGGAAGAAATAAAGGTACTCAAATAGGAAGAAAGGAAGACAAACTGTCTCTGTTTGCAGATGACATGATTGTATATTTAGAAGTCCGATCATCTCAGCCCCAAAATTCCTTAAGCTGGTAAGCAACTTCAGCAGTCTCAGGATACAAAATCAAGGTGCAAAAATCACAAGCATCCCTATACACCAATAATAGACAAAGAGAGCCAAATCATGAGTGAACTCCCATTCACAATTGCTACAAAGTGACTAAAATACCTAGGAATCCAACTTAGAAGGGATGTGAAGGACCTCTTCAAGTAGAACTACAAACCCACTGCTCAAACAAATAAGAGAGGACAAAAACAAATGGAAAAACATTTCATGCTCATGAATAGAAAGAATCAGTATAGTGAAAATAGCCATACTATTCAAAGTAATTTATACATTCAATGCAATTCCCATCAAGCTACCATTAACTTTGTTCACAGAATTAGAAAATCTACTTTAAATTTCATAGGGATCCAAAAAAGAGCCCACATAGCCAAGACAATCCTAAGCAAAAAGAACAAAGCTGGGCTGGATGCAATGGTGCATGCCTGTAATCCCAGCATTTTGGGAGGCCGAGGCGGGTGGATCATCTGGTCAGCAGTTCGTGACCAGCCTGACAAACATGGTGAAACCCCGTCTCTACTAAAATACAAAAAAATTAGCCAGGAGTGGTGGTGCATGCCTGTAATCCAAGCTACTTAGGAGGCTGAGACAGGAGAACCGTTTGTACCTGGGAGGCGGAGGTTTCAGTGAACTGAGATCATGTCATTGTACTCCAGCCTGGGCAACAAGAGCAAAACTTGGTCTCAAAAAAAAAAAAAAAAAAAAAAAAAAGAAAAGAACAAAGCTAGAGGCATCACGCTACCTGACTTCAAACTATACTATAAGGTTACAGTAACCAAAAAGAGCTTGGTACTAGTACCAAAACAGATATATAGACAACCAGTGAAATGAACAGAGGTCTCAGAAATAACACCACACATCTACAACCATCTGATCTTTGACAAACCTGACAAAAACAAGCAATGGGGAGAGGATTCCCTATTTAATAAATGGTGTTGGGAAAACTGGCTAGCCATAGGCAGAAAACTGAAACTTGACCCCTTTATTATGCCTAATACCAACATTAACTCAAGATGGTTCAAAGATTTAAAAATAAGACCTAAAACCATAAAAACTATAGAAGAAAACCTAGACAATATTATTCAGTATATAGTCATGGGCAAAGACTTCATGACTAAAACACTAAAAGCAATTGCAACACAAGCCAAAATTGACAAATGGGATCTAATTAAAATAAAGAGCTTCTGCACAGCAAAAGAAACCATCATCAGAGTGAACAGGCAACCTATAGAATAGGAGAACATTTTTGCAATCTATCCATCTGACAAAGGGCTAATATCCGAGTATATAAGGAACTTAAGCAAATTTACAAGAATAAAACAAACAACCTCATCAAAAAGTGGGCAAAAAATATGAACAGACACTTTTCAAAAGAAGACATTTATGCGGCCAACAAACATATGAAAAAAAGCTCATCATCACCGGTCATTGGAGAAATGAAAATCAAAACCACAATGAGATACCATCTCAAACCAGTTAGAATGGTGATCATTGGAGAGATACTGGAGAGGATGTGGAGAAATAGGAACGCTTTTACACTGTTGGTGGGAATGTAAATTAGTTCAACCATTGTGGAAGACAGTGTGGCAGTTCCTCAAGGATCTAGAACTAGAAATATCATTTGACCCAGTAATCCCATTACTGGGTATATACTCAAAGGATTATAAATTATTCTGCTGTAAAGACACATACACACATATGTTTATTGCAGCACTATTCACAATAGCAATACTTGGAACCAATCTAAATGCCTATCAATGTTAGACTGGATAAAGAAAATGTGGCACATATACACCATGGAATCTATGCAGCCGTATAAAAGGATGAGTTCGTGTTCTTTGCAGGGACACGGATGAAACTGGAAACCATCATTCTGAGCAAACTGACACAGAAATAGAAAACCACATACCACAGGTTCTCACTCAATAAGTGGGAATTGAACAATGAGAACATATGGGCATAGGGAGGGGAACATCACACATTGGGGCCTGTTGTGGGATGGGGAGTTAGGAGAGGGATAGCATTAGGAGAAATACCTAATGGAGATGACAGGTTGATGGATGCAGCAAACCACCATGGCACATGTATACCTATGTAAACCTGCACATTCTGCATATCCCAGAACTTAATGTATAATTTGAAAAAAAAAATACTGTGCTTCTTTTTCTCAAATGAGCAACTTATATTTCTAAGAATCTTCAATCTCAGGTTGGGGTCTGCAGAGAACCCTGTTTTATATATGTAACACTAATAATATTGTTTTTGGCTACCTCTGATTTCAAAATGACTGGATCCCAACTAGCCATATCATAAACTTTCATATAGTATCAATTATAATTATTAGCAGTAATATTCTGTCTTTGGAATCCTACATATAATAAAAGTGTAGGTTAAAAAATAGTAGAAGAGAAAGCTCCTTGTTTAGACTCTTACAGCATGTGTGTATCAAGAGCACGTACATATCACATTTGAGAGAACTGAAATGTAGATTGAGAGAAAAATGTATGTTAATATACAGTCTAAGCCTGCTTGCAAGTTATATTACTAATAATACTCTTGGAAGAGCAAGAGATATTATAAATATATCAAATATTAAAATATCAGCTAGAGAAGCTGAGACAAGTATCAACAAAACAAAATATAAACCTATAAAAATAGAAGACATTCAGTTATTGAAAACATGAAGAAAACAGGGAGATGGATCAACTCAAAGTATTGGTAGTCATTTTGAAAGAGAGAAATAGAGATGTAAAAAACCCTGTAAGATGGAAAAAAGTCAGTAAGTCAAAAAACCTAGATACTTTTATATGGGTTGACCTATAATACATGCCATTAAATGACAATAGCAAGGTACAAATAATGCATTCTTTTAAGAGACTAGTTACTGGGGACTGACTCATTTAATACTCAGAACACTCTATAAAGTAGATATTATTATTATTCACATTTTACACGTGAGGAAACAGAGGCTGCATTCCTTGAATAGGTCACCTAAGTAGTAAGCAATAGCACTAGGATGCTCATTCAGGCAGTCTTTTTCCAGAAGTGATGCTTTTAATGCTGTTTGCTTCATTTTTAAGCAAATACACTTACAGGTATACAGACTATTTCTGAAACTTTGTGTATGAAAACAGTAGCAGAATTTGCTTCTAGATAGAGAAGGACTAAGAACTAGCAGTCTAAGGTAGGAGAGATATTTACATTTCTCCATATAGTCTTCTGTACTTTTGATTTACTACTTTTTTTATCACATGCACAGAAGTTTTTCAGTAACACTGTAAAACGTAATTAAAATGAAAAAGAAGATAAGAAGGGAAACTCTGCATTTACCAGTGCTGACTCTGTTTTTTACACCTCCCCTTTCCTTTTGTTTTTTCAATTTAGTTTATTGTTCTATGACTTCTCCCTTATGCCTCTGACTGACCTGATCCCTCCTGTGCTGGTATCCAATAGACATATCAGGCCACATTGGAATCATTTGTTAGCATGTGCTGTCCTACATCATCAGCTTCTTGAGAACAGGGGCCTCTTCTCATTCATATCGGACTTTTAGTGCCTACCTCTGTATCTGGCCAATAGCAGGCACTCGATAAGTTTGTATTGAATGTACCAAAATAAATGTCAAAGATCTGGAAGTTTAAATAAGGTAAACCTGATCTTCAGTCTCTCAGGAGTACTTATGCAATAGTCTTATCTGGTTTGTGATCAGCTGTGCACATAGTTCCTTTGAGTTGACTTACACAACAGAGAACTGGGCCAGGTTTCGGTAAGACACTTACTACCCTATAAAATATTGGGACAAAATTCATCAACAGATTCTTCCTAAACTGACCTCTAGAGGAAATAGACCTAGGCATGGCCAGTAAGAAGTTTCTTTATATTAATAGTTACGTTTGGGGGTTTAAATTATCAGAGAAAATATATTATTTCTTTCTTACTGTATATTTCTTTCCAAAAATTATCCTACCCTTTTAGTAAATCCATTTGCATAAGCCTATACATTAAAATAGGATGAGATGGAAAGGATATAATCTAAAACGGGAAAGCAGGGTAGTATTATGTAAGAAATGTTCTCGAAGGTTTTTACTCGCAGGTTAGAAGTTGATAGACTTAGGGATTAAAACGTTTTTACTAAGCTTCAGGAAATAAAACTGAGACAAAGAATGATACTATGAGCTATATATATAGTTTCTATGGGTGGGAAAGATCATACCACCACATTTGTTTAATTAAAAAATATGGTAAGTAGAGTGTTAGACAAGATTTGGGAAAGACAATAGTAAGAATGGGAAAGCCACAGTTACAAAAAACAGAAGTTATCAGTAAAGGAAGAAAGGGAAAAATAATTTTAAAACAAGCATAGCTAATGTACTGAATTATGTAAATACTTAAAAGAGTACATAAAAAGATAACACAAAAGTTAAATAATAAAATAAAGGATAAAGAATATAATGGAAACAAAATGTGTGTATATATTGCTTGAGAACAGAAGGATTATACATGCAGACACCATTCTCATTATAAAACCTGTGAAGATCAAATGTTACACTTCAGTATTTTGAAGCATAAGGACTATAAATATTTATTTTTATTGAAATAACAGCATTGAACATATTGTCATCAAAACTATCTTGATCTATGAAAACATGGTAGAAGTGTAAAGAGGTCATCTCAAGTTGAAAATTACTCATCAAATCTTTCTGTACAAAAACTGGGCATTGTTTTTAAAGAAAAAGTACCTTTTAATGAAAATATTTCAAAGTTTAGATGAAAGAATGGTTTATTTATTTAAGATATTTTTTCTTTGTTGACTTCCAGAGTGTTTTATTTTTCTTTACAAAAGACAGACTATACAGGTAAACATTAGAAAAAGGTTGGCATCCAGAAAAGTGAAAACAAAAACAAAACAACAACAACAACAAAAATAACACCCTGAAAGAGAATGAATGTCATTAAAAAAACCTTCAGATTGACAGGTCACATTGGTAGAAAAACTCACTCTATATGCAATTGTAGAGTGCCTATGATAAAAGTGATTGAATTCTAGGTGCTAGAGGAACAGCAATAAGGAGAACAAACATCTCTACTCATGGAGTTTACAGTTAGTGAGATGGTGAGAGATGGTGATAAAGACAAAGAAATTCAAGTAGGAAGGAGCTAGGGAGATTCTGGTTGGTTGTGCAATTTGTAATAGGATATTTGGAGCCTATCTCCCTAAGATGACACTTGAACAAAGATGTAAGAAGTGAGGGACCAAATCTTGTGACTATCTGGAGAAAGACCATTCCAGCTGGTGAGAAGATGGAGATCCTGTTTGGAATGTTTGAGGAACTCCAAGGGGCCACAGTGGCTAGCAGAGAGTGAAGGAAGAGGATGAGAGCAGATGAGATTCAAAGACCAACAACTCCAAACTGAGAATAAAGGTTTTATTTCTGGGCATCCTTCCTCCAAATTTTAAGATAGCAGCTCCTCATTTCTCTTTATATGTGTAATGTTAGGGAGAACCATGAGGAGAACTAATCAGAGGGCACTTGTGAATGATATGTATTAGGTGTGTAACCTTTTGTGATGATGACCTCTTTGAGCTGAGTTTGACACAATGCCTTACCTACTCCCATGATGCTGGTGTGCATCATAAAACAAAAAAGTCATACACGTTGACCTCCACTACATTCCCAATGAGAATGAGGGGTCTCTCTACACATAGACAAAAGGATGAGGAATGGTGCCAGTTACTTGTAAAGTCATGGTTCAATGTCCAGGGGTTGAAATTTTTCCAAAACATTTTTTTGCAACTGTATTATACCTTGTTGAATATCTTCTAAATTTCTGATATTAATTCCATTTTTGATTCAATACTTTGTCTTTACTAGGTACATACAAATCAAGAATAAAAGGGTAATGAAATTAAATCTTTTTAGTTAATTTTTTGTTTGGGTTTTCCAATGACTCCCACATACAAGGCTCAGAATTTGGATACATAGAGAATTAAAATATGTCATTTTGTGTATTGGTTAGTATCTTTTTCTGTCTGTTTTAAATCCTCCACATGTTGAACCATGCCAATATTATCCATGCTAGATTATAAATCCCTTCTAATCAGGACTATGCTTGTCTAAATCTCTCTGTAGCAGCATTTGTTAGTGATCACAGTTATCAAAAAGTTATCTCTATGTATACAGAAAGCCATGCCATTTCATCAACTCAGTAGACCATAGAGCCTTCCACAAATAGCTTTGAACCCCAAGGCCAGTCCAACTATTGGTTAATGCAAATAAGCATAGCAAATGTTTCTGCTCTGCCTCAGTAACCTCAATCCCATTTGAAATAGAGTTATGTATTATGGCATTACTAGGCAGACCCCTTCAAGCAAGGCAGGATCTGCATGCAGTTACAGAATGTTCAAATTGGTTTCTCTTTAAATAGAGGAAGGTTTGGGTTTACTGATCAAATCAATTAGAGCATTTTTCCCTAGTTCACTCTCAGAATGAGAAATTGCCTTTTCAAAGCATTGGAGAAAAACAAGGACCCCAGACAAAAGGTCCAAAGAATTTAAGTATACACATCTGGGGAATTGACCTGGGGCCTATTTGTATGATGAATATCTACTCATAGCTTGATCTATTTAATTATCTCAAATTTTTAATCACTTTATTGAAGTATAATTTATACACAGTAAAATGCACAGAATATGAGAACCCCTAGATGACTTTTGACAAATGTGTACACCCACATTATTAGCACCCTATTCAAGACATACAGTACTTCCATCATCTCAAAATGTCTCTTGCATCCCTCTTTGTAGGAAATTACCACATCCCCTGTTCTGAGACAGTCTGATTACTATTATCATAACTTCACTTTTCCTGTTCTAGATCTTTATAAAAATTAAGCTTCCTTCCTCACAGTTGGCCACCTCCTTGCCTGCCACCACAGCGGAGGAGCCCAGGCCACTGGACAACGCCCTCTGCATGGGCACAGATGGCTCGGAGATGCTGGCTGAGATCCTGGAGCTGCACTAGATCAAGGTGGACACCATCCTGGTGAAGACTATTGAGACCACGATGGCGGGCGAGGAGGAGGACAATGACAATGAAGATAGTGGCAGGGGTGGCCATAGGCAGGCCAGCCACCACCACCACCACCACCACCACCACCACCACCACCACCCACCCCCACACCATTTGGCCAGGATCTGCTGTAGCCATTCCTCACGACAACCTCACCCAGGTGCACCACGACCAGGATGTGATCCTGGTGCAGGCATGCCAGGAGGTGGTGGGTGGTAACGAATTGGATGGGGAACCAGATACTCATCCTGGTGCCAGAGCTGGCCAGCGGCGACCACCACCACTACCTCGAGCAGGCCCTGGTCACCATGGTGGAGGCTGGCAAGGGTGGATGGGGCACCATCTTGGGCAACAAGAAGTGAGGACAGAAGTGAGTGCAAATCAGGAACCTGGAGGGTGAGTTCTCTGTCACCATGTGGTACTCAGATGAAAACAAAAAGATATTAACCATAAAATAGTGGTTGAGAAACAGTTCACTGGAGAGAACTCACCTTCTGATTATTCAGAGTATATGACAGGAAAGAAACTTCCTCCTGGAGGAATACCTGGTATTGACCTCTCAGATCCCAAACAACTGCAGAATTCGCCAGAATGAAGCCAAGAAAAATTTAAAAGATGATGCTCCATGAACAATTGCTGGCCTTCGCCAAGGCTGCACAAAGATGTTCAAGGATAACTGCCATGAGAAAACTTCTGCACACCCACTGTCATGGAGTCCACTTCTGCACAGAATGTAGAAGAGCTTTTGTTGAGAGCTCAAAGCTAAAACCACACCAACTGGTTCACACTGGAGAGAAGCTGTTTCGGTGCACATTTGAAGACCGTGGGAAATGCTTTTCACTGGACTTCAATTTTCACACACATAAATTCTAAAATGGCTTTAAAAGATGCTTTATCTTGCTCTCTAATCTTGTTTCAAAGACATGGTGTTTTTGTAAAGTGTGTTTTTGTAAAGGAGGACAACTCTTAGATGCAAAAGACAATTCTTTATACAACAGTGCTAAAAATGGGACTTCTTTTTACATTCTTGCAAGTATGAAACTCACTTGTTGCTTATAATTTTTTTAATTTTGTATTTTCCAAGTGTGCATATTGTACACTTTTTGAAGATATGCGTAGTAATGCTATGTGTGATTTTTCTGGAGGTTGATAATTTTGCTTGCAGTAGATTTTCTTTAAAAGAATGGGCAGTTACATGCATGCTTCAAAAATATTTTCCTGTAAAAAAAGATAGGATTTGTTTGCTATCTGAATTTTTGTTATATTCTTTGATGTTAATACATTTTGTATAATTGTATCATATATCTGTATGGAGTCATGTAGTATCAAATATTAGATGTATTTTAACAGTGTTCATTTTAGTCACGTTTTTCCCAAAAAATACTGCCAGATGCTGATGTTCAGTGTAATTTCTTTGCCTGTTTAGTTACTGAAAGTGATGCTCAGTTACAGAAGTGGTGTACCTTTAAAACCTGATGTGTACATTCCATGTAACAAAAAGGGCAAAATAAAATAGCCATCCTAAAGAAAGAATATGGCAGAACAAGATCTGTAAGCACAGTCTTATTTTCTTTTATTGTCCAGAACACTTACAATTTTTGAGTCTCCCAGAAATTGGAAGCTAAATAAAGCAACTCCTTTCCTTTATTTTGAACTCAGTTACAATGATTTGTTATTAAAGCGATGCATAGCTATTTTAATACTAAAAATAATTATATAGTATGTACCCTTGTATCAAGTTTTGTTTACTGTACAGAATGCTTTTGAAATACAGCTATAGTATTGTATTTATCCATAGGTATTTATTTGTTTATTTTACTAGTTTTGTTTTGCCATTCACTACTTGATGGGTATTTGAGTTGTCCCCAGTTTGGGACTGTTATGAATAAAGTTGCTATAAATATTTATATATACATCTTTGTGTGAACATAAGTTTTCATTTCTCCAGAGCAAATTCTTAGGGGTAGTATTACTGGCTCATGTAGAAAGTATATGTTTAACTTTCTAAGAAAAGAGTAAACCATTTCCCAAAGTGGTTGTATGTTTTACATTGTCTACAGAAGCATAGGAGAGCTCTAGTTTACTGTTTCTCTGCTCTAGCACTTCGTATTGTCACTCTCAAATTTTAGCTCTTTTAGTATGCATGGAGTTTTCTTTTGGTGTTTGAATTTTCGTATTTCTAGTGACTAATGAGTTTGAGCATCTTTTAACATGTTTATTGCCTATCTGAATATTTTTATGGTGAAGTATTTGTCCAAGTCTTTTGCTCATTTTTAAACTGGTTGTTTATTTTTACTATTGAAGTTTAGCAGATTTAAAAATTATATATTTTCGATACAAGTTGTTTGTTGTACACATGTACTAAGAATGTTTTATTCTAAAAAAATGGTTTGCCTTTTGAGGCACAAAATTTTAAATTTTGATGAAATTTATCAATATGGTTAGTGTTTTCTGTTGAATAAATATTTAAAATTTTTTTAGAGAGAAGATAATTTCCTATATTTTCTTCTAAAAAATTTACATTTTTAGTTTCTACATTTAGGTTTTTGATCCATTTGGGAGGGATATAATTTTCATGTATAGTATAAAATAGGGGGGGTGAAGTTCATTTTTTTCCCATATGAATATACACTTGTTCTAGCACCATTTGTTAAAAATATTTTTTTCCTGAATATTATCTTGGAGCTTTGTTGCAAATCAATTGATCCTATGTATGTGGTTCTAGTTCTAGAGTATCTTCTATTCGGTTGATTTGTTTTTTATTCGTATGCCTATACCACTTTTTAAAACTATTGTAGCTTTAGAATAAGTCTTAGAATAAGCTACTGTATCTCCATCAACTTCTTCCAGATTGTGTTAACTCTGGAAGTTTTTTTGAATTTCTAAACATGAATTCTAATCAGCTAGTCATTTTGTAGAAACATTTCTGTAGGATTTTGTCTGGCATTGTTTCTGAGTTTATATAGCCACCTGGAGACAAATAAATTCTTAATTTGTCTTAATTTGTCTGAGAATTTCAATTCAGTTGTTTAAGTCTTCTTAAATTTCTCTCAATATTCTTGTAATTTTAGCATACAGGTTCTATTATTAAAGATTTCTATCAATATTATAATAACAATAGGATGTTATCACAAATAGTGTTTAAATTTTGCTCAATTTTAAATGATATTTTTAAAAAGTTTATTTTCCAGTTTTTAAGTAATTAGTATATAGAACTGTAAACAATTTTTGGATTTTTCAGCTTCTGATCTCTTTAATTTTGTTTATTAATTCTGATAATCTATTTGATATATATTTTATGAATATCTATGTAATCAAACTACATGCAAAGAATGAAAGTTTTTGCTTCTTCCTTCCCAGTCTTCATACCTTTTTTTCTTATCTGTTGCTCTGGTATAATGATAAACAGAAGGGGTAAGAGCAGACTTTTTTTTTTTTTTTTTTTTTTTTTTGCACCAAGATTTTTATTTACCCACCTTTCTGCTTTCTTTTAACGTTATAAACATTATAGGCCAAATTGTTCTCTTTTTGACCCAGGGTTGTGATAAGGACCATCTGGTTACAAAGTGGTGGCAGATCACTGTCTGCTTTTATGTTTTTTGGCCCTTCTCAACCTCTGGCTGTCACTTCTCTGTTCTTTCTCAGTTGCCCCTTAACAGTCTATTCTAATCCCTGTAAAACAGGGACTAAAAGTACTAACCTCATTGTTATGAGGTTTAAGAGAAGGCCCAGCACTAAGCCAGGCTCTCAGGAAAATTCAAACAACGGATCCTCTTTGCCCTTCAATATAGCTCCTTCTCATCTGTGGTGGGCTGAGGAACCACTGGACCTGTCAACCAAGCACACAGGTGTAAGTCCACAGACCAGGCGAAGGCCTAGATGGCAAAATACATGGGCTTTGTGACTCCACTACTGACTTTGAGACTAAGGAAGGACTGACTTAGTGAGCAGTTCCAAGACCACTGAGCTCATGCTTCCCTGTGGCTGGGACTTCCATCATGACCGGGGCTTGAGTAGGGGCCTCTCAGTTCCCGCTGCCACTCTTGGAACAGTATGAGGGCTGCAGCAGAGGCCAAAAACTGAGTGTCTGGCCCCAGAGAGTCTATGGGGGACACTGACAAAGTTCGTGCCGTTTTCTCGTAGGGAGGAGGGGCGGGGCCTGGGCATGGACAGTGGCTGGAAGGTGAAGCAGCCTGGGTGACAAAAAAAATTTTTATTTAACAGTAGTTAATGTCTTATTATTCCTTTCCCATTTCCTCATTTATTTCCCCCATTTATTGATTTTTTCCCCCACATTCATACAATGCTAAATTAATGCCGAGGATATTATAGGTACTTAGTATTTATAGCTTTGAGAAACAAAAATATTTATAGCTGTGAAAAACAAAATGTTTTATATGTTTTCATATATTTAGCTTTTGTGGTATTTTGCATTCCTTCCTGTAGATTCAATTTTCTATCTGGTGTAATTTCCCTTCATCATGAAGAACCTGCCTAGAATGTTTTAAATGTTGCATGTATGTTGGCAATAGTCTCCCAGTTTTCATGTATTTAGAATTCTGATTTGATAATTTTCTTCTTTTGGTCCTTTAAGATGTTGTTGTATTATCTTCTTGTCTCTCTTGTCTCTGATGGGAAATTATCACTCACTTTTTAGTCTGTCTTTTCTTTAGCTATTTTTATGAGTTTTTTCTTTATCTTTGTTTAAAGCCATTTTACTTTGATACTCTTAGGGTGTGTGTGTGTGTGTGTGTGTGTGTTTTCAATTTATCATACTTGGTGTTTACTGGCTTTTTTGAACTTCTGAATTGACATTCATAATCAATTTTAGAATGTTTTTATTCATTCTATTTCTATATTCTATTTCTACATTTTTTGTTTCTTATTCTTTTTCTATATTCTATTTCTATATTCTTTCATTATTTTATCTATTTTTTCATTATTTCTAAAATGCAATACTATATATTTGACCACTTACTGTTGTTATACTTCAATCATTGTTTTAAATAGTTTTCTGTCTGTGCTTTAGTTTGAGTGATTTTTACTGTCCTGTTTTAAGTTTATTTGTGTCCAATATGCTTATAAACACATTCAGTGAATACTTTATTTCAGGTATCTATTTTTTAGTTTCAGGATTCTATTTTGGTTTTCTTTTATAGTTTGCAAATCTCTCTTAAATTGCTTTGCTCATTATACTTATCATTTTTTATAGATTTCCATACAAGTTTATCAGTCATTTCTATGTTCTTATTTTATAGTTCTGGCATCCGAACTGTATATCTATTTTTATTAACTGATTTTCCTCTTGATTATTGGCCTAGAACACATTTCATTGTTTCTTTACATATCTTGTAATTTTTTTTTATGGAAACCTGGACATTATGTATAAAGAAAACTAAAGACTGAAGTGGACTATGAGGTTGCAGGAGTGGAAGCCCATAAAACTTTGAAACTGAGAGAGAGTCAGCTTACAAAACATGAAGCCGTTCACATTGTACCTGCACATAGAATGTCCATAAAATTTTAAAAGTCACAGTATTGAGGCTTGTCTGATCCTAGCTTAATGATTCCTAAAATTTCAGTTGAATAATGAATTTATCCCTACATTTTCACCTATAGCAGTATCTAATGAAGAAGGAACTTACCTTGAATGGAGAACGAGTTGACATAAAAGGCTTAACAAATAGTTATCTACAGTCATGCATTGCCCAATGATGGGGATATGTTCTGAGAAATTCATTCAGAACAAATGAACCATTTTGAGTTTGATATCTCAAACTAGTTGCCAATTTTTCCACATAAAAACTAGAAGAACTGTATGCCATTGTGATTGTACTCCTCATGAGACATGAGCCAGAGATTTTTGGATTAGAAAACACTACCATGAATTTATTGTGTTCCATGGCTAGTGTAACCTGAAAAAAGAATGAATATAGACCCTGAAAAAAGGGGGCTAGATCTGACTCTACCACACAGACATTGAGACATTTTGTAGTGATTTGCTTCTTATTTTTGACAATATGATGATCAGAGTGCATAATCATAAACTGCCAAGATGCATGCTTTGTTTGATGGCAGGAAAAGATTGAATTATTTCTCTGGAAGTAAGATCAGGAAAAGAATGAGCTGCTGCAGTTGTAAATGTCATTACTTATGGAGAGTCAGAGAAAAGTGTTCAAAGTGGTAATGAAAGCCAATGTACCAATTAAATAAATATCTTGAGGTGAAAAAGTAAATGGAGACTAAATGACTGGGAAGCATGAGAAGTAGGCCATGTGCACTTAGGAAACACTGAGCAAAGCAGTTCCAGCAGTTGTTTACTCTTGCCTCAGTCTTAAACATTAAAGGATTCAATTGTAAATTCTTTTTAAAACTACTATGGTATAAAATTAATTAATGTAAAAATGTATGTCTTTACCACGTACAACATATTTTGAATTATGCAAACATTGTGGATTGGCTAAAGAGCTAATTAACATATGTATTATCTCACATTATGTATCTTTTTTTGTGGTAGAAACCAAAATCTACTCTGTTAGCTATTTTTAAGAATGTTGTTAACTATAATCACCACTTATTCCTCCTATCAAACTGAAATTTTATATTTTTTAACCAATATCTCTCTCACTCACTCCCCATCCCCTACCCAGCCCCAGGTAAACACCACTGTACTCTCTGCTGCTATGAGTTCAACTTTTAAAAAGTCCACATGTAGGTGAGATTATGTGGTATTTGTCTTTTTGTCTCTGGCTTATTGTGGTTAACATAAATATCCTCCAGGTTTATCCATGTTGTTGCAAATGACAGAATTTCCTTCTTTTCTGAAGGCTGAACACTGTTCTATTGTGTACATATACACCACATTCTCTTTATCCATTCTTATATGGGGAGACACTTAGTTTGATTCCATATCTTGCCTGTTGTAAATAATGCTTCAGTGAACATGGGAGTACAGACATTTCTTTGGCAGTTAGATTTAATTATAAATCCTATGAGAGACTGTTTCCTTGGACCACAAAATGTGTCTCATATTATTTTCTGGGGAGGCAACAAAAACTTCTCTGCTCTGTATTTCATAGTTACGGGATATTTACCTGCTGTCGGGGTGACAAGGACAGAGTTGGAGAGGATGTCAGGATGTTACTCCTCTTTGATGCTATATATTAACTTCTCCGTTATTCCCACTGAGGTGAATGCACAAAGATTACAAATAAATTCAAGCCTATTTTTGCTTAAGTTCTCTGGTGATACATTCAAATTGCAAAGAGGTAGAGGCCATGCAAAACCATGTTCTGTGGTGTGCTGTATCGCTGTGGCTCTCATTTGCACTGTATGAGAGGATATGGCCTCATTGCTCTGACCTGTTGGAAGACCCTCATTATCATTCCACAGGTGAGCCCTTAGAATCCTCTTCTTTCTTCTTTGTTCCAACCATCTTCCTCTAATATATGACCTCCAGATCATGGGTTACAGAATAAAGTGTCCCTCTATTAGCCTGATACCAAATGACACTGTAATCAATTGTTCTGTCCCAACACCTGGACTTTTTTTTTTCTGTGATATGAGGGATGACGGTGGGAAGGACATTTCATCCTTCCACATGGGCCAGTTTTCCCCTATGGCCTACAGTCTCCTTTAGTACTGCCTTATCATTTACCATATTTCCTCTTGGATCCTTTTCCTGACCAAACTCTTATTGATTGAGTTGCTTATTTATTTGGGCCCCTCACAGTGTAGCTATGCATGTTTATCTAGTCATTTCTATGTTATTTATCTATTATATTTAGTATGACCTGAAACAAAATATCTGCTCTTTGAGCTGTTTTTCTATTACCAGTAGGAAAAGCCAGAGCTTATCCTTCCATACCTTCTTGCCTAGTGCCCAAGGCATATATTTACAGGAAATGTACCAAGGTTAAAGGAGTAATTTTTGATTTCTGTAGAAGAGTTTTTGGTACTCATACAAAATGAATCAATGAACTACCTTTAATGAGAATTTACTTAACCCTGAGTTGAATATCTTTTGCACTGTCCTCAGTTCTGTTAAATTGATCTAACTCAGGATTCCCCTTTTTGATGCATATGGTAGCCTTATTGAGAGTAATATTGAATATTGAAAAACTTTGCGCTGGATACCTCAGAAAGTAAATTTTGAATTTCTTTATAACTAAAAAGTACAAAATTTTGTATAGATATCTTGCCTGTATTGTGCAGAGAACCAGGGAAGGGTAACAAAAAGGTCTCGAGTTTATTAACGAAGCTAAACATGTTTGTGATGAAAGTCAACCGTACAGCCAGAACTGATGCTGGAAATAGAACTAGTGTTGAAGTGAGAGATAGAGCTGAAAAGAATATTGTGACTTGTGCTACTACTTTCATAATGTAGTGGAGAGGACCCAGTGAAATAACCAGTATAATTACCTGCTGAGAGAATGGACTATATTATAATTACATCAGAAAGAGAATCATATGCAGATATTTAGACTCCTTAAATCAGAAAAATTACCAACTCAGTTGGACATTTCCCCAAGGTCTATGAGTCTTTTCATTGCCTAATCAAAATCTCTCTTGCTGAAGTTTAACATAATATACCTAATAGGTGAAATCAGGACGGCAAAGCCAGATTTTCTGGGTCCAAATTCTGGCTCTTTCACTTATTAGCTGGGTGTTCCAGCTCTGTAATTTCTCTGTTTTATTTTTAACAGAATTTTAAGGCTACATTAAATGTTTTATTTTATTTTAATGGCATTTTAAAACAACTTTAAAGGGTGGGTACAAAAAGCAAATTAATAGATACATGTCAATTACTTGTAACACTCCCTGGCATGTATACATGTATTGAGGGCTTTGCCAGTGCTTATATTTTTATTGCACATTTTTTCCAGGTGAAAGAAGTCAACATTTCATTCCCAAGTTCTCATATAATATCACCTTTAAGTAAACACTATCTTTTATCAAAAGGTCAAATCTTAACGAGTCTGAGGAGAATGGCTTCGTAATTCTTGGAGACTGTTTTACCTTCCCTTGGTAGCAATTCCATTAAATGGAACATATGCCACCTCTTTGACAGACAAGAGCTGAAAGAATGAGCTTCCTGAGGAATACAACACAAGGGTTTTGTTAACAGTCAAATAAGAAGCTCTTGAATCAAATAGAATAGAAAGAAAGGGAGAAATTTATGAGAATTTGAAAATATAAAAGAAAGGTGAGACATTTTTGGAAGGGCAGAGCAAAAGACCGTGTGTGTGTGTGTGTGTGTGTGTACATATGTTCAATTATTAGGTTACTAGTCTATAATAATATTTTTCCCTTGAGAATAGTTCCCTAAATATATAATGAATTTCCAGCATGGCCTAATTTTGTGGAGTATAGTCATACACAGACAAAAACTCTGCTTCAGCATTTGTTTTATTTGCTCAAAGTCTTATTCTGTGAAATAGGAATGCAGGATATTGGTGTGGCATTCCTATGTTACAAATCCACCCTGGCCAGTGGGTCATAATTTCCCCTGTTCCATTTGGTCCTTGACTCCCTTGTGTCACAGGAAGGTAATGTTTGAAATGCATCACCTTGATGGTGCACTCCGTCACCCTGCAACAAAACTTTTCACTCACGAGATAGCACTTAATTTATATGTTATTTCCTATCAATTTAAACTTTCAAAAAAATCAAATTTTGTTTTGCACGACACAGGTGATACTCATGAACTTATTACCCCTCTCAAAGGCCATTTCTCTTGGCAGCTGCTTTACACTGAATAAAGATGAGGCTTCTTCGCTCCATCAATTGAGACTAACATCAGTGCAGCTGTGTCCTGTTGAGGCTGAAAAAATAAAAATGAGATTAATTTTTCAGTGAGTTACATCCATCTACGGAGAACATAGGGACAATTTAGGCCAGACAACTTTGTTTTAGAACATTTCACACCTCTAAACTATTAACAAAGTTGCTTCCATCTTTAATTTTAATTTTGACTAAACTCAAAGGGTTAGACGTATTTTCTTCTTGTTAGAATTGATGGTCTGTGCTGCACAGCGCAGACAGCTCAGTTGATTTTTACTTAGTAACAATTACATTGGGTCTAAGGCCATGAATCTCACCCTGGTGGTACGTCAGAATCACCCGGGCAATAGGAAAGGTGTAAACAAACTCAGGAAACATTGTCAGTGTGTTTATTTTTTTATAGTCATACTTTGAATGCATGTTTGCGCAATGACATATTCATTTCTCAGAGCCAGATATCTGCAGACACTGGAAATTAAAATACAATCGGACAGATTTCTTGGTTTTAAGAAGCTTACAGTTGATTGACAGGGAAACTAATAAAAAGGCAATTTCAATGCATGGTTCTTCTTAAATTATGTGAGAAATAAGGAGATCTTCTAACTGGTGGCACAAGATACAAATTTGGTGAGGAGGGAGGCTTACTGGAGGAAGTGTCCACTGAACTGAGTACTGCAGAATGAAAAGGCATTAGCAGGATGAAGTAGGGTAAAGGAAATTTCATGAAAGAAGTCACACAGCTGGAGCACGAATAACAGTCTTTTTCATGTACTGAAACAAAACAGTTTGATTTTGCTACAATATCAAATACAAGGAGATGAGTAAAAAGAGATAAGACTGGAGAGGTAGGCAGAATTCAAGTTGCCATGCACATTCCATGCCAGGCTTAGGAGGAGAGATATATTCTGTAAGTGACATAAAGCGTGTAAAAGATTTTGGGTTTTCATTTTAGATGGCTCCTTCATGCTTCTGATAACATCATGGAAAATGAAACAAATGCAAATATATAAAGGAAACTGAATAATACAGATTAACATATATCAGACATGGTAGACCCTGGTGGAAAAAAAGTACTTACCATCAATCAGCAATATAAATTAAGCACACAGCCACAATATAGGGCCTTATAAACCATAGAAGTGGCCAAGATGGTCACTTCATTAAGATTGACACAAAGGGGGAGTCCCTTCTGGCTGAAGAATTTAGAGATTGTATATTAGACTGTTTTCATGCTGCTGGTAAAGACGTACCTGAGACTGGACAATTTACACAAGGAAGAGGTTTAATGGGACTTACAGTTCCATGTGACTGCAGAAGCCTCACAATCAAGGTGGAAGGCAAAGAGGAGCAAGTCACATCTTACATGGATGGCAGTAGGCAAAGAGAGAGCTTGTGTAGGGCAACTCCCATTTTTAAAACCATCAGATTTTGTAAGACCCACTCACTGTCATGAGAACAGCATGGTAAAGACCTGGCCCCATAATCCAATCACTTCTTACTGTGTCCCTCTCACAACATGTGGTATGGAAGCTACAAGATGAGATTTGGGTGGGCACACAGAGTCAAACCATATCATTTCACCACTGGCCCCTCCCAAATCTCATATCTTCACATTTCAAAACCAATCATGCCTCCCCAACAGTCCCCCCAAATCTCAACTCATTTCAGCATTAGCTCAAAAGTCCACAGGCCAAAGTCTCATCCAAGACCCTTTTGCCCATGAGTCTGTAAAATCAAAAGCAAGTTAGTTACTTCCTAGATACAAAGGGAGTACAGGCATTGGGTAAATACAGCCATTCCAAATGGGAGAAATTGGTCAAAACAAAGGGGCTATAGGCCCAAAACTAGTCCGAAATCCAGTGGGACAGTCAAATCTTAAAGCTCAAAAATGATCTCCTTTGACTCCATGTCTCACATCCAAGTCACACTGATACAAGAGGTAGGTTCCCATCATCTTGGGCAGCTTCGCCCCTGTGGCTTTGGAGGGACAGCCTCCCTCCCAGCTGCTTTCATGGGCTGGCATTGAGTGTCTGTGACTTTTCCAGGCACACAGTGCAAGCCATCAGTGGATCTACCATTCTGGGTTTCTGGAGGACGGCGGCCCTCTTCTCACAGTGCCACTAGGCAGTGCCCCAGTAGGGACTCTGTGTGGAGGCTCCCATCCCACATTTCCCTTCTGCACTGTCTTAGCAGAGATCCTCCATGAGGACCTCGCCCCTTCATCAATCTTCTGCCTGGGCATCCATGCTTTTCCATATATCTTCTGAAATCTAGGTTGCTTCCAAACCTCAATTCTTGACTTCTGTGCACTCACAGGCTCAACACCACATCTTACATGGATGGCAACAGGTGAAGAGAGAGTTGTGCAGGGCAATTCCCATTTTTAGAACCATCAAATGTGGCACATATACACCACAGAATACTATGCAGCCATAAAAAAGGATGAGTTCATGTCCTTTGCAGGGAAATGGATGAAGCTGGAAACCATCATTCTCAGCAAACGAACACAAGAACAGAAAACCAAACACCACGTGTTCTCACTCATAAGTGGGAGTTAAACAATGAGAACACATGGACACAGGGAGGGGAACATCACACACTAGGACCAGTCCAGGGGTGAGGGGCTAGTGGATGGATAGCATTAGGAATACCTAATGTAGATGACAAATTGAGGGGTGCAGCAAAATACTATGGCACGTGTGTGCCTATGTAACAAACCTGCACATTCTGCACATGTATCCCAGAACTTAAAGTATAATAATAATAATAATAATAATAATAAACCATCAGATCTCATGAGACCTATTCATTATCCGAGAACAGCATAAGAAAGACGCACTCCTATAATTTAATTATCTCCCACTGGATCTCTCTCACAACACGTAGGAATTATGGGAGCTACAAGATGATATTTGAGTGAGGACACAGAGCCAAACCGTATCAGATGGGTAGTAGAGTACAGTGGCCCATGCTTGTCTTTGAAGAAGGGGTAAAATTTTGATAAGCAGAATTCTAGAAAGAAGGAAAGAATGACATGAACAGACAACTACAAATGTGAGGTCCTTGTTGATTGACAAAATGGTCAGAACATGGGGATTCTTAAGGGTCTAGGAATGGAGAACATTATGAAGTTAAGCAGGAGCCCAATCATAGCAGGTTTCTTGAATGCCAACCCCACAATCGGAAATTTATAGAAAAATGTGATCCAGGGAAAATTTCTAAGCAAGGGAGAAGCATCTTTAATACTAGGTGCTGTGAAGTTTGACTTAGTATCAGAGTTCCTTAAGGAATTAAAAAAATACAATTAATAATCTGAACTAGTATGGTAGCAAGTAGAAGCAGAAGAAATCTAGGAGCAGTGAGACTATGTGCCTATTTCTGATCTATTGGCCAAAAGCATTTTTATCAAGGCCATTGTGTGATTCTGAACTTCATCTGGAATTGGAAGCAATGACTTTGGTGATATCCCCAGTACCTACAGACATGAGGACTAAATTTTACACTGGAAGGTGGAGCTAACTATAGCATAGGGAGCATGAAGAAATTCAGTTATTAAGTCAGTGCTCCCCAACTTTCCTATTGTCAAAGCCTCTTAGATAACTTGTTAAACAGATTTATAGACCCCACCAAGGTTACAGAATCAGATGCTCCAAGGGAGCATGTGTGCTGAAGCCCTGTCCTACCATCAGACAAGCTGGTGAACCTAGATCCAGGGAAAATGTGACTTCAAAGCACCAAGGTAATTGATGGGCTATAAAGGCCTGTGCTGATGTCATCTGCATAGCAATTATTATTATTATTATTATTATTGTTGTTGTTGTTGTTTTTGAGATGGAGTCTCACTCTGTCACCCAGGCTAGAGTGCAGTGACGTGATCTCTGCTCACTGCAAGCTCCGCCTCCTGGGTTCACGCCATTCTCCTGCCTCAACCTCTCGAGTAGCTGGGACTGCAGGTGCCTGCCACCACAGCTGGCTAATTTTTTGGTATTTTTGGTAGAGACGGGGTTTCACTATGTCAGCCAGGATGGTCTTGATCTGACCTCGTGATCCGCCTGCCTTGGCCTCCCAAAGTGCTGGGATTACAGGCGTGAGCCACCATGCCCGGCCTGCATAGCAATTTTTAAGTATAATGGTCATTAGTTTTCTCAGGTCCTGAGAAGTTAAAGTCATAACCCAAATCTGACTATTTCCCATTCCCTCCTCCACTGTCACCCTATTTTGATCCATCACTATCTCCTTCTAGGGTCACTCTAATAGCATCTTAACTGGTCTCTCTGTTTCCGTGCTTTCTGGGATATAGTCTGTTTCCAATACAGGAGATGAAATAATCTTTTAAAGACAAATCTCAGTTCATGCCATGCCTTGCTCTACACCCTCCAGTGATTTCTGTTTATGCATTTTAAAAATCCAAACTTCTTACCGTGGCCTCCAAAGCCTCACAGGGCTGTCCCCTGCCCATCTGTCTTGTTTCAGCTTCTACCACATTACTTTGCTCATGCTGGCTTGTTTCCTGTTTCCCTTCGCAACCAAAGCTTGTCAATCTCTTTGAGTCTGGCCCTCATTATTCTTACTTCAAGGGACCATCTTTCTCCAGATGTTCACTGGACTTGTTCTACAGTGACATCCAGAAAGGCCCTCCTAACCCCAGTGTAGAAGAGCTTCTATATACCAAAGTCACCTCTTCATACTCCTGTTTAACCCTTATGCTGAATTTATTTCACCTCAAAAGTCCTATCGCTATCTGATCTTTTATTGCATATGCATAAATATGTTTTCCTATGTCTCCTCTACTAAAACGTATATGCCTTAGGATTGTGCATTCTGTCTAACTGTCTAGTTCACCATATTTCCAGTGCTGAGAATGTGTCTAACAGTTACTTTATGCTCAATAAACATGTCTTGGATGGGTGGGTGAATGAATGATGTACTTATAATGCAAGAGGAGTTATTTGGTGTATATGCCTTTCAAATCAGTGCCTTTTTCTGTGCTACCATCTCTATAATTCAGCCTTTAATTGTCTGAACTGCATACTCTTTGTAATCTTTTCTCATATTTTCATGCTTACACACCAGATGATCTGTTTTGTGTATGTATGTGTGTGTGTGTGAGTGAGAGAGATCATTATTTATTTATACAATATTTTGTTACATACATTGGGAGAAATTTCTATTAGGCACAATTAGGCTACAAAGAACATTCCTGTCTTTATTGACCTCTTGATACTTCTCTCTTCTCATACTTGATTTCACCCCGGGTGTTTGAGCATCTTACTCATATGTCTGAGGAGGGAGACCATCTAGTGAATGCCAAGCCTCTGTCCGAGGGCTTTACCTAGGATCAAGTAGTCTCTATTAGAAGCAGTCTCCTTCTGGACTGAGAGTCAGAGACAAGCTCTTAGAAAAAGTTGTTGCTTCTAGCAAAGGTGTACGTAGGTCCAGATTTGGGACATTACTAGTATTTAGAGGGCTTGGACTCCATTAGCCTCAGGAAAGTCTGTCGTCCCGGTAGGCAAAAGCTCCAGTAAAATACACCATTTAGTGTGGTCAAATTTACATTTCCCAATTTGTTTTAAAGACATGAGATTTAGAGCAACATGGCACCAGGCCATTGATTCCATCTTTATCGTGTCTACCTCATTGGCATTAAGTCAGTCATAATTATCTAATCAGCTCTTTCATGGTCTGTTTATTTGAGACTTCCTAATTTCTAAATTCACTTCACAGAATAAGCTAACCAATGGGCAATTCCAAATAGGGTTTACAAGACAGACTTAGGATCTCTTATAATCACTGCTATCCCTGATCCATTTCACCTGTTGAAATTCAGGAACATAAAATTTGTTATTATTGTGGTTATTTTAAATATCCTGCAAGCTATGTCCTTTCTTTCTCATATTTGATTGCTGTGTCCTCCCTAAAAAGAAATTCACCTGAAATCATAGGTTGTGAACTCAAGATAAGATGGTAAGAATCATTAACTGGGTTACATACAGATGATACAACTGTGCATGCAAACAAAACTCTCATCAATACATGCACGTGCACAGAGATCTATCAGCTGCATTTACACCTTGCCCAAGCAACAAACACATTACATTCTTCCTTTTATCTTTTCAGAGCAAGATAGGTCAGCAATTGCCTCAGAGTCTAAATCAGTACTTCATTAGAAGAAATCGTTCTTCTTCTAGAAACATCGTTACACTGACAGCATGTTGAGAGGAGCCTAAGGGTGGGCTTCTACAGTTTAGCTTCATGTCCAGTGGCCCTGCCTGCCTCACGCTGACCTGCCTTCCAGGACATGCTGAGGAAGTTTCCTGACTAGGAGCTTCAGCCCCCGTGGCTTCTGCCTTATTTTCTAGGCAGGCAAGAACGGTTGCCTGCCTGGTGAGCTTTCTCTTGCGGAGGACCTGCCTGGAGGCAGATCTGTCTAGTTATCTCCTTGCCTTTTGAAGCTACACTGCACACAGCTGCTTTTGCCTCATCTCAGCTCCTACCTGCCTGGAGGAGACTTTGCCTGAGAAGTCCTGACCAGGGGGCCTGAAGAGTTATTTACGTGGGATGTGAATCTCTCCACAGGAACCCAGAGAGTCGATTTGCACACCATGCTTTTCATCACTGAAGGCTATATAGTTTTTTCTTTTGGTTCAGATGTCTAGAGCTAAAACAGAGAAAAATATTTTCCTAGTTGAAGAAACATCCCTTTCCAAATTTGACAAGGGTAAGGCTCTTATGACAGGTAATTGGCATGAAAACTGGTAATACATGGTATTAAAGGGCATGAAAGAAGGAGCGCGACTGCTGTACTTTAAAGTGGCTGTGAAATTTAGTAATGAAATATTTTGGGGGAAAAAGTGGGTAAAATGTATGTGGCTCTTAAAAATGAGCAAGTCTAAATTAATTCTGAGAGATTTCATATTTTGTAAGTTATTAATAATCATTTAATTTTATGAATTTGCCTAAATTTTAATATTCTGGAGGAAAGAGATCTAAGTCCTTGGGGGCAAATCACTGAAATTCCGTGAGGGCTAATTTGCTTCCCAGTAACTGCTGCCTTCTACCTGTAGGGGAAGCGCTTCCTCTGGAGGGGCATGCAGCACCTGGAGCAGTCATGTCAGGCCTGCCTGATTCCCATCTTCTTGCCAGGTAAAATTTGATTGAAGTGGCGGGGCTTAATACCTAGGTGAAGGGTTGATAGATGCAGCAAGCCTCCATGGCACACGTTAACCTATGTAACAAACCTGCACGTCCTGCACATGTATCCCAGAACTTAAAATAAAATAATATTAAATTAATATAAAAAAATCTGGTTAAAGTGAATGCCAAAGCAGCGGGGTCACACTTTGATTGAATTAGGGGTGTGGCTGCCTGCAGTGCCTTGGAGGTGGACCGGAAAGGAATCC
This sequence comes from Macaca fascicularis, assembly GCF_037993035.2. Classification (NCBI taxonomy): domain Eukaryota; kingdom Metazoa; phylum Chordata; class Mammalia; order Primates; family Cercopithecidae; genus Macaca; species Macaca fascicularis. The sequence goes on from NC_088386.1 coordinate 34,324,718, forward strand.
TTGAACCTACCTTTGCTGGCTTATGTAGTCTTGATTTCTGGAACTTCCTCTTATTTTCTCCCTGAACCTGTAGGCACTGGCATAGTTCTGGTTTCCTGCGTTCCCAAATTGGGGTCAAAGTGGGAAGAACAAGCAAAGCATCAATAGAAATGCTCTGGGTTCCCCTTTGACCAGAAAAAATCTTCCATCACTGCACCGTCGTATCTGGTGGTGGCTGAGCAGTTTGCAGAGGCTGATGCAGACTGCCACAGTGTGCTTTTGGGGGTGATGGAGGTTAGGAACCAAGACCTTAGAGCTGGATCAGTCTACTGTGGATCCTGACTCTGACACTTAATTGCTGGGTGAACTTGGGCAAGTGAATTGAATACTCTGAGATGTAGTTTTCTTATAAGAAATGAAGATACTAAACCCCAATTTGTAGGAGTTCTATATGTTCAATGAAATATTTGTTAAGTGTTCAATACAGCATGGCTCATTGTAAAGGCTCAGTTACCAAAAGGGTAGCTTTTGGGGGTAGTTATGTACATGTGCTAAGATAGAAACTTTTGCTGTTGTAGCTATTCCCACCTTAGTATAATCAATGCTCAGTGCATAACAGGTGAAACATCCACTCTGTGTGGCTCATTGACAGCAGGTTTAAAATCCCAGCGTCGTTATCCTCTCCTATTCAATATGCTTGCTCTCACCAGTTGTTATTTTGCAAAGTGCTCCAAAGTAACCTAAAATAAGACAAATAAGGAAAATTAAATAAATCACAATTATACTTCCAAACTAATTTTATTTGCGCTAGATCAGGGTCAGCAAACTTTTTCTGGAAAGAGCCAGATAGTAAATATTTTAGGCTTTGTGAGTCATAAGGTCTCTGTCTAACTACTAAACCTTGCCATTGTTATGTGAAAGCAGCCAGAGGCAATTCTTTAAAAATGAGAGTGACTATGTTCCAATAAACTTTATTTATGAAAGCAGATGGTGGGCCAGATTTATCCTGCAGGCTCTGATTTGCCAGCCTTTACTAGGATATGGTGATTGTGTTCAATCCTGGGACATTTTGCTTTGCTTTTTGTTTGTTTGTTTAACAAGAAAAAGATACAAGAGAAAGTGATGGCACAGAAAGTGATACCTGGACCTCTGGAGTACAGTATCCTAGTCTCAGCACTGACACTAACACACTAAGTCACATGAGAATTACATGGGACTTTGCTGAAGTCTTTCAAAATGAAAGATTTTCATTTTAAAAATCATGAGTTGGGGCTGGTTCTTTCAAAACGTATTATTTACAGTTTTATGACCTGTACTGTGCCTTAGATGTCATATCTGACTGCGCCTTAGATGTCATATCTGACTGCTTAACCATTCTCACACACACCACTTGTCAAGACAAGGTCATCAGCCAGTGCTTATAAGCCACTGATGTTTAGGCACTGCCCCATAATTTAACTCTTCTCGGGCCAATATACACAGTATATATAGCAGGATGCTCAAGCAGTGTCTAGAGGTTGTATTAAGTGGGATAGAAATAAGTGGGCTAAACAGAAAGAATCCTTTAAAAACACTAAAGTGCCATCCTAAATGAGTAACCCAGCTGTGGATTGCTTAGGAACAGCAGGATCAGCCAGACAAGACTGGCTTTCAGCCTGCAGGTCAAGGGATAATGTGTTTGACCTCCTGTGCACCCATGAGTAAACGTTGCTGGCTGTAACACTGCCTCATCCACATAGCCAGGGTTTCTCTCCATGGAGCCAGGAGGCCATTCAACTGGGCCTCCCTCACAGTCAACATGGCTCAAATTTAGACTTTCAGCATTATCCCCAAATGAGGTCATACATACTAGCACAGAGAAACATGACAGGATAGAAAAAATATGCTGTAAAATATGAAACATATGTCTCATTACCATGCCACAGTGCTTCTAGGACACAACAAATTAATATTTTACATTAACTTGGCAAAATATATAGTGTAGAACAAATAATATGCCTTCTGTCTTTTGTGTTTTACAAGTATTAATTTGTTATATGAAAACAACTCAAATAAAACACATTTTTTTGATAACCATGTTTAGGCATATCTTTATTTTTAAATGCCCTGGAGATCTTTGAAAGTGCAAGCTGAACAGGCTTCTTGCCCCATGGACCCACTACAGGTGCAGTCACAGTGAACACGATATCAGACGCCATGGATATGATGGTAATGCATTTATTAATCTATTTGATACCTGTACTTTCTGTGAGTATCCAAGCTCTTAGATTTATGCTAATTTAAAGTGCTATTTTAAATGCTCAAAGATGACTATTCACTTAAGCACTTTTGGTGATTTCCCATTGCTCCTAGGGGAATATCCAATGTCTAGAAACTGCCCTGTCTCTTCAGGCTCATTTCATACCAGCCTCCCTCCTCTTTCTTTTATTCCAACCACGTTGTTTATCTTTCAGTTCATTCCTTGCCACTCTCTCTCTCTCCCTTGATCTTTGCACATGATATTCTTTCCTGGAACCATCTTCCTACCTTGTTCCCTAAATGGCTGCTATTGTTCCTTAGGTCTCAGCTTAAAGGATGTTAGAATCCCCTAAACGTTTCCAACTCCTACACCAGCTCACACTTTGGGTTTTAAGCTGTGGCAACCTCTATCATAAGTACCATCAGAGATGACCAGAATTGCTTATGCAATTGTATGTTCCCCTGTAAGACTGCCTACTTTATGAGGTTAGAGATTATGTCTGTCTTGTTCAAAGCTATACTATCATCCTGCACATTGTTCAGTAAATATCTGTTGCATGAAAAACCTTTACCAATGACCAGAGGTTTCTATATTTTCTCTAGAAAAGAGAGTGCTATGGCTTCCACTTGTTTGCATTGAAGGAGTTCAGGACTTGCCACCCAAAAATATACTACAGTGGCATACTGACCGTTTTGAGCTGAAGGCACTTGAGAAACAGCAGATGCAGGAAGGGCTTTCTGAACTCCTCTTTTCCATCTAAAAAACAGGCTATAAAATTTACTATGAGAAAAGTACCCTTCCTGTACAAGGAAGAGAACATCCTTATCAGCAGAGACTGGAAATCAATGCTGAAGTGGATCTGTACAAACACCCTTACTAAAATAATCCTTATCTTCCATTAGTTTCCCCCAATATATCTCTTAATCACTACCCCACAGCTTACTGTTCCTAGCCCAAACACCCATGTCTTGTCATTTATTCACAAATCTTTCATTTCTTTGTTTAAATGGCATGTAAGCTTTCTGCTCTGGTCACTTCTTTGAGGCTTCACTTTCTTGTGGGGACTCCAGGTACACGTAAAATTCTAAGACTGGTATGTCTTTCTCTTGCTAGTCTGTCTTATTTATTTGCTAATCTGTTTAATTCATAAGTCCAGTCAGAGGCCCTCCAAAATAGAAATTTTTTCCTCTCCTACAGCATGAGCTAAGTGGTAATCTTTGAATAGGAAAGGAACTGTGTTATTTGCCCTTTTATACATATGGACATGTAAAAGTGGGCTAAGAGAAGTAATTAGTAAATTGGGACTGTGTGGACAAGCCAATTGTCATTCTAATGCTGTGAATACTTAATAGTCATAAAAGGGCACTGTGGTGCATAAAAAGGATATTCATACCACAGTGAAATGCACAATTCAGTGTTGAAGATTGGAGCTTGTAAAGGAATACAATTTTTCATTTAGTCTGTCTATTACAGGTTTTGGACATGCTAAAAGTCTTGATTGAGAACACTGCTTAAGCGACAGATTACTGACCCCAAGGCCAACAGGGACCAGGCATTAATGTAAAGAAAAGGGCTGAGTGGGAACTGGGGCAAACTGGGGTTCAGCCATAGGTAATTGTTTCCATGTGGAAGTGTGAGCTTGGACAAGATTTTGAAAAAGAAGCAGAAAATCCATAGGGTTGATGTGAAATAATGATTTTTTTAAACTGTTGGTAAATAATTTCAATTTTTTTTTCTTTTTTGAGACAGAGTCTTGCTCTGTCCCCAGGCTGTACTGCAGTGGTGCGATCTCCGCTCACTGTGACCTCCGCCTCCCGGGTTCAAGCGATTCCCCTCTCTCAGCCTCCCGAGTAGCAGGGACTACAGGCACGCGCCACCACGCCCGTCTAATTTATTTTATTTTATTTTAGTAGAGACGGGGTTTCACCATGTTGGCCAGGATGGTCTTGATCTCCTGATCTAGTGATCTGCCCGCCTCGGCCTCCTAAAGTGCTGGGATTACAGGCGTGAGCCACCGCACCCGGCAATAATTTCAAAATTTTAAATACCTATCTTACTAGACAAAATATGTCTGCTGGGACACCAGCTTGCCAGCTGTGAATTTAAAGCTTAATCACTGGGCTGCAATCAGAATTACTGAGACAAACAATAAAGTTGCTGATGCATGAATAAATGATGCACGGATATTAACTAAATGAACAACTGATGCATAAATAGGAAATCAAAGAATTTTAGAATGACAAGGGAATTAGAATCACCTTGGAACACCTTTCTCTACAATACAGATGAAAAATGTCAGGTCCACAAAAATTAAATTCTGGGGCTTAAACTCAGATGCACAAATTCAATAACATAGACTTGAATCCAAGCATTTTGATGCTTGGCTTTTCCCACACCTCCAAGCAACTGTGGGGTGTGTGTATGTGTGTGTGTGTGTATATGTGTGTGTGTGTGAGAGAGAGAGTGCATATTCTGCTATAATGAAAGTGTAAACGGAATGACATGTGGTGGCCAATGCTAGTACAATTCCAATTTTACTGTGTGTCTGAATCAATTGGGGATCTTGTAAAAAATGAAAGTTTTGATTCCATTGGCCTGGAATGGGGTCCAAGTCTTTTCATTTCTTAAAATGTCCCAGGTGATGCTGATCCCAGGACCAAATTTTGTTAGTAATTGACAATTGTCCTGGATGCCTGGACTGGACTAAATGTCCCAGAATAGAATATGTTCTTTGCTCTTTTCTGTGTGAATCAACACTCTAACATTGTATTTCTCTCATTCTGAATCCTTGATAAGGAAAATATATTAAATTAAATGCTAAATCCACTTAACAGGAAAAGTAGATGAGCAAATGACTGGAAACAAGGGGTAGTAAGCTATACGAATCAAAAATCTCCCTGATGCGGAACATATGAATCCTCTCATGTCTTGTTTTATAGATAGGTGTTAGTTCTGGTTAGTTCTTGGGGACCTCTCAAATCATTTTTTAATTAATAAAATGTCATTTAAAAAATGACATTCTTGACAATAAAGAAGAAAAAGGTATTTCAGAATGTAACAGCAAACATTCCACAAGATGGCAGTAAATTCCTATGCTTTACATTATCCTTCACTTTAACCTTTTACAGAATATACATTTCATCAGTGGAAATTTTCCAGACTGAGAATTACAGTTGTTTGAAAAGACAAAACAATACCTAAGAAAAGTTATATTTTTCACAGTCCCCAACTAATGACTATATATCTATACTTTCTTCTTCACATGAGTATGACATAGTAATGCCAGTCTTTTAACTTGTACTTAGTCTTTCAGGTTCTCATTTAAGACTAAGTGGAATATACTTTGGTGAAATATTGTCAAAGTTATGAAAAAATAGATGATTAAGAGATTTTAAAGATGAAAATAAATAAATGACCACAAGTAAGAGCTGGAAAATGTGTTAAAAACCTTGAATATAATTATCTATTTTTCCACAAATTTCACAATATTTCAACAAAAATGTGTTTTTTTATCAACCTAAAAATTACCTAAAAATAATGGTAATTACAGTTTAATACCCATTGCATTATAAGACTATAAACGTTAAAGAAATCACACTCCTAAGACTTGTCTGTAAGCTCTGTATTCTCTCTAAGCCAGTCTCAGGAGATTACAGAAGCATGAATTAAGAAAAAGAAAATACAACAATTAAGAGTTTTCTAAAAAGCTTTTCTTGTGTGAATAAGAAGAAATGGGTAATTTACTGACCTAAAGATAGTGATATACATATGTACAGATACTGTCCTCTATACTGCAGTGATGATGGCAAAGTTGGGTAGTGTCCTCTTTCATCATCAAACCTGTGTGTGACCTAAAACGACTAATTTAATGACTTTGGGATTCAGTTTCTTCTAGTATAAAATAAGGTATATAGATTAGTTGATGTCGTTTCCAACTCTTTAACATTCCAAGTTTCTCAGGAGAAAATATAGTTAAGTAAGATAAGCGTAAACTTTGAGAAAGACCATGGTGTGTAGAGGTTACTGGGGCCTTTAGGGTGTGGCAACACTGTATCTTTTTTCTTTATGTATTCTAGGTTGCTCATAGAGAGAATCCTGGAACCGTATTTGTTTTAATATAACCCAGAAAGAGACTGGCAAGGTAGAGTGCTGCATCAACACTGAGGGGTGTGTAGCTGTTTTCTGTATTCTTAAAATAACCATATTATGAATCTCTTCTCTTCAACCATGTTTCATTTCATTAGGCCCTTAAAATAGTCAGGGGAAGAGTTGACAGATAAATGATTTATGTTTAGCAGAGAGGGCTTTTATATATTAGAGGGCACCAGGAACATAAGAGAGCCGTGTCAATTGTGGGAGTGGGATGCCCTCTGGTAGCTTTGCCCTCTTCCTGGGTAGTAGTGGCTCCCCTCCACCTGCCTCTCTGACTCTCCAATTCTTCCCCTTCCACCTTTTCTCTCTTCTCTACTCTCTTTTCTGCTTTTGTCCTCACCCTTCTAGTCTCCAGGCCTGTGTTTCCCAGGCCCATCCCATTCCCTCCACAACTCCTCAGGCATGTGTCCTCCTGTAGATGTGGTCACACAGAGCATCTGGTGGTGCATGACCCCTGCTTGCCATTGAGACCATTGGGCCAGGGTGGTGCTTTGCTTCAGGCATGTCATTCCATTCCTAGCTCAGCTGAGGATGGGGATGTAGTACAGTAACCCCTCCCAATCCACAGGGGACATGTTCCAAGACCCCCAGTGGATGCCTGAAACCACAGGTAGCACCCAACCCTGTATATACTGTGTTTATTCTATATGTACATACTTAAGATAAAGTTTAATTTATGGTAGACACAGAAGAAGTTAATAACAATAATTAATAATCAATTAGAACAATATAGTATAATAAAAGTTGTGTGAATATGGTCTCTCTTTCCTCTCTCTTTCCCGAAATATCTTATCTTATTGTACTCACCTATTTTTGGACTGCAGTTTATCTTGGATAACTGAAACCATGGAAAGCAAGACTGAAGATGAGGGGAGACTACTGCATTGCTTTGTCTCTAATCGAGTGGAGAGTCCTCTTTTGCTTCCAAATGAGTTTTTAAAGAAATTGGCTAAAAGGACCATTGTGTTAGATGGAGCCACTTAATATCATTAAGCTCATAAGCATGTGTCACTGGTAAGTAACATAAATGCTGAATGGTTGGGTTTCAGTTGAGTGCCTGCTGACCCAGCTCTGATACTAAAATTTTCTTTACATACCTTTCACACATACACTACATTTATGGCTCTTGATCTCAGAAACACATCAAGGACATTCTACAGGAAAAACAAAGTCAGCTTCATTTCAGGGTCTGGATTTTTCAACTGTCAGGCACTTCCACATATGTGCTCCATGATCTATGATGTGTTCCACACCTAGCACTCATTTAGAATTGGTTTAAAGATTATATCTAAAAAAGGTATCAAAATCAAAATAAAATAGATAACAGATGTTTTGCTTTCTCTTACTCCACAATTTAAGCCTCAACCAATTGTATGCAAACCTTGTCTCTCTCCCCCATGATATTATCCTCAACTTCTGTCCAGCAGTAAAAATCATATTCCAATTTAAAGAGTTGAACTAGTCCCTGGAAAAATGCAAAATGGGAAAAGATTGTCTTTAAAATTTATCTACCTTCCCCTCAGCGTTCCCATCAAGTATTGCTGCTTAGCTTCCTGGCCTCCCGGCTGCCACTCTGTCCTGGTTTCCCTAGGAGCCTACCAACAATTCAAACAGGACGTTGAACTCAGAGAACTATTTTTCATAGCCTGATAGTGATGTTTCTCTCTTCTGAATGCTTGTTGAGTTTAGGCAGTAGGTTCCAGGAGCTGGGCCTTAGAGCATGAGATAGGTGGATGCTCATTGCGGTCAAGTGGACAGTTCTGTCATAACCACACTTTGGGGTTGAGTCTTCTCAGTTCAGCTACTTTTAGGATAATTTCACAGCAATGGACTAGAATCATTTTTAGACAGTATAATTCAATAACCAAAATGACCAAGGTACTTGGATATCAAACCTTTGGCCTTATCAGGTTGGTAATTTTAGAGATCCTATCAGATGAACCTTTCAGCAATTCTATCATTTGCCTACTACCCAGACAAGCTCCTTTATGGTTAGTTGTTTAAGGGATAGCTACAAAGATGCATTTCCTCTCTTTCAGTAGCAGACAGTGTCTGGGAGGCACTGACCTTTACCAATGGCACAAACAGGTTCTATTCCCAGAAGACAGTGATGTTCAAAGTAAGATTGCAAGAGAAAAACAGTATTGATTGGATTTAGGGAAGAATGGTTATATTGTATTTATATTTAGACAAACTCATAAGATGTAGTCACAAAGAAACAGTGGTAAACATAAGGAATCAATTTGATTCCTGTTGATTTCATTATTAATTACAAAATGATACCCTACTTTATGAAATCTTTCATTTATTCATTTAAGGATAACTTCATTTTTGAACAAGTGTTTATCAAGACCTTAATATTTATGAGGCACAATACCTGGATTAAACTAAACTTGATTCAAAACACATGAAGTATTTAACAGATTAAAAAAATACAGAAAAATTAATTTCTTTGGTATAACAAATGTAAAAGGTCTTATATGATACATATAAGTGATTTTAGTCTGTTTTACAGCTTCAGGATCTAGAGGTTAAATTATTTGCCCAAAGACATCGAAATTTGGTAACTAAAACCTGCATATCTCTATTACCTTTCTAGTGCACTTTTCCTATTGCACACTGGCATTACATTCATTGATTCTTAAAACAACCCTTCAACCAGGCCTTAAACCTTGGCTTTAGGCTGCAACTCTGGCTCTTTTTATGAGGCCACCCTGAGCTCCCAACCTGGGCTCTCAACTCCTTTCCCAAGAAGCAAGCAGTTTCTGCGTTCCCCTGCCTGCGACTACGGCAAACACACAAACGCACGGATAATGAAACAAATCAACAAACAAGCAAACAAAAACATGGCCTTTTCCTTTCCTGAGATACTCAGAAGAATTATAAAATATAGACCCAATTTTGGAGTTAGAAGGTTTGTGCTCAAAATTCAGTTCTGCACCAGGTGACCCTGGTTAGGTCCTGCCAACTCTGTCACTGAAGCCAGCAGCTTACCTGATTGATTGACTTTTCATTGATTTCATCTACCATCTTCATGTTAGGAAGCCACAGACTCATGGATACCCAGGAAATAAACATGACTTTTTTATAGCCCAAAAGCTTTCTGAGGGAATTTGAAGAGGGGGGTTATTTTGTGTGTGTGCCAATTATTCTGTTTACTAAGCTCCACCATCACTCTGGCATGAATACTCAATGCAAACAAGAACCTTTACTACTTGGCTGACCCCAGGTAAATGGCTAATTGTGATTCTTAAATCTATAGACCTCATGAGACAGCAACTGTACCTTTATGCATATGCTTATTATTGATCATTGCAGAAAGTATTTAACTCTCTGGAACAGTCTCAGAATTACTGTAGTTGGTGTTGCTCAACTAATTTGTCTTTTGATGTAAAATGTCATTGTCAAAATTCAAAGTTATAATAAGATTCTGCACAAAGCACTCCGAATTACATTTCTCAGAATAACTTGAGAAAGTATTGTTCAGTAGCAATGCAAAGCACTAATTGTAATATTTCAAAGGAAACCTTTCATTTTTTCGAAACTTGTAAGTCTGCTAATCCTAAAATTATGATTCACTCTAAGGATATTTTAGCACAAGCTCAGAAATATAATATAATGTTCTATAATATAATTAGTAATCCAATAAAATATTTTGCTCTAAATTACTTAATAAATGTACTATGTGAGTAATAATATTCTTAAAATGAATTCCGGGAAAATTCTTCAGGTTCTTCTTTCAAAATAATTGCATATAATTCTAAAAAATTTATTGGAGTTCAAAAGACTGCAGTCTTTATTTTATTGAATTAGACAGCACGCAGGCTAATGGTAGTCCATAATGAAACTGCTAGACGTCGAGGTAAAAAGTGATAAAGGATGAAATTTAAAGCTTCCAGAAATTCAGCTGAGAGAAAATCCACAGATTGTACCTTTTAGCCACTATTTTACCACTACTAATAGAGAAGCAGCAAAGTCTGACTGTTTGGTTTGTTTCCCATCACTATCAAGCTGCCAGTTTAATTCCTCCTTAAATAGATAAACATGTTTCTAAGCTTAAATGGCAAAGGCTCATCAGCATCCAATACTCTCAACTCAATACCAGGAATCTATTAATGTTTCTAAGATTCTTTTATTTTTATGGTGATTTATTTTGTCTATGCATCCTCTGAGCTCAATGTGGGAACTATATAAGCTTTTCTATCTGAAAATCCTCAAAGAAGGGCGAAAAAAAAATCTGTGTCATGGTGAGAGGCAGTGGATATCTTTCTACATGACAGAGAATGTAGGCGCATTCATTTTATTTGACTTCATAGCTCTAGAGAATTATCTGCTTTGTTTCATGAGGCATCACTACTTATGTAAAACAGGGATGGAATTTGAGGAATTTAGCATAAATACTGGTCAGCCTTTTGCTGGTGACATTTTAGTGCCCATCTTTTCGACATTCCTTTTAATGCTGTCAATATTTACAATGGAACATCACAAGCATAATTTCACCACTGAAAATCAATTTCATGTAAATGCCATTCTCTCGTAGGACTGGTGATGAAAGACCCCTCTCCAAAGTCTCCCTCCTTCCCTATTATGCTGTTTTGCTTTGCAGTTTATTATCTGTGCCTTCAGCCACAGAGACACTTGGGAGAGGGAGAAGAAGAATGATCTGGTCTGCCAATTAGTCTCAGAAAAACCTTTCTTTAAGACTGCTTATAAGTGTTGGAAATTAGCATATTTAAGAGATTCCTGACATGGGCTGAGCTTTTTATTTCTGACCTTGTATGGTCACACAAAATTTAATGTTGTTCAAGCTCATGCGACCTTACTATTTCTTGTCAAATTACTTCATTTTATTCAACATCATACACGTTCTATTCTTAGCAGGCCCCTCTCCTTACTCTGAGCATGTAATGTTGACTTCACTTTATCTTTCTTTCCTTCCTTCCTTCATTCCTCCCTCCCTTCCTCCCCCCCTCCTTCCATCCAGCCCTCCCTCCTTTCCTTCCTTCCTTCCTTCTTTTTTTTGTTTCTTGCTCATAAATTTCCCTTCCTTGACAACCAGCTTTCCTAAATATTACTTGCTCTTCAATGAACAGCTCTGGCTTATATTTCCTTGTGAAACTGTCTTGGATTACTCATGAAGAATAATGAACCCTAATACAATGTTAGCTCACAGGTGGCCTTTGATAAATAATAGATGATAAGGCTCTTACTATCTAGAAGGTAGGATCTGGTTATGCACTAATGAGCTTATGCAAAAGTGCTGGCTATGACTATCAACTTACAATTTCAGATATGGAAAAAAGTAAAAATTTCTGTATCTCTTATAATTAGTGAATTTCTCTTTTTACCACCTCCATCTCACTGCAGTGATCAACAGGCACTGCATTGAGGATTTATGCTGTCTCCTTTCCCACAGTATTGTCCAAATTCCAAGGAACTTGATGCCAAAGCCATAGGAAGAATTTTGGTGGATGCTGGGTCATTACTCAGTGCTCTTGTCAAACCTTGAGTCTACTAAGATATTCACTGCACCCCCAAAACACTTGTTCATTCATCCACTTTAGGTGCTTTTCAATATGGCCTTCACAGGTCCATTGCTTTCTCTGCGGTATTTAGGTCATCCTTGGATATATGGCCACCATTCTGTGTTCCTGAACCATTAAGTATAGGAAATCCAAGTGGAGCTGTTTAAGATGATGCTTGCCTATGTGCATCATGTGGCTGTTCCTCTCCCAATGTCTTTATCTGAGAAGGAGTCCTACCACCTCCCTACGTCTTCTTCTGGGAAGTGAGGCACAGGTTTCCTGCTCTCTGATCCCACAGACTTTCTTACTATCTTGTTGTTTGTTTTTTTGTAATGTATGGGACAGGTTTCTTTTCTAGTCCTGGGGATTCTATTCCAATCTGGATGGATAAGGGTTAAGAGCAGTGAAGGTTTGGTCTTACTTTTGACATTTTCTTGGATTCTCTTGCCTATGCATACATCTTTTGTACTCTCCCAAGTACTAATTTTTAAAAATACAAAGACTAGAAATAAATTTATTTTTCCTCTACTTTGTGCTGTTACATTTTGTAAATAAAGTGAAAATCATAGGTCTTTAAAGTTAGCTAAATACTAAAATATGGGGGGCAAGTTTGAGAGAAGGGAGAAATGGTGGGATAATGCATAAAATATTCACAAATGCATTTAAAAACCCTATTATTTAGTATGCTAAAAATATTCTAATACATTAATTTTCACATCTTATACTACTGTAAGTTCCTTGAAGAAGGGGGCAGTTTTAGTATTGCAAAGTCTCTTGTAATGCCCAGGAACATGACACACATATGGTAGGTGCATTTTCACACTGCTATCAAGAACTACCTGAGGTTGGGTAATGTCTAAAAAAAGAGGTTTAACGTACTCACAATGCCACAGGATGTACAGGAGGCTTGGCTGGGGCAGCCTCAGGAAACTTACAATCATAGCAGAAGTGCAACGGGGAAGCAAGTACGTCTTTACATGACGGGAGTTGAGAGAGAGCGAACGGGAAAGTGCTACACACTTTCAAACGACCAGATCTCACTCACTATCAGGAGAACAGCAAAGGGGAAATCTGCCGCCCATGATCCAATCACCTGCTGCCAAGTCCCTCCTCCAACATTTTACAATACAACATGAAATGTGGGTGAGAACACAGAACCAAACCATACCAGTAGGGATTTGTTATATTTTTGCTAAATGATAGATTGATGCTGAGACATTTGTGGTTTGATGAATGTAGTTCACTGTTAAATTACCAGAAGAATTTGCACTTGGTAATTGGACCTGCTTATCTTTCATGATGTTTCTTAACACAACACAAAGTTATGCAGACCTAAATATCACACCAATTGTGCTGAACTTGTTTGCTGTTTTGGGAAATTTATAAGCTTCTGAAATATGTATTCTGCTTTCCATGTGCAGTGAAATTGAGCTTAAGAAATTTTACATGCAAGAAATCTACAATCAAGAAAACTGAAGGGGGGCAGGGCCAAGATGGCCAACTAGAAACAGCTGTGATTGGAGACTCTCATAAAAAAGAACCATAATTAGCTTGTGAATTCTTCACTAGCAACCAAGGTATCCAGGTTCTCTCATCAGAACTGATTAGGCAGCTGGCATGACCCACGGAGAGGAAAGAAGAGCAGTGTGGTGCAGGTGGCCCACCTGAGTGCCACATGGGTCGGGGAGCCCCCACCCCCAGCCAAAGGAGGTGGTTAGTGAGCCTGCTACCTGGCCGTGCTTTTTCTATGGAAAAACCGTGCTTTTTCCATGGAACTGTGCAACCAATAGATCAGAAGATCCCACTTGTGAACCCATGCCACCAGGGCCTAGAGTCCCAACCCTGAAGCCCCGCAGACTCTCAACACCCTCTCAGCTGGAATCTGCTTAAGCATTCGGAGCTCCCAGAGGGTAGGGGTGACCCACAGCAGCCGCAGCTGTGGTTGCCTACTGTCTAAGCCATTTGAGCTCCTTGAGAAAGGGACAGCAGCCAGCACTGGGGCTCACAACTACCTAACACGCTAAGCTCCCTGGGCGGGGGAAGGGCGGCATCCATCTCTACAACTCCAGGCTGTGCTTTTCCCCTTCTGGAGCCAGAAAGGCTGGATGGTTTGGTCCCAAGATGTGTCCTCCACAACCCAACACACCAGCTGTGGCAGACTGTGGCCAGAGTGCCTCTTCAGGCCTGACCCTGACCCATCCTTCCTCAATGGGCAGGGCTTCCCTGCAGGAACTCCAATAAATCCAGCCAGACGCTCAGGGACAGAACAGGGATCTCCCTGGGCCTGAGCTGCCTCGGGGGAGGGGTGGCCGCAGTCTCTGCAGACCAGCAGACTTAGCCTTTCCTCCTGGTAGTTCTGAGGAATCCGCGCAGCCCAGATGAGTGGGTTTCTCCCCAGCGAAGCACAGCCCCTCCACCATGGGACAACGGGTCCTGTTCCCCGTGCCGCCCAACTGAGACCCTCCAACAGGGGTTGTCAGACACCCTATACAGGAGTATTTCGACTGTTATCAGATCGGTGCCCCTCGAGGTCAGAGATCTCAGAACAAGGAGCAGGCACCCATCTTTGCTTTCCTCCAGCCTCCTTGAGCAATATCTCCAGATTAGAAAGCTGGAAAGATCTCAAATAGACACCTTAACATCACAATTAAAAGAGCTAGAGAAGCAAGAACAAACTAATCCAAAGCTAGCAGAAGACAAGAAATAACTAGGATCAGAGAAGAAATGAAAGAGATAGAGACACGAAAAATCCTCCAAAAAAAAAACAATGGATCCAGAAGATGATTTTTTGAAAAAATTAACAAAATAGATAGACTGTTGGCTAGATTAATAAAGAAGAAAAGTGAGAAGAATCAAATAGACAAAATACAAGCTGATAAAGGGAATATCACCACTGATCCCACAGAAATACAAACTACCATTAGAGAATACTATAAACACCTCTATGCAAATAAGCTAGAAAATCTAGAAGTGGATAAATACCTGGACACATACACCTTCCCAAGACTAAAACAGGAAGAGTCAAATCCTTGAATAGACCAATAACAGGTTCTGAAATTGAGGCAGTAATTAATAACCTACCAACCAAAAAAGCCCAGTACCGGAGGGACTCACAGTCGAATTCTACCAGAGGTACCAAGAGGAGCTGGTATCATTCCTTCTGAAACCATTTCAAATGATTGAAAAGGAGCGACTCCTTCCTAGCTCATTTTATGAAACTAGCATCATCCTGATACCCAAACCAGGAAGAGACACAACAAAAAAAGAAAACTTGAGGTCAATATCCCTGATGAATATCAAAAATACTCAAAAAAATACAGGCAAACTAAATCCAGCAACACATCAAAAAATGTATCAAACGTGATCAAATTGCCTTAATCCCTGGGATGCACAACTGGTTCAAAATACACAAATCAATAAACATAATCCATTACATAAACAGAACCAAAGACAAAAACCACATAAGTATCTCAATAGATGGAGAAAAGGCCTTTGATAAAATTCAACATTCTTTCATGTTAAAAACTCTCAATAAACTAGGTATTGATGGAACATATCTCAAAATAATAAGAGCTACATATGACAAACACACAGCCAATATCATATTGAATGGGCAAAAGCTAGAAGCATTCCCTTTGAAAACTGGTACAAGACCAGGATGCCTTCTCTCATCACTCCTATTCAACATAGTATTGGAAGTTCTGACTAGGGCAATCAGGTAAGAGAAAGAAATATAGGTTATTCAAATAGGACGAAAGGAAGTCAGATTGTCTGTTTGTAGATGACATAATTTTATATTTAGAAAACCGAATCATCTAAGCCCCAAAACCACCAGAACTCATAAGCAACTTCAGCAAAGTCTCAGGGTACAAAATCAGGGTGCAAAAATCACAACCATTCCTTTAGCTCAACAATAAACAAGCAAAGAGCCAAACCATGAATGAACTCCTATTCATAATTGCAAGAAAGGGAATAAAATATCTAGGAATATATCTAACAAGGGATGTGAAGGATCTTTTCAAGGAGAACTACAAACCACTGCTCAAGGAAATAAGAGAGGATACAAACAAATGGAAAAACATTCCATCCTCATGAATAGGAAGAATCAATATCATGAAAGTGGCCATACTGCCCAAAGTAATTTATAGATTCTATGCAATTCCCATCAAACTACCATTGACATTTTCCACAGAATCATAAAAAACTAATTCAAATTTTATGTAGAATCAAAGAAGACCCCACATAACCAATACAATCCTAAGCAAAAAGAATAAAGCTGGAGGCATTATGCTACCTGACTTCAAGCTATACTACAAGCCTCCAATAACAAAAACAGCATGATACTGGTACCAAAACAGACATAAAGACCAATGGAACAGGACAGAGACCTTAGAAATAACACCAAAAATCTACAGTTATCTGATCTTTGACAAACCTGACCAAAACAAGCAATGGTGAAAGGTGAAGTAGTGAAATAAATGATGCTGGGAAAACTGGCTAGCCATATGCAGAAAACTGAAACTGGACCCCTTTCTTACACCTTATACAAAAACCAACTCAAGATGAATTAAAGACTTAAATGTAAAACCCAAATCATAAAACCCTAGAAAAAATCCTAGGGATTACCATTCAGGATATAGGCATGGACAAAGACTTCATGATGAAAATACCAAAAGTAATTGCAACAAAAGCCAAAATTGACAATGGGATCCAACTAAACTAAAGAGCTTTTACACAGCAAAATAAACTATCATCCGAGTGAACAGGCAACCTACAGAATGGGAGAAAATTTTTGCAATCTACCCTTCTGACAAGTCTAATATTCAGAATTTACAAGGAAGTTAAACAAATTTATAAGAGAAAAAAAACCCTTAAAAAAGCAGGCAAAGGATATGAACAGATACTTTTCAAAAGAAGACATTTACATGGCCAGCAAACATATGAAAAAAGCTGAATGTTATTGATCATTAGAGCAATGCAAATCAAAAACTGAGGAATATTAATGGAAATAAAAGGTAAAAATTTGAGTAGCCTCTAGCGGTGATAAAACAATAAAATGTACTTAGGACTAACGTGCAAACTTTGTATATATGAATTCTCAACACTTTGAATTACTAAGACAATTTTTCATAGGTTCAAGTAACTTTTCCTTCAGATATGAAAACCAATTTGCTGCAGATAATCATTGTGGAAATTCCACTCCCCAAATTGTGAAATCAGATCTATTCACACCACAGATAATTAGGCAAGGTGGAAATAGATATTTTATCCCTTCAGCAATCTTGAATGTTACTTTTTGGGGCAATCATGATGTAGTGATTAGGCAGACTTTAATGAGAGGAATGCCTCTGACATTAGCTAAAATCTCCCCTAATATTGGTGTCTGTTTAATTACTGACAATGAACAACAAGGTAGCCTCTAGATATTTAATAAAGTTGTTGGATTTTAAAATACTAACATGCTTTTCATAGGGTTCTTTGATAATGCTGGTTGCTTATTTTAGTTATGTCAACCTCATTTCTAAGCAAGGACTAATTTATACATTTGATCCCTGTATTGACAACTTACGTAAACTGTGTTCTATAGCCAGAGGGCACACAATTAAACACTAGCAACCAGCTCCCTTAGTCCTGCTATTGGCAATCAGCAGCACACAAAAGAACACAGATAAACCAGGCAAATCTACCTTCCCTCTGCTGAAACAATCCTAGATGCAAGTGTAAGGGTGGTGGGTTGTTAGGACCTTTATATAGGAAGGATAATCTGTATTTATATTAAACAGTTGTAAGTCACTAGTGA
This sequence comes from Macaca fascicularis, assembly GCF_037993035.2. Taxonomy (NCBI): domain Eukaryota; kingdom Metazoa; phylum Chordata; class Mammalia; order Primates; family Cercopithecidae; genus Macaca; species Macaca fascicularis. The sequence goes on from NC_088386.1 coordinate 34,342,413, forward strand.
ATGCATGCAACAGTTCAGCCCTTAATACAGTACACACAGTCATTCATCCTATTTGTACCAAATCATGAATTTCTGAAAGTAAAAACTAAGATGCTCAATGCTGCAGAGATTATCCTTCATAAGAGATATTCATATCTGTGCTATTTCCTCATGACATGTCTCATTTTATTTTGCATTTTGTACATTTTATTGTTTTGCTCACCATGGCTTCTGAAAGTTTAGCACTCTCTGCATATATCTTCAATAATATACCCAATATTTAAAAGTGTTATAATGCTATCTAACACATATCAAAAATATACATCTAAGGAAAACTATCAAAAGTGTTTTCATGAACAACTATAGATTTAAGAAAATAAACATGAGTGAATATATGAATCCTTTACAGACATTATTCCATTTAATTCTCAGCCTTGTGCTAGGAGTTCAGAGAAGTTTAGGGCATACAGTATCTTCATATGTCCTCATGATTTCCAGGAAGAGTTTGTGAAGAAAATATCTGCAAGAATGATGTTTAGTTACCATATCTGTGACAATACCCACCTCTTTGTATCACCTTCTAGATTAAATAAGATGATGCATGTGATAGGTGGAGCTTGTAGTCTCTACATAACCTTAACCCCGGAAATGTTATTCCCTTGTCTTCTTTTTCTTTGTTATCTTATTCTTTGGGATGCTCCTCCTTTATTATCAGTTTTTAAGAATGGGTTTCCTGCCTTCACCATCCCTACCAGGAAGACCCTTCCTATCTCTTTCCCCCCAAATATTTGTCTTTGTCTTTTTCTTTGGGTCCTGTCAAAGGTGATGCATGTCATAGTCCAAGAGGAAGAAGGTTTGCCAGGAATGGCTTGATCCAAGTGTTTATAGTTCATTGAGCCTCTAAAATATGGTCTTTATCTTTCACAATTTAACCAATGAGATAATCTAAGCCAAGAATGGTTCTCATACTCTGCATTGTCCTATGCTGTGCAGTAATTCTCTTTTCCTCTTTTTATTTTTTTTGGAATAGGGAATAAGCCCACTGATTTTCCCTTCCCTTAGGGCAGTGGTCCTTAAACTGGTTTCAGAACTTCTGTGTTCTCAGAACCCCAGTATGTGATGTTCCCCACCCTGTGTCCATGTGTTCTCATTGTTCAACTCCCACCTATGAGTGAGGACATATGGTGTTTGGTTTTCTGTCCTTGTGATAGTTTGCTGAGACATGATTTCCAGCTTCATCCATTTCCCTGCAAAGGACATGAACTCATCCTTTTTAATGGCTGCATAGTATTCCGTTGTATATATGTGCCACATTTGCTTAATCCAGTTTATCATTGATAGACATTTGGGTTGGTTCCAAGTCTTTGCTATTGTGAATAGTGTTGCAGTAAATATACGTGTGCATGTATCTTTATAGTAGCATGATTTATAATCTTTTGGGTATATACCCCGTAATGGAATTGCTGGGTCAAATGGTATTTCTAGTTGTGGATCCTTGAGGAATCGCCACACTGTCTTCCACAGTGGTTGAACTAGTTTACACTCCCACCAACAGTGTAAAAGTGTTCCTGTTTCTCCACATCCTCTCCAGCATCTGTTGTTTCCTGACTTTTTAATGATTGCCATTCTAACTGGTGTGAGATGGTATCTCCTTGTGGTTTTGATTTGCATTTCTCTGATAACCAGTGATTATGACCATTTTTTCATGTGCCTGTTGGCTGCATAAATGTCTTCTTTTAAGAAGTGTCTGTTCATATCCTTTGTCCACGTTTTCATGGGGTTGTTTTTTTTCTTGTACATTTGTTTAAGTTCTTTGTAGATTCTGGATATTAGCCCTTTGTCGGATGGGTAGATTGCAAAGATTTTCTCCCATTCTGTAGGCTGCCTGTTCACTCTGATGGTAGTTTCTTTTGCTGTGCAGAAGCCCTTTAGTTTAATTAGAACACATTTGTCTATTTTGGCTTTTGTTGCTGTTTCTTTTGGTGTTTTAGTCGTGAAGTCTTTGCCCACACTTACATCCTAAATGATATTGCCTAGGTTTTCTTCCGGAGTTTTTATGGTGTTAGGTCTTACATTTAAGTCTTTAATCTATCTTGAGTTAATTTTTGTTAAGGTGTAAGGAAGGGATCCAGTTTCAGCTTTCTACATATGGCTGGCCAGTTTTCCCAGCACCATTTATTAAATAGGGAATTCTTTCCCAATTTCTTGTTTGTGTCAGTTTTGTCAAAGATCAGGTAGTTGTAGATGTGTGGTGTTATTACTGAAGCCTCTGTTCTGTTCCATTGGTCTATATATCTGTTTTGGTACCAGTACCATGCTATTTGGTTACTGCAGCCTTGTAGCATAGTTTGAAGTCAGGTAGCATTATGCCTACAGCTTTGTTCTTTTTGTTCAGGATTTTCTTGGGTATGCAGTTCTTTTTTGGTTCCATATGAACTTTAAAGTAGTTTTTTCTAATTTGGGGAAGAAAGTCATTGGTAGCTTGATGGGGATGGCATCGAATCTATAAATTACCTTGGGCAGTATGGCAATTTTCATGATATTGATTCTTCCTACCATGAGCATGGAATGTTCTTCCATTTGTTTGTGTCCTCTTTTATTTTGTTGAGCAGTGGTGTGTAGTTCTGCTTGAAGAAGTCTTTCACATCCCTTGTAAGTTGGATTCCTGGGTATTTTATTCTCTTTGTTGCAATTGTGAATGGGAGTTCATTCATGATTTGACTCTCTATTTTTGGTGTATAGGAATGCTTGTGATTTTTGCACACTGATTTTGTATTCTGAGACTTTGCTGAAGTTACTTATCAGTTTAAGGAGATTTTGGGCTGAGATGGTGTGGTTTTCTAAATATACAATTATGTCATCTGCAAACAGACACAATTTGACTTCCTCTTTTCCTAACTGAATACCCTTTATTTCTTTCTCTTGCCTGATTACCCTAGCCTGAACTTCCAACCCTATGTTGAATAGGAGTGGTGAGAGAGGACATCCTTGTCTTGTGCCACTTTTCAAAGGGAATGCTTCCAGTTTTTGCCCATTCAGTATGATATTGGCTGTGGGCTTCTCATAAATAAATAGCTCTTATTATTTTGAGATACGTTCCATCAATACCTAGTTTATTCAAGTTTTAAGCAAGAAGGGCTATTGAATTTTGTCGAAGGCCTTTTCTCCATCTATTGAGATAATTACGTGGTTTTTGTCATCAGTTCTTTTTATGTGATGGATTATGTTTATTGATTTGTTATGTTGAACCAGCCTTGCATCCTAGGGATGAAGCCAACTTGATCATGGTGGATAAACTTTTTGATGTGCTGCTGGATTTGGTTTACCAGTATTTTATTGAGGATTTTCGCATCAACGTTCGTCAGGGATATTGACCCAAAACTATCTTTTGTTGTTGTTGTTGTTGTTGTGTCTCTACCAGGCTTTGGTATCAGGATGATGATACCTCATAAAATGAGTTAGGGAGGATTCCCTCTTTTTCTATTGATTAAAATAGTTTCAGAAGGAATGGTACTAGCTCCTCTTTGCACCTGTGGTAGAATTTGGCTGTGAATACATCTGGTCCTGAATTTTTTTTTGTTGGTAGGCTATTAACTATTGCCTCAATTTCAGAACCTGTTATTGGTCCATTCAGAGATTCAACTTTTTCCTGGCTTAGTCTTGGGAGGGTGTATGTGTCCAGGAATGTATCAATTTCTTCTAGATTTTCTAATTTATTTGCATAGAGATGTTTATAGTAGTCTCTGATGGTAGTTTGTATTTCTGTGGGATAAGTGGTGATATCCCTTTTTATCATTTTTTATTGTGTCTATTTGATTCTTCTCTCTTTTTTTCCTTATCAGTCTGGCCAGCAGTCTATGTATTTTGTTTATCTTTTCAAAAAACCAGGTCTTGGATTCATTGATTTTTTGAAGGGTTTTTTGTTTCTCTATCTCCTTCATTTCTGCTGTGATCTTAGTTATTTCTTGCCTTCTGCTAGCTTTTGAATTTGTTTGCTCTTGCTTCTCTAGTTCTTTTAACTGTGATGTTAGGATATCAATTTTAGATCTTTCCTGCTTTCTCTTGTGGGCATTAGTGCTGTAAATTTCCTGCAACACACTGCTTTAAATGCATCCCAGAGATTCTGGTACATTGTGTCTTTGTTCTCATTGGTTTCAAATAACATTTTTATTTCTGCCTTCATTTTGTTATATACCCAGTAGTCATTCAGGAGCAGGTTGTTCAGTTTCCATGTAGTTGTGCGATTTTGAGTGAGTTTCTTAATCCTAAGTCCTAATTTGATTTCACTGTGATCTGAGAGACAGTTTGTTTTGATTTCTATTCTTTTACATTTGCCGAGGAGTGTTTTACTACCAATTATGTGGTCAATTTTAGAATAAGTGCGATGTGGTGCTAAGAAGAAGGTATATTCAGTTGACTTGGGATGGAGAGTTCTGTAGATGTCTATTAGGTCCACTTGGTCCAAAGCTGAGTTCAAAGCCTGGATATCCTTGTTAACCTTCTGTCTCGTTGATCTGTCTAATATTGACAGTGGGGTGTTAAAGTCTCCCATTATTGTTTTTTGGGAGTCTAAATCTCTTTGTAGGTCTCTTAGGACTTGATTTATGAATCTAGGTGCTCCTGTATTGATATGAGATTCTGGGTTGAAAATTCTTTCCTTTAAGAATGTTGAATATTGGCCTCCACTCTCTTCTGGCTTGTAGGTTTTCTGGCAAGAGATCTGCTGTTAGTCTGATGGACTTCCCTTTGTGGGTAACCCGACCTTTCTCTCTGGCTGCCCTTAACATTTTTTCCTTCATTTTGACCTTGGTGAATCTGACAGTTATGTGTCTTGGGGTTGCTCTTCTCAAGGAGTATTTTTGTGGTGTTCTCTGTAGTTCCTGAGTTTGAATGTTGGCTTGCCTTGCTAGGTAAGGGATGTTCTCCTGGATAACATCCTAAAGAGTGTTTTCTAACTTGGTTGCATTCTCCCAGTCACTTTCCAGTACACCAATCAAACATATGTATGGTCTTTTCACATAGTCCCATATTTCTTGGAGGTTTTGTTCGTTTGTTTTCACTCTTTTTTCTCTAATCTTGTTTTCTCCCTTTATTTCATTAATTTGATCTTCAATCACTGATATCCTTTGTTCCACTTGATTGAATTGGCTACTGAAGCTTGTGCATGCATCATGAAGTTCTCATACCATGGTTGTCAGCTTCATCAGGTCATTTAAGGTCTTCTCTACACTGTTTATTCTAGCTAGCCATTTGTCTAACCTGTTTTTAAAGGTTTTTAACTTCTTGTGATGGGTTAGAACATGCTCCTTTAGCTTGGAGAAGTTTGTTATTACTGACTTTCTGAGGCCTACCTCTGTCAACTTGTCAAACTCATTCTCTGTCCAGTTTTGTTCCCTTGCTGGTGAGGAGCTGTGATCCTTTGGAGGAGAATAGGAGCTTTGGGTTTTGGAATTTTCAGCTTTTCTTCTCTGGTTTCTCCCCATCTTTGTGGTTTTATCTGCCTTTTGTCTTTGATGCTGGTGACCTACAGATGGGATTTTGGTGTGGATGTCCTTTTTGTTGATGTTGATGTTATTCCTTTCTGTTTGTTAGTTTTCCTTCTAACAGTCAGACCCCTCAGCTGCAGGTATGTTGGAGTTTGCTGGAGGTCCACTCCTCACCCTGTTTGCCTGGGTATCACCAGCACAGGCTGCAGAACAGCAAATATTGCTGCCTGATCCTTCCTCGAGAAGCTTCTTCCCAGAGGGGCACCCGCCTTTTTGAGGTGTCTGTTGGCCCCTACTGAGAGGTGTTTCCCCACCAAGCTACATGGGGGTCAGGGACCTGCTTGAGGAGGCAGTTTGTCTGTTCTCGGGGCTTGAACACCATGCTGAGAGAACCACTGTTCTCTTCAGAGCTGTCAGACAGGGATGTTTAAGTCTGCAGAAGCTGTCTGTTACCTTTTGTTCTACTGTGCCCTGCCCTCAGAGGTGGAATCTATAGAGACAGTAGGCCTTGCTGAGCTGTGGTGGTCTCTACACAGTTCTTGCTCCTAGGCCTCTTTGTTTACACTGAGAGCTACTCAAGCCTCAGCAATGGAACGTCCCTCCCCCTGTCAAGCTGTAGTGCTGCAGGTTGATCTTAGACTGCTGCGCTAGCAGTTAGCAAGGATCTGTGGGCATGGGACCCGCTGATCCAGGCATGGGAGGATGTCTCCTGGTCTGCCAGTTGCTAAGACTGTGGAAAAAGCACAGTATTTGGTCAGGAGTGTACTATTTCTCCAGGTACAGTCGGTCCTGGCTTCCTTTGGCTAGGAAAGGGAAATCCCCCAACCCCTTGCATTTCCCTGATGAGGCAATGCCCCACCCTGCTTCGACTCACCCTCTGTGGGCTACACCCACTGTCCAACCAGTCCTAATGAGATGAACTAGGTACCTTAGTTGGAAATGCAGAAATCACCCATCTTCTGCGTTGATCTCGCTGGCAGCTGCAGACTGGAGCTGTTCCTATTCGACCATATTGGAAGAGACACCTTGTCTCTGCTTTTAATGTGTTGGATTCTGTTACTTAGGTGAAGTATATGAAGAAAATCTGGTCTCACATAGATGTATATTTGAAAAAAAGGAGGACTCTTATCATGCATTTTCAAATAAATGCAGATAATCCTCTTTGATATAACACTGAAATTTTGCAAGTTGTAGTTCCCTGTAGGTTAGTTGAAGTGTGGCATCTGAAATGCTAAAAATGTACTCTTCATCCTCTATTAAATCACAATCCACTAGTCTATCCTGTACTTTGAATGGTCATCCTTTGATCATTTTTTAAAATGTTGACACACTTCATTATACAAGAAACCCCATATTTCTTAACATTATCACTGATATCCTCAGAAAAGTCTTAAGTATTGTGAAGCTGTCAAGCTCAGAGTGTATATACAAGTTTTTCAAAATCGTGATATTCACTTGAAAGTAAAAGTTTTCTCATTGGAAATACTTAGTGTAAGTTGTTTTCCTTGACGTGAAAAGCTTACTTCATTCATTTTATTGCCAAATGCACAAATCTGAGTAACTGTAGTTGTCTGTCAGTTGTTCTTTCAAGTAGAAATAATTTTACATGAAATAATCAAAAAGAACAGCTCACAGCTCTCTCACACCAGTGCTTTTACTTGAGACCACCATTGTACTTAAAAAGGCAGTATAATCACTTTTGTGTACCTCTCGTTTCATCACACAAATAAGTGAAAAAATATGTATTCAAGGGTCGGGCTTTGAAATTAATTGTCAGTGCTCAATCAAGGGAATTCTTAAGTGAAGCTAGCATTTATTCTTATTTATTTATTTCTACAACTGTCTGACAGAGAAGAATATCATGCCTACTATGCAGCTAGTATCACGGACTTAATTCTTGCCCAGGCTGCAGCTGTTTTACCTACTATTGCTTCTGTACCATCAACACATAATCAATACAATGTCATAGACAAGTAACTTCTTAGTATTATTATGAAAATCATTTTGATCTTATAGCCACCCTGAAGGGGTCTCAGGAGTACATGGACCAAACTTGGACCCCATGCTTTCGTCTTTTGGAGTAAAAAAGATTCTGTAACTAAAAGCATCTTGTAGCTGGATGTCTGTGTTCCAATATAAAGACCATATGAGATTATTAGACTATTTACTACCGAGTGCTCTTGGAGAAATAAAACACAACTGTAGTCTCAATAGATAAGAAAAGTGCTTGGATGGACTGGATCTTCAATAACTTCAAGATTTGGATTGTGTCAAAAGCTATGGGTACATTTATTAGCTTAAGTCATTCCACACCATGCCATTCTCTGTTTATTATTCAAGCTAATTGGAAAACAGTACTAGCAGTAGCTTCCGGTAACATCTTTATGATCTTCTTCTGGGTAGGATTTATACTCCTTGGTGCAGTGGATGGCATGGAAACTACAGTTCAAAGACGTAGAGGAAATACTGTGCCCACCCCCACACTACTTAATCCTGCAGAAGGGGTTCCCCAGCAGGATCCAGCCCTTTCTCATTCTCTCTCTCTTTCTCTCAGTATCTCTTCCAGAATCAATCTCATTATTTACTTTTTGCTCATGCTGGAGATTATTTACTTGGAAACTATTCACCTTTGCATTTTACATTTTTTGCAGATATAGTTGAAAATATCCCCTTTTAACAGAATTGTTGCCTCATCTCCTACTGATAATGACGCATAATGATAGGAGCTTGGCTCAGTGAGAAACTGTTCTGACAGGGACAAACAGAGCTCATCTCAGCATGCTACACTGCCCTGCAGCTCTCATTACTCTTTGGGATCCAAGCTTAGACTTTGGGTTTCTGATCTGTAGATACAAAAAGCCACATAGGGAATACAGACCTGCAATAACGTCTGTGTTGCTTAAGAAAAGCTGAATCATATACCTACCAAGACACTTATTACACCTTTAAAGAATCAACAAGCCAAAAATATGCACAGTTACTTTGATATATTCCAGAAAAAAAGGAACTCATTTTCCAATCTCTCTCTAGTCTCTTAGGAAAACCACCAGCCTTGAGCACTGTTTTATTATTGACTTATATGGAGGCAGGTATCCTCCATCACTCTGGAGTCCAGATGGCTTTGTGGTCCTTGTCTCCATAATATACCCATCAATCCAACCAAAACAGCCAACACAAAAGTCTTCTGGAGCATCGAATGTGTGCAAGATAATAAGCTGAGATGAGCTAGACAGGGTTTAAAGACTGTATTTGAAACTATGCACAATTTTCTGCATTTTTTTCCTGCTCCAGGAAATCACAATTTTATGAATCAGTCATAATTTAAAGACTGGGGCTTTTTTTCTTAGAAGATAAGCTCCATGAGATGATGTCTATTTAGCTCATGAATATAGAACAGCACAGAAATGGATTATAGTGGCTGCAAAGGGGGTAACAGAACTCATTTTGATAGATTTGTGTCATCCATACCCTACTCACACCAGAGCAAATTGACCTCAAAGCTGAAAGTGGAATCTCTTCTCCAGACACTTGAGACGTAGTGCAGTCTTGCAGAGTGGATGGAGCAGAAGATGGTGCCTGATTTCTCCACACTCCACACAATTCTATTCTCTTACTGAAAAGTTTTAACATTCTGAAGGAGCCCGATTCTCAGAACCTTCTAATGGATACCAGAAACTTGAATTCTTGAAGATTTAAGGGGAAAACCCCCTCAGCTTTACAGATATTCATTGTCTGTAGAGGCTAGAGTTACAACTTTTCAATCCACTCTAAAAGCAAAGCAGAAAACAATTACAGCAAGGTCACACAAATCAGTGACCAGGTGACTGGCCTCTTCCTAAAAGAAGATCCTAACTTTGTTCTCACCCCTTTCAGGGTTAAACAGTCTTGCTCTTTTGTAGTTATTTATGAGCACATCAAGTTGCATTTAACTTACTTAAGGGATTTCTCTTAGAATCTTCCAGTGTCCCTTGGAAATAATTCTATACATAATAAATATGTGTATATTTAGTATTCCTGGGTTACGATGTCAGTTACCATTTCAAGTGCATTCTTTTCTCTAATTGCATCTAAACATTTTATTAAAAATCAAGATTTTAGCTAAGTGCAGTGGCTTACACCTGCAATCTCAGCACTTTGGGAGGCCAAGGCACGAGGATTAGTTGAGGTCAGGAGTTTGAGACCAGCCTAGGCACCTGCACCTACAAAAAAATTTAAAAATTAGCCAGGCTCAGGGGTGTGCACCTGTAGTCCCAGCTACTTGGGAGACTGAGGCAGGAAGATCCCTTGAGTCTAGGAGTTGGAGGCTCCAGTGAGCCATGATTATGCCACTGCATTACAGACTGGACAGCCAAGTGAAATAAAAAAAAAAAAAAAAAAAAAAAAAAGGCTCCTCCTCCAGATATTCTGATTTAGAAAGATTAGAGGTAGAGCCAGTGAATTATTAGATGAGTTCCCGGTAAGGGATTTTCAAAATCTGGTCTGTAGAAAGCCAACTGGACCGTTAAGAATGGTCACATGAACTTGATCACCATCAAGGTGCACGCCCCCTTTAATATTATCCTTGGTTGTGAATCTCCAGTTCAAGTTTTATGCTGCTTCTGTCCTGGAGTCTGATGTTTATTCTGCTGTTCAGAGGAGATTTATGATTTTGACGGCAAAACTCAAGCAATTTCACTTGCTTTTCATAATCCCTGGACCCAGAGCAGAGCCCTTCTTACAGTAGCACTCACTAAATGAGTAAAGATAGCAAAAAGAGTGACACTGATTTCAATTGAGTCAATTATTCCTTTGATCAAAAATCTTGGCAAGTTTCTGGCACTGTCAAAATCTGCTAGGCCTGCCAGGCAGTGAAAGAAGGAAGATTTGGAATTGTCATTATTCCAGTGGATTTTGGGGTGAAAATTCAGAGAAACAGCTCCAATGAAACATCTTGCAACAGAATTCCATCCAAATATACTAAAAGACATCAAAGAGAAAGTGTTTTCTCTTGTGATTTTTCTTTCACTGCTAACTGAACACTTGTACAATTGATGATGATGTATTTTACCAGCTACCTAGAATGCTCTGTACACTGGAGAAAACAAAATTACTTTAATATTTTTGAAGGTTTCTTTACTTTGTAAGATGTGTCTGGGGAGTTTATTAAGTTCATTAGAAAACTGGAAGAAATTTAAAAGTACTTCTAAGGGCTCTTTTCTTCCTATCTGAAACTACTTTTGCATTTTCAGATAGGAGTATGAATAGATAAAAGGAGAGCTTAGCTAAAACAAATAAAAATTGATATGTAGTTTTTAAGGAGCATATGAGGAGGAAATGAGCCTATTTATTAATTTCCCTGTAGCTGCACCCACCCTACCCTAGGGCCCATACTCAATCCTGACTTGCAGTAGGAGGTTCTTAAGGAAAAAACAGTCATCTATATTGAGGTTTAGCCTCTTTCCCTGTATTGCTGAAAAATCCTTATTATTAATTTTATGTCAATAATAATTGTATCTTATGAATAGTAAGAGTTAATAACTTTCATTGTTTCATATGCTGGGCAAAGCACACAGGCATTTGCTGATTGAATTCTCACAACATCCCATGAAGTCGGCACTACCAATATATGCCACATTATCATAATCAAGAATATTAAAAAAGACAATTTCCCAAATATCTCCTTGACTCTGCTAGTCAGGGTCAAAGCAGTCAGCCTAAGAATGGAGAACCCCTGCCTTGCATCTAGGCTGGGAGATTTTGACAGAAGCAGGGTTGGGTCCCTGAGGTTCCAGTTGTGAGTTCAAGATTTTCTTCATTAAAATGCAGTAGAGATGGGTTTAGGGGAGGTAAAACAAAACAGAAACTTTTTATTTTCTCTTTTCCTGTGGTTATATAAGGCTGTATTTGTATTCAAAATCAAATAAAATATTGTGTAAAGGCCACATCTTCGCTGGGCCTTCTATGACCACAAGGCACTGTGGCCACTTCCCTAGAAACCTGACTGACTCATTTGGCAGGCCGGTTTCCATTTTGGCTCATTCTGATTATCTCTAATACCAACAAATGAGACATTTTCTGGCTGCAAATCAAAGTATCTCCTTTGGGTGATAAAATTAAACCACAGACTTAGTGATGCAGCTGGATCTCTGGACTCAAATACTTCCTTGAGGTTTCTGGCAGACCTCAAATTGGATTCCACTTCCAGAACTTGCATCCTGAGGTAGAAAGGCCTAGGAATGTGTCCTCAACTGGCAAGTCCCTGTGATTATTTCTGGCAGCAAAGGAGGATATAGATATTAGCAGGGAGCTGAGATAAGTATCACTTACCCTTCAGATTCACCTTATACTTGACCTGGAGGAGATGTTTTTCCCAGCTGAAGTTTAAATGAATATGCAAGCATTTTGAAGGGCTTTCTTCCTTGAGGTCGCTTCCACAGAATCAAAATCTTGTTAGAATTATTCTGGGCATTGATTCAAAGTGTGAAAGGCTACAATATTGCCAACACGGTAATTTACACAATATAATAGCAGGGGAAAATAAATTATCCACAACTTATAGCAATGCCCTGTGAGCAGAAAGCCTTTTGGAGCACACAAAAATTATATCTACAATATATCAGCAACATAAAGCTCAAGATTATAAAAATAAGATTCAAGTTCTTGAAAAATTAGTGGAAATTCCATTTCATCATCACTTTAGAAATGGAAAAGTAATAATAAATGGGCACAACCAGTGCTGAGGCACGACTGATTGAATTACATATTCCATCCTATTTCTTATTTAGTACCTCACATCCTCAGAGGGCTTTGTCCTCATGTTTCAAGTATAGAAACTTGGTATCATTCCCATTTTGTTTACAAGAAAATGGAAACACTGGATAGTGTGTTTTCTTTAAGGTCACTTTATTGAGCTGAGAAAAAACGGTAATGGAATTGGGAGCTATCAAATCCCTATGTCCTGGGGCTGTCATGGACTGTAGCTTAAGCCAGATTTTCAGAGCCAGGGAAGATCAAAGAATAAAGAAACTGTATGTGCTGGAGATTCAGACCTCTGGTGATCTTTTCATTGAAATCACTGTTCTTCTTATCAAACTTTTGTTTTCTGGGTCTTTACATAAAAGTTTCCCTTTGCTGTGTAGCTTCTTTGTCATCACTGTTGGGAGCAGAATATTCCCTTGCTGTGCTCTACATTATGTGCCTGTCTATTCCTAAGAAGGTTTTACTTGAGAATATAGCTTAGAATGATTAAGCAATATGATCCTTAGCTGAATAATATGTGAAAAGGGCAATTACATGAGATTTTTATGTAATATCCAGAGAACAAGAAAAAGAGAGTTAACAGAATAAAGAAGGCAAAGAAGAAAGAGCAAATTGTATAATCTTAAGAACAGAGAGAGTGGACAGGGGGAAATATTTTGGTGCAGGAAGATTTCACCATCAATAAGAGATGGAATTCATCATGGATTCGGTCTCCCTTTGTTATCCATGTTGAGTCATTAAATCCAATGTCCACACCTCTTCCTCTCTTTCTGTAGCTTTTGCCTCTGGGCTATGTGAAAAGTAATACATGTCATCTATGTTTCAGGTATCAAAGGGGACTTGGTCAGAGAGCTAAATAAATTTCTTTTTTCCTCCACTTAACTTCCTGCAGCAGCCTCTTAAATGCCTTTCCATTGGTGGTTACTCTCCATTCCAGTTCTACCTGTGTGCCACTGCTCTGGATTAGTCATTTTAACCAAAATTTTCATCATGTTACTTTCTGGTTGAAACCTTTGCTCACCCTCTCTTTACCTTATCCCCCAATTTAAAGTCAGCTGATTAAAACTCGAATTCCCATACCTCTTCATCATCTGGACCAGCGTATCTTTCTATGTTAAGGCTCGCAGAACCTCTTTCAGTTTCCTATTGCTATTCACACTAAAGTAAAACATTGGTTGCTTTCTGAGCATATCTCAAAGTTTTCCTCATTCACTTTGTTATCCATTATCTTTCTTCTGTGGAGAATGCTATCCATTTCTTCCCTGATCCATCTCTGCATCTGTTGACCTCCTACTTGTCCTTCAAGACTTGCTTTCAAAGGTACCTCTCGACTGTCTATTTCTGTACTTATTAAAGATCATCTTGTATTATGGTGTTTTTCTGATCCATCTCCCCTGCTGTATTACAAGTTTGCTAATGTTAAAAACTGTGTCTTAGTTATCATTGGATTTTCTTTCCTTTCTCCTCCAACCAGGACCTGGCACAATGCTGTGCTCATAGAAACAACTAAATGAATGAATAACCCATAAATTAATGGCCAAATGAAAGAGCAAGTGATATATGAGCACTAGAGAAATTAAGAGATACAGAATAAAATCTCTGTACTTTAGAAAGATAAAATTTGGAAAAGATGTACAGCCCATATATTTGAAATATAAAAAGTTGTGCTTGTTTATATTAAGGGTTAATGAGTTTATGAGTTCTCTAGAACAAATGTACTGCAAAGTGTAGCTGGAAGAGGAAATTACTCCAGATTGAGATCAATGACTTCTTAGAGAAGTTGGGACTTGAGCTGAGTCAGATGCATGCATATAACTAAGCTAGACATAGAAGAAACCATGTTTATTTTACTATAACTTTCTGTACTACTTATTATAATTGATTGTGTATGTACTCGTTCATGCAACTAGACTATTAGAAACTTGTAGACAAGGCACTTTTTTGTTGTTGTTTTCCAGTAATATGTGCATCTCCTGCAATTATTACCACGTGCCTGGCATATAGAACACGCTTAATAAAAGTGTGATAATTGAGAATGTTGAACATTTCAGGCAAAACAAATAGGGTCAGCAAAATAACAGAGATTCAGATTCACATGAGATGTTTAGAAAACAGTGAGGAAAATGTTTCCATTGGTTTCCAAAATACCTAATAGGGAGGATAATCTGATAAAGTTAGAATAAAGGGAGCTAAATTACAAAAGATGTTCAATGTTACACTGAGTTTACTTTTTAGTAGTAACCATATAAAAGTTTTGAGATGTGAAATGACTTCCCATGTATGTGTTTGAAGAATATTTCCCTGGCAGCTCTGTATGTGAGAATGCAAAATTGTGACATACACTTGCTTGGTTAGCCCCAAAGCCCTGCCCTTCTACTTTTGTTTGGAACTGCTCAGAAATTCTCTTATCTCAAGAGAGTCAGGTCCAGACCCAGGTTTAGGAGTAAAATATGCTGTGGTTTGAATGTGCCCCCCATAAACATAGGTTGGAAACTCAGTCCTCAATGCAGCAGTGTGTGGAGGTAGGTCTAATGAAACATGATTATCTTGGGAGTACATTTGTTATAAAAAAGGGAGTTAAGAGCCTTTTACTCTCTCTCTCCCTCTTTTTGCCCTCCTGCTAGGGAGTGATGCAGAAAGAAGACCCTCAACAGATGCTAGCCCTTGATCGTGGATCTTCCAGACTTCAAAACCATGGACCAATAGTTTTTGTTCATTATAAATTACCCAGTCTGAGGTATTCTGTGACAGCAGCACAAAACCAACTAAGATAGCATATAACTTAGCTATAGCCAAAAGGATATAACTGAAAGCTTGGCAGGGGAACCCTGAGGAAGTGCTTCCATTTCACCCCACTTCCTGTTGCATCCATCTTGGTACTGTACTGTACAGCCAAGAGCCTTATAGAGATGCTGACTCAGGCCCTCCTCATCTGTAAGTCACTAAGTCACACTAATAATTGCCTACTATTATGGGAGGAAAAAGAACACATGTATCTTTATGTACTGTTAGTTCAGCTTTTTTACAAAAACTTTTCTATCTCTGTCTCTCTCTTTTTTCTCTCTCCTCTCTCTCTTCAATCTCTCTCTCATTTCTGTCTCTCTCTCTCTCTCTGTCTCTCTCTCTCTCTCTCACACACACACACACACACACACACACACACACAGAGAGAGAGATGAATATGGATTAATAGTAGCAGGGAGTCTACGAACACTGGAGTAAAGGAGAGTAAAAATCACTGCCTTAGAGATAATGTAGTTTAATGCCCTAATTTCACCGATTAGGACACTGAGGCCCAGCAAGGAACGCTGGCTTTCTCATAGGAACACAGCAACAGATTTCTGAGCAGAGCACACATTTCCTTACTCCTAGACCAGGGCTCTTCTCCACTTCTTTCTGTGTAGCTTGGCATTAAGAATCCATAAAGCCGTAAAAAAATTTAGCTTGCAAAATATCTGCTTCACCGTCTACTTATGAGAGATTTAACTTTTGAGCCAGCAGAACAAGGTTCAAATCTGGAGCTTGAGTTGAGGGATTTTTGTAAATTTGGCAAGTTACTTACTTTTTCTGTATCTTGACTACCTGATCTGTAAAATATAAATTATTAAATAGGAATTGGCTCCTAGGGTTGTTGATTTAAAAAAAGCAAGTGAATATCTGTGAAGTGCTGAGTATAGTGCCTGGTATAGACTAACTACTGAGAATGTTGGCTATCACTAATATTTTTATTGGGACCTCAGGACGTTGGTCCCAGCCACTCCTCACGGCACTTATTCAAACCTCGTCTAATCATCGGAGGTATTTTAGATAAAATATGTCAGCAACTAAGAGGAGAACATGGCATCCTTTTCTAAATATATGATGTATCGATTTGATACTGGAAATGTGGCAAAGATAGAATCTGCAAAAACTCAGATGATGGATGGAAAGTAATAAGAAAATTGAAAAAAGGCATTTGAGAAAATAGTGTTTTTTCAAGACCCATTAGATCAGAATCATAATTTTAGGTGCAATGTGATGAGGGTTTAGATGAAAGTTGCCAGTAGATGAAATGGGAAGAACAGATATGAGAGGTATATTATGATGAAAACAAATGACTGGACCTGACAGTACACTTTACATATTGAGAAGGGTGGTGGAGTACTAGAAGAAAGAAGATGTCAAGTTATAGTTAATTACTAATTCTTCTTGCTTCTACCAATGTTCATGAACTTTTCATGCTTTGGTGAGAGATACAACGTATCTTGCATGTACCCAGAGGGCATGATTCCCATGATGATTGTAACTGAGTTTAAGGTGGGTTTTACTGTCCTTTTATAATGAGAAGCATGCATGGATACTTCCCAGCATTTAAAAGCAAAGTAAATTAGATTACTTGATTTTTGAGGACCATTTCTGTAAAACTTTATAGTCATTTAATTTTTCCCAGTGATCCTTCATGATGGAGATTAAGAGACCCAAGTGGAATGTTAACATTTCTATCAGGATTTTAACTGGAAAACCAAAGAACTAGTCTGCTGAAGGGCTTGAAGAAGACTGTCATGTTTGCACTGCTTGTGTTTCAGTTGCTCTTGATGATTCCTCTTTTATTGTCAGTTTACAATGTTGTGTTTTTCAAACCTGGAAAGCTTTAAATGGAGCACTCACACTGAGTTTACTGTATATTTTCCTTCAAAGCCACTCTTCAGAGGTTCTGGTCTGTTATTATTTTGACCAAAATGTTTGTGTGCCTGTGTGTAATGGGGAAAATGATTCACTCAAAATCCACGGATTATGCACACAGGTTGTTCCTGTGAATCACTGGGTCTTTCATTAGACCCAAAGGGTACGCTGGAAGGTCTTAGCATATAATAATGTAGAACATAGAATATGAAACTTAGCCTAGATTTCAATCAAATCATGGTATTAGTCTGCTAGGGCTGCCATGAAAAATACCACAGATTGGGTGACTTAAACAACATAAATTTATATTCTCACAGTTCTGGAGGCTACAAGTCCAAGATCAAAATATCAGCAGGTTTGGTTTCTTCAGAAGCCTCTTTCCTTGGCTTGCAGATGGCCACCTTTTCACTGAGTTCTCACATGGTCCTTCCTCTCTGTGTTCCCCTCTCCTCCCATCCCTGATATTTATCTGTGTGTTCTAATCTTCTATTCTTATGACCAGTCACATTGGATTCGGTCCTATCCTAAAGGCCTCATCTTAACTTAATTACCTATTCAAAAGCCCCATCTCCACATACATTCACATTCTAGGGTAGTGGGGCTAGGGTTTCGATGTATTTTCAGGGGATACAAAGCAGCCTGTAACACTCCACCCTTGGGACCCTCAAAATTCATGTCCTTTTCACAAGCAAAATACATTAACTTCCATCCCAATGGCCCCAAAGTCTTAACCCATTGCAGTATCAACTCTATGTCTAAAGTCTTATCCATATATCATCTAAATCAGGTATGGGTAATATTCAAGGTATGATTTATCTTGATGCTAAATTCCTTTCAACTGTGAACCTGTGAAACCAGACAAGCTATCTGTTTCCAAAATACAATGATAGGAGAGGCATGGTATAGACTTTCCAATTCCAAAAATCAGGTAGAAGAAAGAGGTCATGGGTTCCAGGCAAGCCCAAAACCTAGAAAGGCAAATTCCATTAGATTTTAAAGCTGGAGAATAACCTTTTTGGAGCAGCCTAACCTGCTAAAATGGAGGAGGTGGCCCCACCCTCTGAAACCAAGTAGGATACCCCTCAGTTCTCCTAGCACCTCCTATGACTTCTGCAGCCACTGTGGCAGTGCAGTCTTGCTTATTTCTGAATCACCTTTGGGATCATTTTCTTGAAGGATAATGCATGTTCACAGCCTAATTGCTCTATTGCCCCATCCTGTGGAATCTAAGAAGTCCCAATGCCTTCCTTTATTTTGTACCATCTCTGTCCCTTTCAGTTCAAGCTCTCAGAGTTTCTGCTGAGATGTTTGATTTGATCTATGAGTCACATTCTTACTAATCTCTTTATCAAATGGTTGTCCAGCTAAATCCTGGACGTTCTCTTCAGAACATGTTTTATGTTTTGTTATTATTATTATTTTTGCAATATGGATAGGCTGAGAATTTTCCAAATCTTCAAGTTCTGGTTCCTTTTTGCATAACAATTTCTTCTCTGATTTACCTTTCTCCTCTTGCCTTTTACTATAAGTAGCAAAAAGAAACTAGGCCACACCTTTAGCACTTTGTTTAGACATCTCTGCTACTAAATATCCAAGCTCATCACTCACAAATTCTACCTTCCACACACACTAGAACACAACTCAGCCAAGTTCTTTGTCATTTTATAATAAGGAATGTCTTTCACCAAGCATCAAATTACATGTTCCTCATTTACATCTGCACCAACAGAAACTTCAGTATCCATATTTCAACCAACAGTCTCTTTAAGGCAATCTAGGCTTTTTGTAACATTTGCCCTAAAACTTTTACAGTTTCTAACCATTATCCTATTTCAATGCCAATTCCACATTATTAGGTATATACTACAGCAGCACCTTGCTTCACTGTACCAAAATTTATTAGCTTGCTAGGGCTGCCATAACAAAATGCCACAAACTGGGTGGGTGGCGTAAACAACAGTAACTAATTTCCTCATAATTCTGGAGGGCATAAGTCTAAGATCAAGGTATTGTCAGGTTTGGTTTCTTCTCAGTCTTCACACCCAGACTTTCAGACAGCTACTGTCTGTGTCTTATTTCTATGTGTGTGTCTCTCTGTGTGTCTTAATCTCCTCTCCCTATAAAGACACCAGTCATATTTGATTAAGGTCTATCCTACTGGTCTCATTCTAACTTAATTACTACTTTAAAAGCCCTGTCTCCAAATAGAGTCACATTCTATGGTACTGGGGATAGGGCTTCAACATATAAATTTTGGAAGGACACATTCAGACCATAACAAATCCTTATATCTTTTTCTGGGTAAATATGTGAATAAAATGCCTTATGGTTTATATTTTTTTTCTGAAATATTTCAAATATCATTGAATACATTCTTACTGGGTGTCTTTTAAATTTGTGATGATCCTACCTAATCTCTAGCCTTGAAGCAAACATAGGGAAAAGGAGAACAAAATACCAGTGACTCACTCCCACCAGCTGGTTTGCAATTTCAGCCTCTCCAATTACATACTCCTTTATGATACAAAAGTAGGGAGTTCTTGGGGTGTGTGACAATTACCATATTCTGATTCAAATGGGATCTTGGCTGTCTGATAAAGGTTGTGATGATTATTTCTGAACCTGTTCCCAGTACTGCTGGGACTTTGTTTACTCCACAGCCAAATCAGCTACTGATTGGATTCCCATTTCTCTTTTTCTGCTTCAGCTATCTCAGAACCAGTGTTATAGGGTGTGTTCGTTTCCTAGGTCGACCTTAACAAATTACCATAAACTGGATGGTCTTAAAACAACAGAAATTTATTCTCTCACAGTGATGGAGGCTAGAAGTCTAAAATCAAGGTTTCAGCAGGATTGGTTCCTTCTGGAGGCTCTGAGGAAGAATTCTTCTTCGCCTCTTCTAGTTTTTGGTGGTGACTGTCAATCTTTAATGTTCCTTGGCTTGCAGCCAAATCACTGCAATCTCTGCTTCTGTCATCACATGGCATTCTCGCTGTGTTCCTCTATAGTCCTGTGCCTTTACATGACCTGATCTCCTTGTAGGGTAACAGTTATTGAACTTAGTGCCTACTTTAATCCAGTATAGACTCATTTTAACTTGAGTACAACTTCAAAGACCTTGTTTTCAAATAAGGTCACCTTCAGAGCTTCCAGGAATTATGGCTTCAACATATATTTTAAGGGAATACAATTATACCCACCACACAATGCCTTTCTGTACCTTTTCATTTATGGTTGATGTTGCTAGAGATGATTGTTGAATTCACAATTTTACTATTCTATCAAGCTTTTCCATTCTTTGTGCAATCGACACTACGATGATAGAATTGACAGGACATGGTGACTGACTTGAAAAAGGAGGGGGAAACAAATGGAGAATCAGATGGCTTCAAGCTATGGTGATCATCCTGAAAGCCCAGCCAATCCCTGAAACAGGCTTGAAGAAGGGATTATCAGCCAATCCCCAAGACAGACTTGAAGTATGAATTATATGCAGGGTACGTAGGTAAGACTGTAACTCTAGCAACTCCTACATTCAAGCAAAGCATTACATTAAGGCTAAGTGGCCCTTGCTTTCATGTATAAAATTAAAATTACTATTGTCTACTAAGCCTCTAAATGAGTTACCCTTATCTACCTCTCCGTATTCAATTATTTTACCTCTTTTTCCCTGTGACAAATTGCCTGTAGTATAAAATATACATTTATTTTTCTCTCTTGGTAAAAAAGAAGACGTATGTTTAGCTTCCTTCTGGAATTTCCCAACCTTTCTTATACTTAGATTAGTCATTTAACTTTTTTCTGGTCAATGGAATGTATATTAAAGTGTTGTGTTAACTTCCAGGAAATACCCTTAAAAATGAGGTAGATTCTTCCATCTGCCTATAACTGGAATTCAGTTGTGAGAGCTGAAGCTCATGTGGCCATTTTAGATCACGAGGAATATGATGGTTCCATAATATGGAAGTAACCTGGATTTCTGATGGCTTTGTGAAGCTGTGCTTCAATTCTGAACTAATGATTTCTATTTAAGGTTCTGTTACTTTGTAATTTTTGGTATTTGAAGTTGAACCAAATCCTGACTTATATTCTTATACAGACTATCCTTCGGTCACACTGTTTTTAAAACACCATGCACAATTCTAACTTGGAAATTTATTCTTGCTGCCACTTCTGCCTGAAGCATCTTCTCCCAGTTTTCGTGGTTGTGTGGCTTTCTTCTGGTCTTTTTTTCTGGCCTTGCCTCATATATCACCTGTTGAAAGAGGCTTTGGCTGATGCCACCGATCCCACCTTCATTGTGACTTTGAACTCTCTCCATCTCATTAGCCCTTCTTTGCTTCATAGCTTCTCCTCTATCACTGTCTGACTCTCTGAAGGTAGCTCATTTGTTCACTTGCTTGTCAGTCTCTTGCATAGAATATAATCCCCGTCACTCCCATCACCTTGTGTATCTTTTTATCACTGTATCCTGGGGCCTAGAACAAAGTGCAACAGTAAGCACTCAAATGCCTATGGGAGCAAATGAATAAAGTTTCCTTCTGAGTCCTCTTTCAGCTTGAGAAGGGTACAGGATTTTTATTAGCTTTTTCTTTTGTCTTTGTTTTTTATTTCTGTGACCCATGCTACATAGGACAAAATCTTAGAATAATAATTGAGATTTTGTCTTTGCACACTTCCTTCCAGAACCCTCTTTGCATGAGCCAGTGACTCACAAAATTATTTTTACTATTTAAAAAGCAATAATACATAATTTACCCCAATAAATAACATATTTATTCAATAGAATGGTCTGGCTTTAGTGCAGAATTAGCTACATATATTTTTAGTCAGTTATCTTTTAGGTTGTATTTAAAATATTTAAAGTTGTTTATGCATCAATACTCAGACCTTGCATGTGTGTTTAGCTGGCTTCCTAGAAGAAAATATGAAATTTCTATGCATAAAGCTATGCTGAATGTAGATATAGTCAGCATGATGAAGTATAAAAAGCATGCACTTGGGTCAAGACTGAGTTCAGCTTTGGCTCTGCTTTCACTAGTTATGTGACCCTGTGCAAACTGCTGGACCTCTATGAGCCTCTCTCCCTAGCCCTCAAGTGGGGAATATCATAAGTTCTTAAGAGGTTTATTGTTAGAATTAGAAGAGATTATGCATATAAATGGCTCAGTGTGAACCCAGTCATTTTTAATCCCCTTTCCTCTGTTTAGAGAAAATTGCTTAACAAAAAACAAACAAAAATGAGTTATTTTTCTTAACTTTTTATTGTGAAATATAAAACACAAATAGAAGTGTAGATAAGACATAACTATATAGTTCAATAGATTAAATATTGCCCAATAGGTTAATATATAGAATATCACATCCAGAAATTATACATTATTGGTGCTCCCAAATCCTGTCTTCTGAAGGCCTCTTCCCAACCACAGTTCCTCCCTACCCAGAATGTAACCACTATTTTGATTTCTCTGGTAATGTTACCCATCTTCTTCTGAGAGTTTAAAATTTAAGAATGCAAGTCTTCACATTATAATTAACTTTTGCATGTTTTTGATGAAATCAGATGGTATGTATTCTTTGCTGTCTGGTTTCTGTTACTCAAAATTTTATATTTGGGAGTTTATCCGTGTTTTCACAAATGTCTGCGGTACTCCTTTTAATTGCATGTAGTAATCCAGATTATGAACATATTTATAAATTATGTAGTCTATTCTTGATAGCCTTTTTTCCCCCAATGTGGGGTTATTATAAATAACACTACTATCTTTATTCTTATTCTTATGCACGTTCCTTGGAGCACACATGCACTTATTTCTTTAGGGTATATCCTAGGAGTAAATATGCATATCATGCACATGAACTTTACTAGATAATCCTACTCTGTTTCCAAAGTGTCTTTAACAATTTGTATTTCCACCAGCAGTTTAGCAGAGTTCCTCTGGTTTCATGTCCTCACATGATTTCCTTTTTCACAACAAAGTTTGCGAACAGCAGATTGGCTTTCTTTATATTGAAAACAAAGCAATAAAAAAATAAAAAAATAAAAAAAGGCTAGGAAAGTAAGTCACTTAAGGAAAACAAAAGAACTGTTATTTCATTGAAATGAATTTAAGAAATGTGACATAATAGCTGCTGGTATTATAGAAAGATAATCACCCTTGCCCCTTTCTTCTTCACTGAGTTCTGAAGAGACCCAGCGTAACTGATCACCTTCAATACCCCAGGGCAGTAATTATTCCATGTAACAGCTTTGAGGCACCCAGAGAGTTGTTATCAATTTCCTCTTGGCACTATAGCTAAACACATTAAGTGAGGACTTTGTCAACCATGAGGTCTACGGGGATTAATCTGCCTTTCTCAGTATATAATTGACAGTCGAAATGTTTTTGGAATCTATTTTACATTATTTTCCTCAAGGGCCCAGGAAAAATTTCTTGTTACAGAAGACCAAAAATATAGAATAGATGATTTCATTGAATGATAAATGAAACTGAAATCCATAAATGTGTTTCCAAAAGGATTGCTGGAGAAGGTTAAAAAAATTTCTATTTTCCAATTATATCTGCATTCCTAGAGTTTAAATGTTTCCCAAACAAAAGGAAAGACCTGTATCAATATTTTTCCTTTAAAAATGGTGGCCGGGTGATGACCTGAAAGCAGAATGTTGAAATGTATTTAAATATATGTATTCCAATATTTTCTTTATATGTCTTTATAATTACTTATTATTTAATTTATTATTACGATGTTTTTTAAGAGTTGGAGTCTCACTCTGTCACCCAGGCTGGAGTGCAGTGGCAATCAGAGCTCACTGCAACCTTGAATTCCTTGGCTCAAGCAATCCTTTCACCTCTCAGTTAATTTTTTGTAAACGATTTTAGAGACAAGGTCTCCCTATGTTGACCAGGCTGGTCTTGAACTCCTGGCCTTGATAGTGGCGGTAAATCTGTATGTGTCTGACGTAACCTCAATTCTTGCCTCCTCAGAAGAAAGAATTCGACGGAGGGGCATGAGGCAGGAGAGACTGAGGCGAGTTTTAGAGCAGGAGGGAAAGTTTATTTAAAAGCTTTCAAGCAGGAACAAAAGGAAGGAAAGTATGCTTGGAAGAGGGCCAAGCGGACAACTTGAAAGGCAAGTGCATGGTTTGACCTTTTGACTTGGAGTTTTATATGTTGGCATACTTTTGGGGTTTTGGGTTCCTTCTGCCCTGATTCTTCTCTTGGCATGGGCTGTCCGCATGTTCAGTGGCCTGCTAATGTTTGGGAGGGGAGCATGCGCAGTGTGTTTATTGGAGTTCTAAGCATGCGCACTTGAGGTGTTCTTCCCTCACCGATCTAACGTTCCTAGAGGAAGGTCATATACCGGTTAAACTCCACCGTTTTGCCTCATAGTGCACAGGCTTGAGCTCACTTACCTAACTCCTGAGATCTTACTGAGAAGCTACTGATCACCAGTTTCAGGTTTTTCTACCTATAGAGAGACTGCCTTCCTCTGGCTCTGGCTGCAACCTATTATCATTTGAGAGAAACAGAGTATCAGCTGCCTGACCGTCACCTGATGGTTGCCTGATATTCCTGGTTGGGGGCGGCCCTCTCCTGTGTCTGGTTAGCTACCTACTGTAACAGCCTCAAGGGATCCTCCTGCCTCAGTCTCAAGAGCAGCTGGGATTATAGGCCATCCTATAATTATAATATGTAATCTTATATTTACTTTGTGCTGTCTAACTAACAAGCCATTTTTTGCTATCTTCTTCTTTTTCTTTGAGAATTTTCACTTACACAGACTCTGTTTTCTCCTTAGTTTATCATGTATAACTTTGTAATTATGCAAATATTAACAATAGCTACCAATTATTGAGTCTTATCTAGTCACTGACATTTTGCAGAATGTTTGGCGTAGATTGTCAATCTTTGATATAAACTCTAGAAGACAGGCATAATTTTTTCCACAATTCAAATGAAGATACAAAGCTCAGAGAAGTCACAGCGACTTGTTCTAGATCACACAGCCAGATGTACAATTACCTATCTCTGAATCCTAAGACAACACTTGTTCCACTGCATTCCACTGGCTCTCTGAAACGCCTGTTTTTCTTGGTATTTATCTCTAGGAGAAGCATTGGCATTTGGGCTGTGTGATCTTTGCTTATTTGGAAACGTTCCATGCATTGCAGTGTTTAGCATTAGCACTGCTACCCTGCTTCTAACACTTGCAAGGGAAATGGATGGTGATGAACCTACTCTCTGTAGTTCATCGTGGACCATCATAAGATCATGGACCTATCATCTCAGGACTCATTTATTTTCCCCATCAGCCTGTGAGCCCTTCAGAGGCAATGATTATGTATTATGCATCTTGTCTCTTTTGAATGTTTATACACAAAAAAGGAAATGTAATGAACATTTATCGAATGGTTACTGAATATTAATGTTGAAAAAACAATATCCAGTGGTGCGATCTCAGCTCAGTTACTTCAGATGCTGACCTGCAGTTAATTCTGTTTAGCTTTTCTCTTTCTGATCACTTCATTCTTTTATGTGCTGTAAATCTTTTTAATCCCTTTAACTCCCTCTTTTCCTTTATCATTTTGGCTGTCATCACTTCCTTTATGCAAGGAACGCTCAAGTTACTGAGGGAAGAAAGGGGTATACAGATAGAAGGAAATAACCTGGAAACAAACATTTAATGAAAAATACTGTAACAATAATATATCCATCTACACACGGAGCCAAATGTGGGAGTTAGCTCCCTCATCTGGAATGTGTTGAATTATTTGCTGACGAATAGCAGAGAAGAACTCTGTCTTTCTGTGTTGTGGAAGAAACAGAGTTATGAAGTGTGCCCCTTTGGAATTTACTAGGTGATATGATTTGACTTTGTATTCCCAAACAAATCTCATGTTGATTTGTAATCTCCGGTGTTGGAGGTGGGGCCTGGTGGGAAATGATTGGATCATGGGGATGCTCTCTTATGGTTTAGCACCATCCCCCTAGTGCTGTTCCCCCCCTCCCCTTTTTTTTTTGTTTTTGAAATGGATTCTCTGCTCTGTCACCCAGGCTGGAATCCAGAGGTGCAATCTCAGCTCACTGCAACCTCTGCCTCCCAGGTTTAAGCGATTCTTCTGCCTCAGTCTCCTGAGTAGCTGGCATTACAGGCCAGCTGGGATTACACCACCAGGCCCGGCTATTTTTTTTTTTTTTTTTTTTTAGTAGAAATGGGGTTTCACCATGTTGGTCAGGCTGGTCTCGAACTCCTGACCTCAGGTGATCCACCTCCCTCGGCCTCCCAAAGTGCTGGGATTACAGATGTGAGCCACCGCACCCGGCATCCAGTGCTGCCTCATGATAGAGTTCTTATGAGATCTGGTTATTTAAAAGTGTGTGGGACGTTCCCCTTCTCTCTCTTCCTCCTGCTCTGGCAGTGTAAGATTGCCTGCTTTCCCTTCACCTTCTGCCGTGACTGTGTTTCCTGGGGTCTCCTCAGTCATGCTTCCTGTATAGTCTGCAGAACTGTGAGCCAGATAAATCTCTTTTCTTTATGAATTACGCAGTCTCAGATTGTTGTTTATAGCAGTGAGAGAATGGACTAATATAGTAGGTTTCAACTAGCTAATCATCGAGGAGCACCCTATGTTAGGATTTCCAGGTTTAGCAAATAAAAATACAGGAATTCGTTAAATTTGAATTTCAAATAAAACAATAGGGGTGTTTTTTTGTTTTTTTGTTTTTTGTTTTTTAGTATATATCATACATTATTTGAGACATACGTTGTTTTATGTTGGCTATCTGAAAGTCAAATTAAATTTGGCCTTCTGCATTTTATTTGGCATTGCCAACTTGAGTTAATCTGGTTAAAAATGAGTTTATTGTTCCAGTTTGTTAAAGGTATTACCAGTTATTACCAACAATAGGTCAGAGCAGTTGTAGGTATAAAATGTTTCTCCTTGACTGCTCCAACACAGGCAGGACTCACAAGTCAGGGTGTGCAAGGCCTCTCTGGAAGTTGCCTGTGTGTTTACCACTGGAGAGGACTAGGTACTACTGCCAGGAGAACTGTCTGTTGCCACCTGCTTCTGAAGCCCAGTCCTATGCTAACCCAATCCAACCCAGACCAGTCCCAGCTGCCAACACCTGTTCAAAAAAAAGAAAAAGAAAAAGAAAAAAAAGTTAGTTTCATTTATCGTGCAACTATTGACTCAGATTTCTTATTATTTGGTTGATGTCAGTCTAACCATATTCCAAGCCTGCCCTGGGTCCTGAATCTGCTTGCTTTCTGATTTAATATAATTATAAATTAGAAACCATTTCTGAACTACTTATACCTGTCATCTGAGCCCCACACTTATTCACAAGCTGAACAAGTATTCACCTGGCTGTCTATGCTACACCTTTATCTCACTGGCCTCAGACCTGTCTGAATACTCCTCTGTCAACATGACTCAACCAAATGTAGTCACAGATGGAGTGGTTTGGAAATTATGATGCGAGTGCGTCAGTTATCTATTGACACAATAATGCTGAGTAACAACCAACCACAAAATCTCAGTGGCATGCAACATTAAAATATCATTTAGCTCATGAGTCTGTGGGGTTCAGCTAATCTAGTCTACTCCTGAGGATCTGGGCTGTGCTTGCTCATGTGTCTGTGGTCCGCTGTGCTTCTGCAAGGCAGAGCTGTTATGTCAGTGGGCTGTGGGCTGAACTAGCACAGTTTGGTTTCACCTGGAAAAACTGACCTGTCTCCTATTTTCCATCTTTCAGTAGGCAGGCCAGGGCGTGCCCTTGTGGTACCAGCAGAGGGTGAGATTGAGCGGAAACGCATGGGCACTTTTCAAGCTTTCCTGAGTCAGACTTGTTAATGTTCCATTGGCTGATGGAAATCACAGTGTCAGTCCAAATTCAAGAAGTGGGAAAATAGACCCTGCCATTTTGCTAAGAGAGTCTTGGAAGAAGATCACGGTGGTAAAAGTTGAGATTGGGTTTGGGGAGTGAATATCTAGAGGGAAATGAGACTGGAGAATTTGGAAGGGACAGTCCAGGACTTGCCAGCCTTTTTGAAAAAAGAACTACTTATCAAATCCTTCTTATCTTATAGTCATTTCGCTATCTCATAGTAGTTTTGTCACTTATCTTTTCTGAATATTACTTTCTCCAATTGTAAAATGAGGGAATTGAATTAAATAAAACCATAAAACCTTAATAACTTTGAGATTGATCCAGCTAACAAATACAGATTTTTTGGCCAAAATAGCATTAATTAGTACTCTAAAATGCTTTATGGTAATAGCTGTCCTTCAAGTTTCCACAGGTTTGTAATCTTAATCTTTAAACTCGCTGCTTCACACATTTATATTTTCTTCTCTTTTTTTTACCTTCCTCACTTTTTAAAAAATTTTATATTCAGGGGTACGTGTGCAGGTTTGTTACATAGGTAAATTCTGTGTCACAGGAGTTTGGTGTACAGATTATTTAGTCACCCAGATAATCAGCATTGTATCCGATAGGTAGTTTTTTTTTATTTTTTTTTTGAGACGGAGTCTCGCTCTGTCACCCAGGCTGGAGTGCAGTGGCACGATCTCGGCTCACTGCAAGCTCTGCCTCCTGGGTTCATGCCATTCTCCTGCCTCAGCCTCCCGTGTAGCTGGGACTACAGGTGCCCACCACCATGCCCGGCTAATTTTTTTTTTTTTTTTGTACTTTTTTAGTAGAGACGGAGTTTCACCGTGTTAGCCAGGATGGTCTCGATCTCCTGACCCCATGATCCACCCGTCTCAGCCTCCCAAACTGCTGGGATTACAGGCGTGAGCCACCGCACCCAGCCCCGATAGGTAGTTTTTTGATCCTCACCCTCCTCCTACCCTCCACCCTCAAGTAGGTCATGGTGTCTGCTGTTCCCTTCTCCATGTTCATATGTACTCAGTGTTTATAAGTGAGAACATGAGGTATTTGGTCTTCTGATCCTGGATTAGTTTGCTTAGTTTAATGACCTTTCTATTTTCCATGTAGCTCTTAAGGTATTTGAATTGGCAGGTCCACAGTTAGGATATTTTTAAATTTTCTTTCAGTTCTGTGTTTCTTATCATCAGAGAGGCATGCATATAAATTTGGGAGGCATTCATTAGATAGGTAAAACAGCATGAGTGAAAAACATTTTACATAATCCCTATGAAAATATCAGTGAATCAAGAACAATTTCAGGCTGGCAACGGAACAACTAAGATAAATTGCTTAATTAAGGGAGGCAACATTATCACGGCCAAGATGACAATGGATTCTTGTCTATTTACCTGTCCCAGGAGAACAAAATTCTGATAAGTGAGAAGAATGTAAGTGAATGAGGTGTGTGGAAATTACAACTAACTCTAACTGAGAGCACTATAGACCCGGGGTTAGGAAATGTTCTTTACCTTTTCTTTTCATTTAAATGTAATACTTCTCTTTTAATTTAAATCTAACTCTTTGATTTTCTTAAAAGTTCTTTTTTGTAGTCTCTATTAGTTTGTTTTTACACTCCTATCAAGATACTGCTCAATATTGGATAATTTATAAACAAGGGAGGTTTAATTGACTCACAGTTCTATATGTCTGGGGAGGCCTCAGGAGACTTACAATCATGGTGGAAAGGAGGCACCTTCTTCACAAGGTGGCAGGAGAGAGAAGTGTGTGAAGGAGAGACTGCCAAACGCTTATAAAACTATCAGCTCTTGTGAGAACTCAGTCACTGTCAGAAGAAGAGCATGGGGAAAACTGACCCCATGATCCAATCACCTCTCTCCTTCATCACGTGGGGGTTACAAGTCCTTCCCTCAACACGTGGGGATTACAATTTGAAATGAGATTTGCGTGGGGACACAGAGCGGAACCATATCATCGTCACTTTGAAATACATGCCATCTTGCCTTTGAAAGAGGAAATAATTGTGTGCAAAGATGAAGTACGTATCCTTGCCCTCTCAAATTATACGCTTCAAAACTGAGAACGTATGTTTTAGGTACAGCAGACTTCAGATAATTATCTTGGGGTATATGCTAGAGGCACATGGGTTGAAATTGATAAAAGATGCAAATTTGCATGTCTGTGTTTTGTCAACTGGACAAAGAAATTTCTCACCAATTTTGGCTTCACAAATTGATTCTCCTACAATAGAGTATCTACATTCGTTGTATAAAATAAATGAAAAAAAAATCAGGAAAGTGTTTCAATCCACAGGATTTCAGTTTACACCTCAGTCAGAATTATAGTCATCCCTTGGTGTTCATGGGGTTTTTGTTCCAGGACCTCCCACAGATACCAAAATCTTTTTATATAGAATGGCACAGTATTTGGATATGACCTATGCACACATCCCCCTGTATGCTTTAAACCATCATGAGATTACTTAGAATATCTAATACAGGCCGGGCACAGAGGTTCACGTCTGTAATCCCAGTGCTTTGGGAGGCTGAGGCAGGAGGATCCCTTGAGCCCAGGAGTTTGAGGTTAGACTGAGCCATGATATCACCACTGCACTCCAGCCTGGATGACAGGAACCCTGTCTCTAAAACCAATGAAAAAACCTGGGACAATGCAAATGCTAAGTAAATAGTGGCTATACTGTATTGTTTAGGGGATAATGACAAGAAAAAATATCTGTACATGTTAAGCCCAAACATAGTGTTTAAAAAATATTTTTGCTCTGCAGTTAGTTATATCCATGGAGGCAGAACCCATGGATATGGAAGGCTGACTCTATATCATTTAAAGTGCAGGTTAGATTACATGTTTATATTTTGCTATTTCTGGAAGATTTTAGGTCCACTTGACTTTCTATTGGCAAAATGGAAAGACATGGGATGAGGGGGAACATTGTGGGAATCACATTTTGAGAATCAGGAGGCAGCAATGAGAAAGTAGATTCTCTCTTCACACGTAAAAGGTAACTGCAGTCATTGAGAAATAAATTGAAACAAAAATTGACTTTAGCTGATAATTCCCCTTTGGGAACCACAGCAAGTAAGCAGATCCTATCAAAGGTAGGACCAGGACATCAGGTAGGGGCAGGCAGGACCAATCAACTTGCTTGGTGTTAGAGTTATGCTGTATGGGTGAAGTAGCTCCAATCCGGCAAAATTACTCTTTATTTTATTATTATTGAGATGGAGGCTCGCTCTGTTGCCCAGGCTGGAGTGCAGTGGCACGATCTCGGGTCTCTGCAACGTCTGCCTCCCGGGTTCAAGCAATTCTCTGCCTCAACTTCCTGAGTAGCTGGGATTACAGGTGCGCACCACTACACCCAGCTAATTTTTGTGTTTTTAGTAGAGACGAGGTTTCACCATCTTGGCCAGGCTGGTCTTGAACTCCTGAACTCGTGATCCACCCGCCTTGGCCTCCCAAAGTTCTGGGATTACAGGCATGATCCAACGTGCCTGGCATCTTCATTTTTTAAATTCACTTTTGTTTATTCATTTTAACATTGCCAAAATAATTATTAGCTTAATATCTGCGTAATCAGCATATAATAGAAACATAATAAATATTTTTGAATGAAAGTGTAAAATATTGATTGTAGAATACAGAGAAAAAAATTAACCCATCACTATTGATATTTTGGTTTTAAAAAGGGTCATACTATACATAATGTTTGCTAATCTTTTTTTCCCTGTAAATCTGTTTCCATGCTACTAAATGTGCTTGCCAAAACTATTATTTATCCACTAAATAGTAATTGCATAGTTTCTAGAAAGTTATTTGTAGATTGCCTATAAAAGTCTCTAGATAACTCTCCTATTTATTTTAGTCACTGTATTTTAATTTACATTTTCAAAATTCAATTTGTTTATTCCAATTATGCAAAGAATATTTGCCTATTAAAATTACAGATATACATAATAAAAATGTTGTATTTCCTCAATTATAAGATAATAGCAAATGAAACTTACACCAATATTTTATAACTTTTTATTTTTTAGTAGAGTTGGAGTCTCAATATGTTGCCCAGGCTGGTCTCAAACTCCTTTCTCAAGTGATTCTCTCTCCTCAGCCTCCAAAGGTGTTGGGATTACAGGTGTAAACCATTGTGCAAAGTCTTTAATAATATTTATTAGATAAAAATATTTTATTACATATACCTGTCAATTGTAGGACACAACGTAATTTTAAAATGAATGAAAAAACACTTTTCAGAATAGAGGATGTACAGTATTCGAGATAACTATTGTGATTGTGTTTGGAGGATGCTGAAAGTGCAAATTGTCCCACTCCCTACTGCAGGCTAATGAGGGAGGTGTGGGGCTGTAGTTATAATTCATATTTTACAGCTAAAGAAACCCATACTAAGAAATATTAAATAACTTGTTCAAGATTCCTCAATAGGTGGTAAAAGCAAAATCCAAACCTACACGAATCTAGGTGAGAAAATATATTTTTAAAACTTGTGATGAGATATATATGATATATTTTCCATTTGTAAAGGTATATTATATCTAACATGTATGTTAATATGTTATATTAACATGTTAGCATATTATATAAAATATGTTATACATAATACATGCAAACAATTTGTTATATATCATATAACTGTATATTATTATAAAATAATTTGTATTATACATTATTTTGTGGTACATAACAGACGCATTATTATGTATAATAATATGTGTTATATGATAAAACATATACATATACGTATACAATAAATATATATTACCTAATATATATACTATGTAATGTATGTAACAAAAATATAATATATAAATATATAACAAAGTTTGCTATTTTAATCATTTAAAAGTGTACATTCACACCGTTGTGCAAACATCACCACTATTTTTTGAACTTTTTAATGACTTTACACAGAAACTCTTCAGCCATTAAGCAGTAACATCCCATTCTCTCCTCTCTTAGCCCTTGGTAATTGCTAATATACTTTCTGTCTCTGTCTCTTTACTCATTCTAGATCTTTTATATAAGTGAAATTATTCAGTATTTGTTCTTTTGTGTCTGGCTTATTTTGCTTTGCATACTGTTTTCAAGGTTTGTCCATGTTGTAGCACATAACAAAACTTAATTCCTTTTTATAGCTGTAAATAAAGATAATTTTGCTTCTTTTCAAATTTAAGTGCTTTTGTGTTTTCAGTGAATTTATTACTACTATTTTTCAAGAAAATAAAATTCAACCCTAATTTTATTACTCAGGAAGAGATTAATTTTTGACAATTGACAGATAACTTTCTAGAGTCATTCATCTATTAATTCCCTCACTCATCATTTTATACACACACACATATATGAACATACACACACACATAGATACATAAAATGCTCTAAAATTTTCCTGATAAATTGATTTTAGAAATTTATATATTTTTATAAAGTTATCTATTTCATTTATGGTTGCAATTATTTTGACGCAATATAATTTTATTTTATGGATACATTCAATTAATTACCTCTTCAATTTAGCTTTTTAATGCCTTAATTTTTATTAGTAAAATATTACTAATGTGTTTTTTTAATAAAAATACTAAAAATTCTATCTTTTGTTATTTTCTTCTTCCTATTTGTTTACGATTTTTTTCCCAGAATTTTGTTACAAATTTTAACATTTATACTTTATTTAAATACAGTTTAAGGGCTTTGCTTGTCCAATTACAATTTTAATTATGTTTCATGTGTACTTTTGTCATTATAGGTACATGTTCTTAACCTGTAATTGCAGTTTTACATTCTATTTTGACTCATGAATAATTCAGGATGTTTAATTACTTCTGATGATCTTTGCATTTGTAAATGGAGATGGAGGATCCGAACTGTTGTTTGTGGTAATTGGGGGATTTGTTTCTACTCTCTTTTGCTATAATTTAGTTAAATGGCATGTCCAGTTTTTTCTTTTTTATACAGTCAACCAGTCAAAAGCCTCCCTGACCTACTGAGGTGGCATTTCCTTCCTACCCTTAATTTATGTCTAAAATTTCTTGTTTTCGTTATACTCTAAGGTTTTATTCTA
Organism: Macaca fascicularis; assembly: GCF_037993035.2. Taxonomy (NCBI): domain Eukaryota; kingdom Metazoa; phylum Chordata; class Mammalia; order Primates; family Cercopithecidae; genus Macaca; species Macaca fascicularis. The sequence goes on from NC_088386.1 coordinate 34,376,264, forward strand.
TCTCAGCCTCCCCTTGAAGTCCCCAGAGCATTCTGCTACCACCAATCAGCTTCCATTTCCTGCCTGGCAGTTTTTATGAAATTTGAAGCTTTTTTTTTCCCAACAATACAGCCAGTGCAACTGTTACGGGGTAGAGAGAAGGCAGGAGGCTACAAACTTCCAGTCCCACATTGCATCACCCACGAGTTATAGTTATTCCTCTTGTCAGCACCATTGTGGGTCTCGGAATTAGGAAACATATGATGCTAAGATAAAACAGAACTTCCTTTTTTTTTTTTTTTTTTGATCAGGCATCCCCATCTTGTGAAGGAAACCTGAGGCATGCAACAGACCGAAGCATGTGCTAGTCTATTGCATTCTTGTCATATAAGCACTATTGTTATGTTTTCCATTAGACTTCTGTGGAGTTTTCTGACTGTCTTATATTTAAATATTAGAGAAAATTTCCCTCTTTTTGGGAATTTAAAGGTATTTAGTTAGCATTTTCAAGAGACTATATAAAGAAAACCTTGGCTAGATGATATTTTTGAACTTGAAGATACTCCAGAGAGCTTCTTAAATGCACATCTCAAGTTCTGACAACAAACATGCTGTCTATGCGGTAGATGCACTTACAAAAATCTAAGTGGCACAAAATAATTGAAGCAGGTTTAGCAATGCTCTTGACACTCAGTGCCACTGACAGCCCTCACAAAAATAATCTGTAACTCTCAGAAAAAATAGATAGAAGGATATAATTAATTCATGACAAAACTAGAATATTAAAATAAATAATGGCTTCTTGGAGGTAAGATACATAGATACGAGCTTTAACCAAGTTTAACCAAGTTTAAGAGAAATCTCATTTATATAAATTAAAAAGTAGAGATTTATTTTCTCTATGGGAATAATTTAATCATTAATTAAAGATTTGTATCAGGATCTTTAAAAGGTTAACACCATTATAAGATTTCAAATGCAATGTATTTTCAGAAAGCTGACCTAATCACAGATTTTCTGAAAAATATAGCAGATTGCATTTTCCAAAATGGCCACAACACTATTTCTTATGCCTTCCACATCTCTTAGAATATAATTTTTATACTCCTACTATAGAAAGGTGGGGATCTATGATTTTTTTTACCCTTTTACTAGGCTGGACTCCTGACAATGGCAGTAGTGATGCCGTGTGACGTCTAAGAGTAGTTTATAAAACACAATCCTCTTGAGTTGCTTGCTCTAGAAACTCAGCAACCATACTATAAGGAAGGCATTCTGCTATGTGGAGGGGAGGCATGAATGTGTTCCAGCCAACAGCCCTTTACCAGTCAACAGCCCATATCAACCATCAGATACGCTGTGAGGGAGCTCTCGGTCTTTGCCCCAAATGACAGCATGAAAGTAGAAGCAAACATTCTTCCCTCAGCTCTGCTCATATTATTGTGGACTGCAAATCAAAATACATAGTTATTGTTGAATTATGTTGCTAAATTTTAGGGAGAAGGGTTGTTATGCAACAATAAATAACTGGAATACCATCTATCCTATGATGAGCATTATAACCTTAATATGGTGTTATGGATATATCCAATTTGTATGTCAAACCTATAAAATACATTTATAAAAAGTAGCATCTAAAATATCTGATTCTGCTTTTCTAAATATTGATTGATGATTATGTTTATCAGTTGGTATGAACCAAAATGTTCATTGAGCAACTTACAAACAAACTTTAGATCTTAAGTGAAAATGAAACATAATAAAACCCCTTCTCCTGAAAGGGTATGTGTTAGCCTGTTTTGTGTTGCTATAAAGGAGTACCTCAGACTGGGTACTTTATTTAAAAAAAAAAAAAAAAAAAAAAAAGAGGTTTATTTTGGTCAGTATTCTGCAGGCTGTACAAGCGTGGCATCAGTGTTTGTTTCTGGTGAGGGCTTCAGAAAGACTATAATCATGGCAGAAGTTGAAAACAGAGCAGGTACATAACATGGGAAAGGGGGCATGAGAAAGGGGGGTAGGTGCCAGGCTCTTTTAAACACTCAGCTCTCACAGTAACTCATTACCATATGTAGGGCACCAAGCCATTCACGAGACACCTGCCCCCATGACCCAACCAACCACCTCCCACAGAGCTCTACCTTCAACATTGGGGATCACATTTCAACAAGAGGTTCGGAGGGGACAAATATCCAAACTATATCAGTATATTATAGAGCAAAATAGTCAGGTTTCTGATTCTGCTGATATTGTAATAGATCAACTTATTAAGAACAACTAGAAAAAAAACACAAAAACATGGGAAAGCATTTATCTGAAGGAGACATCAGACAGAAGTCAAGAAAGTGAGTTATTGAGTTGTCAAGGTCTTTGGGAAATAGAATACCTACAGAAGAAATCTAAAATTTGGTGTTCTTTTTTTTTTCTTCCAGAAAATTATTAATTTAAAAGATGCAGATGAGAACCTGAAGAGCTGACTAAAAAGTAATGACTAATAAGCTGAGATACTGAGCAGAGCTTCCAAATGTCTCATGGGGCTATAGAGAAAAACCTTGCGTTCATGGCCCACTGTGAAATAAGAATGCTAGGAATCCCCCAGGCTTTTAGTTAGGACTCCTGAGACATGATAGTGAGGAATGTGAATATAAACATAGGAGAAAACCAAAAATATGCCAGACCTCACAAAGACTGAAGCCTGAATTTGAATTAGCTCAGTGGTTGATTGAATTAGGTCATATTCCTTCCTTAAACTTCCTCATTGGAATAAAAAGTAAATCCTTTCTGGAGGAAAATAACATCACCAAGTTCCTTAAATTACTTGTATATGTTCTCAGACTTTGTGTATTCAATCTAAAATACTCAGGTACATAAAAAGGTGAAAGTTAACAAACAAAAGAATACAATAAAGAGGATCCAGATATTAGAACTATCAATCACATCCTTTAAATAAGTATAAATAGTACGTTTAAGAAGTGCCAATCTGAAAGACTTAAGTAGGTAACTGAAAATTATTGAAAACAACAAAAGAATGGAAAAGAAAAAATGATAAATGAAATTACATAATAGGTTTGCTCAACATCTTACTGAACAAAGAAAAAAAGATAATTAGTGCATCATAAAATAAATCAGAAGAAAATATCTATATTGAAATACAAAAACAAAAAAGGAATAGAAAAAGATAGAAAACAGAATGAGTCATGTGAAATATATGAAAGTAAAAAAAGTACAATGCATATATTGTGTTCTCAGAAAGATGAGAGAGAGCAAAGGGAATAAAGACAATATTTAAAGAAACAATGGATACACATATTCTGAAAGTGATAAAATACATCAAATCACAGATGTAAAAAGCCACAGTTAATCCAAAGGAAATACATAGAAATGAAAGCACATCTTGTCATTCAATGCAAACATTGTGGAAAACCAAAAGAAAAGAGAATATATTGATAAAAAGAAAAGTCCTATTTTAAAATTAATGATGATGATATATATAACTGAGTTTTCATAAAAGCAAATGAAGATGAAAGACTATAGATGATTTTCAAATATTAAGAGAATATAAATGTAAATATATTTTGCCCAGAAAAAATGTAGCCAAAAGGAGAGAGCAAAATAAAAATACCTTCAAAAAAGGAAACAAAAAACTGAGAAAATTCATTACTAGTTGATCTGATACTAAAGGAAATTCTTATAGTATAAAGAAAATGATCCCAGATAGAAGCTTAAAGATGGAGGTATTAATAAATAGTAGATAAAACGGTAAATATATGGAAAATATAAAAACATTTGACTGTACAAAAGAACAACAGTTTTATGAAGTTTAAAACCTATAGGATTAAATACATAAAAAAAAAAGATGTTAAAATTTTCTCTGTGTTGACTATAAGAAAACAAACATAATAACTCTTATTACATTTAATAAGTAAAACATTCCTGTTTTAGTATCTATGGCAACCACCAAAGGAATTGTTTATTTCTGGAAATGTACATATATTTTTAGACTGGTTGGCTCCAGATAACTGAAACCATGGAAAGTAAAGCCACAAATAAAGGGGTAGTACTGCATGTGCATTTCTGAAATTTTTTTCTCAAGAACTAAAGAAAGAAAGATATAACTGGGTTATATCTGAACTGGGTTTAGAGCCCCAGTCATTCAGGAATAATATGTATTTTTTTGACTACTTATTCTAAACTAACATTTGTTTTCCCCAAAGATAGTGAGGAAATAAAATACACAAATTAGTAGGCTGACTCTTTTTTTGTTTTGTTTTGTTTTTGAGATGGAGTCTCATTCATTTTGTCACCAGGCTGGAGTGCAGTGGAACCATCTCGGCGCACTGCAACCTCTGACTCCCTGGTTCAAGCGATTCTCCTGCCTCAGCCTCCTGAGTAGCCGGGATTACAGGTGCCCGTCACCACATCCAGCCAACTTCTGTATTTTTAGTAGAGACAGGGTTTCACCATATTGACCAGGATGGTCTCGATCTCCTGACTTCATAATCTGCCCACCTTGACCTCCCAGAGTGCTGGGATTACAGGCATGAGCCACCGAGCCCGGCCTAGACTGATTTTTTTTATACCCAGGATTATGGTAAGTTCTGGCTGTAATAGCTGTCATTAGATGTTATGAGTTGAATCATGTCCCATTAAAATTAATTTATTGAAGTCCTAACCTTCACTACTTCAGAATGTGACCTTACTTGGAAATTAGACAGTTGAAGATGTCATTAATTATTTAAAGTTGAGCCCATACTGGAGAAGGATGGGCCCCTAAGTCAATGTGGCTGGTGTCCATAGAAAAACAATGCCCTTATGAAGTGATAGACATGTACACAGAGAGAATACCATGTGAAGATTGGAGGTATGCTGCCAGAAGCCAAGGGACTACCTGAAACTGGGAGAGTGGTCTGAAATAGATCTTCTCCATTGCCTTCACTTTGGACTCAGACTTGTAGCCTCCAGAATCGTGAGACAATAAATTTCTGTTGTCTAATCCGTTTAGTTTGTGATAATTTATCCTCAAAACTCTCAAGAAATAAGCATAGGAGGAATATACTTCAAACACAGAGAAGGGCATATATGACTAGTACACAGCTGACATCATACTCAATAGTGAAAAGTCGAAAGATTTTCCTGTAAGGTCAGGGATAAGACAAGGTGCCCACACTGATCACTTTTATTCAATATATTGCTGGAAATTCTAGCCAGAGCAGTTAGGTAAGAAAAAAAAAAAATAAGCAGCAACCATATAGGAAAGGAAAAAGTAAAATTATCTCTTCATTTCATCATGCTGATGACATAATCTTACATACAGAAAACCTTAAAGACTCCACCAAAGCATGGTTAGAACTGATCAACAAATTCACTCAAGTTTCAGGTTACAAAATCAACAAATAAAAATTAATAGCATTTTTACACAGTATTAATGAACTATCTAGACAAGAAATTATGAAAACAGTCCCACTTACAATAGCATAAAAATAAAATACTTAGGTGTAAATTAACCAAAGAAGTGAAATATCTATACCATGAAAACCATAAAACCTTGAGAGAAATTGAAGAAGACACAAATTAAGGAAAGATATTTTATGTTTATGAATTGTAATAATTAATATTGTTAAAATATCTATTAAAGTTTTTACAGCAGATCAAAGTATTATATTTGTGTTTGAACTCTAGAGTTTTTATCTGTAAAATTAGTATTGTAAAATGTGAATAATAAATTACTTGTCAACTGCCAATTAATTCACCTCTAAGTTCTTTAAATGAAGGTAGTTCTCTAGGAAGATTCATGATATTTATCACCTGGATTCTCCCACCCTTTCATCCTTTATTTAACACCTGATATCACTTGGGGTTCACTCTTTTCTTTTTTTAAAGGTAGGTTCTTGATCTGTTGGTCAGGCTGGAGTGTAGTGGCTTGATTATAACTCCCTGCAGCCTCAAACTGCTGGGTTCAAGTGACCCTTCCATCTTAGCCTCCTGAGTACCTGGGACTGTAGGCATCCACCCCCATGCCTACTACTTAAAAGAACTGTTTTTAGGGATGGAATCTTGTAATGTTGCCCAGTCTGATCTTGAACTTCTAGCTTCAAAGGATCATCCTGTCCCAGCCTCCCAAGTTGCTGAGATTATAGGTGTGAGCCACCACACCCAGTCAGGGTTCCATTCTTGAGAAATGTAGATCTCCTCTTTCAGTCTAAGACAATTTTCCCTTTCTTCCCTTGCCTGGATCACCATCTGGATGAAATGGAAAGTCACATGTACAGTGTTTGAAGACTACCACAGAGCACCATATACAAACTGAAAACATTAAAATAAAATTTAAGAAATGTATTCTGGCCTCCTACAGGGCCTATAATTATCTCCTCTATAAGGTTATATAATCTAATATTCTTTTGGTTAAGGCTTGGTTTGTGGATGTTTTTATTAAAATATTAAACTATTGACATTCTATATGGAAACAGCCATTTGTCATTATAAATCAGATTATTGATTCATTATGGAACAAGATATAGGATAGATGGCTTTTCATGGGTGTCAATTCACTTATTATAAAGGCAGTTGGACCAGATCAAGCTTTCCCAGTAGAAATTTTAGTGTATACCGTACTCTCTCAGGATTCTTCAAGGATGAGACAGATCAAGAAGAGAGAAGTAGAAAGAAAAAATAAATTGCCTAAATAGTAAGTTGGGGACAGGATTCGCCATCATAAAATATTTGACAGTTCATAATGGTTAGAAATCACTGGTCTCAATTGCAGTCAGGTCCCATGTACCCTAGGGAGACTCTGAGAGCTCCGGCAGTGACAATTTGGCCATTCAGCTTCATGAGATGGAGAACACGGCATCAGGAAGAGGCACAGGTCTCTGAGCTACCCGATTCTAAGCATGGCCCTGCTTCGATGCCCTTGTTAAACCTCAGCTAACTTTGGGAAGATGAATTACTTTGTTATGCTTAAGTAAAAATAACTGGGAAGAAAACACTGCTAAAAACAAATAAGCAATCAACCCAGCAAAAATCCAGCATAATAACATGTGCAAGAGCCAAGAATAAATGCTTAGGGGATTATCCCCCACAGGGCTGTTTCTCTCCACTAAAGCAGGTAATTGAGAGCTAGCCAGATTGGTCTTGGATTTAATTCTAGTCAGCCACACTAATTAGTGCACTTGATTTGATATTTCATACTTGGACTTAGGGGTTTATCAACATATTATGCAGATTTATGGAAAATTGGACACAAATGAATACTTGGAACAGATCGCCCTGATGGTTTTTAAAATAGGTCTGTAATATTTTATAACAATTTTTTACTAGTGACTTTTTCCCCTTGCATGTCCAGTCTTTTCTAGGTATCCTGTGGCTTTATATTTTCTAGATTATTTGAAGAAACATCTTTCATTCCCTTGCATTTGTGGGAATTGGATGAATTTTGTCATATTTATGCCAGACTTCACTTCAGCAGAAAACTCCCATCTTTAGCCTAATTCTCTTTTATTGCCATAACTTAGAATTGTTTGAGGTTTGAAAATAGAAGACAACCATTTGCAAAAAGAGAGTAGAGTTTGTTAATTATCAGGAAAGAAAGAAAAAGTAAATATACTCCCTGACTCGGGAGGCTGAGTCAGGAAGATGACCTGAACCTGGGGAGGTCAAGGCCGAAGTGAACTGTGATTGTACCATTGCACTCCAGTGTGGGTGACTGACAGTGAGACCCTGTCCAAAAAAAATAAAAAAGTAAATACAATTATTCTTTAGTTAGGATACTGCTAGTCTGCCCTTGACATCAGATTATTATTTTTTAAAAGTAGAGTATTTCAAGTTTTGTTATTTTAACAAAGTCTTCTTGATAATTTTAAATAGTAGTAAGGTTATAAAATGTCTATAAAATATTGTAAGTTGGGGATTGTGGAGGCAAAAGGAAAATAAGTTAAATTGAGAAGAGGTGAGCTGAATTCTCTTTGTAGGTCAAGCATGTGTTCTTGCTTAGAGGGACAGGAATAATTGTCACGCCCTTTGAGGGTGATGGAGGCTTGACACACTGGCTAGCTTTGACATAAAATTATACTGCCTCTCTTTAACCTGTCTGCCACATATATCAGTCTTTCCCTTCTCCTCCTGGGCATCCTGAGCTTCAGTTAGCCTAATAACTCTCTTGGCTCTTATCAGTCTGATAACTCCAATTTCAAGATGAATGATAGGTCTTCTGTTAGAGACAAATGGACATTGACATTCAATGGGGGCACCTTGCTCAGGCTTTTGAAATTCATCCTTTCTTTGATTATGCCTTTCACTAAGTCAAGAAAGCAGGGTTGGAAGAGGCGACAGAAGGGGACATTTTTCTTCTTCTGTTCTCCACCTCATTTGTCAGTCACTGCACTGTGCTTTTGGCTTTCAGTTTTGCCTCCCATTTATTTCCATCATCCATCTTTTCTACACCATTTTTCTTCCTCTGGTTGTTTCTTAACCTTCACTTTTTATTTGATCTAGATCTAGTTCTATACAAGAACATTCAAGATAGAGACAACTGCAAGAAGGGGGAAAATAGGGATCTAAAAAAAGCTCACAGGTATTCTTGATAGATTTCACTGCCCTGGCAGAACCCAGTGAGAGGCACACTTGCCAGAATTGGGCCAACTATGGTCATTGCAGCCTTAGGTAGAGAAATTCAGTAACTGCCAAATTGCAGCCATCAAGGAGGGAGCCAGGGGCTAATACCATCACCTCTCTTTCGTCACATCCTTCAGTCTTTTCCAGGGCCTTCTATTGGTTGAATACAAGCAGAAGCCAGAAGGCAAGAGAACTTACTTTATATTATTATCCATTAAGGTTAGCATTCTGTGCTACACAGTAGGATGAAAAGGGGTAGAGAATAAATATTGAGGAGAAAATAGATGATATGCAGTACAGAGGGTAAAAGGAGAAAAATTTTATACGTATTTTTCTTTCTCATCCTCATTTTTCTCTTTTATTTATTCTTTATTCAATGCATGCCCGGTCTCTTTCACTTGTGAACTTCATTCTGGCCTCTGGTTCCTGAGGTACCTATCTTCTTTACCATTCACTTGCTAAATTAATATAGGTTTCTGGCCCTTACATTTTTTTAAAATCTATGTATTCTTTTGCCCAGCTCTAGACCACACCTTGTGCTCTCTGTGAACTTAAACTTTAAAACTTTTAATAATTACAGATTAGTTTTTTAAATGACATTTTGTGAGCATGGAAGGTATAAACCAAAAAAATGAACTTCAACCACATAATCAAAAATAAGAATTAGAAAGTCTTCTACAATTTTAAAACAATATGCTGGTTTTATATAGCCTTGCTATATGTTTCTTTAGAACTAGAAATTTTGAGGGCTACGTGATACCGCCAAGAAGATCCTCCATCTTAGTCCTTTGTAGCTAAGAGACCAAGGGCAACTGACAGTCAGCTACCTCAATCAAAATTGGAATAATAATACCAGCCTCATACAAATATTTATTTCAAGAATTGAATGTGATAAATGAAATGAAAATATACATCGGTGCTTGCTATTTTACACTCTTAACTTGCTTTTATTTTTGTCTAAATGAAAGCAAGAGTCCTACTTTGTTCTTTGTAAGGATCATAGTCAAAATAAAATAACAATTGTATCTCAGAAACCGTAAAGAATAATGTAGCTGCTTGCTATAGGGGTGTTTAAAATGGAGAAATCTAAAGTTATATTTTTCTGCATTCCTTTTTACAACATATCATGCTGAAAGTGTCACAGATAGTTTCACTGAAGACTGTTCTGAAAATCTCTATCATTTGTATTCACATGTTTCTTGGTTCCCTCATCAACATGTAGGTTCCCTGGTTACTTCTTCCCTCATATCTCCTCTTTCCTTTTGTTGGCCACATCGTTCTTTCTCCTGTCTAGAAGTTACAGTGTTCCAAATGAATTTCACTCTTATGAAAGGAGTAAAAGGCATAATAGAGTTAAGGGGAATGTTAGTGAAGCCATTATCTGCACTATCCAAGATAGCACTGAGTCCACAGAGCTCACTTGCTGTCTATTCAGCCTAGAAATTTTAGTTCAGAATATCTCAAAGTTCATTCATTGCAAAAGTAGTATCACAAATGTTTTTGTTTGTATATAAACACCACAGGCATTGAAAGTCAATTTTATGTGAGAATTTCTTATCTTAGAGATTCACCATATTTTAGAGATTCACCATATTAGCATAATAAAGACTCTGAGATGTATACAGTAAAACAAAAAAATTATGTTTTTTTTAAAAAAATTGGGCCATTATTTTCCAAACTAAGTTGACCACAGATCAAGTTTTTTCCCTTGTTATATCTCATAGGACAAACTTTATATCTTTTTCCCCAAGTTATATCTCATAGGACAAACTTTAGGCACCCGGACCTATGTCATATTGCATAAATTATGGAGAAAATATTTTCTTAGCAGCTGTTATAATCAAATATTTTCCCTAAGGAAATGACCTTTTAGTTGAAATTTCTACATAATTAAAGAGGGATATAAAAGGCAGTGAAGCGAAAATAACTGATGATGGGAAGAAAGAAGAATCAATTAATAAAAAAGCCACAATGGTGGTTTGGCAATGAATTAGGACTTTGAGGAAAACAGACACATCTAATGATTATTTTGTTGTGTGGTAAGCATCATAACGTTCTCATTTTCCTTCTTTTCCCCAAATTTTGCATTTGAATCTCTAATGTTCACTAATTTTTTGTGAAATGTATTTGATTTGGGCAAATGGAGCAACATACTGAGTCCTGCTCCATGGCTAGAGTATGTGGTGAAACCAGAGATTTCTCATGAAAGAAAAGACATTAAAATTTGTATAGTACAGGAGGATCCTATCAACAGAATTCTTAATCATGAATAAAATGGAAACATAAAGGGAAAGAAGAAAAAAGCATTCACATATGGGAGTGTGCAAGGTTGTCAAGATGGGATCTTGGAGGCAACATTCAAAATGGCACTAAACTTTCTACACAAAATTGCATTTTCAGGTTGCATCTTGATTATAACTTTAGTCCCATGGACAAATGACCAATAAAATATTCATAGCAAAATTTATCTGATGACTGGATATTAGAAAACCATATCCTAAAAACAAAACAAACCAAACCAAACACAAAAATCCCATCTGTTCTTATATTAAGTCACTGCAGCAAAGGTAAATACCATACAGGTAATTCTGAAATGACATTTTGTTTTGAGAAGTGAATGTATAATTTTTATAGCTTGTGTGTTGGGCTTAGAGTTTTTGAGGTTAGATATTAGGGGCAGAAAAATCTGTGGATTGATTGGATTTTTCAAAAACCTCTTTATTGAGGTATAATTGATATACAAAAGTTGTACATATTAAATTTACACAAGCTAATGAATTTAGAGATAAGTATACACCTTTGAAACTGTTGACACAATCTATGCCATAAAGGTTCACAATATACCATCCAAAATTTCCTCCTGATATATTTATGTATTTATTTATTGTTTTTGCAATAAGGAACTAACATAAGATCTACTCTTTTAGCAACTTTCAAGTATGTAATATGGTATTGTTTACTGTAGGCAGTATGTTATACAGTAAATCTCTAGGATTTATTCATTCCCTGTAACTGAAACATTGTACTCTTTGACTAATACTTTTCCATTTCACCCTCCCCTGTCTCTTGGGAAAAAGACCTTTCTACTTTCTGCTTCTATGAGTTTGACTAATTTAGATTCCTCATATAAGTGGTAGCATGGATTATTTATCCTTTTTGTGTCTGGTTTATTTCACTTCGCATAATGTTCCCTGGGTTCACCCATATTGTTGCATATGGGGCAATTTCCTTTTTTAAAAAAAATAGAATGATGATCCATTGTATGCATATATCACGTGTTCTTTATCCATTTATTCAGTAATAAATATTTAGGTTGCTCCCACATCTTAGGTATTGTGAATAATGCTACAATAAACATGGAAAGGCAGATATTTCTAACAGATGCTAATTTTAATTACTTTGGTACACCTTTTAATTACTTTGGTATACTTTTACTCCTCCCTCAAAACTTTATGTTATTTATGTTACAATTTGTATCTTTTATATTGTATAACCTTTTATAGATTTTTGTAGTTACAGAGTTAGTTTCCTTCCCTTCCTTCCTTCCTTCTTTCCTTCCTTCCTTCCTTCCTTCCTTCCTTCCTTCCTTCCTTCCTTCCTTCCTTCCTTCCTTCCTTCCTTCCTTCCTTCCTTCCTTTCATTCTTTTTTTGAGACAGGGTCTTATGCTACCATCCAGGCTGAAGTGCAGTGACACAATTATTGCTTACTGCAGCCTCAAACTCCTGGGCTCAAGCAATCCTCCCACCTCTGCCTCTTAAGTAGCCAGGACCACAGGTGTATGTAACCATGCACAACTGATTTAAAAAAAAAAAAAAAAATATATATATATATATATATATATATAGTGTGTGTGTGTGTGTATATATATATATAGTGTACAGATGAGGTCATACTATACTGCTGGGATCACAGATGTATGCCACCATGCACAACTGGTTTATTTATAATCTGTACAACACAAATCTGGATGTCCATGTCTCTCTCCAGATTTGGTAAGCTTTCAACTATTATTTGTTTAAATAAGCCTTCTGTTTCTTTCTTCCTTATCTTCACTTGTTTGTACTCCATAATATGTATACTGGTTCATTTGATGGTAGCATATATATATATTACAAATGAGGTTTCAGTATGTTGCTGCCCAGGCTGGTGCCAAACAACCGAGCTCAAGCCATCTTCCTGCCTTGGCCTCCCAAACGCTGAGATTACAGGCAAGAGCCATTGCACCCAGCCTATAGCTATTACTAATACTATGTTTTTTTTTTTTTTTTAACTTTTATACTTGGGCTAAGAATGATTTACACGATTAAACATTATGTTATTCTGTGTCTATGTATATATTTACTTTTGCCTGTAAGTTTTCGACTTTCTTATGCTGTCTTGTTGCTTTTAAGCATCCTTTTATTTCAATTTGAATAACTTTCTTTAGCACTTTTTGTAATGCAGGTCTAACAGTGATAAATTCCCTCCGTTTTTGTTTGTTAGTGAAAGTCTTTAGCTCTCCTTCATTTTAAAAGGAGAGTTTTACCAAGTGAAATATTCTTGGTTGGCACTTTTTTTTCCAGTGTCTTGAATAAATCATCCTGCTCTCTCTTCGTCTGAAAGATTTTTGCTGAGAAATCAGCTGATAGTCTTTTGAAAGTTCCCTTGTATATAATAAGTTAATTTATCTTACTACCTTCAAAATTCTGCTTGTTTTTGACTTTTGACAATTTAAATGTAATGCGTCTCAGTGTAGACCTCTTTAGATTCGACATATTTGGTGTGTCTTTGGTAAATCATAAATCTAGATGTCCATATCTCTCCCCAGATTTGGTAAGTTTTCAGCTATTATTTCTTTAAATAAGCTTTCTGTTTCTTTCCTCCTTATCTTCACCTGTTTGTATTCCGTAATATGTACACTGGTTCATTTGATGGTAGCCTGTAAGTCCCACAGGCTTTCTTCATTCTTTTTACTGTTGCTCCTCTGACTAGACAATTTCAAATGAAACGCTCTTCACATTCATTGATTATTTTTTCTACTTGAGTTTACTCTTCAAGCTTTCTATGGAAACGTTTCTATTTTACAGTTCAGTCATTATATTCATCATCTCTAAAATTTCTGTTTTGTTGTTTTTTATGTTTTCAATATTTTAGTTGAACTTCTGGTATTGCTGATATATTGTTTTCTTTTTAAAAAAAATTTATTTCAGGTTCAGGGGTACATGTGCAGGTTTGTTATATAGATAAATTACATGCTGTAGGGGTTTGGTGTACACGTTTTTCATCACCAGGGTAATAAGCATAGTACGTGATCGGTACTTTTTTGATTCTCATCCTCCTCCCTCCCTTCACCCTCAAGTAGGTCCTGGTGTCTGTTGTTCCCTTCTTTGTTTTCACATATGTACTCAATATTTAGCTCCCACTTATAAATAAGAACATATGGTATTTGGTTTTCTAATCCTGTGTTAGTTTTATTAGGATACTGGCCTCCAATTCTATGCATGTTATTGCAAAGGACATAATCTAATTCATTTTTATGACTGCATAGTATTCCATGGTGTATATGTACAATATTTTCTTTATCCAGTCTATAATTAATGAGCATTTAGGTTGATTATATGTCTTTGCTATTGTGAATAGTACTGCAAAAAACATATGTGTGCATGTGTCTTCATGGTAGAATGATTTATATTCTTTTGGGTATATACCTAATAATGGGATTTCTGGGTCAAATGATAACTCTGTTTTCAGTTCTTTGAGAAATTGCCAAACTACTTTTTACAATGGCTGAACTAATTTACATTCCCATCAGTAGTGTGTAAGTGTTCACTTTCCCCCACAACCTCACCAATATCTGTTATTTATTTATTTATTTATTTATTTATTCATTCATTCATTCATTCATTTTTTGTGAGGGAGTCTCACTCTGTTGCCCAGGCTGGAGTGCAGTGGTGCGATCTCGGCTCACTGCAACCTCCACCTCCCGGGTTCAAGTGATTCTCCCACCTCAGCCTCCCAAGTAGCTGGGATTACAGGTGCTTGATACCATGTCTGGCTAACTTTTGTGTTTTTAGTAGAGATGGGGTTTTTCCATGTTAGCCAGGCTGGTCTGGAACTCCTGACCTCAGGTGGTCCACCCATCTCAGCCTCCCAAAGTGCTGAAATTACAGGCGTGAGCCCCTGCACCCAGCCAACATCTGTTATTTTTGACTTTTCCATAATACCATTCTGATTGGTGTGAGAAAGGTATTTCACTGTGGTTTTGATCTGCATTTCCCTAATATTAGTTTATTTATTTTAGTTGCACGTCTTTGTTCTCTTGTGGCTCACCAAGCCACCTAACAATGATTATTTTGAATTATTTATCAGGCAATCCATAGATCTCCATTTATTTAAGTCAGTTATTGTACTTTATTTTGTTTCTTTGGCGGTGTCATGTTTCCCTAATTATTCATAATATTTGTAATCTTGCATTGATGTCTACACAGTTGAAAAAAAAGTCCCCCTCTTCCAGTCTTTATAAACTTGCTTTGGGATGAAAAGACCTTCATCAGTCAGCCCAGCTAGAGATTATAGAGATCTCTTAAATCTTTTCTGTGGATACACCCACTCAACTCTTCTTATTCCATCCTGGGGTAAAGTCTTAAATCTGTATGCCTTCTCTTTATCCCATAAAACCATGTTGGGTGCTGAAAGCTGCCCATTCTTTCTCCTAGGTAAGTGCTGGGATGTTCTAGGGCATTGCATGCAAACTCCTTTTCCTCTTTCCTCCATGAATGGGATGTTTCAGGTTGATGCACCTTTCTTCTACCCTGCAGAGCCACACAAAAAGTCAAGTGTCACCCACCCCTTTTCCTTGGAACTGTGCATAAAATGCTGGGACAATGGGTGTAAGATTCATTTATTTCTATCTCTTCTGAAGGAGCAGTTTCAGGCTTGTGTGCTTTCTCCCAGTCCCACAGAGTTAAGCCAGTTCCTGAAGTCTACATGCTAACTTGGAAGTACTTGGGATGCTGGTTTTGGACATTTACAGGGTGCCATCTGTGGGGGCACACATGCTGGTTTCTGTGAGCTCCCTTCTTCTTTCTTTTTTGTTCCTAGTTGGTCTCGGATTCTCCAGTCATCCAATTTTCTCAGTGTTCAGGATGCAGTAAGATACAAGCAGGCCTCTCAGGATGTTCCCTTTCAAATTCTGGGAAACCCAGATCTTTTCTATGCTCTCTCTTTCTCCTGCAGGAAAAAAGAAATTTCTTTTGGCACTGATTTGTAACTGCCTCTGGGAGGGTGTTACTGGCAGAGTGAAACTGCTTTCTGTACCCCTTTCAGTGTAGTTGATCTTGTACTTTGTCGTCCACCAGAGTGATGGAAACTTTCAACTGGACTCTGGAACTCTCAAAAAGGTATTTTCATTTATGAATGATTGTCAAAATAATGTTTCTCTGGAGGGATAAGGGTTGAAATCGCCTATTTTACCACTTTGCTGATGTCACATTCTAGATTAATTGATTTCTTAAAGTGAGGGTTGATTAAAGCAAGGTTCTGAGCAAAGAAGGAAATATTATATGAAACCATTCCTAATTTATAATCGCCTAACTAATGAAGTGACTGCTCTGGTTCTTGTGATTAAAAACCTAGTAATACCAAAACCTATGTTTCAATGACTTTTCTTACTTTGCACTAGATTTTAGAATCCAAAATCAGTACCTGTTTAGTTAAAGGAAACCTATATAAAATAATTTAATAGTAAAAGTTTAACAACAAATTCTCTAAAGAAACCAACAAAAATAAATCGTGATTATGAGTATTTGCCTTTTCTGTGGTATAAATACTATTTTTTTACCATGATAAATTTCAAGCCATCAAAGTCACTGAATGTGGAACTGGGAAGAGATGCACAGGTAGCACACCAATATATAGTATTTACAGCATACAGATAGAATAGATGTAAATAACCTTAAGAGTATAGGTAAAAATATGATATTTAGAAAGTCTGAGTTCTGGGTGTATATTAACTTTTGAAAAAATTGCACAAATGTCAGTTTACATAATTTGCTTTTTAATAATAATTGTGTTTAAAAACAGGATTACAACATTTCTGAAAATTCAAGGTATAATCACACCACAGCCTATATTCATGAAGGATAATCTGAGAATTATGAACAGATCTTTCTACTTTAAGTGATCTTCCAAGTTATCTTTCTAGCCAGAATTCACAATATTTCTTTTTCTTTGGATGTTCATGATAAAATACACAGTTGTCCTTGGAACAACACAGGGGTTGGGGATGCTGGCCCCCCACATAGTCAAAAATCCATGTGTAGCTTTTGACCTCCAAAAACTTAACTACTCATAGCCTACTGTTGGCCAAATGACTGGCCAATAAACACAAAGAGTTACCACATATTTCGTTTAAGTGTTATACACTGTATTCTTACAACAAAGTAAGCTAGTGGAAAGAAAATGTTATTAAGAAAATCATAAAGTATGATTATTATGCATTGCATTCCTATATCAGAACATCTCATGTACCTTGTAAATGTATATACCAATTATGTACCTACAAAAATTAAAAATTAAAAAATTTAAAAAGGGCTGCTCTGCATATGAAGTAGCATTGTTTATTTATTTACTTTCCTAATAAACTTGCTTTCACTTTACTCTATGGACTCACCCCGAATTCTTTCTTGTGTGAGGGTCAAGAACCCTCTCTTGGGGTCTGGATCAGGACTCCATTCTGGTAACACCTTCTTGGGAAACCACAAAGGGATGATACTGAGGAGACCCTGACCCAAAGGAAATAGACTGCAGCACCAACTGGCCAGCTTTGGGTAAGTGGTAGGGTACCCGGGTAAAGGATGGGATTGAGTTAGAGGCCCAACTTAGGGGAGTTAGAGTCTCTCCTAAGACAGAGTGGGTTAAAAGTCCCTCTTAATAAAAGACAAGGATGCTTGACCAAATATGGTTTTGAGGCCCAACTTACGAAGGTTAGAATCTTCCTAAGATTTAGTGGGTTAGAGGCCCCTCTCGGTAAAGTCTGTCTTGGCTAAGGGTGGATTTGGCACTATGGGATGTTAACTGCTATTTTCTTTGGATTAATCTACCTTGCAGTCTTTGCCGACAGCTGTGCGTGACAGGATTAGGCATGTACAGGACAAATGGGACATGGGGAGCTTTTTTCTCCCCAGAAGGGAAACTTGAGAGCTGATGGAACTGCTGGAAAAGATCCCTTCCCGACCGACAAGTGGTCGCCTAAACTTTTGATTCAGTATCACTGCAATGGCTGGGTCTTTCTCTGGCCTCCCTGAACTCCTTGCCTTCTCCACCTTGTCACAGGCAATGCTTTTCTCCTTTTCTCTCCTTTCTCTCTTCTGTTACTCAGGGCAACCATCTTGCCCAGAGACCACATGTCGGAACTCCTCATTGGAGGTTGGATTAAACATGACAGGGCCTGTCCAGGGGCAAGTTTGAGCCTTGCCAGTTAGATATTGGGTGCTAAGTAGAGTGGCTAATGTCTACGTTTTGTCACATCACATGTATTTTGCTCTGGCTAGAATGGAAAATGTTAATTTGGTTACCCCATGCAACCTCTTGGGCTGTGTCTTGAAAAGGTAAGAGGCTTTTGCCTGCGAAATGTTCCTTGGGAGCTTGACCTTGTAACCACATGGTGGTACTTTCTCTTGGTCTCCACTAAGGGAACAGAAATTTTAGAATTCATGCCATAGTTAGCCCTAAAAATTATCTCAAGCAGTTAAAAGCCTTTGTGAGCTCAAAATTGGCTGCTCTAGGCTCTTTCTGGGAAGGGCAATGGAGACTGTCCAGTGTTGTAGCTCAGTAGATAAAGCTTTGTTTTTTTCACAGTGGTGGCCCAGGTTCAGGTTCAATTTTTGGCCTAGGGAATAATTACTTTTTAGTTGAAATCTGTATGACTTTTACCATTTGTTGAGTCTCTTTCTTCCACATCTTGAAATTTCCTTTCTCTGAGTGCCTGGAAGGTTACCTTTGGTAAAGTTCAAAAGCCAGAAGTATTGGCCATTTCACATGGCTAAAGTAGGGAAATAAGAAATTTTAAAAATTGTTTTTTAAAGAGTGCTATGGTTAAAAGTCAGCTTAATAAAAAGCAGATATTCAAGCTCTAACAGCCTGAGACTCCATATGGAGAAAAGATGCATTAGTTCTATTTCATACTGCTATAAAGAACTGCCCAAGACTGGGTAATTTATAAAGTAAAGAAGTTTAATTCACTCAAGTTCTTCCTGGCAGAGGAGGCCTCAGGAAACTACAATCACAGTGGAAGGTGAAGGGAAAACAAGGACCTTCTTCATAAGGCTGCAGAAGAGAGAGAGCAGAGAGCAAATGGGAAAAAGCCCTTTATAAAACTATCAGACCTCATGAGAACTCATTCACTAGAGAACAGTTCGGGGGAAACTGCCACCATGATCCAACCACCTCCCACCAGGTCCATCCCTCGACACTTGGGGATTACAGTGTGAGATGAGATTTGAGTGGAGACACAGAGCCAACAATATTAACCAAGGAGGTGCCACAGAACCTGTTTTAGGAACAAAACAAAACAAAACCTTTTGTTTTCCTCAAGAAACCCGAGGACTTGAAAGTAGACAGATCTCTGTGAAAATCTAAGGCTCTATTCTGCTTTACATTAAATTATCTCACTTTTTAAACTTTTGGGGATATCAGAAATTACTCTGAATTATGAGAGAGGTTTGGTGTGTAACAACAAGGCAGGAAGCATACTTCTGGGGACAGCTAATGGCAGTTATGGGGGAATACGCGGCTCTTTGCACTGTCTTCATAAGGCTGCAGAAGAGAGAGAGAGCAGAGAGTAAAGGGGGCAGAGCCCTTTATAAAACCATCAGACCTCATGAGAACTCCTTCACTATCAAGGGAACAGCATGGGGGAAACTGCCACCATGATCCAATCACCTCCCACCAGGTCCATCCCTCAACACCTGGGGATTACAGTGTGAGATGAGAAGCATGCTCTTGGTCATCTAGAAGGTATGGAAATGTTCCCAACCCCCCCCCACACACCCCCACCCCCATTGAGAAATAAGACTCCCATTGGCAAATGGGTTGATTCCCTCTTTGGGGGATATCCAGGATCTGGTATAAAAATGAGACACTTTTGAGGAAAAATAACAGATTCTGGTGAGGATGTGGAGAAAAGGAACCCTTATACACTGTTAGAGGGAGTGTAAATAAGTTCAACTACTGTGGAAGACAGTACAGTGATTCCTCAAAGAACTAAAATGAGAACTACCATTCAACCCAGAAATCCCATTACTAGGTGTATACCCAAAGGAACATAAAACATTTTATTGTAAAGACACATGCACACAAATGTTCACTGCAGCACTGTTCACAAAAGTAAAGACATGGAATCGACGTAATCCCTAGCAATGACAGATTGGATAAAGAAAATGTGGTACATATACACCATGGAATATTATGCAGCCATAAAACATAATAAGATTGTGTCTTTTGCAGGAACATGGATGAAATTGGAAGCTATCATCCTTAGCAAACTAATGCAGAAACAGAAAACCAAATATTCCATGTTCTCACTTAATATTGGGAGCTAAATGATAAGAACTCATGAACACAAAAACGGAAATAACAGACACTGGGGTCTACTTGAGGGTGGAGGCTGGAAGGAGCAAGAAGAGGAGAAAAGATTGGGTACCGGGCTTAATACCTGGGTAATGTAATAATATATACCCTAATGACACGTTGACTCATGCTTATGCATGTATCAAACCTTCACATGTATCCCCAAAACTAAATTAAAAATTAAAAAAGAAAATAAGAAAATTGTATGGAAGAGAAAATACATTTACCATTCAATGAGTGCAGTCAATCCTTATAAAGGTCTTCATTGTCTTCATGTTAAGTGGACCTAGGAAGGAAAGGAAGATAATGGGTTGGTCTTGCTGTCTCAGAAGCGGCAGAGACAGAAGAAAATTCACCTATAAGTGGACCACGTGAGTTTCACAACTCTTGTTGTTCAATGGTCAGCTGTAACATATTGTCCTGGTGATGTAGCTGGCGGTTACTGAATGTGTGTCTGAGTGAATGGAAAGCACAGATGGTTGATGAGATAGAGAACTATGAGAGAATGTTTGTTGCACATGCCCTGATGCTTATAAAGGACACACACTGATAGACAGCCAGAATGAAGGGACTCTGGCATTCTACATAAAGAGAGTTCATAAATACTCAAAATTCTGACTTCCTAAACGTTTTACTGTAGATATTAAGGAGTATTTTTATTCCTGAACTTTGACGTCAACTCATCATTGACTAGAACTTAGAATAAATGCAAGCAAGCAAGCAAAAAAACTCTTCTGCATATACTGTCATAAAGCAAATCAATACTAATTCTGTGTAGTCCCTTTTGTTCATGAAACATATGACAGGATCAGATTATGACCCCCAAATTGATAAAGAAATAAAGAAATTATTCAAATGGGAAACAAATCTTTTGGAGAAGCAAAACAGGAAAGAGCCATAAGAATTCCCAGACTCTAAGATTCTGGATTTTTCTTTCTTGGCTCCCCTTATTGTTTTGAGATTTCTGAGTTCAGATGTCCAAACTTATGCAGAACAAAGAAGATATGCAATTATAGAGCCTCTCTAAATATATCAAAGCATACTAAAAAGGGAGCTCTGATTTTTGCCACAGGACCTTTAAACATAAGAGCCAGACATTGCAAATGAAAGCATGGTCTGTATTGAAATTGCCTAATTATCAATCCGTCTCCCCATAGATCTTAAATTCTGTGAGAATAGAAACTATTTGTCTTATTTATGACAGTTCCCTTTAGTACCTGGTACTGTGACAGCCAAGTTTCTGTGCAGAACACAAAACGTGTTCAATTAATATTTGTTGGCTGAATGAACATGTGCATGTTACCTTTGACATAAGTGGATTAATGTTGGCTGGATCACATTTCTCTACATAATATCTGTGTGATATTGACATATTACCTCCTCTATAAAATGAGGACAATAATAGTACCTCATATGGTTGTGTTGAGGTTTAAGAGAGGTGATTAACATAAAGTCCTCAGTACAGTGTCTGACTTATGGTAAAGTCATAATAGATCTTAATTATTATTCTACCCTTTGATAGACAGATGTTAATTATTTTCCTTGTATTTTATGAATTATATTACAATAAATGCAATCGAATCCAAAATATTTTATTATGTGAATGGTCTTCTCTATTAGATAATCCTAGAGATTATTGGTAAAGATGGCAATCATTGGCAAAGATCATAGAAAAAAATCATGAAGATTTTTACAATTTTTATTTGGAGAATTACTTAAAACGTTATATTGTCACATCCTCTAAAGCTTAGCCTATATTAATAGTACAATAATACAGATGTTCAAGAAGTATGAAATAAAAACATTTTATATTAACTGTCAATGGGAAATAAACCCCCAGGTTAGTGCCTATGAAATGTTAAGCCTGGCTTGTGAACTAAAATTGGGTGTTATTAAAATAAGGGGCAAAATCGAATTTCCTCATGATAATTTTACCAGTTCTTGTTTAAATGTATCTTCAAAATTCAGACCATCACTATGTTAGCATTTAACATAACACATTTGGTTGACTTTGATCTATAGCAATAATAATGACTGAAAATGTCATTACCGTTATGCAACAAATCGTACGTTTTTGTGATATGCCCTGAAGCAGTCTGTCTGCTAAGTAGAACAGCAAATTACTGGACTTAGATAATACTCTTTCAGCAGTTTTGTATTTGTATGTTTTTAATTGGCAAAGCAATTACAGAGCCTTCTGCTCAAGCAGGCTCTGTTATATGGTAAGGAAGTATAAAATATTTTTATTATTTATCTTTAAGTATTAAGAAGCATTTGTCTTGTTGGGAGACAAGAGTTGAATTCAAACTTTGAAGCAAAACATTTTCAAAAATGTTCATGCAGACTTTAGGTCTTTCC
This sequence comes from Macaca fascicularis, assembly GCF_037993035.2. Classification (NCBI taxonomy): domain Eukaryota; kingdom Metazoa; phylum Chordata; class Mammalia; order Primates; family Cercopithecidae; genus Macaca; species Macaca fascicularis. The sequence continues at coordinate 34,398,816 of NC_088386.1, forward strand.
TTGATCTAAAAGGGTTTTGTCTTTTAGAATGCTAAGGTTGATATTATTTTGTAACATTATAAATAAGACTGAATTGTATAGTGAGGAAGGAATAGTTGAGAATGTGGGAAGGCCACAATTAATTTAGCAGAATAATGATAGCCACATTTATGGGGTTATATAAAGGAGTCCAGTGTTAATTTCTGTTGTGTGAGTGCAATCATATTCGTCAAAGGTTTATGTATACAGTTTTTGTTTCTCACAGTACATTTCTCAACAGGTTTTAAAAACAACAGGGATGTAAAGTCAGTATATTACAGCACTGGCGACTATCATTGTAAATATATATTTTTGTATGCATAGATTTCCTGACATGTTTACCTCTTTAAATAGTGGAAAATCTCATCTTGTAATTTTCATTGAATTTAGGCACAGAATGCTTGCCTTTCTCGAGTCTGCAGTGACCAGGTTCTTCTTGGCCAATGTTCTTTGCAGATCAGTTATCAAGGAGTCATTCTAGCATCATCTTCATGAAAAGGCAATAAATATGAAACGGTTTCTAAAATGACAAGCAGAGTCTTACATAATGATGATTAAGGCTCAAATTGATGGCACCCTTGATAGAATGTTCAATATTTCCTGAAAAAATATTAGCCAGCACTCTGAGTGAATGACAGAAGAAATATAGACACCACTATTGAATGGGCCAAAATTGATCTCAGTGGCATAATATCTAGTACATACAGTCTAATCTGCATGAAAGAATCAACTCATCAATATCATCAATTCAATTACACTTCAGGTCACAGGAAAGTCTCATCTTCCTCTTCAATGATGGGAGGCTCTGTCCTCCATGCCTAACTCTTTTGTTGAAAAGGATTGGTCAGTATCTAGGTTTCCTTTGCCATATCTGAGTTTAGTAAGAGTTTGAGCTTTTAGAATGGCTTGAACTTTCTTGGATGCTTCTTTTATCCCACTGAGTTTTGATTTCTTAATTCATACATTGAATATATGCTTATTTCACAGTACAGCTGTATTTATGAGATGTTACATGAGAAGGACCTGGCTGAGTGGCACATGATCCTCTTTACCTAGGGTCACAATAATGCCTAAGACACAATAAAACTGAGTGGCACATGATCCTCTTTACCTAGGGTCACAATAACGCCTAAGACACAATAATGCCTAAGACCCCTGTCCACATGCGCTGGCAACATCAACTGAAAGCTTGAATGCCCCACTCACTATTTCTAGGTTTTCATCACTTGGCTCAGCTTCCTTTTGTACTATACATTTTCTCTACATGATTATTTTTTCCCCTCTTGAGTCTTTGCTAACATAGATTCTGTTGCCTAAGAATGCCTTTGAGTCTTGCTCACTTACATAAAAATTCAACCTGTTTTTAAAGATACGGTTAGATTTTAACCTGATCCATAGAAATTATTTAACACCTGGGATTCTGAAACATAGGCTTCTTCAATCAATCTTCAATAAACACATTTGTTAGATGAATAAATGAGTGACTGAATAAAAACTTAGAAGGAATTCTCAACTCTTCCAAATTTTATGGTGTTTGTTCATACCTATCTCGTAACAAATAGTGTTACTTTATTACTTATTTGTTACTTAAATGTTGCTTTAGTTTTCTTAAAATGGTGCACAGGAGATTCCTAGTGTATTAGTCAAGTTTCTCTAGAGGGACAGAACTAATAGAAATATATATATATGTGTGTGTGTGTGTGTGTTTATTAAGTATTAACTTACACAATCACAAGGTCCCACAATAGGCTGTCTGCAAGCTGAGGAGCAAGGAGAGCCAGTCCAGGTTCCAAAACTGAAGGACTTTGGAGTCTGATGTTCCAGGGAAGGAAGCATCCAGCACAGGAGAAAGGTGTGGGCCTGGAGGCTAGGCCAGTCTCTCCCTTTTCACATTTTTCTGCCTGCTTTATATTCACTGGCAGCTGATTAGATTGTATCCACCAGATTAAGGGTGGGTCTGCCTTCTTCGGCCCACTGACTCAAATGTGAATTTCTTTTGGCAACACCCTCACAGACACACCAAAGATCAATACTTTGTATCCTTCAATCCAGTCAAGTTGACAGTCAGTATTAACCATCACACCTGGATAGAAAATATCTCATGATCTTTGTATGCATATAGAGAAAATAAATTCGTTGTTTGTGAGAAATGACCAGTTTAATCAAGCCAAACAATTGACTAATTAGCATAAATATGGTCATAGAATTTCTTTTAACTGATGTATTTTGTATGGCTTTGGAAGAATTGCTTAACCTTTTGGGCTTCAGTTTTCTTGTATACTAAATGAGTTAATTGAATAAGATAATCTCCAAGAAACCTTTCATCTTTAGAAATAATGATGCAATAAAAAGAAGAAAAAAGTACATTAAAATAAGACCATATGAAAGAAGCAACATGCCTCTAAATATCAATATAATAGAGTGAGTTTTTACTAAAGTGTTATGTGTGTAAGTCAAATATAGGCCAGTGAAGAAATTAACACAGAAACTCAGACTCAGGGTTTAATGATTTGCTGAAGCTAGAGACACGACTAGTGAAAATGTTTGGTTTTTTTTTTTTTTTTTGCAAGAAAACCCAGAGCTAGTAAAGTGAGTGAAATAACATATCTGTTATGACTCTTTATGTTGCAAATAAGAGGAAGAAAATTCAATGTGGTTTAAATGACAAAAAAATCCATCAGCTTGTATAATTGAAAAGTTAATACATTGGTATAATTTAAGGGAGACTTGATCTTAGAGCACTAAAGATTTCAGAAATAGCCCCATTTCTCTTCATCTCTTTCTGTGGCCTCAAGTACTCCTAACAGTTTTGGATACCTTGGTTGATGTTAACACAATAAATTTTGAATTCCAAATTTTACATTTTATACTACTTATAGCCAGGGAGGAGTTATAGCATTGTGGAAGCAATTTATCCCAGGATTTTGTGATAAATGTCTCCTTGCATCTGATTAGCTTTATTTCAGTTATGTGTTGCTCTATGAGTCAATCACTGCAACCAGGGAAATAAGATACTTGGTAAGCTTAACCCATTCATGACTCATCTCTGGGGCATGAGGTATGTCATCAAGCCACGTTCACTAAGAATCGGAGACAGATGATTGTCCAAAGATAATTTAGAAAATTTTCAAGAAAGAGAGGGATACAGATTCAGGAGAGGCAAAAACACATAAATACCAAGTATTTTTTTCCTCAACAAACATTTACTAAGTATGTGCTATTTAACAAGTATCATTAGAAACTAGGAGCTCAGAGTACAGGGAAGGAAGCAGGCAATGGAATCTATAATGAGATGCAATGTGATTAGTATACTAAGTGCTCTGCCTGAAGAAGGGCAGGGATTTCATCTACTGGGCAGTGACTGTGTCCCAGGAGCTGGGCTAATTACTTCATAATTAAACCTTAAAGAGGTTGAATAACTAACAACATTAGTGCATTCGTGCAATCATACTACACAGCTTTAGCTTCTCACCTATCTTATGCAAAGTTAAATTCATTGCAAGGAAATGAAGTAGCTCATACATTTAAAGAAAGAAATAGATAACCAGGTGTTGAACAAGAATAGTTACTCGATCAGCTTTGAGGATTTCAGAAGTGGGAATTCATAAAAGGACTTTCAATAACTGCTATGAGAATGATTATGAGAAACTCTAATGCTAGAAGGTGACAAGAGAGTACCAAATTGCAGGAGGAGGGGCATGAACGGGCATCAAAATATATTCCCATGAGGGACCTTGAACTGAGTACTGGAGAAGACACAGATAAGAAAGGGGTTAAAAACAGTCCACCAGCAAGAAAGAACATTTAAACTCAGAGGCGTAGGAGATCATGCTATTGTCAGGACCCTTCAAATAACTTGTTTGTTTCTAATTTTAAGGTACCTGTGGGAGAACTTGGTAGTATTTACCTTGCAAATTGGGCGGGTGCCTGATTCTGAAGGGTCTTTTATGTAATGGCAAGGAGTTTAGACTTGTTTCTGCAAATATAAGGTGATCCACTGAAGGATCTAAAGATAAGAAGTGACTTGTTTCAATATATATGATTGGCATCATGAAGATAATTAACTGGAGAAGGGACAGAAACAAGGATAGGTAGAAAATATTGATATCAGTGGATAAATGTGAATGTGAGGAAGATGAAGAATCTATAGTAATGACCATATTGCTGTGTTGAGAAAAATGTGTGGTGATACTTTCTCCATTCTTTTACATATTAAAAAAGAGGGAATAGAGAGAAAGGAAGATGAGCATTCAGTGGATAAGAAAGTTTTAGATATATTCAGACGTCTCCAATTGAAGATACCTAGTTAGAAGTTGAGATACGAGTTAGAAAAAAATTCATAGAGTTAACAACCTATAAAAATATAGCTGTGACCCAGAAATATATGTAAAGTTAAAAGAGCAGAGAACTAATGATGAAATAGTAAGAAATATCAAAATTTAAGGGCTGTGTGAGAAAGAGAATATAGAAAGACACATGGACGGAAAATCAGAATAAAGTTGTGTTGTCTCAAGATTATAAAATAAAAAACCATGCCAAACGGCACCAAGAGATTAAGAAATGGAGAAAACAACCTGTTGAATTTGACAAATACATAGATCATTAGTGATATTAGGGGAGATGCTCTGTTTCTTGATGACAGTAGAGGTCAGATACGGTAGGCTAAAGACAGAAGGTAAGAAAGAAAAGACATTGAATGTTAACCAATCTTTCTGGAAGTCTGTCCATGAAAGAGAAGAAAAAGAGGGTGGTAGGGCAAAGGAGGAGGAAATGAGATTATTTCAAATGGCAAGTATTTGATAACAATTATATATTGTGTTTTTTTTAAATTGACAAAAATATGATGAAATTAAAAAAATTAAGATGAGAACAGTGAGAGGAAGAAAAGAAGATAATTAGTGAAGAGAAATTCAAGAGACAGAGAGAAGGGCTGAGAGACTCAGGGGACAAGATCAGGCTTGAAAAGAGGGAGAGATATGTTTTCAGTCCATAGGCCAAAGGCATTTGGCTCTACTGGATTTCAGTCTTGAATTCCTGAGAAAGAAATTTCTGAGCATTAAAGGAAAATTGTGAAAAACCCATAATAGAGGTTTGATGGATTATAATACTCATCACTGAATGATATTAATGTCATATTAGCCAGAGTGGAACATTTTATAACTTCCTTTAGAAGGTCTTGTTTCTGAGGTGGAGTGTGAGCATAAAGAGAATTTTCTCAATGTTTATAATCGTTTAACGAACAGGCTGGCCTGATCCTCTCCAGATGCTGTTTTCTTGCTTTTCTAATTAAATCCAGATGCGTGTTCCAGCTTGAAAAAGAAAATAGGTGTGCTAATTATTTATGTATAAATTGTGAGGAAAATTATTTACTTGTATGTTTGAAATTCACCAAAAGAAAAATATGAAGTATTTATTTTGTTTGTTGCACCTGTGTTTTAGAGAATGTGCAGCTGTCTAACAGAAAAAAAATAGAAAAAATAAAACTTTGTAATTTCATCAAATTAAGAATGTGTGTTTTAAAGAAATAGTTCATTTGCAATGCGTTTCAACTCCCCTGGGCTTCTTTAAGAGAACTCCCCATTTCTCCATTGTTTCCCCTCCTGCCAGCTGACTCTTAGCAATGAGTTGGAATGTCTTATTTTGTCGTTGAAATTGAAAGTGCTGTAATAGAGAATTAAGTGAACCTGTGAGAGTCTTGTCTCATATTTAAGTCTGAGTAATTTAATTTCTGTATGTCTGCCTTCAAATGACAATGATTTTTAATTGTTTTGTTCTATGGAGATGTCCTTTTGTTATTTCTACTTTCAAATTTCTCTCTTTTTTTCCTTTTTCTCTGACTGTCATCATTGTTAATATTTCCAGAGACTTACAGAGTGGATTCTTTTAGGTCAACTTGTCATATGATTTTACAGGTTTCGTTAATGACTTTTTATCCTGAAAGTTTAGTATAAGCTTTTCCATCAGGATGTTCCAGCTACCAAGCCACATTCTTTCTCTTCATTATATTACAGTAAATTACATTTGCATAGCACTGGGAAGTTTATAGGTTCTTGATATATAATGTCTTGCTTTATCTGTCAAAGAGGACTTTGGTATTGAAAGGCCATGGATGGTCTCAATTTTGTGAAATTAGCTAGAAACAGTACTGGAATGATAGACAAGAGATATGAAATATAATCCAGGGTGTGGCACTAACTTTAGCTCTTACTGTTTTAACAGTAAAATTTAGTATTGTGTTGAATTTAATCATTACTTAAAATCCTCTCAGTTCTATAACCATTGTTTAAAAAATAAATATTATTTGTAACCACGAGACGTAGGTAGTTGGAATCATCTGAGTGTATCTAAAGGAAGTTGCTTGTGAAGTGTATCTTTCTAGCTTTACTGTCACTTTCCATGAGCCTCTGAGGCCCTTGGAGATTGTGCTTCTAGATGTTACATCAGGTTCCTTTCTCCTCCAATTCTATTTAATCAAAGTTACAAAAAACAAAGCTTTAGGAGCAGAAATAGCAAAGGTGGGATTTGTGGGTCAGATCCAGCCTGTAGGTGTACTTTTGCACACAATATTTTTGAAAGTGTTGAATTAAATGGTAAATTAACAAACTAAAGGGTTTGACATACAAATTTGGTGTATGTGGTTTTTTAATTGTTATACTGGAAATATCAGAAAATCTGACACACTAAACCTAGGCAACAATCAACAGGGGCTGTGTAGGGATTCTTTCTTTTAAATTAGGCTTGGAGTCTCCAGTTGGCCCTCATCCTAGTATATTTAAGTGGTTTAAATTACCCACTTGGTTCCTGTTGGCTTTTTGATTTACAACCCTTGACTGAGAGTTAGACAACTTATAAGAGGACATCAACCTCTGTCTGATGTTGAATCCAGGACTCTCATTTTTCAGGTTTTATCTTACATGACTCCTCAATATTGTCCATAATTTTACATCAGAAGCCATGCTCCATCTGATCCTGTCATGAGAACCACTGAAGAGTCTGTTCATGTCTTAACTCTTCTTTCATTTTTTAATATTAAGATAATCACTTGGGAAATAAGATAAAGGCACTTCCTGTGTTCCTACACATGGGAGGCCTCCAAGTTACCAAACTGTTGCCATTGTGTCTTTAGTCTATCATTTTCTCATGTCAGTCAAGTAATGAATATAGAACTCAGTGGGTTTCATTTGCTCCTCAAGGAGTCTCTATTATATTCTATACACAATTCAGAAAAGATGATTCATTTTCTAATTGGCAACATAATTTTAAATATGGCCATCTTCAAGCTTTTTAATAGGAAGTCTTTTAATGATAAAGTTTGGTTGCATGTGTGTGCATGTGTGACATACATGCCACATACAGAAGGAAGGATCTGGGGATCCTTCCTTCATTGAATATGATAGGCTAGAAACTTTCAACCTGCTTCAATATGAAAACAATTTTTCTCTCTTCAATTGAAGATAAGCCTTTCTTACTTTTACTCTTGAGGAAAGAAAGCCCTCCCTCTCTTTTTCTTCCTGAGGTGTAGGACTGCTAGTGATTCAGGCTTTTGATTTTATAATTGTTAGGATTCATTGTGAATAGAAAAGAAGAGAATACAGCCTTATGAAGAAATTTAATGTGAAGAGAGAATGAGCACCAAGAGAAGGTGGGAAAGCAAGGAGGGTCTGGTATGTTTGTGTGCAAGTGCATGCGCGCATGTGAGTGCGTGTGCGCCTGCATATAGGCTAGTGTTAAGAGGACCAACCATCCTGAGACTGTGTTTCCTGGTATGTGGGACATTCAATGGTAGAACCAGAAAAATCATTAACTGGCATAAGTTGGTCTTCCTCACTAGCCTGAAACAATATTTCTTAGTTGCAGCCAGATTTACCCTCAAGGAAGTTTCTTCTCACCATGAACACAGTCTGACAGACATGAACAGAAACTCCAATATACTCTCCCTTGGAAAATCAGATGTCCCTTTTCTGTCATTGAAGAGAAAAAGATTCTTGATAACTGGATCTTCATTTATTCTCCCTGGCTAATTTGTGACCATCTTGTTTCTCTTAGGAGACTTATAATTCCTGATTCCTAGGTAAATCCTGAGGTCCCTTGAATGCTTCTAATCTTACAATCCATTTCTTTTGATTATATTTTTAAAAAGCCTTAACCAGTATAAGAGATTGCCATATTAGGTGCCACAATCACCATTAATTCCAGTATAGTTGTCAATGAAAGAGAAAGGGATGTTGTCTAGGAAAGTCCAGAAGGGTGTACCTCATGATGAAACTACTTTAAGTGCCTAACATGCTGTTATATAGCAGAGTGTCTACATACATATTATTTGATATATTTTGTTGGTGTATGAGATACCATCAGTGGAGGCAGTTAAAGGCTCAGTGTTAAATATAATGTAATTATTATAACTTTTCAATAACTCACTCATTAATTCATTCATTCTATTCTTATTGAGTGCGTACTCTGCAACAGGTGCTGTGCTGTGTATTAAAAGGTCAGCATTGTAGAATCACCTATTGGTTACCCACTAAATATAGACTTTTCCTTATTTTTTCTCCCACTAGTAGAAAACAGAACTTGTTTAGGGCTGTATCTAGCAACCAGATTTGGCTGCATGACATAATTTTGGCTGATAGGATATAAGCGAATATCTTCAGAATGAATCTTCCTGTGAAATTATCAGTTTTCTGTTTAAAAAGTTCATATTTGTTTGGCACATGCCTTTCTTTGTCTTTTGTCCTTTCCCCATTCTTCCTTCCTAGAAATGGGATGCAATGAAGAGAGCAGTAACACCCATATTATGTGATAAGAATAGAAAGCAAGGATAGCTAAGCAGATAGATCAAAAGAGCCTGGGTCCTCACTTACTTCCTCAGATAGTTACATTATGTCTGGATTCCAGATTTTGTTGTCTGAAAAGTAAGCTTCTCATTGCTTAAGTCTCTCATATAGGTTTCTCTCATATGTAGCCAAGTGCAATTCATGATGATATAGTAAATAAAACACATCTTGTCCTCAGCAAACCTAGAGTTTTACAAAAATTAGAAATAAATTATATTCTCAAGTGAATTTCAGTTTACTGCTAGTGACTGCCTGTAATATACTTTGCTGTATTGAGAATGATTTTGAAGCTTCTCCTAAGTCTATTGGCAAAAAGTGCAGTGTTTGATCAGCAATAAGCGGATTGGTGGAAGGAGTGATTTATTTGCTATCCTTGGTGGGAAATATGCATGTCTATATAAGTGACTCCTGGCTAGAATTTTTGTAATAGAACAAAGTATAAAGTTAATGTGCTAAGAAAATAATTTAAAAGCATGTATAAAATAAAGGTTTAGTGTAAGCTCAGTGATCTGTGTTTATTTGTATATGTAAATTATATCTGGTTAAGTGTAAGCCTTAATATATATGGAGAGTTCAAAACACTCATGGAAAGTGCATATTATGAGAAAACTACTCATGGATTTCAACATTTTTTGCACCAAAATAAACCCGTTGTACCTTGGTATAACATGTAACGTGTCTGAACAGGATTTACTTTGAGGCATGAATTAACATAAGAGCTCAGTTTGAAAAGAGCCCTTATCAGAGCACCATGAATTCTGTTAAATTTAAGCAAGAACACAAACATTGAATTTATGTCGACACTTGGGTGGCAGAATGATAAAATCATTGATACTTTATGAAAAGTTTATGGGGACAATGCCATCAAAGAAATCAGCAGTTTATAAGTGGATAACTTGTTTTTTTTGTTTGTTTGTTTTCATGGGTTTTGTTTGTTTGTTTGAGATAGAGTTTCACTCTTGTTGCCCAGGCTGGAGTGCAATGGTGTGATCTCGGCTCACTGCAAACTGCGCCCACCAGGTTCAAGCAATTCTTCTGCCTCAGCTTCCCAAGTAGCTGGGATTACAGGCACCCACATGCCCAGCTATTTTTTTTTTTTTTTTTGTATTTTTAGTAGAGACAGGGTTTTACAGTGTTGGCTAAGCTGGTCTCGAATTCCTGACCTTGGGTGATCCACCCACCTTGGCCTCCCAAAGTGCTGGGATTACAGGCATGAGCCACCGCACCCTGACAGATAACTTGTTTTAAGCAGGGACAAGATGGTGTTGAAGATGAAGCCCATAGTAGCAGATCATTGACATCAATTTTTGAGGAAAAAATACATATTGTTTGTGTCCTAGTTGAAAAAGACTGATGGCTAATAGGAGAAACAATGAAAACTTAATAAACATCTCAACTGGTTCAGTTTACACAATTCTGACTAAAAAATTAAAATTGAGCAAACTTTTCACTTGCTGGGTGCCAAAACATTTGCATCCAGATGAGCTGCAGACAAGAGTAGAGCTTTCAATGGAAATTTTAAACAAGTAAGATGGAGATCCTGAAGCACTTCCTTGAAGAATTGTAACAGGAGATAAAACATGGTTTTACTGGTATGATCCTGAAGACAAAGCACAATCAAAGCAGTGGCGACCAAGAGGAGAAAGTGGTCCAGTAAAAGCAAAAGCAGACTGGTGAAGAGCAAAGGGCATGGCAACAGTTTTTTGGGATGCTCAAGGAATTTTGCTTGTTGACTTTCTGGAGAAAGAGAACATCAAAAAACAAAACCATCTGCTTTTTATGAGAATGTTTTGAGAAAATCAGCCAAAGCCTCAGCAGAAAAACATCTGGGAAAACTTCCCTAGAGAATCCTTCTCCATCACAGCAATGCTCCTTCTCACTCCTCTCCTCAAACAAATGCAATTTTTTGAGAGTTTCGAAGGGAAATTATTAGGCATCCACCTTAAAGTACTGATTTGGTGCTTTCTGTTTCCCAATTAAAAAAATATATATTTAAAGGGAACCTATTTTGCATCACTTAATAATGTAAAATAATTGTATTAACATGGATTAATTTCCAGTACCCTCAGTTCTTTAGGGATGGACTAAAGGCTGGTATTATCAGTTACAAAAGTGTTTCAAACTTGCTGAAGCTTGTGTTAATAAGTGAACCATATATTTTTTGACCTTTATCTTTTAATTCTATTTTTCTATGAACTTTTTGATATTCTTTCATGTGGTGTGTGTACATGTGTGCATATGTGGATGTGTGTGTGTTCATGCACACACATATCGGTCTTTTTTTTCCTTTTTTGTAACATGGAAGGACACAAATTCAAACGAACATGTTAAGAACTAATAGGGCCTAAAAAAAGAGATTGGAGAGGAATATAACATTGTTTGTGCCCTTGAAGAATGTATTATCTAATTGAAGAAATAAAATGAATACAGAATATAAACAGCATATACTTAATATACTTTATAATGTAAAGAAAGTGAAATCCAAAATTTATTAGTTCTGTTTGAGAAAAAAATAAAGGTTTATTTAGACAAAGTAAAATAAGGAAAATCTCCTAGTTAAGACCGATCTTGAGTATATAAATCAGATGGACAAAGAGAAGAGTAGAGAGCAGTTTTGATGATGAGATTGATTCCTACAATAGCCATGATAAAACCAAAGCAAGTTGCACATATACAACAATAAATACATCAACTCTGCTGGAGCAGAGATCCCAGAAATCAAGGTGGCTGAGATTTAGAGAGCAAAATAAAAGAAATATGCTTGGGTGAGGCAAAGACCTACACCTGGGGATTTTCAAAGGTCAGATGAAAGGGTTTGAATTCTATAAACGAACATTAAAGAAGTAATTTCTCTTCCTCTCTTGTTTCATTTCAAAAAATAGTTTCTATGGAATTTGTCTGTTTACGTCCTTCTCATTTGGTCAAAGTGAGGCACAGAATTAAGGAAGAATGAAATAATGAATATATAAGGTTTGCAATTTGCTGGAAGGTAGATTATTCTAGTGCAAATTCTGTTCCATATTAATCTATCTACCCACCCGCAAATACAAAAACAAACACCAGAAAGTAACTTTTTTCTTTTCCTCCATTCTTTTCTTTCTATCTCACTCTTCCAGATTCCCTTTTTATTTTTAAGCAAAAGATTTCTTGTACATCAAATGGCTCTTTGAAAACAACATGCACTGAAGTAAAAGCAGGTCAGCCCGAAAGGAAAAGGCACATTTATTAGAGAACACACAACTGTGAATAAAGAGAGGGAAGCCTTTCCTTCTATGAAGAAAAAGTTTCCTGAAAGTGCAAGGGATGCTTTTGAACCCAGTGACAAGACTGTCTTTTAAATTCCCAAAAGGTCATATAATAATTGAGATTTAGTGTTTTTTTTCTTCCTAACAGCAACTTCTACTAAGTGAACCAGTAAAAGTTAAGCACTTAAATTAACTGAGCTGAACATAGACCTAAACATCCCTAAGGCAGAAAATGACTTTTGCTTTGGCTCTCCAAACTTTCATATCCCTGGTGACTACGAACACATACCCCAAAGTCATTATAGCTCAAATACAAAACACATGAAACATTGAAGCATTTTCAAATGTTGATTTCCCCTTTTCTAGAGCTGTTATTTTACAACAACTTGGAGTTTGTCTTGACAAAATTTCCAAAGACCTCAAAATTCTAGCTCTATCTCCCATTGCTAACCTTAATTCTCCTCTACAGTAATTGCTTTTCCTCTCTAGTAACCACACTTTACTGCCTTGAGTCCTTTGGGTATACTTTTTTCTTTACCTGGATTGTGATTTCCACCTGGTAAAGCACTAACCACCTTCAATATTTAGCTCAGATATTGAGCTATCATCTTTACTGAAGCTTCCACGGTATCCCCTAATCTGAATTGGCCTGAATGATTATAGCAATTTGTTATTTCCCTGCTGCTCTTATTAACCCGGTGTCATATTTACTTGTCTATCTTTCTGTATTTTACTTTTTAATACCTAGATTCTATGCTCCTTGGGGAAAAGAATGTGCACCTTTTTAATTTTCATGTTTTTAAAAAGTGGTTGGATCACATGATTTTGAATATAGCAATTTTCTTATCAAAATCCATTGAATTAGACTGTACATTTAGCATTAACATATTCACAATTTATGAAGCTCTACCTCTATTCTTGACAGAAATATTTAGTAAGCACCTATTATTTAACATGAAAGATAAGTGAATGTATATGCGTGCACAAACATGCACACATACACATATCTGTATTATTTATGTATACATATTATGGGATTGTGTGTATATACGATAACCCTCTTGAAACTATTAGACATATAAACAAGAAATAATTTGCAAGTAATGTGCAATTCAACAGAGAAACAGAAGGTTTCCATTTTTCATCAGTCAAATATAATGAAATCATTCTAAAAAATACCCTACATATTATAAATGAGACTCCTAAAAAATACTATAAAATCTCTAATTGTGTATCTTACTCAAGGTGTAAAAAATGCCAATATATTTACAAAATTGTATTTACATGTTTTTAAATGGAGAAGCCATAGTAGATGAAGTTAAATTCACTGAGCATTGCATTGAGGCAAAATAGTTGCTTCTTGCAACATACACAGTAGTTTCATGTAGCCTTTGAAAAATCCCAAGTTGCCTCCTTCTTTTTGCTTTGGCTACATCTCCTTGTTCTACCTCCAAAATGTTAGAATCCAGATGAGACATTCCACCCATAAAGAGATGGATTAAATTCTGGCTCACTAATTAAGGGATAGGTTTTTTTAGAGGCTTGATTCTCAAAGGAGGTAAAAGGGTTAGAACAATTAGTTGGAGTAATTTATTCCTACACAACTGTATTTTTCTCTGTCCATATATCTCCCTCGGGGGAGTTATTCCTGGCCTTAGGAAGACTCACAAACTTGGGTTACCTTAGTGATGTTCTGAGCACCAGGACTCTTTCATTTGCTAGTGATGGAGACACAGCTCAAATTAGTTTAAATCAAAAACAAAAGAGAGGCCAGCCACATTCATGAGTTCAATCAACTCTTCCTCACAACTTAAACAATTCTATTGCATATATTTGAGGTTTACAACATGATGTTGTGGGATACATATAGTCACACAGATCCATATAGATACATATGACTAGTACAATGGTTTCTATAATGAATCAGATTGACATAGCTATTATCTCACATAGTTACTTTTTGTGACAAGGGTAGCTAAAAATCTAGTTATTTAACAAAAATCCCAAATGGAATACATTTTTTTCTTTCTTTTTTTTATTGTACTTTAAGTTCTGGAATACATGTGCAGAACATGCAGGTTTGTTACATAGGTATACATGTGTCATGGTGGTTTGCTGTACCATCAAAAAGTGAGGGTTATGAAGAGACACTTCTGAAAAGAACAGCCAATAAACATATGAAAAAAAGCTCATTATCACTGATGATTGGAGAAATGCAAATCAAAACCACAATGAGATACCATCTCACGCCAGTTAGAATGGCAATCATTAAAAAGTCAGGAAGGAACAGATGCTGGAGAGGATGTGGAGAAATAGGAACACTTTTACACTGTTGGTGGAAGTGTAAATTAGTCCAACCATTGTGGAAGACAGGGTGGTGATTCCTCAAGAATCTAGAAGCAGAAATACCATTTGACCCAGCAATTCCATTACTGGGTATATACCCAATGGTCATAAATCATTCTACTATAAAGACACATGCACATGTATGTTTATTGTGGCACTGTTCACAATAGCAAAGACTTGGAACCAACCCAATTGCCCATCAATGATAGACTGGATAAAGAAAATGTGGCACATATACACCATGGAATACTATACAGACATACAAAAGGATGAGTTCATGTCCTTTGCAGGGACACGGATGAAGCCGGAAACCATCATTCTCAGCAAACTATCACAAGGACAGAAAACCAAAAACTGCACATTCTCACTTATAAGTGGGAGTTGAACAATGAGAACACGTGGACACAGGGAGGGGAACATCACATACCAGGGCCTATTAGCGGGTAGGGGGTTAAGGAAGGGATAGCATTAGGAGAAATACCTAATGTAGATGACAGGTTGATGGGTGCAGAATACAATTTTATTAACTTTAATCTGCACGTTTCACGTTAGATTTCTAGACTTGTTCATCCTACCTATTCGCTACTTGTATGCATGACCAACATCTTCCTACTTCCTCTCTTCCCATTCCCCATGATAACCACAATTTTATTCTCATTTCTCTGTGTTTGAGCTCTTTGTTTTTATTATATGTAATAAGTACGGTTATGCAATATTTTTCTTTCTGTGTCTGGCTTATTTCACTTAGCATAATGTCCTCCAGATCTATCTAGGTTGTGGCAAATGGCAGAATATCCTCTTTAAAGGCTGAATAATATTTGCATATTTTCATTATCCATTCATCCACTGATAATCACTTCAGTTGTTTCCATACCTTGACTATAGCAAATAATACTGCAATGATTGTGGGAGAGCAGATATCTTTACTGGGTAGTGATTTCATCTCTTTTAGGTATATAACCAGAATAAGGATTTCTAGGTCATATGGTAGCTCTATTTTTAATTTCTTTAGGAAACCTATTCAACTAGGTTTTTTTATAGTTCTATGAAGAATGTAATTGGTCGTTTGATAGGAATAGCATTGAATCTGTAAATTGCTTTTAATGATATTGATTCTTCCTATCCATAAGTATGGCATGATTTTCCATTTGTTTGTACCATTTATGATTTCTTTTAGTAGTGTTTTGTACTTCTTCTTGTAGAGCTCTTTTATTTTCCTGGTTCGCTGTATACCTAGGTATTTTGTTTCTTATGTGGCAACTGGGAATGTGATAATGTCCCTGATTTGGCTCTCAGCTTGCCTGCTGTTGGTGAATAGAAATGCTACTGATTCTTGTACATTGATTTTGTATCCTGAGATTCTGCTGACATTGTTTATTACCTTAAGGAGCTTTTGGTCCAAGACTATGCTATGGATTTTTCTAGATATAGGATCATGCAATCTGCCAACAGGGATATTTTGACTTCCTCTCTGCCTATTTGGATGTTCTTTATTTCTTTCTCTTGACTGATTGTTCTGGCCAGCAATTCCAGTACTATCTTGAATAGAAGTGACAAGAGAGGACATCCTTGACTTGTGCTGGTTTTCAAGGGGAATGCTTCCAGCTTTTGTCAGTATGTTGTTGACTCTGGGTTTGTCATAGATGGCTTTTATCATTTTGAGACATATTCCTTCAATACCTAGTTTATTTTACAATTTTTAGCATAAATGGGGTGTTGAATTTTATTCAAGAGACTTTTCTGCATCTACTGAGATAATCATGTGGTTTTTGTCTTTAGTTCTGTTTATGGGATGAATCACATTTATTTTCCTATGTTGAACCAAACTTATAATTCCAGGAATAAAGCCTACTTAATTATGGTCGATTAGGTTTTATTTTTATTTTATTTTTTAGTTTTATTTTTTTGAGACAAGGTCTCACACTTTTGCCCAGGGTGGAGTGCAATAGCATAACCTTGGCTCACTATAGCCCCAACCTCCAGGGCTCAAGCAATCCTCCCACCTCAGTCTCCCAGGAAGCTGGGACTACAGAAATGCACAATCATAACTGGCTAATTTGTTTATTTTTTGTATAGGTGGGATTTTTCCATGTTTTCCAGGTTGGTCTCAAATTCTATCCACCTACCTTAACCTCCTAAAATGCTGGGATTACAGACATTAGGCACTGCGCCTGGCTGATAAGCTTTTTGATGTGCTGCTAGATTCAATTTACCTTTCATTTGTTGAGGATTTTTGCATCAATATTCATTAAGGATACTGGCCTGAAGTTTTCTTTTTTTTGTTGTGTCTCTGCTAGGTTTTGGTATCAGGATTATGCTGGCTTCATAGAGTAAATTAGTGAGGAGTTCCTCCTTCTCATTACTGGTCCGTTCAGGGATTCGATTTCTTCCTGGTTCATTCCTGGGAGGGTATAAGTGTCTAGGAATTATCCAGTTCTTCTAGATTTTCTATTTTATGTGCAGAGAAGTGCTCATAATATTCTCTAACAATTATTTGTATTTCTGTGGGGTCAGTGGTAATATCCCCTTTGTCATTTCTAATTGTGTTTATTTGGATTATCTCCATTTTCTTCTTTATTAGATAAGCTAGAGGTCTACCTATTTTATGATTTTTTTTTTTTTTTAAAAAAAAAACAACTCCTGGACTTGTTGAACTTTTGAATGTTTTTTTCATGTCTCAGTCTCCTTCAGTTTAACTCAGATTTTGATTATTACTTGTGTTCTGCTAGGTTTGGGGTTGGTTTGCTCTCGGTTCTTTAGTTCTTTTAGTTGTGATGTTAGATTGTTAAACTAAGATTTTTCTTTTTGACATAGGCATTTAGTGCTGTAAGTTTCCCTCTTAACACTGCCTTAAATGTGTCCCAGAGGTTCTGGTATGTTGTATCTTTGTTCTCATTCGTTTCAAAGAACTTCTTGATTTCTACCTTAATTTCATTATTTACCCAAAAGCCATTCAGGAGCAGGATATTCAACTTTCATGTAATTGTATAATTTTGAGCAATTTTCTTAGTCTTGGTCTCTAATTTTATTGAGCTATGGTCAAAGAGAGTGGTTGTTCTAATTTTAGTTCTTCTGCTTTGCTGCAGAGTGTTTTGTGTCCTATTACGTGGTTGATTTTTAGAGTATTCCATATGCCACGTGGCAATGAAAATAATGTTTATTCTGTTGTTTAGAGGTGAAGAGTTCTGTAGATGTTTATCAGGTTTATTTGATCCAGTGCTGAGTTCACATCCTGAATATCTTGTTAATTTTCTGCTTCATTGACCTAATACTATCTGTGAGATGTTGAAGTCTCCCACTATTCTTGTGTAGAAGTCCAAGTCTCTTTGAAGGTCTCTAAAAACTTGCTTTATGAAACTTTGTGCTCCTGTATTGGGTGCATATGTATTTATAATAATTAGGTCTTCTTATCGAATTGAACCCTTTACCATTATGTAATGCACTTGTCTTTTTTGATCTTTGTTTGTTTAAAGTCTGGTTTTTTTTTTTTTTTCTGAAATTAGAATTGCAACCACTGTTTTTCTCTGATTTACACTTGCTTGGTAGATTTTTTCCATTTTTTTTTTTATTTTGAGCCTATGGGTGTGATTGCTTGTAAGATAGGTCTCTAAAAGACAGCATAACAATGGATCATGGGTCTTTATCCAGCTTGCCACTCTATGCCTTTAATTGAAGCATTTAGCCAATTTACATTCAAGGTTAGTATTGAAAGGTGTGGATTTGATCTGGTTACCATGATGCTAGTGGTTATTATGCAGACTTGTTTTTATGATTGCTTCATAGTGTCACTGGTCTGTGTACCTTAGTGTTTTGGTAGTGTGTGGCAACAGTCTTTCCTTTCCATATTTACTGCTTCCTTCAGTAGCTCCTATAAGGTAAGTTTGGTGGTAACAAATTTCCTCAGCATTTGCTTGTCTGAAAAGAGTCTTGTTTCTCCTTCGAGTATGAAGTGTAGTTTGGCTGGATATAAAATTCTGGGTTAGAATTTCTTTTCTTTACAAATGTTGGATATAGGCCCCCAATCTCTTCTGGCTTGTAGGGTTTATGCTGCAAGGTCTGCTGTTAGTCTGATGAGCTTCCCTTTGTAGGTGATCTAACCTTTCTTTCTAGCTGCCTTTAACATTTTCTTCTTTCATTTTGAACTTGAAGAATCTGACAATTATGTGTCTTGGGGATCATCTTCTTGCAAAATATTTTACTGGGTTCTCTACATTTTCTGAATTTGAATGTTGGCTTCTTTAGTTAGGTTGGGAAAGTTCTCATGGATGACATTTTGAAATATATTTTCCAATTTGCTTATATTGTCCCCATCTCTTTCAGGGGCAATGAGTCATTGATTTGGTCTCTTTACATAATTCCATATTTCTTGGAGGTTTTGTTTGTTCATTTTCATTCTTTGTTCTCTATTCTTGTCTGCCTGTCTTATTTCAGAAAGCCATTCTCTAAGCTCTGAGATTCTTTCCTCTACTTGTTCTATTTTACTATTAGTGCTTGTGATTAAGGCTAGGTGCAGGGGCTCACACCTGTAATCCCAGCAATTTAGGAGGCTGAGGCAAGATCACTTGATGCCAGGAGCTTGAAACGAGCCTGGCCGACATGGTGAAACCCAGCCTCTACTAATAATACAAAACATTAGGCAGGCATGGTGGCACATGCTTCTGGTCCCAGCTACTTGGAAGCTTGAGGCATGAGAATCACTTGAACCACTGAAGTGGAGGTTGCAGTTAACCAGGATTGCACCACTGTACTCCATCCTAAGCAACAGAGCGAGGCCCTGTCTCAAACAAACAAACAAAACTTCCGATTGCATTACAAAATTTTTATGATGTCTTTTTTGGCTCTATCTGATTAGTTCTGTTCTTTTCTCTACTGGCTATTTTGTCTGTCAGCTTCTCTGTCATTTTGTTCTGATTCTTAACTTCCTTGGACTGGGTTTTGACATACTCTGAATCTCAATAATCTTTGTTCTTATTGATATTCTTAATTCTATTTCTGTCATTTTAGTCATCTCAGCCTGGTTTCCAACCCTTACTGGAGAGGTAGGGCAGTTATTTGGAGAAAAAATCCAAGACATTCTGGCTTTTTGAGTAGTAAGCATTCTTGCGCTGGTTCTTTCTCATCTTTGTGGTATTATGTTCTTTCAATCTTTGAAGTTGCTGACTTTTGGATTTCTTTTTCATTATATTTGATGACCTTGAAGGTTTGATTGTGGTATAAGGTGAGTTTCAGTCTGCTGGCTTTTTTCTGGAAGCTTTTAGTGGGCCTATGCTCAGCTCCAAACTCCTGCACTTCATGCTTTAACTCTGGGAAACTTGCATCAGCCCTGACTTTGTTTTCAAAGGCTCCTCAAGATTAGGAATCCACTGCACTGAGGTTGTCGAGGTGGTTCCAGACTGCTGGTCACCACACTTCAAAGGGAGGTGCCCGCCAAAGTGTTTCATAGCATGGTGGCAATGGAATCTGGCCTCCTTATCATGTGCCAGCAGCAGTGGCAGTGGCAGCATGGCAGGGTGCACACTTATTAGTTGTGGTAGGGTGCTAGCGCATGCTGGGGTTCCTGTCATTATGTGGACATTCACAACAGTGGCAGAGGCAGCACACCATGTGGTGGGATTGAGGGGTTTTGGGGTCCTACTGGTGACTGTGCATGCAGTCATGCTGGTGGTGGTGTTAGCGTGGGGGCAAAGATGAGAGGCTGGTGGGTGTAGGTCTACGTGAGCTCTGGGTGCGCTGCAAGCAGGGGTGGTTGCTCAGTGCGGGGGAAGATCTGCTGTTCTCTATGCCTAGTTTCACTCCTGCAGCAGTGTTGTTCCAGGGAAAGGGTATTGGTGGGAGTGGGGGCTGGCTGGCTCTGAGTCTGCCAAGGCTCCAACTGCAATGGTGGTATAGGGGCAGGAGGCAGAGTGCACTCATGCTGCAGCAGTGGCAGGGGGCAGGGGGGATGCACACATGCTCGCTGGCAGGGCAGGGAAGGAAAAACCCACTCAGACACATATGCACTAGTAAAGCGATGTTGGGGGTGGCCATGGGCCTGGGAGAAGCTGCAGCAGTGGGCAGGGAGTGAGAAGGCTGTTGCATGGCCATGGGGGCTGCCCCATTGGAGCTCTCTGCCAGTCAGGCACAGTCCATAAATGCAGGAGATATGATGCGGGCACCTGAGGCTGCCCTGCACACAGATGTGGCCAGACAGGGGTGCTGGGAGAGTCCAGCAGAGCAAGAGGTGCTCAGGTCAGACCAGCCCCATCTGATGGGCAAGACCACCCTGCAGAGTTCAAGTCTGACAGTTCCCCTAGAGCCAAAGTCTCCTATGGGAGCAAGTCAAGCCTAGGTGGATGGGCATCCCTGGCCATGATCCAGTATAGAGGCTCCCACATCAAACCTTCTGGGCTTCACATCAGCTGATGCGCTGATTCTACCGTTTCTCTAAGAAGCCCTTCCTGCCAGCTTGACTGTCTGTGGTGGTCGAGAGGTCTCTTCCTGTTGGGATTTCAGAGGCCCATAGTGGCAGCAGGTTGCTCCTTGCCAGTTCAACTCACTTGTTCCTCCAGAGCCACTGGAGTCCAGGAACAAGTTCCAGTGTGTGGTAACCCCATGTAGAGTTCCCAGCTTCCTTCTCCTTCAACTTATCTTCTGTGTCTTTCCTCTTTCCACTCCTTTTCACCTGGCTGTGTCTAGTCAGCCATGTTATCCAGCCTTCTCCAGTATTTTTTTTTTTTTTTTTTTTTTTTTTTTTTTGAGACGGAGTCTCACTCTGTCATCCAGGCTGGAGTGCAGTGGCACGATCTCTGCTCACTGCAAGCTCCGCCCCGCCGGGTTCATGCCATTCTCCTGCCTCAGCCTCCCGTGTAACTGGGACTACAGGCGCCTGCCACCACACCTGGCTAAGGTTTTTTTTTTTTTAATTTTTAGTAGAGACGGGGTTTCACTGTGTTAGCCAGGATGGTCTCAATCTCCTGATCTCGTGATCCGCCCATCTCAACCTGCCAAAGTGCTGGGATTCCAGGCGTGAGCCACTGCGCCCGGCCTTATTTTTCTTTTTAATGAAAGCATTGCAACTAAAAATTTTTCTCCAAGCACTCCTTCACTACATTCAAAAACCTTTGGTATATCGTGTTTTCATTTTCATTAATCTCTAGTACTTTTATTTTCCTTTGTGAGTTTTTCTTTGACATTTTGGTTGTTTAAAAGTACCTCTTTTAATTTCCACAGATTTGTGAACTTTCTAGTTTTTTTGTTATTGATTTCTAGCTTCATAACATTATGGTTGGAGAAGATAATTGGTATGATTTTAATTTTCTAAAGTTTATTGAGACTTCTTTTGTAGACAAATATATGAGTCTACATATAATCGAAAATGTTTCATATGAATTTGAAAAGAATATATATTCTCTTACTGTTGGGTGGAGTGTTGTGTATGTTAGTCAGTGAATATGTCTGTTAGCATGTCTGTTCGTAATTGGGTAATCATGTTGTTCAAGTACTCTGTTTTCTTGTTGATCTTCCGACGAGTTATTCTGTGCATTACTGAAAATGGTGTATGAGGGTTTCCAATGCTTATCATAGAGTTGTTTATTTCCTCCTTCAATTGTCATAATTTTCTTAGTGTATTTTTGAGTTCTGTTGTTAGGTACATGTATGTTTACACTTGTTATGTCTTTTGCTTGGATTGGCCCTTTGGCCAAAAATCTTAACATGGTTGTAATTGTTATATTATCTTTATCATTTGGCCTTTTATCAGTATCAATATTTTTATCCTCTGTAGGAGTTTTTAACTTACCATCTATTTTGTCAGATATTAGCATAGCTGTTCCAGTACTCTTGTTTGCTACTTATATGGACTGTCTTTTACATTATTTCACTTTCAATCAACCTCTCTTTATCTTTATATCTAAAGTGAATCTCATGGTCAACACAATGAATCATTTATTTTTAATCTATTCTGCCAATCTATGCCTTTTCAATGGAGAGTATAATCCATTTACATTTAAAGTAATTACTCATAAGGAAGGTCTTTTGCCATCTGCAGATTACTTATAAGGAAGGACTTTGCCATTTGTTTTTTGTCTTACAGCTTTTTGGCCCATTCCATTACTGCCTTCTTTTGTGTTTAACTAAATTTTTTTTGTAGTAAACTATTCTGATTTTCCTTCATCTCCTTTTGTGTGTTTTCTATAGATATTTTCTTTTTGATTACTGTCGGGCTTAAATTTAACATCCTTAAATGCCTGTAGTCAAAACAACAACAATAATAACTACCACCACCATCTCTCCTGGTCCTTGAAGTTTGTCTCTGTGTTGGACACTCCTTTAGTGTTTATTCAAGCTATTTAGCACTCTGCCTTAGGTTTCACTTCCTGCTTACATGGGGCCTTATTGTCAGCCACAGGTGAATGATTAGTGTCTTCTGGGATCTTTTCTGGGTATATGTCTTGTCCTGGGAATGTGTATGGTCTTCCAGTTACCTCAATATATGCAAGATTTTTTGGAAGATATTATTCCCATTGTATCTCCTTTCCCAGGCTTTTTCTTCCCATACATTTTGATATGTCTATTGCTTGTCCTAACTGCTATCCCTTGCTTCAGGTGTCTGTGGCTAGTTTATTTACTTTCTGATCTTTCAACAAACACTGCCCAGGAGTAACATTCAGCTCTGAGAAAACTCTGAGGGGGAGAAACAAAGGCAAGTTCCTGAGATGATCTCTTAGAGAGCTACCAGACAAGTAAAACTAGACAATCACAGTTCTTTGAAAATAAGATAGATATTGCCCCTTTGGCACCCACAAGCTGCACCAGGAATGCAGGCTGCCACTTGTTGTCACCACTAAGCTGAGAAACAAGTGATGGTAGGTAGATAAGTTCAAATGTCAAATACTTTCTTAGAAGATTTCACCATCTTCTATCTTCATTGATCATTACCTTGGTTGTATTACATTTTTTGTGGGGTTTCAGAGTCTTAAAAATTTTGATTCTGATAGTTTTTTTGCTAGCTTAGTTGTTTGAGTGGAGAGAAACAGTGTTGGATTTCCCCACTCCATCATTTTCAGTGATGTCACACTGAGAAAGATGACTTTTATACAATTAACAAGAAAAGAGGGGGAAAAAATTGAGGGATCAAGAAGAAAAATGAGAGTAGAGTAAAGGATATTTTGATAGATATATCAGTAAGAATGACCTTTGACATTGTTAACCTCCTGGAGTGAGAAAGTATGCCACCACGGAAAAGAAGTCTATGTAACTGGTATTGAGAAATAGGTACATGGATGCTGAAAACTTCCATGTGATGTTCAGAAATAGGATGGGCCACTGTGGAGATTGAAAAAATTATTAATGTCTCACATTTCTATACTCAGCATGTAATTTAAGCTCTGAGTTGTAAAGGTGATTTGTTCTTTCCATTTTTTATTATCTTGATGAAATCAAATTTTTAAGTTTAATCCAATTCTATCAAAATATTTTATTTTCCTAAAAAAATCTTCTTCTCACACAAAATGCACATGTATCTTATGCTTTCTGCTCTGCCCCTTTTCCCTTAGATGTGAGATTCTGCTTCAAAATTAGATTACAGCAAACAAATTGAAGCTCTACTTGACCTTTGTTTATATTTATGTTTCCATGTGTGGTTTATCTAACTTTGTTTTATATTTTCCAAACAGTAGTTGTCTCATCTGCTCATTAGTTCATCTGCAACATTTAACAAACAATGCTATGATGGAATATTTTTCCTCTCACTCTGTAGCCCAGGCTGGAGTTCAGTGGTACAATCATCTTTGTTCACTGCAGCCTCCACTTCCCAGATTCAAGTGATTCTCCTGCCTCAGCCTCCTGAGTAGCTGGAATTACAGGCACCTGCTACCACGCCTGGCTAATTTTTGTATTTTTAGTAGACATGGGGTTTTGATATGTTGGCAGACTAGTCTTGAACTCCTGACCTCAAGTGATCCACCCACCTCAGCCTCCCAAAGTGCTGGGATTATATGTATGAGCCACCATGCCCAGCTATTTTTTCCTGTTTTTTGTTTTGTTTGGTTTGTTTTTTGTTTTAATGAATTTAATGCAAAAAGACTCTCATTAAATAATGACACTTTATGATTACTTACCAAATAACAATAATAAAGTATGACTATGTTTAAATTTTTACAACTGACTTGCTTTTCTTGTTATGAGGATCCATCTTTTCTGTGAGATCTTGAATTATGTAGTTATTTCAACTAGATGCTGTTGAGTAAAGAGGGGCACTTTGGTGATCTTTTGGCTCAGGGTTAGTAACAGAATAGATTACTCACAGCCTCTTACTTTAGATATAGGAAGTAGAATTCAAGCATTTCTGAAGTTCTCAAAAATCTATATCTTGGATGCCATATCATGAATATTTGTGTCTGCACAGGAGCATGTTATTTTAGAGAAGATAACATTTAAGAGTCTTTTGTTGTTGTTGTGTGATGAAGCTACATTTAGTTTTTGTAATACCGTAAAAATAGATGAAGAAAGGATACTTCTCTTAATTTCAACTTTTTTACACTTCCTGTGGCACTTTCCAGGAGTCAGGTTTACAATGAGTCTCTTGCTGCATTGTCTTGTTATTAATGATTTCACTTCCTTGGTGGTTGATATAGAGCTATAATAATTTTCTTCCTGTTGATCTTCTATTCAGTGAGAAGATGAGTGAAAACAGAGGTATCTATCCTCAAACTGACAACAATATCTCACCTTTGTCTTGTGTCCCAATTTCTGTCTGTCAGATAGAACTATTCTTGTCTTTATTTAGAGAGCAAAGAAAGAAAAATAAATATTCTCTTTTTGACAATATTAAGTCCAGGGTAAAGCCAATCTTCCCTGCCTTATTAAATGTCTAGGAGTAGAGAGCAGCATTTACACATTCACCAAGTGATGAAATATTCCCAAGATCAGGAAGACTCTTAAATAATTTTCTTTCTATTTATACTTTGGGAAAAATATTTTCCCAAAGTTCTATATACACACAGTATCTTGCAGGACACTGTGCTTTTCCAGTACAAATAAAACAATAACAATTGGTATCCAAGTCCTATAAAACCAATGATTTGAAAATGGAATAAAGATTGTTATAAAATTATAACCAATGAGCCCAAGTGGTATTAAATCTACATGAAAGCAAAAAGAAATAGGTACATGGATCATCCTGATCATCCTAAGTTGATTTTGACCTTATCAAAATATAAAATTTATACCAAATCAAGAGTTGACTT
This sequence comes from Macaca fascicularis, assembly GCF_037993035.2. Taxonomy (NCBI): domain Eukaryota; kingdom Metazoa; phylum Chordata; class Mammalia; order Primates; family Cercopithecidae; genus Macaca; species Macaca fascicularis. The sequence continues at coordinate 34,424,484 of NC_088386.1, forward strand.
TGAAGGAATTCTTTGAGGTTTGCCAGGGAAGCTTTTTCTTATCAGGAGAAAATAAAGGTGCTGAAATACTTTTGTTATTTTCTAAGGTACCAGTTATGACCATATGGCAGTAATAATATCTGTAAGGATTATGGTGTAACATGGATCCTTTTTAGTGTCCTTCAGTTTACAGAAATGAAATAACAAAGTTAAGTCCCTTAACTTTAAGCTGATGTAACAGTTTCAAACACTAGAGCATTTCCATGAAGGTGCTAAAATGAATTTAAAATTTTTTTGTAGTCACAGTCATTTCTGGAAATCAAACACACACTTTAACTATATGTTAGCATGTTGATGAATTATAATAACAATTGAATTCACTGTCTTGTCAAGTTTTTTCATATGAAAGTCAGGACACTGATGGGGAAGGATTTGGATCTTGGATGGGAGATCTGGTTGGAGTGGGGACATCTAGTTGGATCCAGATGAAATAGGGACTCTTGACCCCTAAATCACTTTTCAATACTCTTTCCAGTGGAATTATTTTTCACTCTGGTACTTGAAAAAACAGTTTTACTTAATTTTGAAACCCTGTGAGAGATAACTTTACTTGGGTAAGATGCCTTGAAGAAGGAAGCTCATTCTTCTTAAGACCTACAACTGTCCCTTATAGCTGCTATTTCATAACTAGAATAAAATATCAGTGTATTCTAAGGAGACAGGTCACTATGACCTTGGACAAATAGTTTATTCCCACAAAATCACAAAATGTTACTAAAACATTTTGGGAGAAATCTGTGGAAAATGTGTAGAAATATAGTCTAATGGTATTAGATTTAAAAAAAGTCGTGGATTATACCACTAGATTAGGCCAAATTAATTGATATGGCTGAACTTTGATCTAGAGATTTCAGATTTTGTGTTTTCTCATTCAGCCTGAAGTGACCCTAAACCTCTGCAGCAATTTCAAGCTGTAGTAAAGGCTACACTACCTTTTGTCCTTCCTGATCTAGCAGGTCCAGTATAAACCAATTATTTAAAATATTTGTGGCAAGTGGAGATCCTTCATGGAGTCCCTGGGAAGCACCAAGAAAAGAATCACACTCCAGAGCTCTAGGATTTTGGAGGAAATTGATGCTGTCTCTCCTGCAGCTATTTTGAGTAAGAGTATTGACTTGCTTTGGGAGTTGGTGGAGACTGAACTTCTAACAAAGGGATATCAAGTGATCATGTGGCCTGAGCTTTCCCTCATGAGCCTGTTACAGTCTGACACACCTGGCTATAAGTTTGGGCATGCTCAGCAATATATATTATAACAGTAAAATGGCCCATAAGAAACTGAACTTAAGTGGGTCTGAAAGTTATGAGCAATTTGCATATGCTTATACCACTCAAAAGTGGATAGCTGCAATACTACAGATCCTTTTAGGGGTGCTCCCTGAAGGATAAGAGCAAAGGAAATTCTTCTCAGTGAGAGGAATAATTTTCATTACTTTCTAAGTAATTGCTAATGGCTTGTATGGATGGTTAAGCACATGACAGAAACAAAATTGTATGATTGGCAACAGGGAAGTCTGGGGAAAAGATGGGTGTTTCTCAGTATGGGCACAGATTGTGAAGATATTTGTGACCCATGTGAATGCTGATCAAAGTTTATCCACTGCTGTGGAAGATGTTAATAATTAGGTGGACAGAATGACACATTCTGTGGATGTCAATCTCTTTTTACCACTTTCCCCATTTCTTGGTCAATGGGCTCATGAGCAAAGTCATCAAGGTGGTAGGAATAGACTACACACGGCTTAACAACATGGAATTTCTCTTACAGGTATGACCTGGCTAATGTAGCTGCTGAGTTCCTAACCTGTCGGCAACAAGGAGAAATACTCAGTTCTCAATATTGCACAATTCTTCAGGGGGACCATCTAGTCATCTTGTGGTGGGTTGATCACATTAGGAAACCATCACGGAGGGGATCAGAGCTTTTGAGAGCACTACAATCCATAATCCCAAAGAACCACTTACCTGATCTCATGCTACTTTATATAGCATTTCTTTTGGTCAAAGAACTCATTTCAATGCAAAGCAAGTACAGCAATGGCTCATGCCCATGTAATCAACTAATCATTCTAAATACTCCATCAACCAGAAGTTACAGAATAAATAGAAATACGAAATGGCTTGCTGAAGACTCAGTTCCAGAGCCAATTCAGAGACAATACCTTGAAAGGATGAGGTTCTGACATACAAAATAAAGTACATATTTTGAAGCAAAGGTCATTATATGATGCTATTTCTGCCATATGCAAGACATGAATCTGGGAATCAAAGGATGAAAACGAGAGTGTCTTTTCTTACTATTATACTCAATAATATACTTGCAAAATTTTTGCTTTCTATTTTAGCAGCTTTGGACTCTGCTGATTTGGAACTCTTAGTCTCCAAGGTGAACATGCTCCAACTATGGGACACAATATTGGTTCCATTGAATTGGAAGATGAAACTGCTACCTGTTAGCTTGGTCTCTTTATTCTATTGAACTAATAGGCAGGAAAAAAAGGTTATTCTACTTAATGGAGTGATTTCTCCCAATTACCAAAGGAAATTTGATTTGTTACTGCATAATGAGGATAAGCAGGACTAAATTTGAAACCCAGCAAATCCTCTAGTGTATTTCTTAGTACTTCCATGCTCAATAGTTACTGGAAAACTATTGAAACAACAACAAATCATAACATGATTGCTAACTCAGACCTTTCAAGAAAAAAGATTTGCATTACTCCAACAGGTAAAGTATCCTGACCAGCTGACATTCTGACTGAGGGCAGGGGAAGTATGAAATGAATAGTAGAAGAATGAAGTCATATGTATTAGTTATGTTCTTGTGACCGGTTACAGAGATGAGAAATGTGGTAACTCTGTATTTTTTCTTTTTGCTGGTTATATACCTGTGTTTATTGGCATGTGCCAACAATTTTGTTTTTCTCTAACTTCTTTCATATTGTTTTGTATGCAACTTGTTAAAAGTTAAGTTTAACTTTTGGCATTTAGGTAATAGAATATACCATGGAACTGTGGTGCGATTTGAGTAGTACTCATTGAAGCCAGTGATGGATGTAATGACTGTTGGGACTCTGCTTTTTCTCATTTTGGGGAACAGATGATAACTTCACTTGTAAAAAGAATAGCTTTATCTTTTTAGGGGAAAGTATAAAGACAGTTTGTTATTATAAAGTACAAATGTGTGTATAAAGGTGAATATGGAAGCTGAGTAACCAAAAATGTGAAAATTGCCAGATACCAATTTATCTCTCAGTTCCAAATCCACCTTCATTACTTACTCTGTGATAATGGAGGTAAACCCCACAAATACTTTTATTTTGCCAGTTGTCATTAGAGAGCATATCAGTAGAGGGCACTGGAGGGAGATTGGAGCAGAAGGAAGTTCCAATGTGCTTCTTGTGGCAGGCTCCTTAATGTATGCATCACACATCCATCACTGGACTCTTGAATTATGGGTAGATTCAATAGCATCAGGCTCCCGTTATACAGGTGGCTTCTCCAGAACCTGAGTGCTGCTGCTCACTCTGACCATCAATATCAGGTAGGAAGCAGCTGCCTTATCACACCTTTGAACACCTTTGCAGCAAGTTCTGAGGTGCAACCTTTCCCTGTAGAGCGCTTCCCCTGGAATTTCAGAAGGTGAGTTTCTAGCAAGTTCTGAAAGTGCTGCACCTTAGCAAACTTTACCATCTTTATCTCAAGCCCTGTGGTATTGAGGGGTGAGGAGGTGGGATGCTCCTTCATTGATATTCTCTTTATATCTACTATTCTTGTATTTTTAAGACTATTTCTCATTTTTAGGAAGTCCTTTGTTATGCCAATCTCCTTTCAAAGTTAGTAATTTTTATATTAAACTTCCCATGATTAAATTACTGTATGGTTTCTGTCTTTTGACTGGATCCTGACTGATACAGTTGACTAAGTGGCTTCCTGCTTGGTTTAAAATGTACTGTACCAGAAATAGCCTCACCTTTGAAATATTTCCCATTATCTGCTATGAATGCTTGCCATTTTATATCTGCAGACCCATTTAATTTCATGGATTTTTATGAATATCTTGGTTCTGGCTTTATGGTATATGCTGGGAAATAAAATAGAGTTTAAAACATTCCTTCTTCCAAGCATACAGTGCAGATATTTAAAAGTAAAATTTTAAACATATGTTTTTCCAGAGAGCTAACAGATGTAGCAAACATAAAAGCAATCATATAATTGGCTTATATGATTTTTTCTCTCCTCCCTGGGCCGTTCACTGATATTAGTGGAGTCAGGATGCAGAAGATTTGCTTGTCTTAGGTTAGGCACAATAGGACAGCAGATAGACATAGAATAATCAGCATTCAGAAAAATTCCTAATTCAAAAATAAAATTACAAACTCAATGGTAGAAAGCTTGGAAAATACAATAATTTATAAAGAATATAAAAATCTAATGTTTATTTGGCTCCTTTCCTGTGACAAAAATTACACTGCATTCTTTTACATATTTTAATTGATATGTGCTCTGAAACTCCACCAAATGTATGTGCATACTTTAAAAAAATTTGAAAAAATTAATATTCAGAAATATTAAATAACTTCTCTAAAGTAACAGGACTGGATAGAAAGCTCATGAATCTGCTTCTAGAGTCTTTGCACTCCCACTATGGAATACAGCCTCCCCATTTTGCTGAATCAATCTTAATCCTAACTTGGTGGTAAACATTATAAGTATTGTGACTAATTTCTTTCTAATTTTTTAATTTTATATATATATAATATATTTGCATTTATTATAGACATTTGAGTTAGAGTATGCATTTAATATTGCAGACTTCTTATTTTGTTACCATTAGGTCATAAATATTTCACCACACAGTGGGTTATTAATATTATTGTACCACTGGACTAGTAATTAAAATTTATACTCTATTGACTGTTTTCACTATTGCAAATGATGCCTCATAAGACTTTTTTTTTAAATCTTTAAATGATCTAAGATTATTTTAAAAAATAAATCCCTAAAATATATTCATACATTATGGCTATTTATGATAATATTTTGCCACATTTAAAAACATTATTATTTTAAATTGACACATAATAATTATACATATTTATGGAGTACAGTATATCTTCATACATGTATACAATGTATAATGATCAAATCAGGGTGATTAGCATATCCATCATCTCAACAGTTTCCATTTCTTTGTGTTGAAAACATTCAAAATTCACTCTTTTAGCTATTCGAAAATATGAAATAGATTGTTGTTTATTATAGTCACCCTAGAGTGCTATAGAACACCACAACTTATTCCTCATATCTAGCTGCACTTTTGTATCCATTGACCAATCTCTAGTTATCCTCTCCTTTATTCTTATTCTTCTCAGTCTCTAGTAACCATTATCCTACTCTTCACTTCTATGAGATCAATTTTCATAATTTCCACATATGAGTGAGAATATGTGGTATTTATCTTTCTTTTCCTGGTTTATTTCACTTAACATAATGCCTTCCAAACTCATCCACATTGCTGTGAGTGACAGAATTTCATTCTTTTATATTGCTAAATAATATTCCATTGTGTGCATTGTATTGAGATACATTCTATACCTTGTTTTCCAATAATTTTTATAATAAAGTCATGTTAAATTTTATAAAATGCTTTTTCTGTGTCTAATGAGATGATCATATGGTTTTTGTACTTCATTCTGTTGATGTGATCTATCATATTTATTGATTTACATATGTTGAATCTCTTCAAATTTCTTCAATAAATTCCACTTGATCAGAATCAATGACCTTTTTAATGTGCTCCTGGATTTGGATGGCTAGTATTTTGCTGAGGATTTTTACATGTATATTTATTAGAGATATTGCCCCAGAGTTTTCTTTTTTTATTGTGTCCTTGTCTGATTTTGGTATCAGGAGGATGATGATTTTGTAGAATGAGTTTGGAGGAATTTATTTCTCTTCAATATTTTGGGAAGTTTGGAAGGAATTTGTATTAATATTTTAAAGGTTTGATAGAATACAGAGGTGAAGGCATCTGGTCTTGGGTTTTTCTTTGTTGGGAAACTTTTCATTACACATTCTGTCTCATTTCCTAAAATTGTTCTGTTCGGGTTTTTTCTTCTTGAGTTAAATCTTGGTAGGTTGTACATGTTCAAGAATTTTTCCATTTTTGCTAGGTTTTATAATTTGTTGGCATATACAGTTTACTCTTGAACAATATGGATTTGATCTGTGCAGGTCCACTTAAATACAGCTTTTCTTCCACCTCTGCCACCCCAGAAACAGCAAGACAAACCCCTCCCCGCCAGCCTATTCAGTGTGAAGATGGCAAAGGTGGAGGCCTTTATGATGACCCACTTCCACTAAAAAAATAGTACATATATTTTCTCTTCCTCATGAGTTTCTTAACAGAATTTTCTCCTAGATTACTTTATTGTAAGAATACTGTATATAATACATATAATACACAAAGTTTGTGCTAATAGCCTGTTTATACTATCAGTAAGCCTTTTAATAAACCATAGTTAAAAATAACCATAAAAATAACCATAAAAATAAACCATAGTTAATTTTGTGGGGAGTTAAAATTTATATGTAGATTTTCAACTATGCAGGGTGTTAGTTCTCTCTAATGCTCACATTGTACAAAGGTCAACAGTAGTTGTTCATAACAGTCTCCAGTGATTCATTGTATTTCTGTGATATCTATTGTAATGTCTTCGTTTTCATTTATTATTTTAGTTTTTTGAATCTTTTACCTCTCATTTTTTGTTAGTTTAGCTAATCGTGTCTCAATTTTGTCTATCTTTTCAAAAAACCAGCTTTTTGTTTTGTTGATCATTTGTGGTTTTTATTCTAAAATTTATTTGTGTATTCTCTGTTATTTATTATTTATTTTTTTCTTTCTAGTATTTTGGGGTTTGGCTTATTATTTTTTTTCTAGTTCTTTGAGATGCATTGCTAGGTTGTTTACTTGAAATCTTTCTACTTTTTTGATGTCAGTGTTTACTGCTGACAGAAATATATTAATTTTCTCCTTAATTTGTTCGTGAATTCATTAGTTGTTCAGAAGCGTGTTGTATAATTTCCATGTATTTGTGCAGTGTTAAAAATTCCTCTTGCTATTGATTTTTAGCTTTATTCTATTTGTGGTAAGAAAAGATAGTTGATATAATTTTAATTCTTTTAAATTTCTTGAAACAAACTTTGTGGCCTATCGTGGTGTATCTTGAAAAATTTTCCATATGCTGATGAAAGGATGTGTATTCTGCAGCTGTTGAATGAAGTAGTCTATAAATGTCTGCTAGTTCCATTTGGTCTAATGTGCAGTTTAAATCCAGTTTCTTTGTTGATTTTCTGTCTAGATGATCTCTACAATGCTGACAGTGGGGTGTAGAAATCCCCAACTATTATTGTATTGGAGTTTCTTGCTCCTTTTAGATCTAATAGCATTTATGCATCTGGGTGCTCTGATGTTGGATGCTTATAGGTTGTTATATTCTCTTGCTGAATTGATCTATTTATTCTTACATAATTACCTTCTTTGTCTCTTTTTACTATTTTTCAGTTAAAGTCTATTTTACCTAATATAAGTATAACAACTTCTACTCACTCTGGTTTCCATTGTGTGGAATCTTTTCACATCCCTTCACTTTAAGTCTATATGTGTCTTTACAGATGAAGTGAGTTTTTTGTAGGCAGCATACAGCTGGGCTATATTTTAAATCCATTAAGCTGTTAATGTCAGCAAATAATTGTGGGCACCCCTAGTGACCTGGAATGTAGACATTTGTGGCAACAATGGCCGTGATGTAGGTTGTTGATTTTCCTGGTAGAAAAGGGATATCTTGGGGTCCTCTTAATCTTGTTTTCCACACAATGGGGAGACTTAACCAAAGGGCTGGCTCTTGCTATCAGGTCTGACATGGCCTACAAGCAGCTGCAGCAGTGCTGAGTTCTAGGTGTAGGTGTTCAGAGCAGCTGTGGGGTCAAGGTCCTAGCCTCAAAGTCTTGTGATACTATTGTAACACTGGGAATTAAGGTTCAGGTTTGCTTTCTGTGGCTAGGTTGGATTTATGTTGCCCACAGAGTCAAGATCTGTGACTCTGGGGTATGCCCTAGTAGTTTGGGCCCAAGAGGCTGCATTGTAGTGGTGATTCTACCCTTGGGGTCAGAGTATAGCACTGGCCCAATTCTGGAGAAGAAAAGGTGCTCTGAAGGTTTGGGCCTGGGAGGCAGTGTATGACTGTAATTCAAGAACCTGAGTAACAGGGCTCAGTGGCACTGGAGTCCCAGGGAATGAGACTCCATGTAGGAGTGATTTTAGACTTTGAAATGGCAGGGCTTAGCAGTATCTTAGACTCTGTGAGGCCAAGCTCAGCAGCAGCAAAGACCTCAGAATTGCAGAACATAGCTGTTGTTTGAGCCCTTGGGGTCAGGAAGCAGCACAACAGTGACTCCACTACCCAGGGAAAGGGGTGTATCAGCAACTCCAAATCTAGGTTACTAGTCCAGGTCCAGAGAAATAAGGTATCAGAGTTATTTGGCCTGTGGGGGAGAATGCCTCATACCACTCTCCTGTTTCCCGGTGATACGTGGTAGTAGGTCAGCTCAGCCCTGGGATGAATAGCTGCTCACTCAGCCAAGGCACTGATTCCTAAGGGTTGCTGTCCCACTTCCTCTCAGGTGTGGGGGGCATGACTTTTCTGGATGGCCCAGGTGTGGTTTTCCTGGGTTGCAGGGTGCTGCTTCAGCTTAGGTATTAGAGTGTGCAGCCAAGATGCCGTTTACTGGGAGTTAGCGAACTGCTCCAACTTAGCCTCAAAGATATGTGGCTGCTCTGAGCAGCAGCAAAAGTACCATTTTCTCAGGAAGCAAGATTCTGCTTTAGCTGGGACACAGAGGGGCATGACTGTTCTGGACGGCCAAGGCACTATTTCCCCGGGGTGTCCTGCATTGCTTCAGCTCTGGCACAGGGGGACAGGATGCAGCAGTGACAGAGAGGGGTTTATGGAGTAGTTGCACCAAAGCACTATTTCTTTGGGAGGGACTGTGCAGCTTCAATTTGAGTACCATGGGGCAGGGGACAGCAGTGACTGAGAGGGATTTTTGGAGTAAATCTGCCAAGGCACTGTTTTCTTGAGAGGCAGTGTGTGGCAACTCCACCAAAGCACCATTTCTGTAGTAGAGAGTGTGCAGCTTCAGCTCAGGGCCCGAGGGGCAGGGTGCAGCAACTGACTGGGAGAGGTGGATGGCACAGCTCCCCCTCAGCACTGTTTCCCTAGAAGGGTATGTGCTGCTTTAGTGCTGGTGTCCAGGTCTAGAGTGCAGTAGTGGTGACTGTTAGGAGTGGAATGAGCCTCTGAAAAGGCACTGTTTTCCCAGATGGACGTGCCAGTTTCAGCTCTGGCCAAGGGAGCAGGTTCCGTGATGGGTAGGTGGAGTGACTCCCTCACTGCTTGGTCCCATGGGGAAGGGTATAACAACTGCACACAACTCAGGGGATGCTGTGCCACCTGGTGGGGGTTGTTTCGTGACAGCTTAGCTTCAGGGATGAATGGGAAAATAACAATACATAAAATTACTTTAATATTAAAAAGTATCAATAATACTTTTTATAAACTAAGTATAAGACTGAATTTGAGGAGAGGGTAAATTATGTGCTTTGTCTTTTGTCCAAATGTCTTCGAGGGCTTCTTTATGTTTTATGATAGATACACAGGGCCATTTAAAAATTAGTGCATTAAGTTTGTGTTTGGCATCTTTGTTGAAAGCTTTTTAGGCCTAATGTCTTTAATAGGTTTCTATTTTTGTATAGTCAATTCTATTACTTGTTTTCCTTGTTATTTATTCAATTTTGGTTAAGCTTAAAAAAATCTTTACGCATCCGAAGTTCACATTAATATTGCCCATATTTTTCTCTGTTTTTGTTATTTGAATATTTAAACTTTGATCTTAAAATATATTTTGTTGTATGGCTTGAGATAAACAGCTAAGTCTTTTTTTCCTTCTCCTTAAAAAAAGTCATTAATAAATAGGTTCACTGAATAGGGAGATATTCTAAAGTGATGGCATAGCTCATTATGTCGGTCCTGGATGAGGTTCCATCTTGGAGAAACTTGGATTAAAAAAAGGTCAGCAAAGGACATTGGGTTACATTGGAGGTTAGGAGAGTGATAAATAATATCCTGCCACCATTTAATGACTCTGTATAATGTGTCAAGCAGCTGGCTAATTGGTATTCACTTGTTATCTTCACAAAAATCTCATTAGTTGTATTTTATTATCTTCATTTAAAAGATGTCCAGAGATGTTAGCAGATTAGTAGGTTGGTAGATTTGTTCACGCTGCAGAATGTCAGAACTAGTATATATAAAGCATGTACTTTTAACTTACAATGTATTTTATTTTACTTTAAGTGCTGAGTAATTAAATTTTTTCTTTCAAAAATTCACACAATACATAATTATACAAAATTAAATATTTAAATATATCTTTATTTTCCTCCATTTTGTACATAAATAGAAACTTATTCATTCAACAAATATTTATAGAATGACTGTCATGTTCCAAACCCTTCTTTAGATTGCTTTTGATTTCATGGAGCTTATATTCTTATATTATTCTAAACTTGTTTTTTATTTTTAAGTTAGAAAAACTTATTTTGAAATGTTGCATATCTCTGTTTATAGTCTTGTATCTATATGTACGTATGTATATATGTATGATTACCTTCCAAAACTATTTCTTGACATTCTTATCAACATTGTGGACAAGTTCTAACTTCCCTTCATTTTTACAAAAATGGATTTTTATCAGTCTCTTAAATTTTGCCAATCTAACCTGTAAAAAATGATGTCAATACATTAATTTACATTTTCCTGATTACTTCCTATGCTACCTCATTTTTTTCTCATATAAAAAGTTAATGGAATGAACTTCAGTTAAGATGATGTAATGCAGGAACCAACCCCTAAAGTTGTTTGGTTCTCGGCCAAACCACTCAACATCGTCCCCTTGGATTTGTTCTTTTCTGCCTCTGGATGAAATGAGGGGCCGACTCCATGGATTTTCTTGGTTATTTCAGTCTTCAGGACATTCTCATCTCAGTAGTTTCAGAAACTCTTTGTAAGATCAACACTAGTGCTCACTGTTCAATTTAAAACTCTTCCCCTTTCCCAGCTGCACATTTCCCAGATGAAGACAGCACAGCTTGTATACTCACTTTTTCATTCCACCGTCTTCCCCACTCTCAATGTGGTTTTCGTATTTTTTACTCGTATTTTAAATCTCTTGGTATATTATTATTTTATAGAATCAATATTTTCTTTTAGTTACCCACTTAGTTATCATGTTTATTATATAGTTATGGCATTCTTCCTGAATTTCCATGCTCTTCCAAGCATCACATTTCTTTAGTCTCAATAATTTTTTTTCATCCTTTCTTCTTCTTTTTAGTTTGATTTCCTGTCTGAAATTGTTTTTATTTGCCTCCCATTCAGCCTTTAGCAAGTGATTTTTGTTTTCTAGCTTCTATCATTTCTTTGAAGAAGTCAATTTACAGTTGAATATTGCTTCTCTTAAGGTAAAATTTTTTTCATTCTATTTTTTCTTTGGATTTGTATAGTTTTGCAATAATGTATGTAGTACAATTTTCTTTGTATTCTTCTTAGAGTACATGAGGCTTCCTGAATCTGTGGCTTCATATCTTTCACCAAGAATGCAAATTTTTAGCTGTGATATTTTTCAGTGTTACTCTTGAGCTGTTCTCTCTCGTTTGTCCTTATTCCATGTTTGATCTTTTTGTGTTGTATCATACGATTTTAATGCTTTAGTCTGGCTGTTTTCTATGGTTCTTCCAGAGCATTAATAACTCTTTATAGAGGTTAATGAATCTTGTTATTGTATTTGTAATTTCACTCTTTTTTCACTTAAGATGTAATTTTAATTCTGTCTTATAGTTTTCATTTTTCTTCAGAAATTCTCTATATTGCCATATCTTTTCTTGAACATATTAATGATTCTGAAAGTCCATATCTAGTAATTGAACTATATGAATCACCTGAAGACCTTTTCCTTTATCTGATACTGTCTCAGACTGCCTTTAAATATACTTATATACTATTTTTTGAATGACTGTCGGGCATTAAAAATTAATGACTATAAGGAATCTAAATTATGCTATATTCCCTCAAAAAAGATTTTACTTATTTTCTCCTAGGTAGCTAAAGTAGAATCAGATCAGATCTCAAGAGAAGCAGGATTATTCATTTGTAATTAGTTTTTAGTCTATAAATTTTTCTATTTCTAAATTGTTTTACTCTTAGAGAGTAGTCTTTAAGTTATCTCAACTGAAAACCTAAGATTTCACAAGAATCTGTCCAGTTTGGTGGATCTGTATTCCATTTTTGTTTCTCCTATAGATAAATCTATAGATAAATTTGCTTGCCTTTACAGCCTCTTAGTAGCTTTGGTTTGGCCAACATCGCCTAAGAATCAGTGGTGCTGTGATGAGAATAGGGCATCAGACTGTTGAGTTTCCTTCACTGCATTTCTCTTCACTCCTGGATTATGGACTCACGAATCACAACTTGTTGGTATCTCTGAGCTTTATTTTTTATTTGTAGTTTTTGTTGGCTTTTTTTTTTTTTTTTTTTTTTTTTGCTTTGCAATATCCCTAAAAGTGCTGCAAAAATTTTCTACTGTCTAGTGTCTTCTCCCCTCACATTTATGCTGCCTTTATATTTCTCTGATGCCTTCAACCAGTAGGTTTTGTATTTTATTTTTTTTATAGTTATTTTTGCTGAGAGCAATGTACAGGATAATGCATCCTAACTGCAAACATACAGATTCCCTTTTAAGACAATACCAGTCTGATTATCTTCCCCAGGGTCCACATATATCCAACTAGAAACCCTGGTGTGATATGAGGAAGGCTCTGAGCCTCGCTCAGAAGGCGACCCAGGCCACGCTAGCAACTCTCTCCTGAGAAATTTTCCCTAAGGAAGCTTCAAACTTCACCTCTCATCCAGACTGGTGATTGGTGCTCGGTTACCGTTAGCAGAACACATTTTTGGCTGGCACCTTTGCAAATCTCTTCACAGCAATTCTACTCGGAATGAGTGATATCTAATACCCCTTGTTTTGTCTCAGTTTAATGAGTTTCTCTGGAAACTTTGAGATAACAAAAGAAGTTACAATTATCACTCTTTTTACATATTTGTTGGCTGTTTTAAATTCTGTATGAACTACCTAGTCGTAGCCCTTAATTATTTTCTTCTGCTACCTCTTTTTCCCTATTTTAAAAATTGGCTTTAGGTGCTTTTTTATTTAATGCTAAACATTTTGCAAATATGTGTTTAGGTTTGTCACATATTTAACTTTGTTAACGATATATTTTTCTGTAAGTGGATAGCCACTTTCACAATGCTACATTCTAAATGGTTTACCCTTTCACAGCTATATCCAATCTCTCTTTTGTCTTAAACTGTATTCAGTTTATTTCTGGGGATTTTAAGGAAACATTTAGTAGCATTTAAAATAGTGATATTCTTATCTTTCCCGATATGCATACTTCTTATATTTTATACTTTTAAAATTTTATTTACCATATTAAATGTAAATAGAAAATGTTGACTATAACAGAGCTTATCATATATAACAGCATTTTTTTCTCTTCTTAATAATGATATTGTCTTTTTTCCTGTTTAATTACAATGTTTCTAGTAAGCCAATATTCTACATTTATTAAGATAACATGGTGCTCACACCTATAATTCCAGCACTTTGGGAGGCAGAGGTGAGCAGATTGCTTGAGTCCAGGAGTTTGAGACCAGCCTGGCCATCACGGCAAAATCCATCTCTACAAACACACACCACAAAACAAAACAAAACAGAAAAACTATCAGGGCATCGTGGTGCCCATCTGTAGTCCCAGCTACCCGCGAGACTAAGGAAAAGCAAAAGAAAAAAAATAAAACAAAGGGTTTTTCCTTTTAATCTCAATGTAATGAATTACTTTTTTTTATGCTAAACTAGTCTTGACACTCTTTTTCATTGATTGATCATGACCTCTAATATTTTAAAACTTTTATATTTGCATTTAGAACGAAGAGCAATTTGAATATTTTTTTTTGTGCTATGCTTGTCTTCTTTAGGAATTGTGATAAAGTAAGGTTTAGAGATTGTGTTGGAATGCTTTTTATCTTTTTACTGCTTATTTTCTGAAGTGGTTAATATAACAAAATAATATGTCTGTTACATATCACTGATAAAATGCACTTAGCCTAATTCCTATATTAGAGATTAATGTCTAATCTATATCTTCATTTTCCTCCAGGTATGCTGTGTTTGATACCTTTTTTTTTTTTTTTTGTAATTTTGGTAAATTTTGCTTTTCTGTTAAATCACCTGTGTGATCTAGATTCGAAAATGTGTGGGCACCTGCAGCAATTCCAGATAATTTAATCAAACAATTAAAAGTACTCTCAAGACTGTACAAAGTATATTCAGATAAGACTTTAGTAAAGACAAAGGATATGAAAAATTTTCATATACATTAATTTTTCTTTCCATCCCATTTGCCATACTACTAATTTTGGTCACGTGAAATTTTATTTCCCAGTGACTACTTTTTCATATTATTCATTAATAATTATTTAAATATAAATATATTGGAAGATTCATTTTTAACCAATATTTCTTATATTCCATGCTTTTTATCTACCTTGGATCTATAATTCATATGCTTATAAATAGCAAGTAATTTCTTCATCCAGAGTGTGAGTTTGTTCAACTTTCTAAATCCTTGCATATTCTAAAGTGTTCTTATTTTTCCCTCTCACTTGTATGCTGACATGGGTATAGTCTTTTTACTCTAGGATCACTTTTTTTGGTTAGCGTTTTGAAGATGCTGCTCTACTGCATTCTAGCATCCAGTGTTGATAATAAAAAAATTTGATGCTCATCTGATTTTTAAAATTTATTTTCTGAAATTGTTTTGGGGGTTCCTTTTATCTTTCTTATTTTGAAATTTCACCATAGTATTTATTTTTCTCTGGGGATTAAAAATGCTTTGTTGAGCTTGGTCCTTCCACTAGATGTTAATGGTTGCAGAATACTTGACTATCTATTGAATTTGATTTCTGATTCCTAGTAGATCTAGCTGTACTATTTTCAGCAATGTGTTTCTGTCAGTTGTCAGTGGCAGGCCACCAGCTTACAAAAGTGTGTGTGTAGACTTCCTATCTTTCTGTGGTCAATAGTTACCACAGATGTGACCCTGCCTCTTTATCCTCACTGTCTCTTGTTTAACCTATATGCACAGGGTACTGCAGCCTGCTGCTAGCACATGTAGAAAGGGACAAATGCCACCTGGCCTAGCTACTTCAAATATCATTCCTATATTAATCGCCATGATAGATATCTCAGTAACTCTTTTCTTAGATCCATTTTATACACTCTGAGATTGGAAGCCCTGGAGTCTCTCCCATCCTTATAAAAGACTTCTAGGCATTTAAATCATGGTTTTCTGAAATGTTTGTTTCTCCATGGGTTGCATCTTTCAACAATGCTTCAAAGGATTCCTGTTTTGTTGATGGCTCTCTTTGTTTTGCCCTCCTCTTATTGATTTTTTTTCTTTCTTTTATAATCCAGTATATTATTTCATGCTATTTGTAAGTGCAGGGATGGCTTTGAAACCAGTATTCAAAAGATGAAGGTTATGTAAGTACTAGAAAATGGCAGGGAGGAGCGGCAGAGAAGTGAGGTAGGGAAACAATGCAAATATATTTCTGCTGTGTCAAGATTTTGAAAGGTGGCTAAGCCTATCCACTATTAATTTTGCCTTTCCATTATCTTACCTTATTTTTAGCTGTTTTAGCAAAGATCCTTATTTGATCTCATACACATTGCAACATTTAATATCAGCACAGTCTGTGGAGTGAAATATCTTGATTATAAGATTACTGATGAAAAACAATGTTTTTCAAGGTGCTTTTATTTACTCTGAGACATGAGTATGATTATATCTTTAAAAAATTACCAAAATTTATAGTCCTCCAAGTCTACTAAGGCATTCTCCATATCGGTAAGCTGTAAGCAGTACAAAAAGAATCTGTCCAGGAGTGATTTGTACCCAAGGAACCAGACATTTCTTTTGTATTTAAAAGCCAGTATTATTTTTTTTATGCATAGTTTGCTTTAAAAAATCACTAACCTCCTGGGTTTCTATTTTTGTTTGCTTGCTGCACAATTAACTGTTTTTAAAAGTTAAACATTGTCTCCAATATAATTTTAGCCTCTTTTTATTTTGCTGTGAAACATAATGATTGTGACCTGCAGTATTTAGATAAGAAGTAAGCTAGATGGAAGGAAGAATTTGTTTTAGGTGAAGTTCCTGATCTCTGAAAGTGATGGAATCTCATCTGAACGTATTTAAATCTTGCGCAATTGTCATCTGATTGTTTTTAAAGAAGTCGATGGTTTAGATATATTCTCTCTTCTTTAGTAATTTTGGTAAATTTTACTTTTTTATGAAATCACCTATTTGATCTAGATTTGAAAATGTGTGGCCACCTGCAGCAATTCCATAGGATCAGACAATTAAAAGCATTCCCAAGACTCCACAGGGTATATTCAGATGATGTTCATAAGACTTTAATAAAGACAAAAGATATAAAAAATTACATATACATTAATTTTTCTTTCTATCCCATTTTCCATACTATGTATTTTGGTCACACAGAATTTTGTTTTACAGTGACTTTTAAAAAATATTATTCATCAATAATTATTTAAACACAAATATATTTAAGGATTCATTTTTTAACCAATTTTTTTTGTATTCCACGCTTTTATCTACCTTGGATCCACAATTTATATGCTTAAAGTAGTCTCAAGCCATTTCTTCATCCAGGGTATGAGTTTGTTAAAGTCATAACTAAAGAAACCTGGCTTATCGTGTCTTATGCTGAGTATAGAGGTAGAGGGGGCGGTTCCAGATTCTCTTGGATATGCCTTACTCCATGCTATGACTTTGAGACTCAGGTATAAACTGTCATAACACTTCAAGATATTTCATCCAACCACACCAATGTCCTAAAGAAGAGGCCAGATCTTCCTGTATCGCTTTCTTGGATGACCTAGTGAAGATTAGCCTGAATGCCTAATTAGTTGGCTTTGGGTCACATGCTTATTTCTAGACCAATTACTAGCAAAGACAGTGGAATTTTTATGATTAACTGAGACAACATAGAATCCCCAAGATGGGATCCATTTCCCCTGACCCATCACCATTACGGAGAATGGTGGCTCTATGAATTTTGTTAGGTAAGAGGAAGGAGATAGGATGGCTATTGAGTCAGAAACCTAAAAGTGTCTGCTCTATTTTAGTAGAAGAAAAAAAACTGAATTTGAAAGTTTTAGTGGTTTTTTTTTTTAATTTAAAAAGTGTAAGTGGTGATATTAGAAAACATAATTTGTTAAATCTAACAATATCTAAAGGCCATTAATGAAGAGAATTTTATACATTTTTAAAGCCAATGACACATTTTAAAGAGCATGGCTTATAAAATTAAGTGATGTTGATAAAATATTGGTGAGTAAGGTACAGTATTATATAACATGTCATCTAGATATGTTATAATAAAACACATTAATGTAATTTTCAATGATAGGTTGAAACACTTTCACTGTTTTCTTCCTGTTACTATTTACTTTCTGAAGTTCCTGTATATACTCAAGTAACATAATTGCATTTGTAAAAATATGTGCATTATAGGGAAAATAGCTCACAAAATATGTTAAAAAGCAAGTATACTTTTGATATAAAAAACAAGGAGTTCAAGACCAGCCTGGGCAACATGACAAAATGCTGTCCTCACAAAAAATGCAAAAAATTAGCCAGACATTGTGGTGCGTGCCTATAGTCCCAACTACTCAGAAGGCTAGGGTAAGAGAATTACTTGAGCCCAGGAGGCAGAGGTTGCAGTGAGCTGAGATTGTGTCACTGCACTCCAGCCTGGGCAACAGAGCGAGACTCTGTCTCAAAAAATAAAAAAGTGGCCGGGCGCGGTGGCTCAAGCCTGTAATCCCAGCACTTTGGGAGGCCGAGACGGGCGGATCACAAGGTCAGGAGATCGAGACCATCCTGGCTAACACGGCGAAACCCTGTCTCTACTAAAAACACACACAAAAAAAAATTAGCCGGGCGAGGTGGCGGCGCCTGTGGTCCCAGCTACTCGGGAGGCTGAGGCAGGAGAATGGCGTGAACCCGGGAGGCGGAGCTTGCAGTGAGCTGAGATCTGGCCACTGCACTCCAGCCTGGGCGACAGAGCGAGACTCCGTCTCAAAAAAAAAAAAAATAAATAAAAAATAAAAATAAAAATAAAAAAGTAACTTAAGTAACCAATAACACAAAATGAGAGAAAAGAGACCATTGAGAACCAAAACAAAATCAGGCACATTATGAAGCTGCTGCATTTAGCAATGAAGATGTCTTTAGTTCATACAGAATTTAAAATGAATGCATGTTTTTAGAGATACATATATATATTTGTAAAATTATAATAAAAATCATTTGGTTACATTTATTTCTAAAATCTAAGTTGTGGTTCACAAAATTTAGTATAAGAAAGACTCAACTGGAAATTAGGTGAAAATGCTTATTTCTTGGATAATGAAACATTGTCATCTATTCTGATCCAGTGGGTCTCAGATTAGCAGAAAATCTAAACCTTTTAACACACACTCTTTTTGATTATGAAACAAGTGGCATGTTTTAAAAAATGAGATGAAATGATGGAACACTGTCACACTTCTTAGATCTTATAGGATCAGACAATATTTGGCTGCAAATATGCACCAGCTTTCAAGAAAAGGGAAGAATAATCCTCAAGGTGATCCAGAGGTCATCAGGACTGCCTCCTTGGTTTCAAATGGTAGGGTTTTACCTCAGTTTCAAAAAACCAAAGAGCCTCTAACCAAGCAATGCCTTGGTGGCAGGGCTGCCTAGAGCCACAGGGGTGGGACCCACATCTTATAAAGCCATCGGAGTGGACCTGCTGCCCCAGAGTGTTCAGAAGATGGTACCACCACCTCAGTGGACCCAGAAGGTAGTGCAACAAGCCAAAGTGTATGATTCTTGCGCCTTAAGACCTAATAGAATTTGCCTTGCTATGCTTTGAATTTGCTTGAAACCCATCATCCCTTCCTTCTTTTCTATTTCTTCCATTTGGAATGGGAGTGTCTATCTATTTGTACCCCACTGTGGTATTTTAGAAACACACACCTCATCTGGTTTTACAGGGTCAAAGCTGGAGGGAAATTTTGTCTCAGAATGAATCACAACTTGAGTCTCACCAATATCTGATTTAGATGATAGGTGGATGAGACTTTGGACATTAGAATTGATGCTGGAATAAAGTGAGAATTTAGGGTCTTTTGGAATGGAATAAATGCATTTTGCATGTTAGAAAAATATGAATTTGGGGCACCCAGTGACAGAACATTATAGACTGAATATTTGTGTCCTCTCAAACTCACATGTGGAAACTCTAATCCCCAATGTGATGGTATTTGGAGAAGTGGCCATTGGGAAGTACTTAGGGCTAGATGAAGTCAAGAAGGTGGGGCCTTCATGATAAGACTAGTGCACTTATAAGAAGAGACATCAGAAAACTTGATCAGTTTCCCTGTGGGTGCACATAGATGTGATGTGAGCACACAGTAAGACGGCAGCTATCTACAAGCCAAAAGAAGAGACCTTAGAATGAAAATGTTCTTGCCAGCATCTTGATCTTGGACTTCTGAGTCTCCAGAACTGTGGGAAATAAATTTCTGAGACACCTGGTATTCTGTTATGGCAGCCTGAGAAAACTAAGGCAATCTGTAAGATTATTGGACACACATAGCTTTGCCCAAAAGCTAAAAAAGAATGGATGATGGGGAAAAATAAGAATTTATTTAGCTCTTAGTTTGACATGCCAGTAAGTCATAACAAAGGTTAAGAGGAAATACCCTTAAATCATGTGAGACTACCTTCTGTCAGCCCGGGACATTCTAGAGTTATGCTTGGTTGTAGACATAAGATAGTTTAAATTTTTGTTTGTTTGTTTTTATAGAGGATGTATTTTTTTTTTACTCATAAATGTCTACAAATAAATATAGTTTGTAGGAAAATGAGGTGAATATTCCTCTTACTATAAATTTCATAATCTAACAGTTTCTGAACTTCTGGTTGACAACTCATGTTTTTATATAGAAAAAGATGTTCTCTCTTTCTTGAAAATTATTTTCTAAGTCCCCACCCCAATTTTTAATACACAAACTTGACAACTATATTAATTAACTCATCCATACATTCCTTCAATAAATATCTTGCTTGTGGTAAGCGCTCTGTTAGATAATAAAGCTTCTAAGTATCTTAAAGATATAACCTTCCAGAAGGTTTAAGGGAGACTATGGTAGATAAGGTCTTATATTTAAGTGATTTGTAGACATTAGTTTTATTTGAAGGACTAAATTATAAATTGATTCACAGAAAACTCACAAAGTTTATAAATGGATTGTATCGTCATAAACTAAAAGAAATAGAAAAAAAAAATAAAAAAAGAAAACAGGTGTTTTGGATGCCCCAAACTTACACAGGCAAAAAGCAGGTTAAGGTAATTACTTAGCTACAAACAGAGGTGCTTTTGTGGAAAAGAAAGACTAACTCAAGAGCCCTAAAGACAGTGTGAAGGCCACGGGAGAACACCTGCCAGCCAGTAAACAACTGATTAAGGAATTTTCAACTTATACCCAACATGTCTGAATTGCTATGAAATAATGACTTTTGTGTAACTCAGGTTTTTTCCTTTTTGAATGCGACTGGCTATAGCATTTAATCTATGCTTCTTTCACCATTGCATGTTGGAGGCACTGGGGGAGAAGTTGTCATTTTAGTTCACATGTCTTCCAATTGAGAGGAAAGTTACTCAAAGTGTTATGCTTGAGTAGCCTCATCTATAGAGCTTCTTTTACACCTAAATATGATTTAGGTGACATGTCTTGGACTTCTAAGTGACATTATAAAGGATGAGGCTCAGGGAATTTGTAGAGGAAAGGGAATATGTACATTTTACACTTGACAATAATGTGACTTTTTGTGGCCAGAGGACAGTTTTCTCAAATTGGGTTTTCCAAAAATGGCATAAATTATCTCCCATCAGCCATGCTGTTTTTACTTTGTGACTTTGTCACTCCTCCATCAAGAGGTAGATTCCGTAATCCCTTTCTCTGAACCTGAAAGGACAGTATAACTACTGATATGGTTTGGCTCTGTGTCCCCACCCAAATCTCATCTTGAATTATACTCCCATAATTCCCACTTGTTGTGGGAGGGACTTGGTGGGAGATAATTGGTTCCCCCATACTGTTCTCATGGTAGTGAATAAGTCTCATGAGATCTGATGGTTTTATAAGGGGTTTTCACTTTTGCTTCTCTCTCATTCTCTCTTGCCATGGCCATTTAAGAAGTACCTTTCACCTTCCGCCATGATTGTGAGGCTTCCCCAGCCACATGCAACTGTAAGTCCATTAAACTCATTTTTTTCAAGTATTAAACCTCGGTATTGTGGAACCAAAATTGGGGTCAAATTTTTAGGTATTTCTGAGAATCAGTCTAATGAGCCCATAAATCATTTATAGAGCTTATCCTACCTACTAAGAACAGGAAATTTGGGATTAAAAATTACAAGTTATTTTATGCTTTGTAAAATTATATTACTTATTTGGAAAGCAAAATGATGGAAGTTTTGTCTTTGGCTTCAATTTTTAAAACATTCGTTAAGTGCCTATTATATGCAAAGCTCTGTGTTTGCAAATCTAGGAAATACCAAGATACACTTTCACACTATCTCATGGAGTAGATAGACTTACATATGAACTATCACATGTATCAGACTGGGTTGATTAATAATAGGAATAAGAGGAGCATTCTGTAATTGAATTGATTCTTCCAAGACTGAAAGCAATTAATAATTTTGGAAAACATAATCTGCTATATTCTTGAAATCTCTATATTTTTAAACACATTCTTTTTCACTTTTGCATTGTTAGAGAACAAACACGTGTGTGTGTCCATACATTTTCCAGATATCTGATACTTACCTCCTTACGCACCAATTTCATTCTTCACGTATGATTTTTAAAACTTATTTACAAAGTAAGAGAATTTCCTAAAAAAATCAACAAAATTCTTAAAAGCTCACAACTGGGCCTTAGCTCTGGCAGGGGAAAAGCTTGGAAATTGTCACTCCATCTTACAACAAGTAAAAGGTAAACAAACTGAAAATAAGAACTATTCTTAGACCCTCTGAGAACTGAGGTCACAGGTCATGGTCCTCTGAAATGTGGAGAGACAGGTACATCCAGAGAAAGAAAGAGAGAACAGCTAAGATCTGCATATGTAGATTAGAAGCTACTGGGGCCATTAACTGCTTGGAGTACTTAAGGAGGCTGAGTGTGGATTAGTATGAGACTGAGACTCTCTTAGGAGCTGCAGTCTTAGGATGGTCTGCAAACTTTCATGGGCTTTTCTCCACTACCAAGTTATTTATGTGAGGATCTGAGAAAGAGCACTACATGACTCTAGCAGGGAAAAAAGTCCTTTTTCTAGTAGCTAGAATACCCTTTATAACAAAGGCCTACTCTCCAGATTAAAGGACTTTGACAAAACTCAGTCCAGACATCTTATCATAGCTCAGGAAAGAAAGTCCTCCACATTCCAGAGAGAGATTTCTGGTTTTCCTACTTCACTTTAGGGGGAAAAATAGTCAATAAGAGACAGTGCTTCATGGAAATAGATTGAAATTCTTCAGCCAAGGAAGGGAGTGTGGGGGAGGGAGTACAATATCATACCAATAGAGAAACATTTGTGATTGTTCCATTGCTGAGACATAAGCCCACTGAAAGACTGCAATTTAGTTGGAGGAATACAGACAATTTCACACCACCACACCAACAGGGCTCCAGTATTATAACTGGATTATAGCTGAAAGATATGCAAGCTACAGCCTGTCTGTAAGGAGCTGTTCTTAGGGAATCCCAAAAACAATATTAGAGAAAAAGATGACAGCATTAGAGGAATTTGAAGCTTCTGGTACCTATAACAACAACAGCAACATCAAAAAGTTAAACAAAGTCTAACTTCTAGCAATGCTAGCACAAAGCCTCACACTAAAGGCCTATTTATCTCAGTTTCTGTTACCTAATTACCTAATACAATCTGCCCAGCTTTTAACAAAAATTACAAAACATGTTAAAAGCCAAGGAAAATCTCACTCTGAAGAGACAAAACCGCCATCAGAAAATGACTTAGATATTACGCAGATGGAATTATCAGTGAGGAAATTTAAAGTAACTATAACTGATACTTTAAGGAAAAAGTAGACCATGTGCAAGAATATGTAGTTAATGTTCTGGAAATAGTCGAGTAGGATATTTAAAGTATTGAAAGAATAACACTTTCAGCTCTAGAATTCTATATCCAACACAATTATGCAGCCAATGACAAGGAGGCAAACAAAAGGAAAAAAAAAAAAAGGCATGAGGAAATTTATTGCCCGCCTACTTGTCCTGCAAGAACTGTTAAAAAAAAAAAAAAAAAAAAAAAAAGTCTTCAGATATAAGAAAAATAACATAGATTAGAAACTTGGATCTATGTAAAGGCAGGAAAAGCATCAGAGAATAAATAAATAAAAGTAAAGTAAATCTTTTAATTTTCTTGTTCTTAAATTGATTTAAGATAACTGCTTGCTTAAAGAAATAATACTTATAGTGTTTTGTGTAATTATAACATGTGCATCAATGAAATGAACGAAAGGGATACCACATAGGATAGAAAAGACGAATTGGGAATGCTCCATTACAAGGTACTTGCTCTACATTTAGTGATTAGTGTTTTTTGAAGGTGGAATTAGGTTAGTTAAAAATGTATATCGTAAACTCTAGGATAAACACTAAAAAATTAATATAAAGGTCTAATTGATATGCTAAGGAGATAAAATCATATAAATGATCTATTAAAATTAGAGAAGGTAGAAAATGAAGTCTGAGGAAAGAAATGAAGAACAAATGCAATGAATAGAAACTACTTTCAGACATGGTAGATATTAATTCAACTATATCAATCATCATTTTAAATATGAACAGTCCATATACAACAATTAATAAAGATAAGAGTCAACTGTGTTAGTCTGCCCAGGTTACTATACCAAATACCCTAGACTGAGTAGCTTAAATAACAGACATTTAATTCTCACAAGTCTAGGAGCCAGCACATTCGATTGCTGGTGAAAGCTCTTTTCTTTATTTGCAGATAGCCACCTTCTCACTGTGTCCACACATGATGGAGAGAGGGAGGGAAAGGGAAGGGAGAGAGAGAGGGTAGGGGGAGTTGGAGAGAGAAAGAGAGAGAGAGAGAGAGAGAGAGAGAGAGAGAGAGAGAGAGAGAAAGATTGAGATCCAGAGCACAAGGCTCTAATTTCTTCCTTTGAACCTAATTATCTCCTAAATGTTTATGCACCTAAGGACATAGTATTATAATACAGATTGGTAAAACTGATAGAACTGAAAGCAGAAACATTCAAATTCCTTATTTCAGTTAGAGACCTCAATGCCTCTCTATCAATAATTGATAGATTAAGCAGGAAGAAAATCTGCATATAGATGACTTGAATAGTACTATCTATCAATTCAATCTGATTGACATTTATAGAATATGTCATCAAACAATAATCAAATATATTTTCTTAAGCTCGCAAGCTTAATATTCATGAAAATAGGCCATATTCTAGTCCATAAAATACACCTTAACACATTTCAGACTAGAAATCATACAAAGTGTATATTATGCTAAGTGAAAGAAGCCAGACAAAAAAAAGCCACTTATTACTCATCTTTTATAGGATTTAATTGTACAGAATTTTACTGATTAGAATTGCATCAAATTAAACATTGTGTACTTATTTCTAGATATGTTGTAAGATTAAAAAAAGAAGGTTGTTTTTGGTATACTGATAAAACTTATAATTTTGCTATATTATTTTGCAAAGGACCACTTTATTAAACTCACATTAAATATAATTTTTTAGTTGAGTCACTTGAGTTTTTAATGCAAAGAAATATGCCACCTGAAAATAATAAGTATTTTGGCTCTTACTTCTAAAAAATGTTAGTTTTGTTCTGTTTATTCTATTGGATACTAAAGAAGCAGATTTGATATTTTTTATCCTCTCGATTGCCTCATAGCTTATAATTTATTAATTTTTTATATTAGCATTTTATTTCTTTTCTGCTTCTTGATTTGTGCTTACTTTATGGAAACTTCTAATTTCTATTAGACACCTTTGTTTGACTCTTAGCTCACTTTCAGTTTTTCTTCTTTTTGAATGAATGAATTTAAGGTTCTAAATTTCCATGTGAGTGTGGCTTTGGCTTCAATACACAAGTGTTGATACGGTATATTTTCAAGATCATTTGTGTGTAAATAATTCCTAAAATGAGTTTTGATTCCATTCTTGATTCATTATATGTTTAAAACGTGTAACTTTTCTAGTGTATATTTCTATGTTATCTATGCTGCTGACTTCTAACTTAATTGCCCTGAAGTCTGAAACACAGAATGCATGATAATCATTTTTTGAAGTTTGTTCTGACTACTTTTTGCTTAGACTGTAGTTAATGAAGAGGAAAATTCCGTGTAATTAAAAACTTGTATATTCCATAATTTTTAGCTGCAGGGTTTTGTATATGTCCACTAGAACGTGTGAAATATCTTTATACATTTTCCTATTTGAGACATCAATAACTGAGATAGGTCTTTGAAATATCTTAGGTATCAATTAGGCTACAACAGAAACTAGAATTTTTATTCTGAGTTGCTTATAGTTATGTTCTTTTGTTTGTTTTCTTTTGTTCCTTGTTCATTTAGATAACAGCTTTCTTTATAAGTCAGTTTTACAACATTTCTTCCCATATACCTATAGAATCCTCCAGGATTTATTTTACCTTTTTTTCTGGATATTTCCTCTACGAATACTTATTTAAAGTTCCTTGTGTGATAAAACTTTTGGACCTTGAATGTCTAAAAAATTATTTTCCTTCAAGATTTCAAAAATAATTTCATCATTTTCTTGGATCCTGAGTTGCTTTAAAAAGAACATTGATACTCTTCTGATTCTTATTCCATTTAGTACTATGCTCTTCCTTTCAAGGGACTTCAAGATTTTTTCAACTTATTTCATCTTTAGTGTTCTCAAATCTCATAATTATCAGTCTGTCTAAGCATATGTCTATATCTATCCATCATCATTTATCTATCCTATGTTATCCTGTGCATTTATATTTTGTGTTCTATCTCCTTTTTGTTAACTCAATGAACTCTTTAAATAAAAAAATTTTATACTTTTTAATTCTGGGATAAACTGGGTCTTTTTTTTTTTCCCAAATAGTTTCTTCTTTTAGTCTTTTTTTCTCTTTCTTTTTTGAACTGTTAGTGTGTGGTTGTTGATATATATTTCTAGCATTCATAGCTCTTTAGTTTTATATTTTCTTTTTTTTAATCCCACATGCAGAAAATCTGTTTGAGTTAGAAGACAACATTCCTTCTCTCTTTAGCCTGAGAGCAAATACTTCTTTTACCAGATTTGAGAATAAGTCCCACTATTCTTTAGTACTCTCAACTACTCTACACATGGCTTTGTGGGGTGCATTCTGTTCCCAGAACCTATTTTCTATAACCACAGGCTCTTCTCCTACTTTCTAGTGGTCTCCTCTTTCACAATTATGAGGTTGCCATGTTGTTATACAAACCTACTCTTTATCTTGAAGATATTTCTCAATATTTCTGTTCCACTAATTCTATTGAAAGCTGCTCCAGTTATCCAGTGTTGTTGGATATGGGCATTTCTTCATTTATATCTCTTCTGCTATTCTTAAGTGAATCTTTAGAAATGCAAAAAGGTAAATATGTATGCCTGGTCAATCATCCTGAACCAGAAGTAAAAGTATGTTTGTAGTACTTTTCAGCTCCCTCTTTCCATTATCGAAAAATTAAAAAAAAAAAAAAAAAAAAAAAAAAAAAAAAAAAAAACACACACACACACACACAAGAAAAAATTATTTATGTACAAAAATGGCCAGAATGAGTGAATAGTGAGGTCTCTAAAGGAAATTCCTTAGGATTTTTAGGCAATAGCAAGGAGACACATGTGGCAGAAGAAAAATTTACCTTGTGCTGTAAGAGGATATTGGAAGATGGTGTTGACATTGTTTGATGAGTCAAAGAAAGACTCATCATTAAAATGACATTTAAAATAGTATTTGAAAAATTGGTCATCAACTTCTGGTGTGTCTGAAACTGTATCCATTTTAGTACTGAAGGTCCTGCATCCTGAGAACCCACTCATTTCCAGGCACACTTGACTGGTTAGTCACCCTACAGCAAATTCCAGGAAAGTATTTTTGAGAACCAATGCATAGGGAAGGAAAGACAGCCTAGGTTTTAAAATGCATGGGGAATAGGGACCATGCAAGAAATATATTTTAGAGTTGGAGAAAGGGAATTGTTAAATGCTGGGTTCTTTATTTGGAATTTGTTTCATAAAAATATTAGCATAGTAAATGTTAAAATGTGGTACTTATAGTCACAATTCTTTCAAACATCCTCAAAATATACAATGTTATGAAGTGATTATGGCGATAAACTGACTCTTGGTGGGTTCCCAGGGAAAAAGAGTAATTTTTGAGTGGTGGCTATGATTTAATCCTGGGATGATCATATCAAAAAAGGGGGAGGAGTGCCTTATAAATACCTGATGAGAAAATAATTCTAACTAGAGAGCTGATTATTCATTGAGAGTAGGCCATAAAATTACAATTTTTGAAGCTATAATTTATGAAGTTTCATCTTTCTCAGGAAGTAGGTCCCCTCACTGAGTCAAATAACAGATCAGAAAGTTGTTGGATAACACACATTCATTGTAAATGGAATCATATATTTTGGGGGAAAGGTTACAAATATGTTTTTTACATGTTTGAACTTGATTGGTTACTTTTCTTTACTACATGGATGCTACATACCACAAAAACTTATTTTCTAAAAACAAACTTCTCCTCTTGAGGTCATTGACCAACTCTCAGCATCCATTTATTAAACTGCTTGTTGACCCTCAGCCTCTGATTTCCATATTTCTACCACACCGCGACAACTGCATGACACTTCTACAATATTCAATAGCTCAGCATTCAGTAATTGCTTGTCTTGTGTTTGCCTCTGAGAATGCATCTGGTTTGTTAATTTTATGGATTTCTGCCATACTCTCTGACGGTATCTCCTTCTAGTGTCTTTTGGTTGTAGCTTTACCTAGTTGTCTACTATGTCCACTTTACTTTTAAGGCAATACTGCCCATTCTTTATAAGTATTATAGGAAGTCCTTGTTTTGAAGCATAAGCTAAATTGGAAAATATTTGGTGTTCATTCAATCAATGTGTCCAAAATTTAACAACAAATAATTTGACAGAATTAAACTATAATATGACTGAGCTGATACACAAAATAGTCCCTCCAGACTTACGAGCAAAGATAGCCCCAAAATGAGAATATATATATTGTCTCAAATTTTCAAATGTTTTTGATATCTTTACTTTTCACAGTACTTATAATATACTATAGTGTATTCATTCTAAATTGTCTTACTGTACCTTTTAGTTATAGAAAAAGATAATCTGCTTTTGGTGATTTCAGCTGAAAAGGGAACTAAAGTAAAAGGTATGGTAGGGTAAACAAATCTGGTGAATTTTAGCCTAAGTCTTTCTTTTCAAGTACTGATGGGGGACTGCCTATAAAAAACTGCTTTTCAATAAAAATTGAAGGTCAAAAATTAAACATAGCTTTATTTATGTATAAAGAAAAGGAATTCCAAACATTTGGCTTAAAATACTTTTCCACTTTAGTTTTGTTATTAAATAACATTAATTTGTGTAGTTCACATAGTTTTCTTCCCCATATGTAAGTTGAATATATGGATTCCTAATTCTGTAAAATATTCCTATCTGTTTTTAAACACATGGTACATTCCCTTTGTTGAAAATACCTTTGTCCCTCTTGCGGTTGAGGCTGTAATTTAAATTTCAGTTTGATTTTTGTATATATTTTTTATAGTTTGAAATAATCTGAGGATTCAAATTTTTTCCACTGGTTACTGTTTCTGCTTCATAAGACCTAAATGAATATTTACAAAACTATATTTATATGGATATTTAGAGATTAAAAATGTTTGTGAACATCCAACAGATTTGTAGGGTAAAATGAACTTATATTCACAAAATAATAAAAACAATTTTGCTTGAGTCATATAAATCAGGGGCAGAGCTCAGAGAAAAACATCTCTGATGTAGAAGAAGAAAAGAGGAATCAATTTAATTAGAAGAAACAAGTTGTTAATTAATTGGAAAAAGCATATCTAAGTCATTGAGACTTTATGGAGAAGTGAACAAAATATAAAGAAAAGACCACTGGAGAGATTTCAAAATCTTTAAAACACATGGCTAGAAGGAAAAGAACCATAACTCATTTGTAATCCTAGGGAATAGACTATCTAACTGTGATGGAATTATATGTGCATGATGAGAAATTGTACTGGCAATTCCCCTCCATGTGACAATTTAAATTATATGAGAAAATAATATGAGAAAGGGTAAGCGGGCACTAGAGGTGGAGCCCTACTTTAGGTAGAGCCTGAATAGGAATTGTGAAGAGGTTTGCGGCATAAAGAACCATTGAGATTGAAGAACTTTACTAAGTGTAAAAGGTTAAGTTGGTTTTGTGTGCTGATAATGGAGACTCACACAAATTTTCATGCTGATTTGGACTCAAACAGTGCTAATTAATCAGGTCATTACACGTTTTTCTGTCTCAATTCTTTTACCTGTCACATACTGGAGGCATGAAAGATTTTCTGTTCTAAACAACAGTGAGCTCATTTTCCCTAGTGGCCTTTCTGTGTTGGGATAGACGCAAACCGGTACCGTAACAACTTTAAAATGTAATTGATTGAAGCATTTTATCAGATATTATCAGATAATATCAGATTATCAGATATCAGATAGAAGATATTATCAGAAAATAATATCATTGCTTAGTTGGGATAAGGTAGAGTAAGGGAAAGTAGGGTCAAAGTATGCCAAGAGTGGGAGTAGGGTCAGGACTACAGTAAGAGTCTAGCTAAAGCTGCTGACAAGTTTAAGATCATGAATTGGAGTTTTGTATGTAAAGAGTATATAGTGTTAACCTGAGTTACGAGGGTGAAACTAAGGACAGAATTATGTGTTTCTCATAACTCTTTCATTACTCTTTATCTTGAAGATATTTCAAACCAGAAGACACATTTAAAGGTTTTAAGTCCAAACAAGAAAACTGAGTGTGAGGAAGACAGTGTATGTAGACCAGAGTCAGATTGTCATTGAAATAATACTTATTGAGAATATGCTTGGTGTTAGGCATTGAAGTGGTTTTGAGGATACAGCAGTTTTCACTTCAGATTCACCAGTTTTTCTTGTGATTGTCTTTCTTCTTGAGTAATCATGGAACTTGTCTATTTCTTTCCCCAAATTCTTTCACTAGTTTGGGGAGTTTTTTTTTTTTTCTCCTTATGCTCCTTTTCTTTAAATACAGCTTTTTCTTCCAAGCTTCTTTTCTTAGTTTTCTTTTCTTTTTAAATGTTCTCCTTTGCTATTATACCCACTTCCGTTTTTCAATAATCAACCCCCATCAGTCTCACATCCATATTCTAGCCTCTATCAGCAACAAAATCCACCCTAGATCATGCAATGATATTTTTTAAACAAAAAAGTATTTGTAGTCACAAGCTTTCATCCAGGTTGCACAGTTTTCCAGCTTTATCTCTTGCTTTATTCCGTGAAATTTTCTATTTGCAAAATGATGTCAGTTATCTCCCATGAATGATGTTTTTGCAAAGAACACACGCATATGAAAGTAAAAACAGTTACTTCGTTTTAAATGTAAAGCTATTGCTCTGTACACGAAGCTAACTTTCATAAAAATTTCCCTATTTGACTCAACGACACAGGAACCCACATCCTTTTAATTCTCAATTATATTCTGTTCTGTATTTTAATAATTTTTCCATTTGTTTTATCTCCACCCCCTATCCACCTCTTGCCTGTAAGTTCTAGGACTGCAGGGATTTATTTATGTATTCCGTTGGTGCTTGAAACAATGTCTAACAAGTAAGAGGCCTTCACAAGTATTTGTTGAGCTAAACTGACAACTGCCTGTTATATATAAGAAAGAAAAATAAAAACGAATCCTACCAAATTTATCATTTGTTAACAAAATGAGATGCATTAAGGTTTTCCAGTGAATCTGTGTTTCTGATGATGGATGAGAATTAAATCTGTTCTGGACTTGAAGGTCTGCAGGCAGGCTGTGCCTGCCTCGGCTGTCAGTGGTCTAATTTGTAATGAGAGAGTGGCTTTTGCTTCTCATTGTCGAGCATTAGAGTAGCAAACCTACACTTTCTATCAATCATGCATGGCATGCATGCATCGTGTGTGCCTGCTGCCTCTTGAAGCTCCATTAAAAGAATATAGCACTGGACAGAAACTGTCAAAGATGTAATCTGTCTGCATCCACCACTTTCTATCTCCTGGTTGAATCATAGACTGACGAGAGACACTGGCATGCTGACAATACACAAGAGAGGGAAAACCCATAGATATCATTCATGAATTGTATTTTATCTCTGTTTTGAAATATTTGAATTCCATATTTTGAATTTCTACATTCTAGCTACACCCCATATATGCAAATTTGTGCCAGCAAGAAGAATATGCAGATATTTTAATACTGAGGATGCTAGCAATGAGGTGTTATATTTTTTTATAAAAGGTTTGACTTTGTCTAATGATGCACTGTGTGCTTCCATGGCTTGTTGTGAAACAATTTAATTCTTTTCTAAATAGAAAAAAATGATGACAAGTGTATGCACACACAATCTGCATCAGCTTTTCAATAGAGAAGCTATTATATTATTATTTAACATCAAAAAATATTGTGACCATTTAAAAAGTAAAACAGTAAAATTAAAATATAATTAATATACCAACACTTGAAAAAATAAGCACCCAAAATTGTCACAAGGAATGATCTTATTCCTGTTATGTCCCTCTATGTCCTTCATGTGAATCTTTAAATAAGAGACTGACCAACGTAGTGAACAAAATGTTTAGCTGTTTTCAAAAGATGCAGCTATTTTTATAGTAACCGTTTATATTATTGCTACATTGTAAAAAAATGGCAGTCTGACATTAAATTTTACTTTAGTGAAGTCATTACTACATAACTTAGAGACTCTGCTTTCTTAAGAGGTGACAAAATAGCTTCTATAAATAAAAAGAAAAAAATAATTTCTATATGTATAACGCACCCTAAGTTATTAGGTATAGTGTGCCCTAAAATCTTTCTCATTCAAATGTCTTAAGTAAGATTTTGGCAAATGTTGAATTGTCAATTTAGAATTATGTGTTCCGGTAACTCGAAGTTTCAATATTCTGCATTGCTATAATATCAGTAGTAGAATGGATATTTTGCTTTAAAAATATGTTATTCACAAATATATTCTTTCACATGGAATTAAATTCCACTTCTTTTATGAATGTGACATAAGGGGACTCAAATTATTTAACTGATTGAGCATTATGATTTGGGAAATTTTATAGGTGTTATTAATTAACTACATTGGCCGTAAAACACTACTAGTATTTGCCATGGTTTGACTGTGTCCCCACCAAAATTTAGGTGTGGCAAATGTGATAGTATTAACAGGTGAGGTTTTTATTATTTTATACTTTTTTACTTTTTGAGATGGAGTCTCACTTTGTTGCCCAGGCTGAAGTGCAGTGGTGCAATCTCTGTTCACTGCAACCTCCGCCTCCCGGGTTCAAGTGATTCTCGTCACCTCTGCCTCCCGAGTGGCTGAGATTACAGGTGCACGCCACCATGTCTAGCTAATTTTCGTATTTTTAGTAGAGACGGGTTTTCACCATGTTGGCCAGGATGGTCTCAAACTCCTGACCTCAAGGCATCCCACCGCTTCGGCCTCCCAAGGTGCTCAGATTACAGGAGTGGGCTACCGCGCCTGGCCTAGATGAGGTTTTTAAAAGGTGATTGGATCATGAGGATTTCTTCCCTTATATATGGGTTTAATTACCTTTATTAAAGGGCTTGTTGGAGGGAGTTACGCCTTTTTCTTTTTTTTTAATTATTATTTTTTATGTTTGCCCTTTTGTCGTCTGCAATGTGAGGACGTAACATTCCTCTTCTCTGGAGGATGCAACATTGAAGGTGCCGTCTTGGAAACAGACCATGCCCCTCCTCAGACAATGAACTTCCTAGTGCCTTTATCTCAGACCTCGAAGTCTCTAGAACTGTGAGAAATAAATTCCTGTTCTTTATAAGTTACATGCTCTCAGATATTTTGTTATAGCTGCAAAAATGAACTGAGAGTGTATTTCTTTTGTACAGTGAATTATTTTTAGTTATGTCTGGGAACTCACAATTTCTTTTCATAGAAACCATTAGTCTTGAGAATCACAGAGCATGCAGATCAGTTAAATACTTATGCACATTCATACAATTGAATACTACATAATTACCAAAATTATAATGCACTTTTTAATTTTATCTGAAAAAACATTTACTAAAATTGATTAAAATAATGAAGATAATATAATGCCCTTAAAACATTATGCTTATAGCAGGTATTACATTTTCTGTTCTTAGATTTGCGATAGAAAAAAATTGAAATTTACACTAAAGTTAATATACACTTTACCTCTATTTTTACATGGTAAGAATGAATCTAATGAACTTCAAAAAAAAATTATAATTGCTAGTGGCTTCTTAGTCATTTTGAGTTTAAACAGTGGAAAACATTTGTGGTTCTTGGTATTCTATCATGGTTCTGCTGGTTTGTGGATCACAATGCTTTTAATTGTTATGACAAGAACATAAATAACTCAGAGTAGCTTAAACAGTTGAGGGAAGATGCCTGCTCACAAAATTCTAGAGTTTAGTCAGATTCATAAATGTTCTAATTAAGGACCTGGCTCCAGTGTAAAAAAAATTTCTCAGTGCTATCCTTCTGCACTGTCAACTTTATAATAAAGATGAATTTCCTCATTGTTACTACATGACTGAGAACAACAACTGAGACCAATATTCATATGTAAGCTTGGAGAAGGAGAGGATTTTTCATGAGCATCAATCAAAGCATCCATTTGATTGGCCCAACTTCATTCACATGCCCAGTCCTGAACCAAATGCTATGGAAAAAATAAGTTATTAGATCAATCAGATTCTCTTTTTCAGATATAGAGTCAATTCCATTCAAACTGTATGTCTAGGACATAATGGAGGAGTAGGTAAAAGGGATAATGCAGAGGTAACCACCTGTCAACTTTAGTCCCACCTGGTATTTGTTAACATCTTTTCCTATTCGTTTCTTGAGATGGCTTTTAGCTCCATCCCCAGACATTATGGTTAAACGTGCCATCTTGGATCATGTTTCCTCAATCATTAGATAGATACCCTTTCAGGCCTCTGGTTCTTGCTCGAGGCCAATCTCTTTTCTTTCTTTCTTTCTTTCTTTCTTTCTTTCTTTCTTTCTTTCTTTCTTTCTTTCTTTAACCCATCATCAATTCTTAAAGATTCTTAGCCTTTTTTCCTTTCACTCTGTTTTCTCCATCTGGAAATTCGAATAGATATATGTCGAGCCTTCTCCTTCTATTTTCAACTTTCAAATTTTCCTTTCATATTTTTCTGCTTTTTATTCTCTATCTCCTTCTCTTTCTCTGTTTCTCTCTCTGTTTCTTCCTCCCTCTCTCTGTCTAGATAATTTCCTCAGAAATATTTTCCATTGTACAGATTATCTTCCTAATTGTATTCAATCTTCTATTTAGCCGATCTTTAAGTCATTATTTTCAATACTACATTTTCTTTTTTCACCTATGGAATTCCCTTTTGGTGAATTTTCAAATCCTCCTATACTTTCACATAATATTTTATACTTTCATATGGTTTCTGTTCTGTCTTTAGTTATTTTACTTAATTTAAATGCACTTTTTTTTTTTTTAATTTCATGGTCTTCTAGAAATTTAGTAAGCTAACTGCTCAGTCTATTCTGTCTGCTATCTTTTCTTCCTAGAAGATAATCTCCCATTTGCTTTCCAGATTTTGATTGCAAACCTCTACTCAGCAAGAGCTGTTTTATCCTGTGGAAATGTGTCCACATTCTAGTACCTTCCCTTCCCTGCTAAGTATAGCTCTTGCATCTTCTCTGGGCCCCAAGGGTTCACTGGTTCAGGGTCCAGCTGACTTTCATTTCTTAGCTTGGGATTCCTTTCTCATGTCAGCAGATGGTTTTTGATTCCACAACCATCAACTATGTGCATTTAAGATTTAACTTCTGGCACACCCCTGAGCAAGATAGGCAAGGTCTTGCAGTCCATTCTTGAGGTCTGACTTTCTAGGAACCTTCACTTGTAACATCAGGGGATTTTGTTTCCTTTATTTCTCTTATAGAACTTGTATTAATATACTTACTGCTGTCTTATTTTATTTCTAATATTTATGCTCTTTTAAAAAGATGAAGAAAGATTCTTAATGCTTCAGAATTAAAAGCTTAAAAGTGAATTTCAAGTTCCCAATGTTCATTCTACTTTAAATCACACCATTCTAAACCTTTTCTCTAATAATAGTGAATAAATATGTATTTCATGTTTTTTTAATGAGGAATAATTTTTTTTTTTTTTTTTTTTTTTTTTTTTTTTTTTTTTGAGACGGGGTCTCGCTCTGTAGCCCAGGCTGGAGTGCAGTGGCCGGATCTCAGCTCACTGCAAGCTCCGCCTCCCGGGTTCACGCCATTCTCCGGCCTCAGCCTCCCGAGTAGCTGGGACTACAGGCGCCCGCCACCTCGCCCGGCTAGTTTTTTGTATTTCTTAGTAGAGACGGGGTTTCACCGTGTTAGCCAGGATGGTCTCGATCTCCTGACCTCGTGATCCGCCCGTCTCGGCCTCCCAAAGTGCTGGGATTACAGGCTTGAGCCACCGCGCCCGGCCGAGGAATAATTTTTAAAAATAAAATATAATAAAAAATAAATATACTGAGCCCCCATTTTATTCATATAGATTTTCCCTAAAATTATGCAAACTATGAAAGTTGGCATTGTCATTCTAATTTCACAAATGAGAACACTGAAATACAGAAAAGCTAAGTAACTTGCCCACAGTCATTCAGCTAGTGATTGACAGTGAACACTGGCATCTGATACTGTCTGAGCTCAAACACGGAGCTTTCCACTAAGCCTTGCAACTGCCAGTAAAATCAATCTGACTACTCAGCTGTCTATTATATGGCTATACTCACAATGAATCTTTACTGTATCAGATAAAAGCTAAGGAACTCCAATAACATCATCTACTTATGACAATAAAAGTTGCAGAATAAATTATGCATATTTGCCTATGAAGAGGTGGTTAACATGACTAACTTTGGATCATATATCTGGTGTTCAAAACCTAGCTCTGTGTGACCATGGACATGGTAGTTAAACTCTCTAGTTTTATATATGTTAGCTATTATTAATTAAATTATTCATATGGCAATAACTTGCATCAGTTCATCTATGATTGACAAAATATTTAATAGATATTAAATATAGCCACACAATTCTCAAGTTTGTGAAATGCCATGTGTTTACCTTTTCTAAATGGACCTGTTCATTAAAGTCCTTTATCATTAGTAGCTGTGCTTTCTTATAGCAAAACATTTTTTATACCTTCGATTTGTGAAAACCTAAGAAGCATATGACAATTTTAGTGAGGTTCCTGTTTACTTAAATGAAACAAAACTACTTCCACTATTTTCTGAAATAAAAGTTCCTATTCACATTTTCAGTGCCTGGGTTTTACTCTTTTCCAACAAATTACTGACATCAGCACTGACTCTCTTACTGTAATTTACATGTTGGAATGCCATGAACACATAAATAAACAATAACATGCTGTAGGGAATATACTTTGAAATGCAGTATCATAGAGTTAGTAATCATTTTATGTATTTCTATGAAGAACACTTAAACACACTTATGCTTAAGTTCTCAGTAAGTGATCTTGACTAACATTTCAGTGACCCATGTCCTTAACATTTCTTTTTAATTTAACTAATCACACCTCTTCATGGGACTGGTACTAATTAATCCCTGTATGATGAAAATAGTATTTGTGTCTTTTTTATTTTTCACAGACAATGCCATTTAAAGATTTCTGTGTTGGAAGGATTTCCCATCAGGTGGGCACAGATCTAGTAATTTTAACTTCACCCACACATATCGGGTTCTCCTGTATTCAAGGTGCTAGGAAGCTATTGTAAAGTGAGAGGGAGAATCAATAGCTGGAGTGAGAGGTCAATGGAGGATGTTGGGGTCGCAAGTGTTTGGAGAAGACTTAGAATAGTACTGTGGGAGATTAGGGGATCAGCAAGATATGGATAAGAGGATACATAAAAGTTTAAAACAGACTCTCAATATCATTTAACAGTTTTCTTCCGCAGGACTCAGCCACCTAAGGTTGACTGAGTAGAGGGGTCAAGAGTGTCTCCATAATGTTTCTGAGCAGGGAGGAAATAAATTAAAACGAAAACATACAGCTAGAGACATAGAAAAAAATTCTAGTCGATAGCTCTCCAGGAGGTAAGGGAAAAGCAGATTGATCAGATGGAGTGAAAAGTGGAGGAAGTAATGTCTGACAGATTATAGATAAGTAGAAGTTTACAGCTAGGAAATTTTAGACATGAGAACATTTTTTGAGAAAAAAAAATTCAAAATAGACCTTGATGATCATAAGTGAGGTAGGGTAGGGATGGAGATGAAATATTACCTTCAGACAGAGATTACCTGGCTTCTTCATTCATCCATTTATTTAATTAGATACCAGCGATTTATTGACTCTTGAAGTGGATCCAGGTTTCATGGGGTGTAAGCAATTTTGTGACCCTTAGGAAAATTATATAAAATTACAAATGTATGGTAAGTATACGATTAAATAAGAGCTGTAGAAAGGCCCCATGCAATTCAGAGAACTTAAAATATAATCTGAATTGGCTTTTTAATAAATCTATTGCTTGTTAAGTGCCCGTATCTCAGATACTGTGGCAGGTACAGTAGATACCATGGAGAAATAGCACAATGAGATTTAATATCTTACACAAAATCTGTATTGAAACACATATAAACCCATATGCACCCACACTCATAGACTACCATAAGTCAAATATCTACCATGTTATTTGAGCATGAGAAATGATTTTATTTTCAATGAAAATAATGTATTTATTGTTCTGAGTGAAGTCCTAGGGATCTTTGAGCTGCATGTGGGCTTCTCAACATAATGCTTGCTATTACATTTCATTGTTTCATTTTCTTTACTTTTTTTTTCTTTTTTCTTTTTTTTTTTTTTTTTTTTTTGAGATGGAGTTTCACTTTGTCACCCAGGCTGGAGTACAGTGGTGCAATCTCAGCTCGCTGCAACCTGTGCCTGCTAGGTTCAAGCAATTCTCCTGCCTCAGCCTCCGAAGTAGCTGAGATCACAGGTGTTCACGACCATGCCCAGCTAATTTTTGTGTTTTTCGTAGAAACGAGGTTTCCCTATGAGGGCCAGGCTGTTATCAAACTCCTGACCTCAAGCGATCCGCCCACCTTGGCCTTCCAAAGTGCTGGGACTACAGGTATGAGCCACTGTGCCCGGCATCATTTTATTCAAATGAAATCTCTTGATGGTCCAGTATCTTTATTTTGTGCAATACTTACCCTCTATTCTCCTCTCCAGAAAGGACAATTAACAGAAGTTTCTCTCCTATCTTTCCTTTTTCCATTAAAAGAAAAACGCTGTTTTTTGTCCCTCCCAACACTTCTGATATCAAATGTGCAAGTTTTCCACACCAAGCAATTCTCCAGTTCACAAGACCAACTGCATGTCCTAAAATGTAACTCAATTCTGACACTATCTGGAGGTAGCACAAACGCCACATATTAAGGACAGTCCCAGAAGACTTCCCCTTCTTCAGATGCTGATTGCAAGTCCCAGATTGTCCCCTCTCAGTTTCGATCAACCAGCTCTAAATCAAGGGTTTCTACAACCCCCTCCTCATGTTTGATAGTTTGCTGTAACAATTCACAAACCTCAGATAAACACTTATGTTCACCAGTTTATTTTAAAAGATGTTACAAAGGTCAGATTGGGCAAGGTCCAGAAGGGTCCTGAGCACAGGAACTTCTGTCCTTGTGGACTTGGCATACACCATATACATCTTGGCATATGTCTGTATTCCTCAACCTGGAAGCTCTCCAAACCTTATTCTTTAGGGTTTTTGGGGAGGCTTCCTTACATTGGAAGATTGATTACCTCATTGGCCATTGATAAGTAAGGTCATTTCCAGGCTCTCTTGCCTTCCTGGAGGTGGAGGGGTGGAGAAATTCCAACTCTCTAATCATGGCCTGGCCTTTCTTTCCAGCCCCCAGCGTGAGCTGTCTAGGGACTCTCAGCCAATAGGCATCTCAGTAGTATACAAAAAGACACTCTTAATGCTCTGGAGATGCCAAGGGTCTTAGGAGCGCTTGTGTCAGGAACTAGACACTAAGACCAAATACTGTAATAAAAGATGCTCCTATTGCCCCCATCACTCAGGAAGTGACCAAGGTTTTAGAAGCTCTATGTTAGAAAAGTGGGGGCAGAGACCACATATACATTTATTATTATATGTTGCACCTGTTCACTACAAAATAAAATAAATCAGAGATACTGAAGAAGAAATAAAAAACAATTAAAATGTTTTTATAAATCACAAATGGTATGGCATTAAATCAATAAATGAAATGTTTTTGGCATTATCACTGTAACTTAATTACCAATGCTATTGAAATAGAACATTGTTTTAGATGTAATCTTGCTTTATGCTGAAATCTCTCTATATCCTGTAAAATGTTGTTAATATAATAATGACAATACCAATGATAATAGTGGAATAATATTTTCCAGTTACAGAACACTTCTCTTCAAG
This sequence comes from Macaca fascicularis, assembly GCF_037993035.2. Taxonomy (NCBI): domain Eukaryota; kingdom Metazoa; phylum Chordata; class Mammalia; order Primates; family Cercopithecidae; genus Macaca; species Macaca fascicularis. Next base: position 34,464,701 of record NC_088386.1, read on the forward strand.
ATAAATGGGCTAACAGTTGTCCTGATTTCATTGCTTATTAAAACAGTTAAAATAATAGGTTTCTGATTTGCATAAGCTGCAGATTAATGGTGTTTACTGAGCAGTGGAACTTGTACTTATATTCAGACTGCCAATGGCAGGAGACATATGAAAGTCAGAGGCATCCCATCCTACTGTAAACCAGTTATATGTTTATTCTTGGCAAAAATGATAAAAGCACATTAGCATAGCAACTCAGTCAAGCTTAATGTGGAAATAACTAATTGAAAATCCTGGAGGTTCATGTAAGAATAAAGTGAC